>NC_134235.1:54181383-54806383 GCF_965152275.1 Natator depressus
ATTGTACAGGATGGTCTAAAAACCCTAGACAAAAATTATAATGGTCTATGACAGTCCATAATACTTTTCCAAAAAGGTTCAGATCTTGGATAGACTAAAATCTCAGCTGCCTTTTCTAAATTGGGTCTCAGAAACACTACAAAATGTAGTTAAGGTCTCACCCAATACAAGGAGTTCCACAGTCAGAGACTAATACAGGCCCTAGCTCTAGAAGAGTAAAAGTCAGGTCTTATTTAGGACTGGTAATGAATGGACATATACAAAGGGGATAAATAAAGCTCCATATTCAGTCTCCAACCCCACTAAGAGTTACCACTAGGTCTTAAATCTGAAATCCCTATATCTCTTCATTACTGCTTAGCAGTTTTACAGGGACAATCTCAAAGACTTAAATGTAACTGTTTACAAAGGAGATTTCCATGCAAAATGAGACCAAATAAAGCCTCTCTCAGCTTTCTCATGCATCCTTGAAATGAACAGTGTCTCTGTAATAAATAATGATATTTGGCCTGTGTGTTGCCTCACAATTGTTTACTATGTTAACAAGGACCAGTTTCATCCACTAAGATCTCTTGACATGAAAATACTTATTTAGGATATCTTGATTACAGCAAAAAGATCCTAAAACTGCGTATCTCAGCCTGAATACATCTAGTAAAGGCCTTGGGGTTTTTTTTTGTAAATATAAAATACTTTTTTCTAACTCCTTCTCCTCATCTGGATTTTCTGGAATTGATAGTAGATGTGATAGGCTGGATGCTAAATCTTCTCTAGTCCAAGAGAGAGGCAACCTATTACAAACTTGTATCAGGCGGTGATCTCTGCTCTTTCATCCACTCAGAGCAACTCAAGGATACTATGATTTGTAATAGCTTTGCTCCGTGTTCTCAATGGTCATGCTATTGCATGGTCAAACAAGGATGCCTATTGGATGCAGGAAATAGGTGAACCAATTGCGAGGCAAGACCAAACTTGCTGAAGACTCCTTAGGCTACATGTCAGGTGAAAAGGGAACCCCATTTTAATAGAGCTTCACTTCCTCTATACTGTCCACATTTTACCTTCATTTGGCTCTCAGAGTCTAACCCCACCATGTAGTAGCAAACATAGAAAGATTAGTTGAAAATTCTAGTTAATAAATTATGATATTCTCTATTGTTTATACCTTTGCTTTAAAACATTAGTGGAAAAAAATGAAACTCATTTCTTTTGCAGTGTCAATCTACATGTGCTATAAATGCAAATATTATTAACTCATCAGAATTGTATGAGCAAGAAGATAGATATTGGTCTGACACCTGTTTTATATGAACCATATTTGTAAAGTTATGTTTTTGGAAACAAGTCTATAGTCTATATCATACTGAAACATATTTGCTTACAAACAAAAAAGGCTGCAGTGAAATATGAAAAGGACCCTTGATTTTTTTTAATTAAAGTTCATTCCACAATGATACGTGCAGCTCAAATGTTCCAGCAATATAAATCTGCCTTTTCAAATTTAATTCAACTGTTTGCTTGTGTAAAATTTAGTTTATGTATCAATAACATATTTTCAAAACATCTGCTTGAAAGCAGAATGAGAGAACAAATGCAGTCATGTTGTGTTCTGTAAATATACAACCAATATAAAAAGGTAATCCAAGAATTGTAAAAATTTTGATTACAAGCAGGTTTTATATTGCCAAACAAACAAAACAAAAAATCCCACCACAATGCTGGAAGGTTTAAGTCTAAATTAGAGCTAAAGTCTTTTGATTAACATTTTACATGTTATATGATTATTAGTTAAAATACATTCACACATGCTCATTGATGTTTACTGTGGATTAAGTATTTATGGTCACTGTTTTTTAGTGTTGTAACATCACCATCATCCAGGCCCATTACTCTTTATTACATACAGTCAACTGATGCACTATATAGCCAGTGGTCCATGACAAAAATGGACTATACAATCAGAACAGTAAGAAAATCAACTGGATACAGCTAACAAATTCTGACATATCTGATTTTGATGGAGAGGTGACTACGCTCTTAAAAAATCTGATTTAAAAATACATAAAGAAATTATTAGCTTGTATTTTTAATATTTATAGTTCTAGTTTATTCTAAATTTTGTAGGGGGATTCTATGTATAATAAAATTTGAGAGTCTGATGCTTTACATCCATTTGGAGTTACCACACGTAAAGCAGGGGGAATGTTGTCTGGGCTTGCTGAAGGTAGGCAGCAGTGCTTTATGGCTGGGCAGAGAAAGGAGGTCAGAAACTGCTGCAAAAGGTGAGTGTCAGCTTTGTGGCGCTGACTCACTCCCCCGGAATGTGATGTCAGAAGGCTATAAAGGTGCAAGGCCTGAGCTTTGGAAGCCCTTTTCCCACAAAACAGGCAAGGCAGCAGCAGCTGCAGGGGGCAGAGGATCTAGGCTTTTTAGGCAGCATGGCTCCAGGTGCATGCAGGAGGGTGAGAACAGGGAGAAGGGGCGCTAACATCCCTCTACCCCAGGTGCAGGGAAGAACAGGCAGAGTGAAAGTACAAGCAGGAAACAGGGAGGGTGAGTCAGCCAGTGAAATTGCTCAGCATCTGATACAGTCGCCAGGCATTGAGAGGGGAAGGGGGAAGCGAGGGGGCTTAACTCTCTCAGGTGGCAGCCATGCTGTGAGCAGAGGTATGGGGGATCGAGTTTCACTTTTTTCCTGCTATGAGCGGATTAGGGCTGGGGGGAATGCACCTTCACTGGGAGGGACAGAAGCAAACGCTGCACAAGGCAGTCCAAATGGAGATCAAGGGCTAGAGGGGGGCCCAACGGTAGGATTATTGCAGCAGGGGCAAGGGGTTGTTACCAGGGGCAAGGGGTTTGGTGGAGCCCAGAGCGTGTCGGATACTCCAAGGCACCTCATGGGCTGAGGGATGGGGATGGTCATGGAGAAGCATCCACGCATGCAGGTGGGCAGGCTATGTTTGCTAGTGGGACAGTCAGCAGTGCAGTGCAGCAAGTGGACCACTTGCAGGGGCCTAAGCGAGGTGTGGGGTCTGGGTTCAAATTGTCCCTCTGAATTTACTTGGTGGGGATGGGAGTGGGCCTGGTGGGTAATAAATAGTCTGGGCCTAAGAGTGGGAGTCTCAGAAGCCATAGCAGACCCGTCTGCTAGTGGGGACACGAATGGTGTTACGTAGCTGCTCCAAGCTAATTTGCAGTTGTTGCAACAACTTCAGGCATCTATGGGTAAGGTGTCTGGACAGGGTGACAGGGTAGGCCCAGTATGGGCTCAAGTTTGGGAGGCAGGAGATCAGCAGCTGGGGAGGCACCCAAGCTAATTGCTGGCACCTGCTTGTGGCAGATGTCCAGTGCAGGTACTCCATAGGGAGGGCAGCCAGTGACCAGATAAAGGGCCTGGTAAAGGACTTAAAAGGAGGTGCTGGATAAAGAAACAGAACAGGGGAGGGGTATTGGGGACTTCTCTGATTGGTACGGCAGGGAGCCAACCCCTCCCCATTCTTCTAGCCCACCTTAACCCTCCTATGAGGCAGGTGGATGGTAAGGTCCAAGCCATGGGTTGGCAGGGGGACCTGGATAGAAAATGAAGTGGGGGCTGGGGGAGACCCCAGGTAATTATTTGAACAAACATGGATTTGCCTGCACTGTACATTTTATCTGCCGGGTAGTCCCAGACATCTATATAATAAAGTTGCGGCCTAATTAAAATCCATATCAAGTGTCTCCTGTCCTTTTTCAGAATAGCCAGATAATGTGTTTTTGGCCAATTTAGAGCCACACACAGTCCTCCAAGGAAGATTGATGGCTGTGGGAAGAGGAGGGGTATCTATCCTCAACTGGAACAAGTCCCAAGAGGCAGCTACTACAACTTCTAACACTTTATTATTGGTTAATTTGGGAGCTTCTTTCACTCAGATGACATAGCTAGAAGGATGTCACTGCACAAATCAATATCTACTGCCTTGCCATTGATGTGTCTGCTACCTTAAACAACAACAGCTGGGTCTACAATCATCTCTGAGTTGTTCAGGATACTAATTATTGAAAGCACACTACTCTTACACCAGGCTGTCCAGAAAAATTCTGACCTCCTAATACAAACTTGAAGAATTTGCTGCACATTCTCTAGTAGCCCTTGCTATTTCATTTTCTGACAGCTAAGACTTTCTGTCTTTGCCATCAGTGTCATGCAAATGGTTTCATTTATGTTTAAATTAAAATTCACATGTGCTTGCAGCTTAATGCAACAAGAACATCACATTTATTCAAAGCAGAAAATGTCTGAATTCCGATACCACATCATGGCTTAAGCAGCAATATGTTTTACATAGATTTACATTACTTTTTTTCTGGACTTTTAAACTACTACCATAATCTAGCAGTTTTTACACATTGTAGTTGAATTAAATTAAATGCATATTTTAATTCCCTTAAAAGTGCTGCCAAGGATTATGTAAGATTTGTGAATCTTTACATGCTTTCAAACCTCACAAGATGCAAAAGGTTGCATGCAGTTTTGCTTGAAAGGACATCATAGCGCTGAACTACACTTTTACACCATTTATTGCCAAGATTATTATTCAACAATCATATAGTGTCATAGCAGTGCTGCTCTGCTATTATTGTATAGCAGAGGACATAAAATTGCTCCTCTTAAGGAAGACCGCCTTGTGACATGTCACTTTTCAAAATATGAGAATGTTTGGGTCTCCTCTCTGTAGTATTAGTGCCTTTTTGACAGGTGGTGGGTGAGTGCACCTGAGAGTGCTGGGACTCAATTTAAGAGGAAGACTTTTGTGGTGGATTATAAAGTTTGCTTGAGTTCACACAAGACCTGAAAAGTTTGGATGCATACCTGAAACTATGCAATCCAAAGCATTCTAAGTGTTCTTTTACCCATTTCCAACCCTTCTCTTCTACCCCCATTCTTCTCTCTGCTGGCCCCTCTTTCCCTCTCTTCAGTAACGATCACTCCCCCTAGTTTCATCGTCTCTCAACAGTCTCCAAGTTGTCCCAACTGATTCTGCATCCTCATTCATCTTTCTGACTCAGACTTTAGGTTTTACTAGCTTTGGTTATTCTCATTCTTGATATCATAAACACTAGGGCCCCAATCCTGCAAACACATGTACATGTGCTTAACTATTATGAGCAGTTCCATTGAAATAAATGGGGCTATTCCGAACACTAAAGTTAAGCATGTGTTTGTTCATAGGCTCAGGGCCTAGTAATGTATTAAATAGAGAATTAGAACCCCTTTGATGTAACAATGACAGTAAAAAAAACAAAACAGGGACAATAGCACACATGCAGAAAGAATAATAGCAAGTGTGTAAATACTAAACGCACCTCATCTGAATATAGACATACAAACTAAAACTGTGCATGAGAGGATATTTGACAATATCTGTACAAAAGGTCTAAAGGTGAGCAGAACAAAAGAAAGGCCAAGAAATCAGCACAAATTAAGACATTAATGCTCTTCCCCTGAATGGTTTCAGAGTAACAGCCGTGTTAGTCTGTATTCACAAAAAGAAAAGGAGTACTTGTGGCACCTTAGAGACTAACCAATTTATTTGAGCATAAGCTTTCATGAGCTACAATGCATCCGATGAAGTGAGCTGTAGCTCACGAAAGCTTATGCTCAAATAAATTGGTTAGTCTCTAAGGTGCCACAAGTACTCCTTTTCTTCTTCCCCTGAATGTTCCAGAACATGCACACAATGTGTGAGCATAGAAAACATTAGGTCAAACAACGGTTGAGAGAAAAACTGAAGAAGAGACTAACCCTTCTTTGTTCCACTGAGAAAGCTATCTTCAAATAACCAGAGGAAGAAAACTGAAGTTGATACATACCATCATCATTGAAAGTAATTTAGCTGATTATGGATGAGAGACATAGTCATGTTAATTTTTGAGTGAAAAGGGAATAGAAATCACCAGTATTCTGTTTATTGAAGTCTTTTGTTCCTCCACCCTAACAGGGACACAGTAAAAGAACATCAGTATAATGGTGCCACCTATCGAGCAGCAAGGAGATGAACAAATTGTGAGCTCCAGCCTTTATCTATTGTATAGCTCCTAAACTCATACCTTCACCTCCACTAAGGGTATGTCTACACTATGAAATTAGGTGGAATTTATAGAAGTCGATTTTTTAGAAAGTGATTTTATACAGTCAATATTGTGTGTCCCCACTAAGCGCATTAAGTCGGCGGAGTGCATCCACAGTACCGAGGCTAGCGTTGACTTTTGGAGCGTTGCACTGTGGGTAACTATCCCACAGTTCCCGCAGTCTCCATTGGAATTCTAGGTTGAGCTCCTAATGCCATTATCGCAGGTGGCTTTGGGTACATGTCGTCAGTCGCCCCTCCCTCCGTGAAAGCAACTGCAGACAATCATTTTGCGCCTTTTTTCCGTGCAGGCGCCATACTGCTTTCAGCGGATGGTGCAGTAGGTCTGCAAACCATCATCATCGAACGACCGCTTCCGCTGCCACTCTGCTCTCCTGCTGGTCTCACAGGTCCTATATATGACAGTCGTCATCCGTCGCTTCTGCTGCAACTCTGCTTGGCTGCTCTTGTCTCGCCATACCATGGCAAGCGTACAGCCCGCTCAGCTGTTGTGTCCTGGCAGCAGACGGTGCAGTAGGTCTGCAAAACTGGTCATCCAACCACCACTTCCCCTGCAATTCTGCTCTTCTGCAGATACCATACCACGGCAAGCATGGAGACTGCTCAGATCACTGCGGCAGTTATGAGCATTGTAAACACCTCGCACATCATCATGCAGTATATGCAGAACCTGAACCTGCAAAAGCAGGTGAGGAGGCGATGGCAGCGCAGTGACGAGAGTGATGAGGACATGGACACAGACTTCTCCCAAAGCACGAGCCCCAGCAATCTGGCCATCCTGGTGGCAGGCTCATGCCATGGAATGCCGATTCTGGGCCCGGGAAACAAGCACAGACTGGTGGGACCACACTGTGTTGCAGGTATGGGATGATTCACATTGGCTGCGAAACTTTCGCATGCGTAAGGGCACTTTCATGGAGCTTTGTGACTTGCTTTCCCCTGCCCTAAAGCGCAAGAATACCAAGATGAGAGCAGCCCCCACCGTTCACAAGCGAGTGGCAATAGCCCTCTGGAAGCTTGTAATGCCAGACAGCTACCGGTCAGTCGGGATCAATTTGGAGTGGGCAAATCTACTGTGGGGCTGCTGTGATCCAAGTAGCCAACGCAATCACTGAGCTGCTGCTATCCAGGGCAGTGACTCTGGGAAATGTGCAGGTTATAGTGGATGGCTTTGCTGCAATGGGATTACCTAACTGTGGTGGGGCGATAGATGGAATGCATATCCCTATCTTGAGACTGGAGCACCAAGGCAGCCAGTACATAAACCAAAAGGGGTACTTTTCAATGGTGCTGCAAGCACTGGTGGATCACAAGGGATGTTTCACCAACATCAACGTGGGATGGCCGGGAAAGGTACATGATGCTCACATCTTCAGGAACTCTGGTCTGTATGAACAGCTGCAGCAAGGGACTTACTTTCCAGACCAGAAAATAAACCATTGGGGATGTTGAAATGACTATAGTTATCCTTGGGGACCCAGCCTACCCCTTAATGCCATGGCTCATGAAGCCATACACAGGCACCCTGGACAGTAGTCAGGAGCTGTTCAGCTATAGGCTGAGCAAGTGCAGAATGGTGGTACAATGTGCATTTGGACGTTTAAAAGCACGCTGGCGCAGTTTACTGACTCGGTTAGACCTCAGTGAAACCAATATTACCATTCTTTTTACTGCTTGCTCCACAATATCTGTGAGAGTAAGGGGGAGACATTTATGGCAGGGTGGGAAGTTGAGGCAAATCGCCTGGCTGCTGATTACGTGCAGCCAGACGCCAGGGCGATTAGAAGAGCACAGCAGGGCATGCTGAGCATCAGAGAAGCTTTGAAAATCAGTTTCGTGGCTGACCAGGCTATGGTGTGACAGTTCTGTTTGTTTCTCCTTGATGAAAACCCGCCCCCTTGGTTCACTCTACTTCCCTGTAAGCCAACTGCCCTCCCCTCCCCCCTTCAAAACCACTAGCAGAGGCAGTAAAGTCATTGTTTCAAATTCACGTATTCTTTATTAATTTGTCACACAAATAGGGGGATAACTGCCAAGGTAGCCCGGGAGGGGCGGGGGAGGAGGGAAGCACCGGGTGGGGTGGGGGAGGAAGGAAAGGACAAGGCCACACTGCATTTCAAAACTTATTGAATGCCAGCCTTCGGTTGCTTGGGCAGTTCTCTGGGGTGGAGTGGTTGGGTGTCCGGAGAGCATTCTTGGGCATCTGGGTGAGGACGCTATGGAACTTGGGGAGGAGGGTGGTTGATTACACAGGGGCTGCAGTGGCGATCTGTGCCTTTCCTGCACCTCAACCGTACACCAGAGCATTTCAGTTTGATCCTCCAGTAGCCTCAGCATTGCATCCTGCCTCCTCTCATCACGCTGCCACCACCTCTCCTGTTGCTCCAGACTCCTGTCCTCGCGTTCTTTTTGTGCTTTCCTGGACTCTGATATTGTTTGCCTCCACGCATTCTGCTGGGCTCTTTTAGTGCAGGAGGAGTGAATGAGTTCAGAGAACATTTCATCGCGAGTGCGTTTTTTTCGCCTTCTTGTCTGCACTAGCCTCTGGGACAGAGATACTGGTGGCAGCGTTGAAACGTTTGCAGCTGCGGGAGGAAAAAAAGGGAGAGTAAAATTGAAAAAGACGCATTGGTCATTTAAAAGGAGGGGTTGATGTTTTTGGGTCAACGTGCAGCACAAACTTAACTAACCCCCACACCTCACTCAATTCTCTGGGATGATCACTTCACCCCTCCCCACACTGTGTGGCTAACAGCAGGGATGATTTCTTTTCAGCCACAAACAGCCCCGCCGGAACGGCCACCTCTGAATGTCCCCTTAATAAAATTCCCCTATTTCAACCAAGTGACCATGAATGATATCACTCTCCCGAAGATAACACAGAGAGATAAAGAACAGATGTTGCTTGAATGCCAACAAACACCAGGACCACACACTGCCATGCTTTCTTATGCAATGATTCCAGACTACGTGCTACTGGCCTGGCGTAGTAAAAGGTCCTACCATGGAGGACGGAATAAGGCTGCCCTCCCCAACCTTTTGCAAAGGCTTTGGGAGTACCTCCAGGACAGCTTCATTGAGATGTCCCTGGAGAATTTCCACTCCATCCCCAGACACATTAACAGACTTTTCCAGTAGCTGTACTGGCCGCGAATGCATCTCAAGTATTCAGGGCAAATTAATCATTAAACATGCTTGCTTTTAAACCGTGTACTATATATACAAAGATACACTCACCAGAGGTGCCTTCTCCACCTTCAAGGTCTGGGAGCCCGGGTTGGGAGGGTATTGGCTCCAGAGTGATAAACAGTTCCTGGCTGTCGGGGAGAACGGTGTGCACTTGCCTGGTGTGCACTATCTTCCTCATCCCCAAAACCCTCATCACTGTTGCGTGAGACTCCCTTGCAGGAGTCCATGTACAGGTGTGGGGTAGTTGTAGGGGCACCCCCTAAAATTGCATGCAGCTCATCATAGAAGTGGCATGTCTGGGGCTCTGACCCCAAGCAGGCATTTGCCTCTGTGGTTTTTTGGTAGGCTTGCCTGAGCTCCTTAAGTTTCACGCGACACTGGGTCCCTGTTATAGCCTCTGTCCTTCATGCTCTTGGAAATTTCAAATATTTTGGCATTTCGTCTTTTCGAACGGAGTTCTGATACCATGGCTTCGTCTCCCCATACAGTGATCATATCCAGTACCTCCTGTTCGGTCCATACTGGAGCTCTTTTGTTATTCTGGGACTCCATGGTCACCTGTGCTGATGAGCTTGCCACAGTGGCCAAACAGGAAATGAAATTCAAAAGTTTGCAGGGCTTTTCCTGTCCACCTGGCCAGTGCATCCGAGTTGAGAGTGCTTCTAGAGCAGTCATAATGGAGCACTCTGGGATAGCTCCTGGAGGCCAATACCGTCATTGTGTCCATGCTACCCCAAATTCGATCCGGCGATGTCGATTTCAGCACTAATCCCCTCATCAGGGAGGAGTACAAAAATTGATTTTAAGAGCCCATTAAGTCGACAAAAATGGCTTCATTGTGTGGACGAGTGCAGGGTTAAATCGATCTAATGCTGCTAAATTCGACCTAAACTTGTAGTGTAGACCAGGGCTAAGAGTCTTTCAAGAGTGATCAGGAAAGAGGGAACTGAGAAAGACAGAAGAGTACAAGGCAGCATCCTTCAGAGGGGAGAAAAGAAGATAAACTTTTCAACTGTTTTGAAGGATAACAGCTTCCAAGGGATCAAAAGACAACTTCAAGAAGGCACCTTCAAGACAAGAGATAAATTCTACTGCAATAGTCTCTGCAATAACAGAACAAAACAGTCTTTTAACATAGGAACAGGAGCCAAAGTAGAAGCAGAGGAATTAATCAGGAAAGCACAGACTTTAAAACCTTCCGTGAAGCCTGCTATTCCAAAACATTCCAAAGATGTGGAAATGGCAGTCCTGGTTCCTGTGGACCACTATCTGAGGAAGTTCTTCAACATGCAGGAGCATGTCTTAGAAGTACTAGACTCTGCTGTTCACCAGGCACTTGGCTTTCCCCATGGAGAATTTTTCCTTTAATTAGATGGCTTGCTCAATTTCCATGCAGTCCTAGTCTATGGCATATTCATTAAAACAACTAGAAATGGAAACTCAACAAAACCCTCCCAAAGTTCTCAGGTATTCAGAACTAGGACGCTAGTCTGAGCCTATCACTATTATACAGAGTGGTAGAAGTCATTAAATGTTTTTACATGTTCAATTGAGTAAATGGAAGAAAAGAAAGAGGAAAACCAGGCTGGTCCTTGAGTACAGTAGCTTCAGCCAAAGAAGATACATCCTGACTTTAGGAGCATAAAATAATGAGTGAAATCCTGCCCACAGTGAAGTCAATAGGAGTTTTGCCAGAAAAATGCAAAGATATCTCGGAATATGGATGGTAGATTAACCATCTGAGGGAAGGCTGTTGATTGGGGCTGCCAAAAGTCAAGTCTAGAGAAGAGAAACCTAATATCAGGAGAAACCAGATCTAAGGTCTTAAGGAAGGGTGGTGGTTCAGGGTGGGCCTTTTTGAAGCTCTCAGCATTGACCTAACTCTTCTCCCAATGTAAGTTTTCCCATTGACTTCAAGGGGAACAGATTTAGGCCAATGTGATTGCTTCTAAAAACCTCAGAAAGGAGGAATACTATTTCTTTTAAATGTAGGGTTTATTCTGTTTTACTAAATTCCAAAACCAGGGAGCCATATCACAGGTTTCTTCAATCTGATTCTTAGAGATACTTTCTAAAAGATCTGAAACTTTTAAAATAATATGATTGCAGATTGTAATGTCAAAACTGAAATAATGACTCTCACTGGTCTTTGGGATGGCAGTTTTTAAGTGGTAACATGAACATATTAAAAATTATTCTAAGCACAACCCATCACAGAAAACTATGTCACATTTAAATGGTAATTTCCAGTGAAGCATCAATGACAAAAATACAAGAAAAGATAGAATTCAGAAAGACTCTCTTTTAAATCATTATAGATTTTAAAATTATTATGCAACCATTCACATTTGGATGTTTTTATAGTTGCATGGGACCTACAGAGTTACAAATTTTTCAGCTCTTGAGTGACTGCAGTACTCAGAAAATGGGAACTGTTCCTGCCTGGTAGGTAGCTTGCTTTTATTTTCATTTCCTGTGCAAGAGTGAGATTACTGTTTGGGGAGAGTTAAATCTATTTCAAGCATAAGAATCATTTGTCCCTGGAGGTGTTGAGCTTCGATTAATAGCTTTTGGTTTCTTCTTATTCATCCTAAGTCTCCAATCTGTGCTGTTTGGCACTATGGGGTCCATTTTGTTCCTTTCCTCATTTTTGTGCATTTCTAGCTTGACAATTTTGTATTCCCCCTTTTTTTTTTTTTTTTGGAATGCTACATTTCAGAAGAAGTTTTTTTGCCATTGTTTTAGTTTGGGTAATATTGTTGATATTTAGATCAGATCAACATTTAATCTTTATTTATAACCAGCTGTAATTCACATGTGACATCAACCTCAGTATTTGATATCCCTCGGTTTTAATTTTCATGCAATAAAATCTTAGTCCATCTGTATGTATACAACCCCCATGTTTAGGAACAAGGTTTTATGGAACCGCTCTGGGCTCAGCCAGCCTCACCCACCCTGCCCCTCCCCCCTTATGAGAGAACAGACCCTGCAAGCTCCAGCAGAAGAGAGCTGAGGGGAAGGCAGAATCTTTCCCTATGACAACTGCCCAAAGGTTCCTCACTGAGGGAAGAGAGGATCTACTACAGAGACAGCCTGAGAGGGAAGCATTCCCCTCTCCCTCTCATACGAACCCCTGACTTTCTGAATCCCATTTATTTTGTTTGGACTAACCTGGCAGGGGAAAGCCCTGAGAATGATCTGGCCCAAGAGGGTGTGCCATACCTCAGGAGGAGGCAGCTGCCGCCTGAGAACGAGAGTGACCTCTCTATGTGCAGCCTCCAGAAGGTGAGCAGAAACCATTCACATCACCTTAACTCAGACAGAGATTTTGGGACTACTATGGGTGTGGGGAGGGATAGGAAGTGGCCCAGGGTGGGTAGCCTTAAGCATCCTCAGCTGTCAGATAGCCCTCAAAGGGCCCTGAATCAGAGCCAGATGAGTGGGAGGGCTTGGGCTCCCCATCACCCTCCCGCAGATCACGAACCTAAGTCCTGACCACTACCAGCAACGCTACCCTATCAGCCAACCCCTGAATGAGGACCATCACACCTTGTTATAGATTAACCACCTGTAAAATTACAGTTTTGCATACTGAAGCCATTTGAAGCTATAATACAAGTACAAATATGATCCAAAACTCATAACCCTCATTTATTTATACAGTTCAAAGTCACTCAAATCAATTTGCTGAAAATCTGGTTAGTATTTAGGACTAAAATCTACTCAGAATGTGCATCTCACACAATAGGGCAAATTTGTATTGTCTTCCATCTGACAGAAGCCTGCCCGAGAAATGCTTGACCTGGCATTGTATCCTGTTGCAATCAGTACAGATATTCATTGCCAACTGCCACCTCCACTCCTCTCTCACTGACCTGAGATAATACACTGACACTGATATATGGTAAAAGCCAAAGGCCTCTGGCCACAACTTCATTTTAAACCAGTTTAAAAAACATCCATGAATTCAGACTGATTAATGCTGGTACCTGACTACCCACTGGTTAATCATTGCATATGTAGTTGATAAAGGCTCATGAATCCACCTAAGCCAATGGACTGCTGTCTCTCCAGGACCACACATATATTACCAACCCCTTCTAAAAAGGAAAATGGGCACTCTTCAAGGGTGCCCATTACCTTTGCATAGTATTAAGGCATTTGTTCCTCCTCTTCCAGTACTCTTACTGTGGATTCCTCCTAATATATCCTGACTCATGGGTACCTATCAATTTAACATTCTTACTACCATAAGGGCTTGTCCAATATCCTTATCCTCACAGCTGGCAACCTCATCCTCTCACGAACCCACTGACAGCCTGCCTGCTAGGCATAAAGCATATCCATAAGTTTCGAAAGAGACACAGTAGATACCAAGGGGACATATAGCTGCTACAACAGGTATCTGAGGATTCCTCTAGCATAGGAGAATCGCTGGCTGGCATGGAACCGGCATAGTTGCTAAATCATTGTTGCCATTAAAAATCAACAATGTGTCTGGTACCATACAAGACACAAAATGAAGACTGTCCCTGCTCCAAGAGAAGCTTATAATCCTTTCACAACATATATAAAAGAGAACAAATAAAGGAATAATTTTAACAGGTTTTGAGATGCAAATAATATGTGTGAAGGTAGATGGATCCACTGAAGAACGAGTTTACTTGTGACTAAGGTTACAGAAAAAAATCAAGCTGGTGACAATTAAAGAAGTTAAAAATTTTAAGCAAAATGAAACGTGTTAGATGAAAATTAATGTGATTAAAAGAGTAAAAAAAGGGACAAAACTGAGAAAAGGGAAAAAGTAAAGTGTAAAAAGTTAAATTAATGTACAGTCATAGGTTGTGTAACAGTCATAGGTTGTGTATCCAATCTAGTAATACATATATGAGGAGTAGAAGAGTCAATGGGGATGAGCAGGAAAGTCCAAAATGTAATCAAAGGTAAGGAAGAAGGAAATACATGGCATAAAACATCAGCTACAGAGCAGTATTCAGAAGATTACAGAATGACATTAAGAAAGAGTGCAAAAATGATAAGAAAATTAAGGGTAGAAAATGAAAAGCAGATTGCACAAGAGTTTGAGATAAATCAGAATTTTTTTCAAGTCCACGGAGAAGAGGAGGTCAGCAAGAAGGAATAGAGTAGGACCTCTAAGAAATGGAAAGTGTAATTTATTCACAGAAGAGGTAGTTATTGCTATCAGTTTAAACAAATCTTCATATAAGTGTTCCGAAAATAGGATACGGAATGAGTACTAGAAAACAGACACACATTTTGCATTTCCTGAGGGAGGAAGAAAAAATAATGAAAGAAATCTTGATCACACAAAGCCAGATGATCAGGCAATGGTACACTATTGTGTTGAATTGTATTGTTTGTATCTGATTTAGAATGAAAGCTCCTGGGAGCAGAATCCATGTTTGTACAGTACTGAGCACAATAATGGCCTACAATAAATAAGTCACCAAGTTGGAAGATGAATCAAACTCTGCGGCCAGATGAGATTGTGGAGAAAGTGCCAAAACAAACAAGGGGAACTTTTGCAATTATTTAAAAATCTCTTTGCACAATATTTTTAACCTCTTTGGAAACAAGAAAGTTATTTTACATAACTTACAGTATATTCAAGAAAGGATCTTGGATGATCCAGGAACTATGGGAATTTAATGTACCAAGTTATGCATCAGCAGAAATGAGACTAAAAATACTAATGCGGAACAACTTGAAGAAACTTCAGATTTAATCAAGACTAAATGGCATAAATTAGGAAAAAAAGGTATCATGCCCAGTGACACAAATATGTAGGATTTTCTATCAAAGTGTGTAGATATTGTAGCTGCTGAAGTTTTTCCAAAATTTGGGGAAGATTTCCTTTTCTTTTCTATTTCTTCTATTGCTTTCTATTATTGCTACTGCTTTCAAAACCAATGGAAAAGACAGACTGAATATCAAATAAGTAGAACTCTTCCCTCCACCCCAACCCTCTTTCAGTATACAGGGTGGATGATGTGTAGTGAATGAGGCAGGAGTCCACTCACTGAACGTGATTAAGAATTAACACTGATCAGCTGCCTCATTCACAATGAGGAATGCAACGTCCCGTCCCCATATGCTTTCCTGAAGTAGCAGGCAGGGATCAGACATCAATTATTTCATATATCCAGAGGACAAAAAATAACAAAAACTGTGGCCTAACTCCTTTGACAAACCAATAAAGCTTTAGAAGAGATTTACACCACAAGATAGCCCAAATAATGCAAAAGATGTTGAAACTGCAATGTTATAGTCTACGAGCATTTTTGAAGACACTGTGTGTGACATTGTCTCACTAGTTTGTTTTTCCTCATGGCATCTGTAGAATTGGGTAGGATCCTAACCGAGAATTATTTAGTAGTTAATACTGTAGCTGTTACAAGTTACATAGCAGGATCTCTTTGTTGGCACCAAAAGACCAATATGGAGGACAGACTGTAAAAGAGAATCATTTTTTAAGCTTCTAGTCCTCCTCTTTGTGAAGATAGCTTAGAAAATGTAAACTGATGCAAACCGATCACTTGGGTTGAAAGTTTGACACTTTTACTAAAGTCACAGGCTATTCACAGCCCCACCGCTGCCACACAACACTGAAGTAACCAAACAGATAGACAGAGCAGCCTTCACTTGTGGGAAGACTCAGATCAGTTCACAGCTGAAGGGAGTGCTAAGCTTCTAATCAGGCCACTATTAACTGCAAGATTCCTACCAGCTGACTGCCCATGACTGAGCCAGTTCCTCTACTAAGCAACCAGTGTGTACATTGGCCACCGGGAGGGATGGCATGGTCTAATGGACTACAAAAAAAGTGATGCATCGCTCTGACACAGGTTCCCTTTGTGACTTTGGTCAAGTCCCATAGGCTTTGGTGTGCAACCTTCAAAGCATTACTAACAAACAAAACAATCATTATGAATTTGCTAAATATGATTAGATGGAGGGCTTGCAAAATCTTGCAGAAATTGTACAGACTACATCTTCATCAGAACTAGAAAACCTTAATTTTGTTACGAAGATTAGTGTAAAAAGAAAAGGAGTACTTGTGACACCTTAGCCTAACAAATGTATTTGAGCATAAGCTTCCGTGAGCTACAGCTCACTTCATGAAATAAATTTGAGCTGTAGCTCACGAAAGCTTGTGCTCAAATAAATTTGTTAGTCTCTAAGGTGCCACAAGTACTCCAGTTCTTTTTGCGAATACAGACTAACACGTCTGCTACTCTGAAACCTGAAGATTAGTGTGTTATACTGTATATTTTCTTGACAGTCCCTATTACTGTGCCTTTGTAGAACATAGGTTTTGGAACTGAACTGATCAAGAACAACTTGAGGTTTTCAATGAGTGAAAAAAGATTCAGTATTTGTGATGATATCAGCAGAACATGAAGCCTCAAAATCCCTAAAATGCAACAAATCTAATAGATGAATTTGTACACAGAAATATCAGCAAAGTCTCTCTGAAATGCTGAATTGTCTCAGTTTGAGTTGCTGCAAAGTTTACAGATAGTCTCAAGATGGAAGTTGGGAATACTACAGCAATCCAAGTATTTACACTGAAACTATTTAGTTGTCTGGCCAGTTGACTAAGCTATGAAATGCCTTTATTGTGTTTTCCAAGACAATATCCAGACATCACTATTTAATAGGATGCAGACACATGCTAACTTATTGGCTTGGTAAATCTAATACCTCTAGGATTACTTATCGCACACCTTCCCTCTTGCTCAGTTGCTTTGGTTTCCTCAACTGCCTACTAAAAATATTGTTTCTTAAGCTCCCAATGAGGCATGTTTGTTTATATACTACAATATATGTATATATTATTTGTATTGTCAGACTTTTTTGTTTAATTTTCATTTGTAGAATATAATGAAATTATTATTTAAAAGTATTGGCTAGCTTCACTTGAAATGAGTCTAATATTATGTTTAGGTGTAGTTTTGTAATGGCTGCCAGGAAGAAAAAAAAAATCAAACACGAGATATCTTTCAGGGAAGTTTTGAAAAGAAAAAAATAAAAGCTAGAGATACATGACTCCCTTTTACTAACATTTTATTTTCTTAAATAGTATTTGGGAACAGGAAGAGTAAAAGCAGATACAAACCCATCACCACTTTCAGCTTCATAATGCTCACGGGTGTTCTTAGAAAGATAGCCCAAATAAAATGAGTGATGATATCAACAATTTTGTGTTTAAGGAGGTTCTGTTAGGCAATCAGCTTCCTGAATAGCTGATAAATATCCCCTAGTAAAGCTGGCAGAGAAAGCAGAATTAACCAATCATAAAATAGCTTATTAAAAAAAAACTACAGAAAGGACCCCACCACCCAGCTGTCAGAAAAACAGTGCTGTTTACCATCATGGTTTCTGATTTGCTAAAGAACAGAAAAAAATCCAATCTCTGAACTAATTAGAAGGCAGACTTTTCCTTAATGGAGTAATGATCAGCTACCAAATTACTACACACACCTACATTGCACAAAATGACAGCATCTTAAATTAAAAAGAATTAAATTCATTGACATAAATGCAAGTAAACAATTCTTTAATAATGTATAAATCATCTAAAACTCATGTCTCATTGCTCTTTCTTCAGTTTTATGGCAGTAGCATTAGTATGCTGAGACTGTTTTAAAACTCCCTCAAGATTATATTTTTAAATTTTGTTACAAATTGGCAGCTACCTCTCCAGTGAAGAGGGAGTCAGGGAGATGAGAGAATCAGGCACAGAACTCAGATCAGATACAGCAGAGAAAGGTTTTATGGTCCAGTGCCATGAGACGGAAGCCAAAAGATTATAGAACATCATCACAGCACACTTGAGTCTTGACCAGTGGTATTGCTCACTAAGAGGCATGCCTGAATTCTGAGAGCTCCCCGGATGCCACAGGGTTTGAGAGCATTACCCGCTGCCACTCAATGTATGTGCAAGGCAGCTGAGAGATATTAGGAAGCATGGTGGACTGCTCGTGAGGGCTGTCCTTTATCATGCCTGAATTTATGACTGCAGTAAGCTGGGGCTGCTCCAAAGGAGCACAAAGAAACTTCAGCTCGTACAGAATTCAGTGGCCCACCTTCTGGGTGAAGTGTCGTTAAAAGCACATAACACCTATGGCTCTGCAATATACACTGGCAATATATTTGATTCCAAATGCAACTGAGAACTTCAGGTGAGGCTCTGAGCTTTTTAAGCGGGACAGGATTTTGACTGAATTTTTAATGTAGTTATTGTTTCAGCACACAAACCACTAGTGGAGAAGGAAGGACTTGGCTAGATATTACTGGTTCAGTATTTTATTAATGCTGTTTTTAATATTACTAGAAAGGGCCCAGTTAAACTGTTATAGGCAATCTGTAATTTAATAAATATGTAATAGAAAAAGTGTTAATGGAATCAGAGTTTCTGACCCAATATTGGTGTGCTGCTTCTAACAAAAATAGACACTGAGATGATACCTCAATGCTTATGTGTCAGTAGCAGGCTGCAAGCTTAGGTCTCATTAATTAACATAACATAAGCAATAAGGTTCATGGTGTTATAAGTAAACTAGGGAAGATAATGACGACTAGCAGCATGTCACTCATTACAGAAGGCAGGCTGTGGACTAGACCAGTTACACCCAATGTTATATATTTTATGTCTACATATCTTAGACTAGCAAAACACAAAGAAAACTTATCTTAAACAAGCAAAGTGAAGCACTGTTAGAAAACCCTGGTCATTCGTAGGATCGAATACCCTTAAAGACAGTGGATGAATATGCTTAGCTTAGAAAAGGTTTATGGCCCAAGAACAAGAGGCAAGATCTTAACACATGTGGCACTCTTCAGTTCAAACCATCCCTGCAGGACAGAGTCGCACTATTTGCTAAAGAAAGTGCTTGTAAGAACTGAGTGAAAACTGCTGGAGCAGATTGGAAACAATTGCCAAGGCGTTTGGGGCATCACACCAATGTCAATAGTGATGGGTGCATAGTTCAGTAGTAGTGGAGGCAACTGTGATTAATGCTAGACAAAACAAATAGAGAAACAGATTAGAGAGATGTGGTCCTCAGATACCAAAATGCAGAACTGTATGTGTCAAATTTGAGAACAAAAGTTAGGAGTCTTGGAAGGCTGCATTGCAGAATCATTTTTGGTTTTTGCTGATTTTCCAGTGAGGAATTGATAGTTATTGGAAGACAGCCATTTTAGTCAATATCTGATAGAATTCTATTGAAATGATGCAGAGGATAGACGCAAGGGACACCAAGTAAAAGCTTAGCAGTTGAACATCTCAGCACTCACACAGGACCGCTCCTGAGCAGGTGCACATGAAGCACATGCAAAGACAACTATGATTTCTTCATGGAAAATTTTCAAAGAGAAAATGAGGTAACAATTGTCAAACAATTCATTATGAATTATTAGCCAAGTTCTGCTCTTCAACAACATAATTGTAACATTGGCTGAATATGTACCTCTCCAGAAAACAAACTCCACTGGTGAGGGCAGACCCAGCAATGCTTACCATTGAGCATGGTACTTACTATCATGAGTATTCCCACTGATGCCACTGGATGCACTAACAGTAGTAAGAGCTATGGTCGCTAGTAATTAGCATGATTGTGCTCTTAATTCAAAACATCTGCTCATTTTAACATAAAAACAAACTGCCAAAAGGATCAAGTGTGGCTATGATGTTTTTAATAAACAAAACAATTTTCATTTATGTATGAAAAAATATTTTACTAGCCATTCGATTATAAACAGTGCTGTATATTCAATATCAGAGAAAGATACTTATGTTTATATATTTTAACATTTTTGCAACTTTGAAAACTAAACAGTGGTTTCCTTTTTGCAGAAACATTAGACACTGTTTTTCAACTGAACCAAATCATTCACTTGTGTATTTTAAGTTAAAATTGACTCAACTTGATGAAGTATGTAATTTGAAATTCTTAAATTTGTAATTTGAATGATTACTTTGTCTCACTATAAGCTGCTTAGGCTTTTTCATTTATAAAGCTAAAACATTTGGCCACACAAACATGGTATCAACATAACTTGTCATACAATCCTTTGTTTTTTAATCATCTTCTACTGATAATCTAAATGATGATTAGTCTTGTCTCAGTGATTTCTTTGCTCTTCTAATACACATTTGTATTAATCCCTACTACATATTTTGATTTATTCTCAATTTTTTGTAGAATGGGACCACATTAAAATCCTTTTTAAAAACTAAAATGATTAGAAAAACAACATTTTAAATGTACATAGAATTATGGCAAAGATTCTGGGAAATGCCAGCTGTTATACTTAACAGAAAAATGGAAATTTAAAAATAAAATGTCCTCTGATGCCATTAACTGGAAGAACTGAAATTAAGTTAAATCTCTGAAGGCTGCAGTAGAGTTCATTTATACATTGTAAACATTTTCTGAGTATATGCAATACATGTAATATTGTCTTGCTTCAGTGAATACAAAAGTTTTCATACATCTTATTTCCCTGGGTCTCACCCACTTTCCCCAGTTCCTCAGAGTTCTGCTTTCATAAGGCTCGGGAATTTAGTGGAAAGAACTCAAGTGGGGTTTAATGCTCCGGCTCACCTGAACTAGTCTGTGCTCAGCATTTAGAACAATGACTTTGGGTTGAGGAGTTTTCTACCCGAGCACACAAGGGACGCACAAGTTGCTGAAAGCAAAGACACCTACAAAGAGTCAGAGGAGGAGCTGCTTTTCAGCTACAAAGCTAGACAACTGGCCCCTGGAGATTGTGGGTCCAACCAAGAACCAGAACTTTGGCCAATCTCTCATAGTATATACAAATTAGTAAACTAGGGAAACAAAAATGACCAATCTTAAACTAGAAATCAACAAATAAAAAAAATCAGTATACAGAATTAAATTACTAATATATGTTAACTCCTCATTTTAATGAGTGGATGAAAGGCACAGCAAGAAATACAGAGTTATACTGATGACAATGAGTAAGCAAAATTCAAAGATTAGTCTAAAACTGCTCTACCTGACTAAGTAAAGACATGAACAGCTTCAACCTGTGGAAAAGTCCAATACAGTGTAAAGCATGTTGTTTGAAGAGCAGAGTGAAGAAGCTGGGCAATATTGTATTGGAAATTCTATTGACAGATACAAAGCCAGAGACTTCTGTAGCAAGTATTCAAAGAACAAGACTGAAGTCAGTTTGCCTGTGGCAGAAGTAGATTTATACAGTTGATGACAGAAAATATAAGATTACTAGTGAGAGCTGACGAGGAGCCTGTTGTGGTCATTAGACATTAGAAAGAGAAGGTCAGAGGATTTATTTTGAAGAGGAGATTTCTAGAATAGACACTGAGGATCAATAGTAAGAGATACAGGTATATTGTCAACTGGAGGAGGAGGAAAATTAAATACAAGTTTGAAAGAAATGGTGTCAAGGCTGATTCCCCGCTCTGGCACTTTGAGTGCAGAAGATGGGTGCCTGCAAGGATTCTAAAAATTAATGCTGGCCATTCCAGGCTTGTATTAAACTCCCAAGGTTACAGCTTTTCTCTGACCTTGGATGGGTAGATGCTGCCACCACCCAAGTGCAAAAATGCCTTTGAGAACCCAGGAAGGTGCACTCGGAAATTCCTTCCTGTGGGGTACCCTCAAGTCCTTTCATATACAAATCCCAGGGAAGAGATGAGAAAGAAAACAAAGGAAATTAGCTGTTGCCACCAGCTAATTAAACAACATGTGCACAAACCTCTTAGGACACAAAATCCAATCCTGTCTTTAAAAAGGTAAATTTTATTAAAAACAAAAAGAAAGAAAATACATCTGAAACTCAGGCTATTGCTAGATTTAAAAAACCCACTTACAAAAAGGCAGCATCAAGAATAATCTTATTGAGGTCCAGCTTAAAAGTTACAAGCAAAACAAAAGCATTTGGGGTTAGCACAGAGGATTCCACAAACCATAAAGAAATAAACAGAGATAAACCTAATCATATCTTCCTAGACATTTCCTGATCTACTTACATATCTGGGGTTTTAAATGAGTAGTTTTTAGGTATGATTTGATGATTTTTCATGCCTGGCCCCAGCTCTTACAGTACAGCTGCTCTGTCCCTTCTCTCCGGGAGAACAACCAGACAGACAAAGGGGAAGTTTTTTTCCCAATTTTAAAAAGTTCTAGCCTTTCCATTGGTTCTTTTGGTCAGGTGCCTCCTTCCTTCCTTTTACCAATGCAGGGAGAATTTTTAAGCCTTTACAGGTAAAGCAAGTAGAGAACAACTACTAAGAGGGATTTTATAGCTAACTAGCTGGCTGAGTCCATAAAAGCAAGCGAGCTACCTCCCTCCCCCACCCCTTCATTTATCACAAATGGTTAAAATGTTAGAGCAAAAAAAGGAATAGTTCATTTTTGGAAGGCTGTCTAGCAAAGAAAGACTTATTTAGGAGAGATGATTGCTAATAAATGAGAGGGGAGTTAATACAAAGAGAGGCCAAAATGAGGGATTTAAAAGGATTCTCTCAAAGTTTGTATTCCTAAAACTTTACCTATCTTAACAGTTTTTCATTTCAAAGTTTTTAGTTTGACGATCCCTTCAATTTTTTCCCAAATGTAATTGGACTGAGAAAACTCTCCTTAAGCACACACATTATGTAGGTACCTGGTAAGGACTCCATCATTGGGACTGCATTCTAAAATAGACTTAAAATGGGGCATAAATTCCTGCATTTCTCTCTAACTAAGTTGCCCATTGGGTTTGAAGCTTCACACAGAGGCAGTTTTTATGTCCTCTGAATATTCCATATAGTTTTTGTTTGGTTTTCCTTCGTACATTTTTAATAAGAAGTCTTTGAATTTGGGCTCTTGCTGACATTTGTCTTTGGCAGTCCTACTTTAGGCTGTTGACTGATATCTCTTTTAAAAGATTGTCTGTCTACTTAAAACTTAGTGTAAAGGTGAACCCTGAGAAGAACTGGAAGAATGGGGAGTTTTGTTTTAAGAAAAGGAGTACTTTTGTTTTTGATAGTGGATTTAGGGTCATTTTTAGGCATTTTTCATGCTTTAACTGGAAGTGTATGTGCTGTGCACACAAATCTGAACAATTCACTGGGGCAGGAGAGAAAGCCTGATTTGGATGATAGAGAGAAAGAAAATGCGTACTTAGAAGCTTGACTGGCTGATTGGGGGCGGGGGGGGGGGCAGAGAATACAGAAGCTTGATTGATGGGAAGGAGGGTAGGGCTGGCCACAAACTTGATTCATGGGGACTGGGTACACCTAAAACCTTCTTTGTTATGAATCATGATCTTCTGTTACAACAGAGACATGTTTACACACAGCTGCTGAGTGAGGAAATATTTTCCCACTGAACTTCTATACACATAAGTCAATTTCCATTTCTCTTCATCCAGTGCCCACCCCCATCTAAGCACCACAAAAACCTTGGAAATTAAGACACAAAAAACTTCACCCTGAGGTAGTTCAGGATGCTACATACACAACGTGCTTGATACAAACCCACAGATGCCTCTGCTCCCTAGGGATGCAAGCCTTCCATCATGCCCTTCAATCACTCCTACTCCTTGACCCAGTCTTCATCCCATGCACCTTCCCCAGTCTCTCCACTCACCACACCTCCAGCCCTTACCCCTCTGCATGCACATCAAACTGCCTTCCTCCTCCTCCTCACTGCATGGGAGGAGCAGGAGAGAGTGTCCACAGTGGCCCCTCCCTGCTAGGAGGGGCAATCACAGGGGAAATCATGTTCAGCCCCTGCAGAGCCAGACTGAACATGCTCAGTGCAGATGAGATCCTCAGAGAATTTATCTGCCAAACTCTAACAAGTCTCTACTGAACGTAAGTTTCTGCAAACTGAGTTTTTTTCAGAAACTTGTAACTGTACCGGATTTGAGAGATTTACAAGGGGACTCAAAAGACAACATCCCAGACAAAATACTGTACTGCCAGCCTCAAGAGTTTAAAAGCAACAAGTTGGTCCCCCTCAAGAGATCTCAAATTATGAGACAGACCCCCAAAATCATGAATTTTATGATTTTTTGGACCAGATTATATTGTGATTTTTTTTAGTTTGTCTTTTGATTTTTGAACTTTCCCTGTCCATCCCTAGTGTGTGTGGGTGATGATTAGCATTTCCCACTCTCCCAAATGTAGTGAGTAAGGTTATTTTGACCCTGCTGCAGAAGCTCTCACCTCCACATTTGCCCATCCCTTGCCCAACAATTTATTTTATCCCCAACCTCCAAATAAATCCTGTTCCCAGTTCAACATCTGTTCAGCCCCTGCTCCTCAATTCAGCACCCCACCTCTCTTCAGTTCGGCTCCTCAGCCTCACATCTGCTCTACCTGGGATTCTTCAACCCTTCTTCCAGGCTGCTGCTGAGTGGTCCCCTCTCCCCTTTCCAGGCTTTAGGGGTACTTCTAAGGGCTCTCCATCCCCCTGCTATCCCATCCCAGCCTGGTGGATGCAGAGGGTATGAGGGAAGGATCAGAGTCTCTTTCTGTTGCTCATAGGAGAGGTGGAGCCACCCTGAGCTTAGACTCTTCAGCACCCGTCTTCACACTTCCCGTCTGTGAGAATGGCTTGGAGTTGCTGCGGGGAGAAGGAGGAGGGAGAGAGAAAGCAGACGCTCTTCCTGTAGCAGCTCTGATTGGTTGCTCAGGAGGCTGGCATGTGGGGCAGGCAGCAAATCACAAATTCACTGAGAGCTGAATGTGGTGCAGAAACCACCCCACATGGAGCTTCTTAGGGCATAGCCCCAGCTAAAACCCTGTCTCTTGAGGGGAAAAAATCTAATCCCCTTACGCAGGGAGGCAGGTTCCTTCTGTCCTTCTCCTATTCCCTGAGCACTCACCTAAGAGCCAACAGCTATACAGCCCTGAATGGTTTAGAAAAGGTCAAGCAAAGGTACAGGTTTAATAAAATACAGGAACTGGTACAGCCTCCTTAAATGGAAATACAAAAAGATCAAAACAAAGTATCCAAGAAGTCAACAAATGTAAATGCACAGAAATACTCCTGGAACACTGTTACTGAGACAAGTCCTTGCTAGAGATAAGTCGAACCCATAGGGCCTGATTCTCATTCACATTAAGGCCACTTACACAGCTCGGGAAATGTAAAGAGACCCTAAAGTGGGAGTAAATACTATTTAAGCCCTTTTAGATCACTAGAGAAGTATAAAGTGACCTTAGCAAAAATGAGAATCAGATCTTAGATTTACCAATGTGTTATGTGAGGGGTTTTTTTTGGTAAGGAACATTTTATTTTTGAACAGAAAAATATACTCCAAGCTGCATCTCTGCAGAACATTTGTGACACAAAATGGTCAGTTAGACACGTTGGCATGTTCTTCTCTGTAGATGCTTTCAGCACTAAGATCCAAATTTAAAAAAACACTTAAGCAGAGGCTTAACTTTGGTGTCAATGTTAAAGTTAAGCATGTGCTTAAGGGCTCTGCTGGACCAGGGCTTAAGTCAACTCATTACTGATATTTTTTAAAGGAGGTGGTCAGAATAGTTCATCTAAATTTGGAAGGTTTAATCATCTCCAGGCTCTAATCATTCAAAAAAGAACAACTGGGAATCCTGGAGGACTGTGTATGATCAAATAATCTCTCTCATTCCAATTATCCTCATTATTTCACCACCAAACTTCATGAAGTTCTATATGAAACTGGACTTCTCCCTCCCCCCTCAAAAAAACTATACAGAATTTAGGTAATGTTAAAGGTCTAATGTAAAACCACAAAAAACAAGGAAATTCAGTTAAGCGTATAACTTTGGTTTTTCAATGAAGCTTTAATTCATAGTGCTCTGTTTTATAGGGGAAAAAAGTACAAAAGCATAAGTTAAGAAATATTACAGATTCAGATTTCTATCCATAATGCTAAATTTCTTTGCTTTTTATTCTAAAAAGCTAAATTTAAAGCACTAACCTCTCTCCCAAATTTAGCTGTTTTAATGGAAATTAAAAGTTAATACCTGGCCTGGCTGCAGATAATAAAGATGTCAGTCATCTGTTGCAGTGGAAAAATCAATATAAAAGCTAGTGACTGGAGTCATAACAAAGACCACAGTATGGGGCTACCATGAAGATGATATCTTGAATTATCACAAAAAAAATTTCTATAATAGAAACTGATCCTTTGAACTGCTACGAGTCCGTTACACTTCTTGGATAATGTGCCTTAATTGGATACAGGGGGGAAAGTCTTACAACCCTTAAGATTTTTTCAAAATTATATCAGGTTTAACATTTAAATATATCTTTTCATTGGATTTAATACCATACTGAATTGTGATAAAAAGAATTAGAACACTTCCAAAACTTTTGACTTCTGCAGCAAATGGTTTGCAAATAGGAACAGGTGGGATATATCTGTAAAGTGGCATTAAGGATATCTTTACTCAAACCCCAGTGACAATTAAGAACCCACCAGTTTGAAAAGTAACCACACAGCATTGCAAGGAAACAAAAACCTAGCAGTTATCACAGCATCATCTTAACATAATCTTCATAAACAGTAGCAGCTGCCGTTATGAGACAACATTTTAAGAATATTACCAATTATATCCTATTGATTAACTAGTGTTGTAGTGAGGCTCAGGATACAATTCCAACAAGTCCATGCCTATATGATCGACATTAACTTTAATCTTTAAACATGTCAAAAACATGGGCTTTGACTCCGAATAAAGTGTAATGCAGAAGTGTGGAGATATTAGTGTACTCTATATTAGTGTTACAAAATGCATTTGTTCAACATGGGTTTTTTTGGTTCCTGCTTAAATTATATTGATCACAATGAACATGGTATTGTGCAATCCCTTTCTTTGTACTAAAACTAAATAATGTAAGGGCTGTCATGAAGAAAAGGCCACCTCTTAAAATCCAATACAATTTTGATTGTACATGCAAAATAAGAACTAAATATTTCCTTTTTAAAATACATATTTTATGCACTTATGGTAGATCCAATGGAGATTATTTTTAGCAAATAAAACATTGTTTCTTAAGAAGGCATCAGACCAAGATGCTTAAAATTCAGCCATATAAAATAAGATGGAGCAAATATATATATTATACACACACATATATGACGCGCACAAGCACACACACACAGTTTCAGTATAAACTTTAGTTAAAAAAAAAAAGACAAACTATTTCCACTGACAATATACCATCTGTATCTAAACCATGTGAAAAGAAAAGCTTTTAAAATCTAGCCACTGCTAATGTGACATGTTGAAACATTAATCACCCCCTAAGGCCAATATAATTGTAGCTCCATGTTAATTACCTAACAATTAACAGCAGTAATTTCCAAGGGGCAATCAATGAATTAGCTTGTGATTTTCCCACAGACTTCAGTCCCACACTGCCAATCTGAATGCATTTCAAACTCTGCACCATGGTTCATCAATGACACTTCTGATGTATGAAATAAAAATTCATTTGCACCCTCACTAATTAGGCTCGATTATATCCCTGTGTGTATTACAAACTCCATTCACTTGCACAAAATCTCTGCCACAGGCATTTTTCTCCATTTAAAAATTCATTTTCTATTAAATTAGAAGGTCACCTAGCAGGAAAACGTACTAATCAAGATTTTATCACTATCGTATTAAAGGGTTTTAATAAGCAAGTTTAATTAAGTTATCCTAACAAGTGATAACAGCTATCTACAGCCTATCTGTATGTTTATGCAAGTAAGTGTGTGTATTTACAAACACACACATACATCATACAGGTGAATGGTATGTAATTCTAAACTTGGACAAAATTATTGAAGAACATTCAGGTTTCTTTTCTCCTTTCTTTTATTAAGTTATTAACTCAAATCTTACCCAAGCTAGGGTTTCCGTCTGCCAGTTACTTTGAGAACCATTTGACACTTGTCACACAATCCTATGATAGACACAAATATGGCTTGGTTGAATAGAATGTTATCACCTCCTACCGTCCAGATACAAAGTAGCTCTTGTTATGTGTAGGTTTTACACTGTGGTTGATTAACCATTAATGTCAATGAACTGAGTTTCAGTATGCTTAATTTATTATTGATTTATTAAATTTTATTCTTTAACAATTAAAAAGGATTAGGCACTAGTTTTACATCAAGTATCGTTATGAATTTCTTTTAGCTATGTTTATGTTTTGCAAGCACGAAGAAGGGGAAATTTTGCAGCTAATCTGTTCAAGAAGCCAGGGCAGAAAGAATGAATACATTAGTCCTTCCCTTATTAGACTTAATCAAAATTCTAGCAGCATCAGTGTTGTTTATGCAATGAAAAGAAGTTGTGACTCAAACACTACACTATTTAGTTTTGGTTCTTTAGTTATAGGAAAAAATACCCTTAAATACTTAGCGTAGGCATATTATGTGACTTGTACTCCTCCAGTACTGTATGTTAGGTGGTGTGCGAAGCACATGAGAAATTTAGTGCCAAATTATGGTTCTTGAAACAGGGCAGTCAGTGAAAGGACAGTGGAGAAACAATGCACCCTACATCTCCTAAGTATTGCAGAGGGAGGCAGTATGCTTTAGAAAGTTTTTTGCCCTCAGATGATTGGTTCGCATTAGACCATGGTCAATAACCACCACAAGTCGTGTCCAATGATTGCTCTCTAACCTCTGTGAAATGGTGGTTACCATATTTCAGCTCTTAGGGGACACATCTACCTCACAAAACCACTATGGGAATTATCACTTTGTTGGCAGTCTCAGCAGAGATGCCAAGTATTCAATGAGAATGGAAACTCACATACTAAGAGGGAAACTTCCCTCAGCAAGGGAAACTCCAACTTTCTCCACCTCTGCTGTACCTGTTCAGTGGACAAACAGTCTGACCTTTTCCCTCAGTAACTGAACCTCCCCGCTTCTGCTGCTAAGTTGCTAGAAGACAGAGTAAAAAGCCTTCCCTCCAGTCCGGCAGTAAGACTCAAGGCTGTTAAAATCAAATGTCTTTAAATCATGATTTAAGGACTTCAGTAACTCAGCCAGACATACATCTGTTATGGGTCTGTTACAGGAATGGGTGGGCGAGGTTCTGTGGCCTGCAAGGTGCAAGAGGTCAGACTAGACGATCATGATGGCCCCTTCTGGCCTTAAAGTCCATGAGTCCACGAAATCTCACCAAATTGGATGTACTGAAAAGAAAACAGTAGTATTCCTTATAGCAGGCCAGTTATAACCCTATGAGGCTGCAACTTACGCCCCTCTGTATCCACTGAGGCAGCTATGCTGGCAATCCTATTCAACTTATTCATAAATGATCTGGAGAAAGGTATAAACAGTGAGGTGGCAAATTTGCAGATGATACTAAACTGCTCAAGATAGTTAAAACTAAAGCAGACTGTGAAGAACTTCAAAAAGATCTCACAAAACTAAGTGACTGGGCAACAAAATGGTAAATGAAATTTAATGTGGATAAATGTAAAGTAATGCACATTGGAAAAATAACCCCAACTATACATACAATATGATGGGGGATAATTTAGCTACAGCTAATCAGGAAAGAGATCTTGGCGTCATCGTGGATAGTTCTCTGAAGACGTCCACGCAGTGTGCAGCAGCAGTCAAAAAAGCAAACGGGATGTTAGGAATCATTAAAAAAGGGATAGCAAATAAGATGGAGAATATCTTATTGCCCTTATATAAATCCATGGTACGCCCACATCTTGAATACTGTGTACAGATGTAGTCTCCTTATCTCAAAAAAGATATACTGGCATTCGAAAAGGTTCAGAGAAGGGCAATTAAAATGATTAGGGATTTGGAACAGGTCCCATATGAGGAGAGATTAAAGAGGCTAGGACTTTTCAGCTTGGAAAAGAGGAGACTAAAGGGGGATATGATAGAGGTATATACAATCTGAGTGGTGTGGAGAAAGTGAATAAGGAAAAGTTATTCACTTGTTCCCACAATATAAGAACTAGGGGCCACCAAATGAAATTAATGGGCAGCAAATTTAAAACAAATAAAAGGAAGTTCTTCTTCACACAGCACACAGTCAACCTGTGGAACTCCTTGCCTGAGGAGTTTGTGAAGGCTAGGACTATAACAGCGTTTAAAAGAGAACTAGATAAATTCATGGAGGTTAAGCCCATTAATGGCTATTAGTCAGGATGAGTAAGGAATGGTGTCCCTAGCCCCTGTTTGTCAGAGGGTGGAGATGGATGGCAGGAGAGAGATCACTTGATTACTGTTAGGTTCACTCCCTCTGGGGCACCTGCATTGGCCACTGTTGGTAGACAGGATACTGGGCTGGAGGGACCTTTGGTCTGACACAGTATGGCCATTCTTATGTTCTTATGTAGTAATCTTCTGCAGCTGATGCATATGCACCCCATGAGGAGTAAAAGGGGATTTTTTGCTGGTGTATCTGTCTAGCTTCAGATCGATCAGCCTTGCTTCAGCCCTTTCTTGGTGCATGATAAAGCCCTCACGGAACACTGCTCTGCAGGATTCAGACCTACCCACTCCTTCCACAAAGCTCCCCATAAAGGCATATCCACCCACCACCCCCATTCAGCAGAGCTGTACTGGGACTCTGGGACCTGCATGCTCTTCCATATCTCATTTACTTGGTCTTTTTGACTTTTACAAACTGTGTTTGCTCACTGCAGCCACATGATAATACCACTTGCTTAGAGCGGACACCTCTGACTGTGCCCCTTGACTGAGATTGGTGGGGGGGAAAGGTGTGTAGTTTCCAGGAAATTTTTACCTTCCAGAATCTCTCCCTAGAAGTGAAAGTGTTCTTTTCTCTTCAGGGATGTCTGCGTAAAATTATCCATACAACAATAATCTTAAAAATAAGATGCATTAAAATTCAGAGAAAGTGGAATTAAATCAAAATAAATGTTTTGATTAACATATCTAGATCTGCATTTCTCAAACAAAACTAGATAAAGCATTCTCAGCTTAAATACAGGGAAATGGAAAAAAGGGAAAGATGAACAGCTCTTGAAAGCAATCCCCCTCTCCCCCCACACTGGTCAGACTGGCAGCCCTCCTTGCTATCCACATACCAGCTCCTCCCTTGTCCTCCCCTAAGACATGCACATCAAATCCCCTCAGACAGTTTTACCAGAGAGCTTTCTGAAGAAAAGGACACAATAGGGGTTGGTAAAACATTTTCATTCTCCACCTTCTGAGAGAGGAAAAGAAAACCCCTAATGATGAATAATGGCCATCTTTCAAAGACTTAATGACCTCAGAATACTGCCTTTCACAAACCACCTTGGCTAGCTGCGCCCTTTCTCAGTCAGACAACTTGGTCAAACCTGGTCTGCCAATTCTTGCGATTTTATTGTGAGTCTTGCAATACTTGGTGTTTTCCTCAGAGTCCCAGTTACTGGAATCAAAAGGTGCAAAAACTTACTTCTTTTAAATGAAAGTTTTTAGTTCTCATAGCTGCAATGAAAGGCTAGAAAAAGTGAAGTGATTGTACCTTAAAGGCTCAAAACCAGAAGGCAAATAAAAAGAACCCCCACGTTTATTATTATTTTTAAAAAAATTTCATGATTTTAAAGCAAATCTTGTAATTTTTATGGCCTGACTCATGAGTTTTGAATGCTTCTGGTTGGGAATATTGTAAAACTCACCAAAGGCATCTTTCTTTTGTCAAGAAATAGGGGCAGGTCCCCAAACTTTCTGTGACAGTCTCTCCCTTATTGCACCCTCCTGTGCTTTGGAAGGGAGATGAATTTACTCCTATCTCAAGGATAAACAGAACTTCAGTGACTCATAGAAGTGACTTTCTATATCATTTAGTAGATCCCCCAGCTTACGAGGATAGTTCCTTGGAATAAGTTTCCTAAGGCTTCAAAGAGTCTAATTTTAAGTGTTCCAGGATATGGGATTTCTAACACTTCCCTTTGGAAAAGAATTCTCAGCCTAGATCTCACTCTCATGTGCAGCCTTCCCTTCCAATGGATATTGCTAGAAGGAAATCCCCAAATAGGGAGGCTGGACCCCAGGTGAAGGGGGGGGGGGGAAGGATATGGTATGTAGGGGCAGTGGCAGTGGAAAGTTACAGAGGAACAGCGTTGGTTTGGGAGGGGAGACAGAGCTGGAGGACACAGTACTGAAGGAACACAGAGCAGTACACACAGGCACAGTCAGCCACATTGACTGCACCACAACTAAAGGTGCGGCAGAATTTGTCTGGGCTTACCCAAAGAAAGGCAGCTCTGCTTTGTGGCTGGGGCGGGGGGAAGAGGAGGAAGGTCAGAAACTGCTGCAAAAGGTGCTTTGCAGCAATGACTCACCCCCCCACCCCCCCAGGAATGTGCATAAAGGTACAAAATCTGGGTGGGGCAAGTCTCTATGTCCAAGCAGCGAGGAAGCCAGCACCCACTGTCCCTCCCCTAGTGGAGGCGAATGGCAGGCTGAGTTAGGACCTGCTGTGGGCATTACGCTAGTCGCCCCTTTTAAAGGGGGGCTGGGAAGGAATTTTTCTCGCATGACCAGAATTGGCTTTGGTGGAGTGTGGTTTTTTTGCCTTCCTCACAGTGGGTGTGAGGATGGACCTTTTCTGGTGAATAGAAAAGGTGGTAGACCATATGTCGCAACTTATTGTGTAATATTGGGTGGATGTCCAGTGCAGGCACTCCATAGGGAGGGCAGCCAGTGACCAGATAAATGGCTTGGTAAAGGACTTAAAAGGAGGTCCTGGATAAAGGAACAGAACTGGAGAGGGGGTTCAGGGACTCCTATGATTTGTATAGCAGGGAGCCAACCCCCTCCATTCTCATAGCCCTCCTTAACCCTCTTATGAGGCTGGTGGATGGTAAGGTCCAAGCCATGGGTCAGCTGGGGGACCTTGATAGAAACAAAGGGAGGCTGGTGAAAGCCCCAGAAAGATGATTTGAATAAGCATGGATTAAACATAGGCGGGCTGGTGAAAGCCTCAGAAAATTGATTTGAATAAGCATGGATTTGCCTGCACTGTACACTTTATCTGCCGGGTAGTCCCAGACATCTGTATAATAAAGTTGTGGCCTGATTAAAACCCATAACAAGTCTCCTGTCCTTCTTGCGGTATACCCAGACAATTACAATTTTACATATAAATGGTGTTAGTCGAAGGTTTGGGGGGAGGAGGGGAACTGTGGTCATCAGTGAAGCCAGCTCTTTATCCCTTGCAACTTCCAGGTCCCGGCCCAATGTTTTGCGTGGTTGCACCTATGCATAATCCTCCCCATGCTGTCTTGGCTCATGCTTTCATTTTCCATGACTATTCTTTACACACAGAATGCCTTTCCTCACATGATCTATAAGTTTATTACATTCTCTTTCTTCAAATCCCTCATCAAGACCCACCTCTGCGGTCATGCCTCAAAGAAATTGACTCCTTAATGAAAGCCAGATGGAATAACAGTTGCTTCATCTATTGTAACAAACTAAAAAAATGTATATATGGATATAAAATTTTACATCATTCAGTTTCCCTCCCATCCCTTCAGTTTAACGTCTTAGACTAAGTGCCTTGTGGCAAGGACCATCTCTTACTAAGCATGTATGCTAGAGATGGAAAGATCACAATGAGTTGAGAGAAGCATCCAAATCCAAAGTTCAGACCTATTTCCTATTACTTACAGTATGGTGCAGAGAAGGGAAAATTATAAAGGATTGACATGCAAAACTAATCTCTCTTTTTTTTTTTTAGTATTTCCAACTGTGATTCAAGGCAACAATTTAATGTTTCTGCCTTTAAACACAGCTCTAGTAATCAGTCACCACAAGGCAAATCATTAATTTTCATGAATTTGTCCCATTGGAAACACTGAATAAGTAGTATAAACATACACTTGGTAGGTGCGTAGAAAAGTAAATGGATATAAGATAAACAAATATTCCCCTTATGAATTTGAAACCACTGAACTTCAAATACAACAAATACTTGCAGAATTATTTTGGGGTGCGAGGGAGGATATCCTTTTAGCACATAAGATTTCTCTCCCTTTACCCCAACAACCACTTTTCTTTAGTTAGGCCATCAAAAAACAAAACACACCAGAAAAACCCCACAGCCTTTAGTGATTTTTCAGGTGTTCCACTTTTGTTTCAAAATGTCAATTCATCTTAAAGGAATGCTTGCTTCCTACCAGCTCAGTTTACTTAGGTAAGAAGATTCTCTCAGAAAGATTCCTTTGGGACATTTATCAATTGTGCACACACTGATTAGAATAAGCATTGATTGACTCCCCTTGTTTGCCTATAAGAAACTTTGTTATAATTATTATTATTTCCTGCCTTCATCACCATTTGCAATAAAATTCTGTTTTATTGCCTCAAAATATTACTGTCCTCCCCTGGTAAAGAACATGTTAGGTAATGACATTAGACCTTGAACTGCTCTGTATTTATCTGGATCAGCTTGATGATACCTTCTGAAAACAATGCTTTACTCCTTTAACCATTTAGCTATGATGATGCTTAAATTTGTTACTCCTTGCTAAGTTTACATTCATTGGCATTCTACTGTGTTTTTTTCTTTTCATAATATACTTGTGATGTTCAGGCTTACACTTGCTTGTGATTCAAATAAATCTAAAATGGTGCTACTTAGTACAAGCACCTACAGTACTTGGTAATGTTTCATTTGCCACAATCCTCTTATCAAGGACTCTTGTTAACTTTGTTCTCCCATCAGATACCTAGGAGTTATTTTCACTTTATGCCTACTGATAATCAACTAAAGTGCCTCTTGAGAACTTAATGTTAATATCTCAAGAACACCAGTAGGCTCAAATCTTCTATCTAATTCATAATTTTCATAGTAGTACATCACTTCTTATCTGGATTATTCAAATATCTTTGCTGCGGATTTATTTGAGGCCATTTACAATAAGTCCAGCAAATGCAGAGCCACTCATGTCCAAAATTGCACTTCTGCAAATCAGCATGTTACTGCCTTACTGCAAACATTTTTCCCACTTGTTGATTCAGTTTGGCGTTGATGTTTAAAAGCCTCTTTGGTCAACCAGGTGGATAACCATGGTGCACTTGAGGATCTGCTTCAAAGGTCACACTCCAATTATAATTAATACCTTTCAGGGTGGGTGTGGGTATCACAAAAGTGATGCTTCATTCTCTCAAGGGGTGGAGACTGCTATACAGTTCCGATGTTTATTCTGGCAAGATTACAGATATGAAAGAGACTGGCAAATGCGTGTGTCTAAGGTGGAAGGAAAGGAGTGAAATAAAGATTTAATAGGAAGAAAAGAAAAAGGAAATCTAAAAACCCCAAAATCATACTAGATTTAATGAAATCTCAGCATTGTCAAATGACCCCCCCAAAACTCCGTCAGAATAAGTTAAAGTTCTTTTGCTCAGATGACTGAAGCCTTACCAGCCAAATAAAGTATGCACTCACAAACAGGGGCTGATCTATATCTCCTTAACTGTCTGCTTAAAACCTACGTTTTGCCTCTAGTCCTACAAATTACTAGCATCTGGCATTGGTTAGACTAGCAGCCATATCTTACTACTTAGACCATTATGACTATTATGCACATGCGCCTGACTCTTGTTACTTCTCTCCTCTTCCTCCGCACTTCTGTTTATTCACCTAACGTGCATTGTCTAAAATCCTCTCTGGCGTGGGACACGTTTGTGGGTTTTGTATATATAGTGCTTAGCACAAGAAGGCCCTAATCCTTCTTTGGGGGTCCATAGGTATTACCTCAATAGAAATAATATGTATCTAAAACAACAACAATCATGTAGTGAGCAGCCAGGGTGGCAGATAACTAGCCGTGGCTTCCACTGTGTAAACAAAGGGCTATAGTGCTCAAGGCTGCAATCCTGTAATACACATACACTTCTGGTAAGCTGGGGAGACTTATGCTTGAATATGGGCTGACCAAACTACTTGTAAATGGGCAGTATAGCCCCTAGCTAATTGGGTAGGATGGTCATATGAACTGAAGGAACCCCGAACTGAGTTTCTTCTGTAACTGTATCGTCCAGAGAGCTACACCTGGTTCCAATCTGACTCTCTGGTTGTTCCAGATCTCCCCTACCATCAATGGTGGTGGGCCTTCACAGTTCATCTGTCCACTAAGCCCTTATCTTTAGAGTTGTCCCAACCCATTTCCAAGCATGGCTCTGCTACTTAACACTATCATCACATTCTCATACACATGTTTAAGAATGAATGTGAACCTGTACCAAATTCCTGAAGTTCAAGCAGGAGGACTGTGTTCGCTCATATGCTCTCTCTGAAGTTTGCCTCTTCCTGCTCTGTGTGATTGCCTTTGGTGCTTCAAATCCAAATTCTCTTTTAAAGTTTGCATGTACGCTGATTCCTCCTCTACTGCTGCTTGTTTCTGTTGTGAGCAACTGGCAAATTGTTGGCTACTACAGTAAATGTACTTGATGACTTGCCTGTAAATTAGATGTGGGTGTGTAAAACCCATGCTTATGTACACTCTAGAATGGTGCCAAATGCCCGTTCCAATGAAACAAAATGTTTCTGAATTGGACAAACAGTAGAATTCACATCCTCACAGACATAGGGTGTCTTCACTATGGAATCCAGATAAATTCCACAGATCCTTTTTCAGGGGGTGGGGGGCAATTTTCTTATTAAGGACTACCGCAAAAAAGATATATTAGAAATGGAACAGGTACAGAGAAGGGCAACAAAAATGATTAAGGATATGGAACAACTTCCATGTAAGGAGAGATTAAAAAGACTGGGACTATTTAGCTTGGAAAAAGGACAGCTGAAGGGGGATGTGAAAGAAGTCTATAAAATCATGACTGGTGTGGAGAAAGTGAAAGTGTTATTTTCCCCTCTACATAACAGAAGAAGGAGGGGGTTACGCAATGAAAAAAAATAGGCAGCAGGTTTAAAAACAAACAAAAGGAAGTACTTCTTCACACAACATCCAGTTAACCTGTGGAACTCATTGCCGGGTTTGTTGTGAAGGCCAAAAGTATAACTGGAGCTAGATAAATTAACGGAGGATAGGTCCATCAATGGCTATTAGCCAAGATGGTCAGGGATGCAATCCCATGCTCTGGGTGTTCCTAAATCTGTGACTGGATGGATTACTTGATGATTGCCCTGGTCTGTTCATTCCCTTTGAAGCATCTGGCAACCAGCCACTGTCAGCAGACAGGATACTGGGCTAAATGGACCATTGGTCTGACCCAGTATGGCCATTTTTATGTTCTTATGAGAAATATCCTATGTGCAAAAAGGGCAACATTTTAATTTATACTCAATAATGAAAAAAGCGTTAAAATTAATCTTTATGAAACAAGTGATCCTAAATATTGTGATTCATGTGAATTTAATTACACTGATTTTTTTAAAACTAATTTTATAATTGGTTTAAGAGAAGTTTGGTTTTCTGTATAGTAATAAAATAACTTGTTTTAAACATGGCTATAGAAGAATATAATTTGATCATTTCTTCTGTTAGCCTTTGTTATATAGATTTTTACATAATCATTACTCATAATGTTCTGACAGATAATGCTATTACTAGTGTTACTATCTTTGCTATTATTACAAAAATCTTCTGGCTTTGTAAAAATTTTAATTTATCAAAATGTAATAAAAGCACATCTAACATGAACCATAATTTATGAAAATTTTAGATGTGCTGCTTGACATTCATGTCACTGGGCTTCAAAAGTTTCACATCTGAAATGCGAAATTACACAGATTTATAAAAAGAGTCTGATTCAGCATGTTAACTGGCACTATCTTCCATAAAATGTATATGTTTAGCTTTAAAGAGACAGGCGTATGCAATTTTAATGTCAACACTAGCATCTCCAAAAAGTGCCCTGGCAATCAGTGGAAAGGTTTAATAGGTTTCCTGTCTTGTTCTTAATTTGCTGAAATTACAAAATCAATACTTTCAGTTGTAGCTGCAGCTACCTGTTTTACTGCTTTAAGATAAAGTCTACAAGAAAGTAACCTTCACTTTCAATTTGTAATAAAGAACATCAGGGTGTTCTTGGCCACTAACTAACTAGTCTGTTTTCTCTTATCCAGAATGAGACATTCTGGATGTGCTATGTTGCCCCTTAAAGGGGAAGATACATATTGATGAGAGTTGTGATTAATAGAAAACAAAGTATTGTTTCTTTTGTTTGTTTTTAAGATCTCTTCCCTCTGTTTCTTTGGACTAAAGTCACATCTACATGGATTGCTCATTATCCCCTGTGTGTTTCAATCATGCAGTTTGGGCTTATACTACGCACACACAAGCAGGCCTAAGATTTGTTTTGCCTACGTCAGTATCTCTTATTACAAAGGAACACAACCTTTTCTGACAAAGGAGACAATTCTCCATACATAAATATTCTCTTAAATAAGGAAAATGACTCAGGATGAAATAAAGTCAAAGAGGACTAGGAAGAGAATGACCAGACCAATGCATCCAGGAGAGAGGTCCAGCTGTTATGCAACAGCAATAAGAAAAAAAAATCACTATATGGCATGAAGTTACAGAGGTCCTTTACAGGAGCTCTGTGCCCTTTCCGCACTGTGACTCCTTTATGCTGAATCCTGGCTTACCACAACCCCTTTTGAAACCACATCAGCGAGACGATCATACCCTTCAAGTTGCCTGGGAATCAGTAGTGCCTGGTCAGTCTTATCTCCCATCTGGAGTCCTATGGAAAGGTTCTCTTCCACCCCAGACCTGACAGGTAAGATGAGCTGAGGAAGAATGGAAAGGAGATTCTTCCCATCCTGTCCCCCTCCTCCAGCAAAGCAAATGTTTTCTGGTCAAAGAATGCTGCAAATCGTTTTAGCAAATGGTCCCATAACCTAGCTGAACAACATTTTGCAGCTGTAAGGAAGGGAAAGGTGCTTTGGCCTGTGTGGTCCCTTTTAAATTTCTCTTGCTAAGTAACATGAATAATGTTAAGTTACTGTTTCCAAAAGATTACAGTGTAGGATTCCTTGATGCTATCCACCAATGCAAAATGTATTCACACCATGCAAACAAAGAGTTCTAACACCTGCCACCACAAATGCCAACACACACACACACCTGAGATGCTTAGTACTACTCTTCAGCTGCAGCAAACTTATTTTGGAAGTTACACTTGACTGCATGTGATGGAAATGGTGTACTGTAAATAGAGAGAATATATAGGTTGAGTAAGTACGGCAAATGTTTAATCACACGAAGAAAATCCAATGGTACCAAATACTAAAGCTTCCTTGCTTACATGCTGTGTAGAGCATACTTTTTAACTTGTAGAAAAGCCGCTTGAGCTAAAAGTCTGCTATTTATCCTGTGATAAACTCTCTTTGTATCTAGTCAGATTTTTAATTTATAAACAATGTTCTGTGACAGGAAACAAAAGGTGTTCATCCATAAAAGAGTCAAGAGCAACGCCAAATGATTCAGTGAAGATCACTTGTGTCACTCGTGTTTGTTTTGATTGGTCCTACAATGTTTACAGCACTCAACTCAGCAGGCTCAGAACCCCAAATCTATATTTAATTTAAAACATTGCACCATCACTCAGAAACCTTTCAACAGCCTCACTTCAGTCTAAAGAACAAGGGCAGAGGGACCTGTTTACAAGGAGCACCTTTTATGTGTTTGAAGGGATCACAGAAGAGTTTTAAGTATATTTTGTCAAAAAACAATATTCCCTGAAAGGGTTCTACAAACACAATATTGTGAAGTAAAGCATGTAGCACTGCTTCTAAGATTTCATTTACATTATCTGTTCTTTTTAACCACATATCCCCAAAGTGACACAATAAATAAAATAAAATAATAAATAAGCCAGAAAAGTAATTTTTAATTCTGTAAATTAACAATTTTCCTTAGCCTTAATTTTTATGCTACTTGTCTGACTTAGACAGTACATATAACTTAGTATAGAAAACTATACAGCAAAAGCTTTGTACAGGTTTCCCATCAGTTTATATAGTTTAAATAAAACGGTATTACAATTATAATTCTTCAAACATGAGTGACTAATGTGATATGCCTCACTCTCTATATACACATTTACTGGTAAATTTTAAAACAAGATGTGTCATGAGTTTTAAGGATGCTGAGCAGTCAGTTTCTATTAATTTCACTGGGAGTTTAGGTTACTCAATACCTTGCAGAATCAGACCTGATTCAAATGGGTAATTATCAATGTTGTGAACATCATGTGTTAAACAATGGCTAATATTCCAAAGGTAACAGTGAAGGTACAATGCATCAGTGAAACACTTTCAACAGCAGTTTTCAACCTCAAGCTGCTGGCACTCACAGCAGTTGTTTCAATAAAAATATAGAGAACTTTGGAAAAATCAGAGTAGAAGAAAAACAACTTTGAAAATTGTACACGGTTCATCCGATTTACCCTTCAGTGGGAGGGATTTGGTCTCTTGCAGATGCCCTGAGATTCAGAGGGAAATCTGGTTCCTTCCTCATAGATCTAAGAGCTTCTGTGCATATATTCAAACTCATAACTGACCAGTCTCCAGGCAGCATAACTGTTTTAGGAGCTGTGCTGTAATTGGCTCCCCTGTCCATAACTGGGCCATACCTGATATAGATTTGAAGTTGTTGCTACTCTAATAGCATCACCTTCAGATTCAAAGCCTGCCAAACTCTGTGTGGACTTCTAAGGAAATAGTGTATCCTGTGATAATAAGTTCCCTCCTTGATGTCCCACCCAAAGTTTATGCGAGCTCTGATTTCAGAATCTTAGAGTCACAGAGTTTAAGGCCAGAAGGGACCACCAGATCATCTCATCTGACTTCCTGTATATCACAGACCACCCGCACCACCCAGGGCCCTCACACTATGCTTAACAAGCAAAATTAGACCAAAACATTACAGAAGACTTGCCAATTATGTGCCACAGGCAGGGACCAACGTGAACCAGTGTCTGAGGCCCTTGCCATGGCAGGGAGATGATTAAGTGAGATATACCCAGATAATCCTGGCAAATAAGATACATGCTGCAGAAGAAGGTAAAAAAAAAACCCAAGGTCCCTGCTGATCTGATTTGGGGAAAAATTCCTTCTAGACCCCACATATGGCAATCAGGTAGACCATATGCATGGGAGCAGAACCAGTTGGCCAAGCACCCAAGAGAGAGAATGCTCGAGGCCACCTCAGAGTTCTGCCCCTCTCCATCCCCAGGCATGACCATCCCCGGTACTTCAGAGACAGGAGATTAAAAACAACAACAACAAAAATTAGAATACATTGCCGGGGAAGAGGAGGGGAATCCCTTCCTGCCCCCTGCAGATGGGATAGCTGAAACCCTGAAAAAATGAATTTTTATTAACAAAAGACATGTGTTCACATGGAGGGGCTGATTCTGACCACCACTCCAACTCCTATATGGTGCTCAGGGTGTCTATAAGGTCAAAAGGTACCAGGGGAGCATTGCTCCTGTGCAGGACTAGCACAAGGTCAATGTAAACAGCCCAATGCCATTACAGGCGTTAGAGGAGGAAGCAGACTGGGGAGGGGTTGTCCATAGCTTTCAGCACTACAGAGATTCTGTGATACAGTGAAACCCATAGGCAGCCCTGGGGAGGCTGCTGTTAGTTAAAGCAACCCTTGGGACTGCTCTAACTAGGCCAGATATTGTTTCAGTCTCCATGGCAGCCTATTAATGTGGAGGAGCCGTGGCAGCGCTTTACCATCGACTGTGTACCAGCCTGAAGTGGCAGCGGCTTTCTTACCGGTACATTGTACTGGCTTACTTTCAGCTCTTCTGATTTGGCTCAGAGGATATTGGCTAGTTAGACCTTTTATAAATTTTGCACGTTTTTTATGGGGCTCACTATTGTGGTGTCCAATTACCGGATTTCCGCAGGTAGGCTCCAAGTGTACCCACAACAAATGCACTGGTTATGCTCAGTTCAAGGTGCACAGTTTCCGAAGCTCAGTGTAGGCTTCCATGTTGGACAGTTGGGCCCTATCACATCACTGTGAGTTATAGCTCAGAAATGCAATGTTACCTTTAAGGGATTTCTTAGTTCAGCTAACAAAAATTATTCAAACTTCAGTTTTATTTTAGCTTACTAGTACAGCACTATGTTTAAGTTATAGTGATTGTCTTTAAATACTTTTATAGCAGATTTAACTCAGCATATTTTAGATCTTGCCAGTTTGAGACCATTTCCATAAAAAGCAAAACAGCAACATTACATTGTGATAACACAAATAGAAAAAAGGAATTATTTAGCATAGTAAAAAGGGATATAACTAGGAGTAATGGGACAAAATTAATCACGGGAATATTTGGGCTAAATATCAGTGGGGGAAACAAAACCCTGACAGTGAGATCTATTAGGCAGTAGAATAATCTCCCTGGGGAATCAGAGAACGACACACTGCTAGGCACATTTAAAAGCTGGAACAAAACATTAGCAAATATATAGTGAGGAAACAATTCTGCATTAGCAGAGAGTGGGGAACTAGATGACCTTTTAGTCTTTTCCACCTCTAGATTTTATGGAAGTGAACAAGTAGATCGACAAATGGGCTGATATTCAGAATGATGGCTGCTCTGAGGAGATGGTGCTGCTTTTCTCTTTGCCAGTATCACTAGGAAAGTATTCCTTTTTTCACTTACAATTATTTTGTTGCTCTGGATGATTAATTATATTTAAAAGTGTTTAATAATAATCTGTTCACGGACAGAAAACACAGCAAAGTTAATAATATGGCAAAAAAGTTCCAGCATCTAAACAAAGTTTAAAAATATTGAAAAATGAGCCCTATTAAAGCTTTTCAAATGCAATATCAAACATACAACTTGATCAAATAAAGAAAAAGGAAATTAAAGTGCTCTTAAATGCAAACATTAAAGACATGACAAAAAAGAAATACTAAGCATGTTCAGAACCAAGACTTGCACCCCATCAAATTTGATGTAAGGCTACCCTTTAATAGGAAATGTTAATAGGAAAATGTATGAACTAAAATACTGGTACCAAAAAAAAAGTGACTTAGAAAGAACTAGCAGCCTTAACTTATTAGTTTTGCATTTTTGTAAGTGATATTTGAATCTGTTTTTATATACTCTTTATGTTCCAGTTAAAGCTAGTTCACAAATATCAAACAAACACAGAGAATCCGCTATAAGATACCAAAACTTGCTCATCAAAAGGGACCAGAGTTGTCTCCTTTAGGTGGGCCTTTAACTAAGGGTTAAATAAAACCATACAAGAAACTTTAGGAATATTTAATGACTGGTTAATACAGTGGATAGCTTACTAGAGGTAGTCTGTAATGCAGGTTTCATTGAACACGTAGAATAAAAAGTTGGCTACCATAGCAACTAGAAACTTTATTCACTAAAACATAGTTAAAATAAAAACAAAACAAAAAAAATCAGTCCTCTGCATAGTACACAGACTTGTGTTAAAATCAGTGAGGAGTCCGATGGCACCTTAAAGTCTAACGGATTTATTTGGGCATAAGTTTTGTGGGTAAAAAAGCCCACTTCTTCAGATGCATGGTCCACTCCATGCATCTGAAGAAGTGGGTTTTTCACCCATGAAAGCTCATACTCAAATAAATCTGTTAGCCTTTAAGGTGCCATCGGACTCCTCATTGTTTTTGTGAGTACAGACTAACACGACTACCCCCTAATACTTGTTAAAATCAGTGTGAATTTCCAAAGTAAGAAATATAGTATTATGCAGCAAAAATTATTTCCAATGAGTGCACATTCTAAAACATTGTCAGAGTGGTTTTAAAAATCTTTTAGCCATTGGTTTGCTTTTAAAAACATTTCAATAGTTCATACTACATTCTGGACTTATACTAATTCTTTCTTTCCATTTTTAAAATTAAGTCATTTTTCACCAATAGATGCACAACTATACAAAACTCCACAAATAATTATTGTTGCAAATCTGTGGAGAAAAAAAAAAAGGCTGAACTGATTTGATTTTTGTTTTGTTTCTAAACTGTACCAATGTTGATGATCTCTGTGTCAAATTTCAGCCTGATCCGAACTGAAACAGCAAAGTTACAAACCTCTGAAAAAAGGGGTTTCCAATGGTAACTCTGACAGGCCCTGTCTATAGTAGCAGTATCATGCATCACTGTAAATGTATAGGATTTAATATGATTCAGTTTACATTGTTTTGGCCAAAGCAGTGTAACTTTTGGCTTGACGTGACTAGATTGCAGGTTTGATAGGCTGTCGTTGTGAAAAATTTTCCTTGCTGCATATTATAAATGTTTATGATATTGTGATACGTGCTGAAGCTAATAAGAAGCTAAAGGTATGTTTGTATGCCATAATAGTCAACTTTATAAGTGACATGATAGTAAAATTCCTAAGAAAATGAAGTATAATCAGATTCTGGTGCTACAACAACATGTATTATGTTGTGAATAGTAGGGCCATTAGTACGGCTGTTCTAAATTTAATTTTAACATATGCAATTTTTACATTTCAGATTTTGATACCTTTCCTGAGAGGATTAATTTACTGGCCACAGATTTTTACAAGACCATGATTTCTTTTCTGAAACAATAGTGTGATGTGCATCAATTTCCTTTTTACCTTGAAAACAGAATAACTACTATGTTTTTTACATCTTATGACGAAATTATGTGTAACATGGAATTGTGAAGTATTTAGGAGCATGATATATAAACATGCTGATATAATAAGCAAAGGTATTGCAAATATTAAAAAGACCAATGTAGATTTAAAACAGATTGCATAGTTTAACATCAGTATATTCTTATGCTCGATATTAAATAGAATTTCTTTTTCTTACAGCATCATCACCAACACACCTGCCAATTGCACAGCTGTAATATAAAAACTACAATAAATACCCACCCCCAGAATATATATATTCCTATAGTACATATCAGGTTATGGCTGTCTCACATGTAAACTACTTTAAGGTAATACAACAAAGAAATAATCCATTATATGCTTCCTCACTGCTGCTTGAACACTTTAGAATAAACCAAACACAATTAATGAAATAATCTCATTTTAGCCAATCATCTGTGATGAGCCAGTGCAATGTTGTTTTTACATATTACTATCAATCAACATTTACTGAGAGGAAAGTCAATTGATTCATTTGTGTAAAAGTATTTAGGGCGAAGTGGAAGTTAAGGGGATCCTTGAAACATAGTACCACTTCGGGCTCCAGCTGGCATTGTTTGCTAGCCAACATATCCTGTGCATGCCTGCAAGGAAATTTCAATATCCATCTTTACTCTTTCTGAATATTGTTAACATCACCTCTGGAGATAAAACAGTTCTTTTATGTATTCTGCTGCTTATGTCATCAGAATACCAAATTCTACAGAATATACAAACATTTCAAGTGTGGTACCTGTTACCTAAAGTTGAAAACTTCCATTTTCTAAGACTAAGTAGTATTAATATATATACTACCCTATATCCTGCTTTAAATCAAAGTATCATATCAAAGTATACCTATTTTCCATTGACATCTTCCTGCATTTGTACAATAAAGTATCAGTATAATTCCTGGAAATTGCATATTAATTTTCATTGTCCAGAATTTAAAATGGCACTTATTCTAACTTAATATAAAATTGGTAATATATATGAACATAAAATTTGTGCAGAAACATTTTAGATGTTTGTATATATATATTTCTTTTAAATGCCAATTACATCAAAATTATATATAGATGAAATTAAGCTTAATTTAAAACATATTTTAAAAATATTTGACAATACCAGCTACCTACTCCATTTTAATTACAAAAATAAAACATTTTGTATATTACCCTTCAGAGTGTCCAGAACATATCACCTCTTGATTTATTCCTTTCTCCTTTACTTTTTGTTTACCAGTATTCTTTTTTTTAATATATGTGGTTACTAAATCAGTTGTAGTAGTCACAGATTCTAGCTCCCTTCCATTTTATAAAGTAGGTCTATGAAAAACAATTAGTATAACCACAAGCCATGACAAGGTGAGTGGCTACTATGCTCATAATGCCCACAGCACCATACCCTCTAACCAGGAAGATAGATAAGGGGACAATGCTGTTGTCACGCTATGTATCTGTTAACTGTGGGACATTAGGAACAATAGTAGCAGAAAGCTAAGTTTGGGAACTCTCTCTCTTAAATTCTTCTTGAGTTTTACCACTAATTAGACTTCCTTGAAAATAAAGACTTTAGGTTGTACATAGCAAATACCAGAAATGTTTGCAACCAGCTACTATAGGTTTCTGCTGTGCAAGATGAGAAAAGAACTCTGAAATTTAGTTATTCACTTAATGAAAATCTTCTGCTTTATTTTCAATAAGAAAACATCTTCCAATCGGATTCATTTTTGTTTTATTATTGGATATGTACATGGGAATTCTCATATAATTTTGCTACTGAGCTTTTACCTTTATTCATATTATTGCTAGTTTCAGAAGGAAAATCTGACACACTCATTTCTACACAGAAATATAAAAGGGGTGTAGGGAGGCAGCAATTTAGATTCTATAGAAAGGTTACTATAAAATTTACATTTTCCATAAAATATAAGTAGCCACCATTTTGCTGTAATCCCAGAGCAGCAACGAAATGGTGGTAAAGAAGAAAACTACCCTATCAGACACATTTCATCATTGCTTCTATCCATCACAATCTTCTTTCCCCAGCATGATTATCATTTACCTTTCTTCTTCTTACAAGTAACATGCTATTTTTTAGATTAAAAAGGGGTATACAATAAGAAATAGTTAATGGTTAATTATCAAACTGAGATACAAATCCTATAGCAAATCCATCGTCTTTAAAAAAAACTGCAAAAAGTACAGAATGGTGTTGCTAGCACACACTGACGAACGTGTTTCTTGGAGCAGTGCTATATGAAAGCTGTATCCTAGAAGTATAGCACATGGTATGGAATATGGCAGCTGCATTGGTCAGTATGGTATTTTAATTATTATATGATGAAATGGGCATATGAATAAACATTCAAATAACAAAAACAATTTAACTAATTAAAATATTCTTAATTTGTGCTATATATTTTTGCCTTTTCTGAAATCTTTTATGTTTCAAATTAATAAGCATATTGGTATATTTGAAAATGTCTGTTTATATATCTGTTTTTCTAAGTGATGCCACTCCTATTTTGATTTCTGTATCCCTTTCTGGAAGATGTGCATAGGAAGCATTCTTGTATGCAGTGGGGAAATAAGATTTGTGGACTAGTTCTAAGCATATACCGGTGATACTGTTCTGTACATACTAAACAAACTCTTAAGGTGTGCATAGTAAGTTCTATGGAAGTGCTATACACTAGATCTTGTATTAAATAGATTCTACGTTTTTAAATTGGAAATGTCCAGAAAAATAATTTATTTCACATACTTTATAATATTGTAGTTGTTTACTACCATAGTTAATGAAGTTGAAAATGATGTCACTTTTGAATAAAGTATGCTATAGAAAATGTTGTTCACTTATTTTACAGCTATAAGATAAATATTTTGGACTCCAATATAATATTTTAATTAATAACCACTGTAGAACCAAAAAAATTAAGGTAATGTAAAGGATGGATACTTAAATTAAACTTTGTTAGGAATAGTTTTCTCAAACATCCTGTACTGTGTTAAATTTGTTTATACATATCTGCAATTATGCACAAGTAAAACACATGTCATGTTCCTCTTAAGTACTCCCATCCTTTTTAAATTCAAAGAAAAGAGCATTTAGGTAACACTGCCACCTATTGCTTAAATATTATAGTACCTATATTTGTTGCTATTTTTTGTAACTCATCCATGCTGCTCTGACTATACTTGTATGGTTTCTGATCATCATCTCTGTTTTCCATGTTCAAAGATGTGTAAAGACGTAATTACTACTATAGAGTAGCTGAGCCATAATTTACCTAACAACTTGATCATGTCAATGACCTTGAAGTCTAAAAGTAAGATTATTTGAATGAGTACTTTTTTAAATTTAAAACATCATCTTTCCAGAAAAATTATAAGAGATACGTCAGAATATAACACATCAAATCAGAAGTCTACATTTTAAAATAGCAAAACTAAAAACACTCTATGCTATCCAGACATTAGGAGATTTTTTTATTTCAGTTTTTCAGGTCCTACCTTATGTTCAAACTAGGGATCCACCCCTGCAACTATTTCACAGACACAAATAATGTCATTTAAGTCAGTCATTGCAGGACTGGGGCCAAGTCTTTTTAGTAAATAATTGTAGTGTTTTATGACAGCCTGCAGCAAATCACCAGTTTTACATCTAAGCAAAAAATTACACCAACACCATAACTTTAGCTGGCATAAAAAGAGAAAGAAAGAAATATTTCCATTGATTTATTTTTAAAAAAAGGTAGAAAATTATATAATCTCACTTTCCTTAAATATTTATCCTGAAGTATCAGTACATAATTTCTTTAATATCAAATATGTGTTATATGTATTTATGTACTATAAAGTACCATCTACATTCATTGCAGGATGAATAGAAACACCTGCAATACCTTAAAAATAAAATGTACTGAAATGTTTATCGTGTCCAGAGAAATAGTCAGATTAGTTTTATATTTCTAAGAGGGTAGGTGTAATATAAGTTTACTTTACCTCACCCACTACAGGGATAGTAACTAGACACAGTACAGTATGCCGTGCAGTTCTCTTACTACTGTTATGTTAAAGTCTACGAAATAATGGTGAGTGTGCCTAAAAATGTTCAAGGTCATCTAAGTGTGGAATGTTAAATCATATTTTTCTTTAATTTTTCAATTTATGATTCTAGTTATATTTCAAAGATTGGTGGCACACTAGGCAGATCAGAGCATCCAACCCGATGAGTACAAATGGGATTTATTTAAAAGAAACAGTTTAAAATAGCTTTTTAGTACAAACAATGCTATAAAGTTACTTTCAAAAAGTAATTATAACCTTCAAAATAGCACAAGGAAACTGAGTTTATAAAGCAGTTTTGGTAAGACAGGCACAAGAAATCCATAGGTTTTGAGATCTTGTATGCATACCCTTCTGCAAAATTAAAATTACTGCAAATAATATACAGCTATTACAGGATAACCCTGGAAGTTTAGGGATCGCTCAAAAATATCTTTAATTTGTACGTATTTATTCTGTTGCTCTTTTAACTGTTTCACTGCTACCAGGTTACTTATGAAAGGCAGTCACCTATCAAAGCCAAGTATTATACAGTTACAATGCAGCAATGTGTTTGTGGTTAGCTCCACAACTACTGGTGTTAGAAAAGGAATAGATATATACTATTTTTAACTCTCTCCTTTTTCTGTATTATAACATATAGGTTTATATTGTGTGGGTAGAGAAAATGACCATACATTGAATATTTTTTTAAATAAATGGAATACATGATACCTAAAAACATACAGTATTAAATATTAGAAGAAAGAAGGATATTTTTCAGATTACATTAAACATTAATGTACTTAAAACAATTTGGCATTAGCGTGTTCAACCTTAAATTTGCTCAGCTTAGTACAGTAGGATAAATTATTAATGACCTAATTGGTAAACACTGATTTGTAATGTAATTATTTATTTAATGCACCAGTTTATGTAAATATCAGACCAGGACCTAAAAATCTAGGGGCTTGTAAATGGAGAATCACAGTGGAATAAAATATTCTTTGATGAAAAAGTCACTTGTTAGAGATACAGAAAGAAAAGTCTCATCGTTTGCTAGTTTAAGAAACAAACTTTCTTCATGAAGCTATAATCCTCTTCCTTCTCAAATGATTTGTTGCTACAAACTTCTGATGTCACTCTTTTCTACTCCTGTAAATTACTTAAATTATAATATACATAATCACGGTAGCCATTTAAGATCTCTGAAAATGCATAAATTCAAATGCCAAACTCATCTGAAAATAAAGAAATGGGTAGTGAGAACACAGCATAATATGAAGCATACTTATTAAACAATAATTTAAAGAGCATAAAATCCAAAATAGACTTGGGACGCAAAACATGAAAAATCAAAGATATATAGTACAGTGCATGAATAATTTCTTAATTTTCCTAGTTTCTAAAAATGTAACATATTTATATTTAGAACAACATATTTTCAGTAGTCGAGTGCACTTTGGCCTAGTCTATAAGATTAACAAATAATACATATATGTATATTGAACACTAGCATGTTTTGAATGTCAACATTTTGCATGTTAAAATACACATACATCAGACAAAGGTAGAATTTAATACACAAAAAGAGTACTTTGTCGGTGAAAAAACAGGAAGTCTTTTTCTTGGCTATTCTCTATAATTGGCTAGATACACCATGCTAGGATGCATGTTAAAATGCAAAGATAAGATGGTTATATTTCAACAGCTAACATCATCATTACTTTTATATCTTGGCTTTGCTAGATCATTGTTTTAAATGAGCATCACAAAACCAATGGAGCTTTAGTCTCCACATTACATTCTCTTCATAATCATTTTCAATTTATTTTTTTCCTGCATGTCATCATTTTAATGTAAATCTTTCTTTTTCTTTGCAATAAAATGAAATGATTAAGTAATCCTGCTTTTTGCATGATTAAAGATGACGGATAAGCTTGGGTGGATAAAAATCAAGGCTTCTAACAGAATCTGTGCACCTAGCATGTCAGAATCCTTCCAGCTTGCTCAGTGTTAATGACAGGAAAAATTAGCATGTCTGTGAATCGCCTAAAAAGAATAACAAGTTATCTTTCAAGGACCTACCATATATCTACCCTAAATTTTAAATAATTTCAATAATTTTCTGTAATTAAGCCCTGATTGTTTTGTAAATAGACAAGATCTTTGTTTAGAACAATAAGATACGCTCATCTAAAGCCATTTGATCAGTGAATATTACTCTGATGTTTAATAAGCACGCTTGTATCACCAATCTTACACATTTAAAGACAAAAATGTAAGGAATAAAAGGACTAGTGAGTATAGCATAAAACTGGTGAAAAACAATGCAATATTTTTATTTCTTTGTCAGATATGATTGTTTTAAAAGAACAGCAAAAAAACCCCAAAACTATTGATATTTACCAGTGTGTCTTTCCTTTCAACAGCCCTATGCAATACGCGTTCATCCTTTTTTGACTCAGACAAGTAAACTAGAAAGGGGATATTACAATACAGCACATACATACTGCCATCGCCTCTAGACATATGACCCAAAATGATGCTAAGAAGTCTCTCTCTGACCTCCTGCTAACCAGCCTCTTGTGATTAATTCAGCATGTCCTTGAAAGTATCTGCTAGAGATCCTTGTTTTTTTGTTTTGTTTTGTTTTTTTAATTTAAGAGTTTCTGAAGCCCACCTATAGTTTCACCGATGGATATTTTTATCTATTTTTTTATCGGAGGAAAACCATTAATCTATGAACTGAGGTCTGCGGTAATAGAAAAGCACCACCTGCCTCAGCTTTTGCCAAATAGGACCATAAATACCACAACATTTCCTGACCTAAGTTTCGTAGACATCTGTATCATGGTAGCACTGCATTTCCCTTCTTTGACAGATGAAATTACTATTCTTTGATTTCTCTCTCTCTCTCTTTTCTGATTATGTTCTGGATGGCAAAATTTGGGCCACAAAATGCTAATTTCTAACCTAACACCATGACAGCAATCACAGCCATCACAAGGATGGAATAAAGAGAGCAATCTAACATCCAGGGATATGAATTTCTGATCAGTGGCTGGCAGACTGCCGTGAAAGCTTACAGTAATCCCATTGGACAGCTAGGGTTGATGAAGCCTGGGAACAGGCAGCCACAATGTAGGTAGTTCACAATTGCAAGCATTTGTCCATAATTTAAAGCTATATGAGAAGTGGAGAGTATTCATCTGAACAACAAGCTGTAATTTAACTAGAGTAACATTTACACAGTTTTTAACCCATTAAGTCCACCTATTCTCACACTGACATTCCCTCTTTTTAATGCCATTTTGAACAAAAAAACCCTACACACTAAATGTGCGTGTGTGCGTACGTGTGTGTGTGTGTGTACAATTTGACAGGAGGGGGTGAGTTTGTGAGTAATTTTGTGTTTGAGAAGCCCAGTATAATTCAGTACTATTAACTTTTATTGTGTAATTTTGGAAAAATGAATGTCTTCTTTTAAAATTTAAGAGCCTGATCCTGCAAACCTTACCGTAAGTGATCCTGCAAACCTTACCGTAAGTGAGTAATCCCATTGAAGTCAATGGTCCCCACTCATCCATCCTTCCTCACACTGAGTAATACCATACCTTTGGGTGACTCATGTGAGTAATGTACTACTCTGTGGGATTCATGGCTCAATTCTGCAATCAAATTCCTGGAGGAGGACCGCTGTGCCTGTGCAGAGCTGGAGACACATTTAAGTCAATAAGGCTATGCCAAGGTCTGACTGGGGATGCAAGATGGAGGCGTAAGTGTGGCAGAATTAAACCCCATATCAGTAAAGGTTTTCTGAATCAGACCCTAAACTTTGTAGTTTGTGGCATGAAATATTATTTTGTGCTTGAAATACATCTTTCCATGTGACCTATAAAACAGCCACCCTCTAAACTGATCTGACTCTGTCATTTTTACATTTTGTCACTAGATCTTTACTGTGTAAGCAGAGCTGCTGCCAAGACTTACAAGGCCCCAAACAAGATGTTGGAGCCACTCCCAGAAAACATGATACAGCAGGACAATGACGCCTAGTACCAACTGAAAGTGGGTAAGTGAAACTGACGCTGCTGTACTTAGAGTCTAACACAAGGAGTAAAGATCATATTGTAAGGCATCCAAGGATTTAGAGGCATGCACTCTCAGACACATTTTGGGGGGGTTTCTATGGAAACCCCAGAAAAGGAAAATAGATCCAGGAACTCTAATGTATTTAGGTATAAAGGGTGAAAAACCTTGCCCCACTGAAGTCAATGGGGTTTTTGCCATTGATTTAAATAGGGCCAGGATTTCACCATAGATCTTAAAGATGTAATTATCACAATATATATGAAAATGGAGGGGGGGAACAACCTATGATGAGATAACAGGTACAGGACAAGATTTACTGAAAATGCCAACAAGTAAAACCAAAATGAATTTTATTACATTAATGAGAAAAAGGAGCAACAGGCCCAAACCCCTTCTATGAAGCTCAGACAGAGAAAGCTTTTTCTGTAATTTTAACCTTTCAGAGAGGCATCAAATATAAGCAAATACAATAAGATGCCAGCTGGGCATGCCTCATAGTATTGCTCAAAATTCATAAAATACCATTAAAATGGATGTGTGTGCTGAGTCTGTAACATGGCAGTTGTATTTAGAGTGGTCAGACTTAAAAAGTTTTTCATCTGTTTTGAAACATTCTACTGTTCTGAGAGATATTCCGTGTAATTGAAATGGGGAATTACCACTGGAACCAAGTGCGAAAGGGAGACCGTGTTGAGGGGCAATTAACTAAGCCCATTGTCTCCCTTATTTTTGGTTCACTCTTTTCTATTCTCCCTCCAATCTATTTTTTTTTCTCTCTCCTATCTAGCACTTTCCTTTTCACAGTCCCTTTGGTGTCTTTTCTCTTCAAATTACCTTTTCTTGTCTCCCCACCCCAGCCCACCAATAACCCCAAAAACTATCTCAATGTGCTCCCCTTTCTTGTTCAATCATTCACCCCCTACACACACACACTTTCTTCTTGCTCTGAGGTAGGGAAGCATTATTATCCTTATTTTACAGATGGGGGAATTGAGGCACAGAGTGGCTGACATGTCCAAGGTCACAGAAGAAATTTGTGGTAGAGCAGGGACTTGAACCTAGGTCTTCTAAGTCATAGGCTAGCACTCTAACCACTAGCCCCTCTTTCCTTTTCCAAGTTCACCTCTTGTCTCTCCCCTCACCTGCCTTTGTGGCCATCCTCCTCTCTTCTGATCTCCTCCCCCATTCTCTCAAGTATCTCTTCCCATGATGTTTCCACTGGCAGACACAGACCTTCACTGACTCTCCTCCCCCTTAACAGGATTCAGTGGAGTGTATGTAGAGCCACTCACAGTCGTGACTGCAGCCTGTCTAACAGCAGTACGCTGCCGTGTCTTAGGCATCTCACGCCTGCTGAATTCCATTCTCACTGTACAGATGATGGCTGAACAGCAGCCAGTGCCCAGGAGCAGCCACACAATGACTAGAGCTCAACCCCTACTCAGACTCTGACCAGCAGTCATGGATGGGGTGAGGGAGAGATCGACCACCCATGATGTCTAGGCTCAGATACCAAAGTTAGGCCTGACTCCTTCAATAGTGGTTGAGGGGCAATACTACAGACCAGTATGAAGTAGGATCAAGGAGCACCCAAAATAATAATGGAATTATAACTGAACTGCATTGCAGAGAAAGCAATCCCACTTATAACAGCCTTGAAGTGTATTTTTGGCACCAAACCAAACATATTACCATGGGATTTTTTTCCTTTTCTATCGAATGGCATTTGATATTGGTTCCTATACATGTAAGATTACAACAGGTGAATAAAAATGACAAACTTTGCATCATCTAAAAAGGAATGATATGTAGCACTGGGAAAAAAGTTGCAGGGGACCCTGGCCAACAAAGCAGAGAAAGGAGAAGCAATATCCCAGCTAATCCTGCCACAAAGCATTCCCTTCATTTAAAAAATAGGTGTTAGTTTGGGTCAAATGTACAGGCAAATTTTGTCTTGTGTAATTATCACAACACAGCAGGTCCCCTCTGACCTTGCTAGCATCACAAGGATCACATCTCCAAAGCAGAACTACTTTTCTGGATTCTTTGATGTGCAAAGAGATTTTTCTTTACCCGAGACATGCATGTTCTATTTCCACAATGTTATTTCTTGAACTACAATTTATTGGTGGCCTTTGCATGGTAAATGTTAACTTAATATTAACGTTTGAGATCCCTTTGTTCCCTTCAGTGATTTTGGATCTTGGGCCAGATTGTCTAGTGATTTTATAGAGCTTTTCATGTTGCTCAGATAGGGGGTGAAGAGATCGTAACCTAGTCACAAATACCCAGCAGAGAAATTCTCTTGGTGTGGGGGAAACATCTGCTGGACAAAAGATCTAAGTCAGTGTTTCAGCTCCTTCTCTCTCCCATCCCGCCTGGAGTAGGGAGTGACACCGGGAAAAGGGTACTGCATCAGTGGTGGAACTGAAAGCTGACTGTCCTCGCATCAAGTTTGGGGCTGCCCCTAAGTGTCAGGGAGGTAGAAAGGTTCCCTCCCTGTTACTTGGGCCATCTTGCGCTTTGTAGAGGTCTGGAGCAAGTGAATGTCAAGCATTCCCAACATTTCATCTCCAAAAGTCTGCACTGGAGCACATGATGGGTTGTGAATAGCAGTAAATCTGGGGCATCGGAAGAGGCAGCATTAGGAGCCTCTGCAAAGGTATGCCACAAATCAGTAGTGCACCACCCACTTCTAGGAACTTGAACAGTTGCCGTGTATTGCCTCTTGTTGGAGCATGTGCCTCCCCTGTACATGGCAGAGTACCATGCAGCACGTTGATTGTATAAAATGACTTTTGCTGCTCCATTGAACGGAGGGAAATGAGAGTGCAATAGGCAAATCATTGACCACCCAAATGACTCGGTCCAGTTGTGGGGGGAAGTAAAATGTCGGTTCTCACTAAGAAGTACATTCCACCAAGCTTAAGCTTTACTGTATACATGTATTGAAAAACATGAGCAAAATGCAGCCTCATGTACCTTCATATTTCCTTGCTTTTTGGCCACCGTATAATGTAGCAACGCACTCAACCTTCAGAGAGGGCAGGTGAGGCACAAGGGGAGGGGAAGACCTGTGTACGTACATTAAGTCCAAATCACTGACCTTGTATAAGAGTGGACTTAAAACATGTTCAGTGGTTTATTCTCTCAGCCCTCCTGCATCCCACAAATGTGCATTTATGATTGATGTAGTTTATGTATTGTTTCTTCCTGAACATAGTACTGTATGCAAATACACATATTGGAACAGTTTGTGCTATATAGCCATAGCCTTTGAGGATTTCAAGGCAGCATTCACATCATCAGATAATAAAACAAAACTATGTGCATAGTATTAAAAACAATCTCGAATAGGGTTGCCAACTTTCTACTCACACAAAACCAAACACCCTTGCCCCGCCCCTTCCCTGCCCTTCCTGTGAAGCCTCGCCCAAGAGGCCTCACTCCATTCCCCCCTCCCTCTGTCACTCACTGTCCCCATCCTCACTCACTCGCTCATTTTCAACTGGGTAGCTCAGGGGCTTGGGGTGTGAGGGTGGGGGTGAGGGCGGGGGTGAGGGCTCTGGTTGACAGTGCGGGCTCCAGGGTGGGGTCAGTGATGAAGGGTTTGGGGTGCAGGAGGGCTCTGGGCAGGGGGGGTGCGGGCTCCGGCTGGGGATGCAAGCTCTGGTGTAGGGCTGGGGATAAGGGGTTCAAAGTGTGGGAGGGGAATCCAGTCTGGTACAGAAGGTTGGGGTGTGGGGGGGAGGGGGAGGGATCTGGCTGGGGCTGCATACTCTGGGGTGGGGCTTGGGATGAGGTGTTTGGGGTGTAGGTGGGTGATCTGGACTGGGAATGAGGGGATCAGAGCTGGGGCAGGGGTTTGGGATGCAGGAGAGGGTCAGGGTGAAGGCTCTGGGCAGCGCTTACCTCAATTAGCTCCTGGAAGCAGTGGCATGCCCCCCCCCCCCGCACCTCAGGCTCCTATGCAGAGGCGCAGCCAGGCAGCTTTGCATGCTGCCCCGTCCACAGGTGCCATCCCCCTTCAGCTCCCATTGGCTGCAGTTCACAACCAATAGGAGCTGCTGAGCCAGCGCCTGTGGCAGGAGCAGCATGCAGAGCCCCCTGGCTCCCGCTACACCTGGGAGCTGGAGGGGCGACATGCTGCTGCTTACTGGAGCCATGCGGAGCCATGGCAGCCCAGGAGCCTGCTTAGCCCTACTGCGCCACTGACCAGACTTTTAATGGCCCAGTCAGCAGTGTTGAGCGGAGCTGCCAGGATCCCTTTTTGACCGGGCATTCCGGTCGAAAACCTGACACCTGGCAATCCCAATTTCTTGAGTGGAACAGAATGATAGCACAGCAGTGACAATTATAAAAAACAAATCTAAATTACTCTATACAAAAACAAGCATTAATTTAATATTGAGAAATTAACCTGTCAGAAGTCAGGTAATATCCAATGGTAAGATTCCAAATCCTTCTCCCAGTTACACCCATGAAACCCCATTGTCCCCACTGCATGGGTACAGTTGTATCAAGCCAAAGGGATCTGTCAGTGAGGGTATATACATATCTCTTTACAAGATAAAAACAATGGTCTTGCAAGCAAGACACTGGACAGGAATTCAGGCAATCTACCTCCAATACCCAGCACTGACACATAACTTCCGTAAAAAAAACAAAAATGAGGAGTCCGGTGGCACCTTAAAGACTAACAGATTTATTTGGGCATAAGCTTTCGTGGGTAAAAAACCCACTTCTTCAGATGCATGGAGTGAAAATTACAGATACAGGCACATGAAGAGAAGGGAGTTACCTTACAAGTGGAGTACCAGTGTTGATAGAGCCAATTCAGTTAGGGTGGATGTAGTCCACTCCCAATGATTGATGAGGAGCTGTCAATACCAAGAGAGGAAAAATTGCTTTTGCAGTGAGCCAGCCACTCCCAGTCCCTATTCAAGCCCAAATTAATGGTGTTAAATTTGCAAATGAATTGTAGCTCTTCAGTTTCTCTTTGAAGTTTTTTTGTTGAAGGGACGGCTACTTTTAAATCTGTTATTGAATGTCCAGGGAGATTGAAGTGTTCTACTGGCTTTTGTATGTTACCATTCCTGATGTCCGATTTGTGTCCATTTATTCCTTTAAGTAAAGACTGTCCAGTTTGGCCAATGTACATGGCAGAGGGGCATTGATGGCACATGATGGCATATATCACATTAGTAGACATGCAGGTGAATGAGCCCCTGATGGTGTGGCTGATGTGGTTGGGTCCTCTGATGTTGTCACTAGAGTAGATATGGGGACAGAGTAGGCAACAGCGTTTGTTACAGGGATTGGTTCCTGGGTTTGTGTTTCTGTGGTGTGGTGTGTAGTTGCTGGTGAGTATTTGCTTCAGGTTTGGGGGCTGTCTATAAGCAAGGCCTGGCCTGCCTCCCAAGGTCTGTGAGAGGGAGGGATTGTTTTCCAGGATAGGTTGTAGATAGTTGATGATGCGCTGGAGAGGTTTTAGCTGGGGGCTGTACATGATGGCCAGTGGCGTTCTGTTATTTTCCTTGTTGGGCCTGTCCTGTAGAGGGTGACTTCTGAGTACCATCTCACTGTCATTCTGTTTCCTCACTTCCCCAGGTGGGTATTGTAGTTTTAAGAATGCTTGATAAAGATTTTGTAGTTGTTTGTCTCTGTCTGAGGGATACAAATGCAGTTGTATCTTTGGGCTTGGCTGTAGACAATGGATCATGTAATGTATCCTGGATGGAAGCTGGAGGCATGTAGGTAAGTATAGCGGTCAGTAGGTTTCCGGTATACAGTGGTGTTTATGTGACAATCCCTTATTTGCACTGTAGTGTCCAGGAAGTGGATCTCTTGTGTGGACTGGTCCAGGCTGAGGTTGATGTTGGGGTGGAAATTGTTGAAATCATGGTGGAATTCTTCAAGGGCCTCCTTCCCGTGGGTCCATATGATGAAGATGTCATCAGTATAGCACAAGTAGAGGAGGGGTACTAGGGCACAAGAGCTGAGGAAGCATTGTTCTAAGTCAGGCATACTGTGGGGCCATGCAGGTACCCATACAGTGCCACTGACTTGAAGGTATAAGTTGTCCCCAGATCTGAAATGCTTGTGGGTGAGGACAAAGTCGCAAAGCTCAGCTGCCAGGTGTGCAATGGCCTCATCAGGGACACTGTTCCTGACAGCTTGTAGTCCATCCTTGTGTGGAATATTGGTGTAAAGAGCTTCCTGGTGTAAAAATACCTTCTGTGTGACTTTTGACAAGTCTTAATCTCTCCCCATCTGTTAAATGGGGAAAATAATACTCCCTTAGTTCACAGCTGTGTTTTGACACTACGTGCATTAATGTTTGTGAAGAGCTTGGATACTGTGGTGATTGAAGCAATACAAGCGTCTAGATAAATACATATAGGATTGTCACGCAAGCACGTAAAATTTCATCACAAAAGGAATTTGCTTGAGCATCTTCTAAGCTAATGAATTGTGGCTAGAATGGATGTTTGAATTCTACTTTAACTACAGCAGTTGCTATTGGTGACCACTATAATATATGTCTGCTATTAACCTTCCAAATGCCTACAAATCCGAAAAAGCACAATTGTCTAAATTCCATATTTATCCATCAATTGCCCAAAAGTCCTACAGTGATCAACTGCAAATTCCTTTATGTATGATATGTATCCCCTGCATTTTCATTTCTCATGACATGAAGATTTCCCATTAACTCTAAAAATAAAACCACTGTATAATGGTAAATATTTTGAATCAAAGATGAAAACTCCCAATACATTTATCATCCAAATACAACTGTGTAAGTCTATATGTCCCTTCATATAATATTGGCACTCCATTCGCCTGAGGCTCTCCAAATGTTAATGAACAATGAAGTTTTACAACATCCCTCTGAGGTAGGAAAGTATTATATCCATTTTAGAGATGGGTAAACAAAAGCATTTAAAAATGGCTTGCCCCAGCCCACACGGCCTCCCTAAGAAAATCTTGCAAGTTTGATGACAAAACAATAAATCTCTGAAGAAATTCCAATTAAATGGAAAAGACCTACTCCTTCTGATCAGGCCTCAGGATTATATCATCACTTTAGGCACACAGTAAAATAATATTTGTGTCCAATTTATTGGATGAACAACCAACATTAATTTATCATAATTTGTTTTTTTAAATAACAGTCTTCTAATTTGGTTCAAATTACTTTAAACCCTGTTAGATTTCCAACCAGTGTCAGTAAGAGACAAGAATGCAAAATTAAGTTGTTAACACTCTGGGTCTAATTCACCAACAGCTTTAGTCGGTACAGCTAAATTAAAATGAACAATGTTCACCAGATCATGCCAATAGTGATTTTAGCCCTATAGATCTATAAATAGTATGCTCAGTTTCTGTAAGTACACATTTTACCCTCCTCTCTCACACAAGAATCTTAATTTCTTCACATTTATATTTTATCCACAATTCAACACCAGACACACTAATGTTATTTGTAAACCGATCATAAACACAGGAGAAATATAGAGGTGAAATACCAAATAATTGTGTGTGAAGATACATGAATACAGGATGAATTCAGTGGCTAAAAATGTTTGTTAATAAGACAAATATCTCATGTAAAAGCATTAGGACAAAAAGCATTTACATGTTGATATTTAATAAATGAACTTAGATTGGATTCACTTCTATTTTCTACTAAACAAAATCTCAAGCTGCTCACAAACATCCTTTTTCATATTTCTTTGGAAAACAATATATAAATATCCACTTCTGAAAGAAAAGGCATTTTCACAATTATCTGCTTAATTGTCTGTATGTTGTTATTTTCTCTATTTTATAGAATCCTCTGCACATCTTGTCACTGTACTTCGTTATCTGTTGCAACTAACATCTTTAGCTACCAATGTCTGGCACTTTTAAATTCTCTGAAAAGCTCTACAAACCACAAGAATTAACTTTGAAAAAGAGGGGCTGGGGGAAGAGAGGAAAAGATTTAAACATCTTATGAACGAAATATTTCCTTGCAAAGACGAAAATTTGCTTATGCCCCATCGAAACCTAAGCAGTTGATTCCTTGAAGAATGTGTTTTATATTCTGCTTCTTCAAACCATGGTCAACAAATCTATGCAGAAAATCCTATATCAAGCTTACTGATATTTGATAGTCCAAAGTCTTACCGTTGATTTTCTTCAGTTTCCTCCTGTACCATGTCTCCAACATCTGCAAAAGGAACAGAAGGGCAATGTTATTACTAGCATTAGTTGCTTAATTGTACAATTAGCACCTATGTTAAGAAAAATATTTCATTTTTATTTTAGGTAAAGTCCTGAAAATTTCTACTCATGACTAGCAGAATAAGCGTAGCGTGTTGTTTCTCCTGGCATTTTACTAGCTACCATTTTAAGGGCTAGAGACTGTAGCCTGCTAAACTTCAGGACATTTCAGCTCCTGGGTGCCATTGGACAGGTCATGAAATAGCAGACTTGTGAGTGGTGAGTTTCTGGATTTCAACACTAGAAAAGGAAGTGTTCTTGAAGCTGTTGTCTCCTTGATAGGTGTTCAAATGACCTTTCAGCACTGGGCTGTTACAAAATAATGGTCAATAACAGTGGTTTGCTGTAGGGAAGCCTTCCACTCTGTCACCATAGTTTCCAGTGCTGAGAAGCCCATAAAAATAAATTGCAGCAAATGGGGCAAAAATCAGAGGGTGGATGTAAATAATCTTTGGCCTGTATATATTAAAGCAATGTCAATCTACAATATACACAATGAAGTTCTATGCTAAAGCTAAACCTAAAATGCATATCCTAGCATATACTTTCTTAAGTTTAAATAAGCACTATGAAATCCATGTTTTTATACTGTTTTAGGGTAGCAAAAATATTATTGTAATTTATCATAAACAAAATAACAGGAATGTCACAGTTGACTAAATTCCTATCAATTATGAACTTAATTTTTACACACATTTAATACTTATCTCATTTCAGACTTTTTTGTAGTGAGAAATTTTCTTTTAAAGAAAAATGGTTTATACAGTTCACTTCCTGCCATAATCAAGGTCTTTCTAACCTGATATCTGAAGGTTATGCTTCAGTGAATAATTCAGTAGGTTAGTGAAACTGTGGCAGCAAAGAAAGTGCTAATCTTAGATGGAAGCTGTGAGGGATATTAAGAAACAATTGCAAAAAGTGACATATTTAATAGAGAAAGATTACTCTGTGCTACATCTATTTAATTTGAATTGAATAAATTTTGCCAGTATTTTATGAGATGCAGTCTGCAAATTATGTGAAACTTCAGAGTGTCACTGAGTCTATGGGAAAGAATAAAGGTTTTTTTTTTTTCCCCCTCAACCATTTTACGAGTATTGTGATTTTTGAGGACTTCTCACTCTTTCAAAAGAAATTTCAAAGGAACTGGAGAATCATTCACTGCAAGACTTTATTAATTTGAATTAAGAAAGAAGAAGGGGTAATAAAAGGTGATAGTACTGAAAGATAAACAACAAGAGGCAATAGAAGGATCTTGTGTAATGAGACTGCTTGAAATAACTGAATTCCTTCTGGACTGTGACTGACTGTGGCCGGATACGTTTTCAGTCTTTCAGGGGAAATTTAGCTGATCTAGCTGAGACAAGTCTGAAAGTATGAGTAGATGCAAGTGTGAAAAATGATAGGGGGCAGTTTTTGGCCTTAATCACAAAACAGATACTTAAGTTGAACACAGTCCTGACGGAAATAATTTATTCTAAGTCTATGTTCATATAATACCTTCCATGAATAAGTAGAGGGGAAATATGATGCTACTACTAAGAATATTAACCTCATCAGAATATCTTATTGTAGATTTAGAGATTACCAAAAGCTAATTACTCTTGTCTCTGCTAAACAAACATTCATATTTTTGCAATAAATTATTTAAATTATTGGTTTTCTTGTAGACTATAGATAGTATACATAAACGGTACAGTGAGAGTGGCACTTTGACACTTCACATCTGAAAAAATAAAATTAGTAACATTTGGTGGAAGACATAGGAAATCTAAGTTTATAGCATTCTTTACCTTTAATAAAATAGTTCAACCATGACTACCATAGGTGAATGCACATCTTTGAAAAGGTGCAAAGATAAAAATTTGTGAAGAATTTGCATAGTACAGCTGCACAATTCATATGATGCTGTACTATTATTTAATATTTATATTACCATAGCATCCATAGGTTCCAGTCAAGATTGGGGCCTCATTTTACTAGGTAACATATAAAACACATGTAGGCACAGTTTCTGCCCAAAATTTTTCTCAGCAGGTTCCCTTTTCAGGGCCAAGTAACTTAACCATAAAATTATTTTTCACTTTGAAGCTTGACACAGAATAGCCAGCCCTGAAGGTTTTGGGAGAAACGGGGAGGAGAAGTTAGATAGCAAAAATGTATTTAAATTGGTTTAACTATTATTTTGCAATCAGGCATGGGAAAGTGTTAAAATGAATATGACCACCTTTGGGGGAGTTTTGTGCTCTAGACATTTTTAAAATGAAATTTTGCAAGCCATACGCCCAGAACGTGGTCTGTTTTGGTAATCCGTGTCTTTCTAAATGGTTACATTATTCTACTTGGAAAAAAAGTTGTCTGCTTTCAAATTAAGAGTGGTAAAACTATTAAAACTCCATACTACAAGCTAAAAATCTGCTCTCTGGTATGCCTGGCGGATCTTGACTCCAATATTCCCAGTGGGAATTCTGTGGTATGTGAATCAAGAGAAGAATTTTGCTAATACTATGCAATAATAATTTTTACCATGCACCTACTATGTGTTAGTACTATGTTCTCCCCTCTACTTATTCCTAACTTCCACTGTGTGTTCCACACATATGAGGGAGCGCAGGAATAGAGACCTGCTGTGTCTCTGAGAGCAAATTTTTCTTCCTGTATGCATCATTAACCATACAGTGAACAAATTCATACATTAGCAGGAATGGATATAGGATATGGAGCCTTTTACCTCTGCTATAGATCTCCAGGTCAAGTCTGGTTCAGGTCATTTGGTAACCCTAAAGACATTACTGTCTAATGGCTATTTTGTGACCTAAATTAAATGAGCTGCTGTTATCTAAATTCATAGTAAGCAGGAGTCCACATAAAACCACCACCAAACTGGTGTCCTTTCTGGTAACGTTAGTGGTGAGGCCAAGTAGTGAATGACAGTGGAGACTGAAACAACCTATGAGCCCTGCAGCTGCTCAGTGGAAAGGAGTTTGAGAGACAGTGGGGGTGGCGGGGGGGTGGCGGGGAAGTGATGATGCTTTCACTGTGTCTTTCTATATGTTATCTGTTATGTATTTAAACAGAAGACGTCGGTCTCCAGGCCTGTCAGTTCAGCACCTTTCACAGGCACAAAAAAGTGTCATGTACTACACACAGATGAAATAAAAGACAAAGGTGTCAAAGGCACCATTACAATATATCATAGCAATGATCGGAGGATCAACAGCTCCCTTCTATATTCATACTATATTAAGTCATTCCAGTGTATTGGGCCTGAATCTCTTCTTACCTACAATGGTGTAACTTTATTTATGGTCGTGGAGTCGCTCCTGATTCACATTGTGTAAAGGGTGCAGGAAATCAGACCCACTGTGTACTATATTGCCTTTCCAAATTACTTTAAATTATTTATTCAAAGGAAAATATGACATTATGCATGGATATATATTAAGAGGCATTGTTTACTTGTGACTTCAGAAATAAAGGATGTTAGGAGCCAAAGTTGTTCTTCCATCTTTAACCTTCCCACTTGTGCCCCCAAGATGCATTGCAGCACTTACAGTCTCCAAGGTAATGCACTGGTTTTTGGCCCTGTACCCAAAACAGTTATAAGCATGAGTTATGTATATGACACTATAGTCTTAATGCTGGGGTGTCATTTGTGGGCATACAACAGAATTTTATTACATCGATACAGTTTTGTATAAGCTGCACATCTGAACGCTAATGAATTGTGATAGCCTTGTAGATACCATACTGTATTATCCTCTGCAGTATTCTATCCAAAGTAGATAATACACACTGAGTATTCTCTGTGAGACTAAACATTTGAAAGATGGTCAGTTACTACTAGCTCTTACTGTAAATGAGTGATTTTAACTTACCTAATTGTCATTCCAATTAAAAATCTCTGTTTTAACTATTGAACTCGATTAATAATTTTGGAGTAATAATATTTAGTAATAATTCATTTTAGCCATAACAGTGGTCTTTACAATAATAACTGCCACAGTCTGAAAGTGACCATTTACTGTGTTAGATTATCATGCTCTATAGTGAGAAATTAGATTAGCTGTTTTGGAAAATCTGGATGTTTGCTTTCTTCAAGAGTATTTTACTAGCTCACTCACCACATAGAGCTGATTACTAAGTAAGGAATTTAGATTTACAGAATAATCTCCCTATGTTTTGGAGAAAGCCATTAATACAAACTTGCTAACTTTCAAATAGTCCTGATTATAGATTTTACAGGACTCTGTGTGAAGTAATATGTGGGGCCCTATCAGTCTCTCTCTCCAGTCAGTCTGTTGTCCATTCCCAATCCACTCCAGTCTGTCAGAGAATTTAGGCTCCAGTTCTGCAAGGAGCTTCCACAGGAGCAGACCCCTGCACTTGAGCAAAGTAACCTGCAGGATTGGGGCCTTAAAATGGGGCCAGATCCTCAAATCTATAAATCAGTTCTTCTCCAGATGCAAGGCAAGGTCTTCAGAAGCCCTAAGGGACTCTAAGGGGTTGCTCAGTTGCAAGTACCTGATATCAGAGGAGACTTCTAATTTATGGTGCTAGAAGCAGTTGCCCTTGCCTAGGGCTAGCCCCACCTTAAAAAAAAAATACTAGCATTACATTTATATACATCCTACAAAGTTCACCACTGTTACTCAAAATTAGTGTCTCATCATTCATGTTGTTCCATCTCGCACTCTCTCTCGTTGCTAACTCTTCCCCTTTTATTATGTTTTACCTACAGACGGTCACCTGCTTGAATATCTCTAAAGTTAATAGTTAATCTATACACCCGTTGGATATTATATATATGGCACCCACGACAACCATATTTTAAGCTGTTCATATAGCCTGCACCAGTCTTATTGGTAAGGTGCTTAGTTCCAGTGTAAGAGTCTAAGGTTCACAAACAGATTTCTATTTTTCTTGGTCATTTTTTGTGGGCTCAGTTGACACTTCTGAGGTTTTCCTCCCATTTTCTGTCATCATGATATGAGCAGCAGCTTAGAAACCGGCTTCACTTTCTTTAAACATAAATTAAGAAATGGAGTTTCAAGTAAAACAGAAGGTGTGTGGAGGTAGACAATCTCTACTGTTATGAGAAAGTCATGTTAGCTCTTTAATCAGAGTCCTTCTCTGCTTTCTATTGTAGCCTGATATGCAACCAGAAGCAGCTTAGGGCTGAAAACTCTTTTGGTGTCTTCTCCCCTCCCCCAGCCCTAAGCAGTTCAGCCAAAAAGAGGTGACTGGCACAGGCAACTGCCCTGCTCACCCACCCATAGAACCAGCCCCATGTGCATCAGTTCATCTGCCTTGAGCCTCGAGTTTATTTTAAACAGGAAGAGAAAGGTCTAAATGGATCACTAGGAATTTTCATAGGGGATCAGCACAAAGACATTTTAAGCCCCAGTTCTTGCTATAATTGCCATACACTGGGACAAAGGTACAATGCAGACTCCCATTTGCAGTGTGGTAATTACACTGGGGATTGCCATTTGGTTCATACGAAGGAAACCTGAAACCTTCACCAAAAACTCAGGCCCAAACTTTGACCACACTTGTTCTTTTGTATGTTTACCTACATCTACATTTCTTGGTTCTGGTTATCTCTAGAAGTGGAGGCATTTGAACACCATGAGATGCAGTATTTCTGAAACAAGGCAGTGCCAGGAGAAAAACACGATCTTGAAGGATTTCCAGCCCAATGGATACTTATCTGTCAATGACAGGTTTCAGAGTAACAGCCGTGTTAGTCTGTATTCGCAAAAAGAAAAGAAGTACTTGTGGCACCTTAGAGACTAACCAATTTATTTGAGCATGAGCTTTCGTGAGCTACAGCTCACTTCATCGGATGCATACTGTGGAAATATAATGTCTTCTGCAGTTTCCACAGTATGCATCCGATGAAGTGAGCTGTAGCTCACGAAAGCTCATGCTCAAATAAATTGGTTAGTCTCTAAGGTGCCACAAGTCCTCCTTTTCTTTTATCTGTCAATGAAATCTCTGAAACATTTGAGATTTGCATTTTACTAGGAAGAACCAGTGAATCTCAGAAGAAGGTTTTGTGATTACAGTCAATGGTGTTGCATTCTTCTTGCAATTCTGGTGGGATATGGTGTACATAGAAGACAGAGACAGGGCACCTCTGACAATAAAAACCTTACAGTCCTTCCTGAGCTTTGTCTTGGGCCGAAAAAAAAGCAGGCTTGGGCCCTATGTAGGTGAGAAGATATGTAATTGGGTGACATAAATTATTTATTCCATTTATCCAAGATGCACCCGTCAGACTGCAAGAAAGTGACAAGACACCATGACAGACAACCATCATTAGCCAATCCTCCTTTCCTCTCTCCATGCCTTTCACTCAACTTTCCACACATACATACACAACCGTTCAGATAAACAGGTTATCAGAAACACCTTGAGCTCTGCCCTGAAAGTCAAACTTGGCTACATCAGACTGAGGAAGAAGTGAATTCCAGCCTGTAGGGCTCTCCACCGAGAACACTTTGAACCCAGGTTGCTATTGTTATATACAGTAACACACAAAGGCCCCAGTCAAGATGGCAGAATCCATTGTGCTGGGACCTCTACAACACAGATGGAGATGGTTCCTGCCCTAGATGTATGGTTACAGGTTGAGATTTTCCAAGCAGGATTCCAAATGTGTCTAAGTCCCCTAGACAGCTTTCAAAATCTCAACCATAAGGCCTACAAGTTTGAGCCTGCGCTCAAGAAAGAGGTAATCTAATTTACAAAGGATCTAACTAACAAAGCGCTTTATAAATCAAACCAACATATTAACTTTAAACTGGAAGCAAATCTGAGGCCAGCACAATCTTTGGAGAACACGTATACATTCCTCCCACTACTAAGTAAACATGCCACCACATGCTGCATTGACAGAACTCCAAGAGGTCTACAGGCATTGCCCAAGCAGAGCACTCTGCAGCCATGCAATCCAGAGATGACAGAGGCTTAGGTAACTGTGACAAGGTCCAGAGTCTGAAAGAAAAAAGTTTGCAACCTCCTTGCCAAGCAAAGACCGGAATAAATACTCTTGTCTACTGATCATCCAGAAGCAGCCAAAGATCTACAGGACCTTCAGGTTGAGAATTTAAATAAAACAGACACTCTCACTTAGATAATGGCCGTTCTGAGTCTATAATATACTCTGCCACGAGGGTGAGAGCACACTTGTATATCTACCCTATGTTTTACTCACAGTGTTAGAAACATTTACCATGGGGAGCATCTTACCCCCTTAAAGATCATAAATGAAAAATGTTAACTAGGAACTATACAGTGACACATGGGTATTGCGGCGTTCCTACTGAAAGTAAGCTAAGCAGGAGGTATACACATGGAATAGGAGCTTCCTTAATGGTTAGCACTGTCCCCAATGTCTCTGTTTTGGATACTGAACAGTGGGCTTTATGTAGGAAATCAGTCAAGTACACAATCTTGGCCAGTTGCTAAATAATGCATGGTATTTCACGTGCACTAGGCAGAGCACTGCATGGTACCATTTCAATCTATTCAAGAGAATAGCAAATGCAAAGAAGATAGCTGATCCTTTGTTTTTAATGTATACATTCAGAGAGATGCACACAAACAAACACAAACGTACATATATCCACATAAAAATTCACAGTAAGACACAAACAGGAAATTTGAAAGTGTTCTAAATGTAACATGCAGGCTAACTAGACATACAACAAAAGACTTCTGAACCTTTATCAAATACAAATTAATAGGAATACATTTGAATTGTTAAGATGAACATTGCCTTTCAGATTGGTTCATAACTATTTTCATGTTATCATAAGCATAGAAAAAATATTGTTGCAGCTCCACCTAGTGGACGATTGGGAGAATTACAACATGAAATTAAAGTCTCCGGAGCTCAGCCCTTTCTGATAAATATCAATGAAGAAGGGTCCAGACTTTGTAAATCTTGGAAATTAACTCTACTTTGTTTACAGCTCCAAAGGGACAACAGAGGTGAACCCTCAACCTCATGTTTGTATTCAGTACCTAATGTTATACATACTACTGAATTCCAACCTCCGACCCTCAAGCACTTTTCTCATCAGTATGAATCATAGATTTGTCTTTTGTAACACTCTGTGAAATGGAGATTGATTTTTTTTTACTGTGCATACAATATTTGCTCAAAGAAATTAACAGCCATGAATGTTTGCCAAAATCTTGGGAGACACCTTTGCAAAAGGTAGAAGCTGTTAAACATTTGTACTCAAAAAAGTATGTTTGGTTTTATTTTTAAAATAAAACTATGAATTTTTCCATGACTTCAGACCAAGTTAAAGCATAATGTTAACAGTAATTTGCAAATCTATTGCACATCTAAGGGCCAAGGAGTTCTTAATATTTATTAATTTAGCCTCTGTACCATCCCCATTTTACAGATGGGGAAACTGAGGCACAGAACGAGCTCAGCAATTTCCCAAGGTGACACAAGATGTCAATGAGAGAATGGGAACAGAATCTGGATCTTCTGTCTAACCTTTCTCTCCTGATGGTGGCATGGTAGACTTTGAGGACGAGACGGGCTGTTGACAGAAGGAATCCTTAGCATGTATATAGGTATTGTGTTTTCTACAGTAGTTTTGCTAGTGCTGAAAGGAAGAAAACGAAATGGAACAGTCTCAGCTGATGCCTTTACCTTTACTTTATTTGATCTGCTTTTATATTTTAAATACACTCAAAAATGCTTAGTTCACAAACAATATTCCATCTTGGCCTCTCCTCCATCCCTTTTTTAATTCAGATCAATCTTTAAAAACCCATAGTAGAAAAAACTGAATAATTTGCCTTGCTATCTGTTTTCAGTGAGTTTCTCCACTACCCAAATGTCTGCTATTCATATAAGAGCGCTGGCCGAACTCACATTTTGAAAGGCTCTAAGCTTCTGGAGCTAAAAACCAGGCCTGGAGTTACCTACCCTCCAGTCCTGCTCGGGGTGCTGGAATAATTTTTATAGTGGGGGTGCTGAGAGCCACTGAAAACTGTAAACCCTGTATATGATGGCAACAACTTCAAGCCAGGGGGTGCTGCAGCACCCCCAGCACCACTAGTTCCAGCCCGCTGCCAGATAAGTAGTCTGACACTGAGTTGTTTCCTCCTGCTGGTGAAGGAGATATGAAAGACAGGTAGAGATTTTATGGGATGACAGACCTCCTGAAAGAAGAGGGCTGCTTCTTACACTGCTTATTCTTAAGGCTGGCTGTGAGATATATATATATATATATATATATATATATATAAAATATATATATTTCTGATAGCACTAAATGTTACATAAATAATTTTAATTCTGTATATAGTGTAAGTACCAACAATGAGCTCGATATTGTGACAAAAGACCCTGCCACAAGGAATTTACCATGAAAAGCCCAGTTCTGCAAGCATTTACTAATGTGCTTAAATTTAAACACGTGAGCAGTCCTGTTGCCGTCAATGAGACAACACACATGCTTAAAAATTAAATATGTGCATAAATGTTTCCAGGAGCCAGGGTTGGTGGATGAAACTGGCAAGGGGAAGCCTGTTGGAATAATCAATTGTGATATTTTGTTTAGAGAGAGAGAGAGATATTTGAGTTTGTTTCTTATTGACTTGTAAAAATATTTCACAAGGAGAAGATATGAAAGGACATAATGGTTGCAACTAAATTTGTGTTAACTATACACAATAAATTAAGCAGCAAACATAAAGACTAAATACTGTACACGATAATTAAGCTCACTGTTACAGGGCTGTACTGTAATGATTACAGCCAATATGGCATGCACACACTGATAATTCAGTTAAACTGCCTTCAGCAAAATCTCCTTTACACATGCAGTGCTCTGAAAATATTTCTAAAAATCAGCAAGTTTGAACTTTTCATTTTGAAAACTATCATTTTTCCTTTCCCTGTCTTGTCTCTTCTGAAAAACAAAACAAAAACCTAAATATAAAGAGAGCATTCACTCGTCTTTCTACTAAAGCTTTTAAATTTAAGAAATAATAGATGCCTGTCTAGACAACCCTAAAATTGTTTTAGTTACTGATGTATGGATGACTGATAAATGTCATCTTTGCTGCCTGCAGTGCATTTTGCATCCAGTCTACTGACATTTGTCTATAGCTGACCTGAGTCTGCATTTTTCATTTGCATGAAGCATTTAAATTTTACAGCTAGGAAGCTTCAAGATTCACTGTTTACAAGAAAATACAATACGCTCCCCCCACCCCCCAACAAAACCCACAAAACTTTATTTTCTTGTCATATTGACATTTTTAATGAAAGAAGCAGGGAAGATTTTAATCAGACAAAAGGCACTGGAATTCACTTCATACCTTTCCAGGTAAAATAATTATTAAATCCTAGCTTCACATTTCTCACAGATAAAATGAAATCTGAAGCACGGATACCAAAAAGGAGAATTTAATGAAACACATACTCAGATCTTTGAAAACAATGCAAATATGTGTTTGCCACTTACTAAAATATGTTTGCTTAAGTCTCCAGATGTAAAAAAATTGTAGGTTTTTCACTTGCTTTTAAAATATTTTTACATTTATTGCCCTATCAAGATCGTTAGGAATGTGACTGAGGAATAGTGGGGATTTTAATGGTAAAATAGATCACTATGTTTTCACACTCTTCTACTGAGAAACATGCTTATTGTCTCCTGCCACATATTACTGTAGAATACAGATGGTTGAAGTATTGAATATGACCATGAAACTTATTTACCAAGAAACTATAAGCTACTATTGCTAAGGCGTAGAGATGATTCTCTATACTACTGCATTAGCCAACTTGCCTGAGAAGATTGGTCCCAATCCTGAAATTCCCTGTGAATGAATTCGAGGGGGACATATAGGTTTGCAACAGGATCTTGCCCTCTAAAATTGTGGGAAATGTGTGCTTTATATTTTTTTTTAATGCTTTCACCAAACTTGGATTTATTTAATTTATTTATTTTTATTATTTCTATGGCAGAAATGTAACAATGTGCAGATAAAATCTTGAGTGTAATCTCAATGCAAATTTTCCACAAAACGATGAGAGGAAATTTCCCAAATTCTATCAAAATCAACAAAAACTAAGAAATATTTTGCTTTGCTATTGGGTTGACAGGCCAGAGGTGCTTGGGTTGGAACTAGACAGGGAGTTGAGTATTTTTATGAAGTGGGGCCTAAAGCATGTACCTAACTTTAGATCAGTAGTCTCATTCAAGTCACGGTACTCTCATGAACTTTTAGTTGGGCATATGCTTAAAATGTCCATACAGGCAGGAAAAGGAAGGGCGGGTGGGGTGAGAGATTCAATTAGATCAGTGGTGAGCAACCTGCAGGCCATCAGGGTAATCCACTGGCAGGCCGCCAGACCGTTTGTTTACATTTGCACAGCCGCCCGCAGCTCTCGCGGTTCGCCATTCCCGGCCAATGGGAGCTGTGGCTGTGCAAATGTAAACAAACGGTCTGGTGGCCTGCCAGCGGATTACCCTGATGGGCCACATGCGGTCCGGGGGCCGCAGGTTGCCCACCACTGGATTATATTTTTGCACTGGTGAAGCAACCCCAATCTATCTGCAGTGAAAATTAATAATGTAGATGCTTTGCACCAGTGTGGCTCATCCCAGCTTCAGGTAAATTGCACTTGTGCAAGGCATTTTTCTCATGATTACAGTGTGTCCACATTAGGGGTTTGCATTGTGCAACTGCATCAGTGTGGTTACACGAAAAATGGACAAACCCTCTTGGTGTGACTGTAGCGCTCACTTGTAGTGCTAGAAGGTCAGAGAATGAAAAATGTGAGTAAACAAGGGGAGTGCAAGACCCAAGGTAACCAAATCCCACCTCCTGCTGCAGGAGGGCTGGGTTCCACCCCATTCCTTGATCTAAGCATTTTCTACTCCCAGCAGATTTTTGGCAAGCTGCACTGTTTGCCCCTCATTTTACAGGGTTTATTTTAATATTTTCCCCTCTGCTGCACACAAGATGATGAAAAACTCTCATTCACATACCAGCCTAATCACCCACAGTCACAACATGGGGGAAATAGTCTGTGCCTTTCGTTTTTCGTTAAAGCCCTACTCTAGTCAAACAACTGTAGACTAGCAAAGAGATGGGCGATTTCTGTGTATTTCTAACACATACTTTGCAATTCTTAAATAGGGCTGTTTGTCACATTCTATTCAGGCAAACTTAAAACAAACGCACCAGAGGAAGATCTACTGAAGCTTGTGGTCTGCTTGTATGATCCAGTTGTAGGATTGGTACCTTTTTTTCTTTGGTTTATTAGAGAGAAAGTGATTGGGTGGGATGGATATCATGGGAGCTCAGGGAGAAAGTGCTACTCCATTGCAGGGAAAGAGGAAAGACAATAACCCCACCACTACCTCTGTGTTAGGAATCAGGGCTGCAGCTGTAAAATTAAGTAAACATTTTTGGGCCTACTTGTATCATGATCAGTGTAGTCAGAGGGCCCAGTTTCCCTTGAGGTTCTGTTTTGACAAGACATCAGGAAAACAGGGAAATCAGGTACTGAAGGTGAAAGCAAGGCAGCCACATGGATAGAACAGTGCACAGGGTTTAATAAAGTTCCACTTGTTCAACTTAACCTGCACTCTGCGCAAATGAAACACACCTGCACTGAAAACTAGCTTTGAACTTTTACCTTCTCACCCCTCCTTTTGATGCACTGCTGTGATTTCTTTGCTCACAAAATGACACTGAGCAAAAAACCACATACATTGTTTTGTACTTTTGCAGGACGCAACAAAATACACCTTTCAACGGTTTGACTTAATCCTCTTCCTTGTTTTGCACAGCTTTATAGGACACCACCAAAATACCCACAAGTATTCCAGTAATCTAAGCTACCTAGTACTCCTAAATATATGGATCAGGTATTCCCATAGTTGAAGCTTCCAGAAAAATAACTGTACAGGACCAGACTAGGTACCGTGTCATCAACATTCAGCACCCATACAATAACATAGCGATGGGGGGGGGAAGGGGGGCAAGCGTGCCTAGACACATGAAACATATAGAAGATAAAAGGCCAGAATGAAGAAAAACACATTACTTCTTAACTGAGCTGAGGATATGAAGGAAAAAAGGGACAATGACATAGCCTGCAGCTCTTTGTTTATGAGAGCACCTTACCAGTGATTTACCACATCAAATGGAAGTAAAGCACTACTCGGTCTATTTTCACTAATCTGGTTCTGGTGCAAATTTAAAAGGGCGCAAAGTGCTGTATGACTGCAAAGGCCTGCTTTTAAAGGCCTAAGGACAGATTTTATTTCAACACCATATGCCAAATCCTTAGATTCAAGACTGGATAGTATGGTGGGAATTTGTGGAACAACACTAGACTCAGAACAGCTGCTTTGGCCAATAAAGCAATAATCAGCAAGCTCTTTTGCTCCAGTTAACTTTGCAGCCGCTCACTGAATGTCCCAATCCTGCAAATGTATCTCTGCAGGGGGACCTGTGCCTCCAGGCAGATCTACTGAAGCTTGTGGTCTGCTTGTATGATCCAGTTGTAGGATTGGGACCAAAGAAAGGACTAATACCAAAACACTCCTCTTGTTTTTTGAGGCAGTAGCACTATGTAAAATAGGTAAATATTTTGTTTGTTGGAATTTAACAGTGACATAGATGAAGCCACTACCTTTTTGTATTTTAGTCCTTTTGATTAAGGACAGCTTCTGTTTTGTGCTTCCCTTTCTGAATGCTAGGCAGCCTCTTTTCACTTTGAGTTTGGTGCTTTCTACAGTGGGAACCAGGGCCTCATTAGTTTGCCAGAATTTGGAGTCATTCTTTTTAGCAAACATACTTTTTATTCCTCCTCAGGATTTTAATTCTTCTTTTTGCAGTTTTAAATTCTCTTTGAATATTTATGAGGCTTTTAATTTGTAGGACCTGAATCTACTCACTTGTTTAGGAGATTTGTCTTTCTCTGTAGCTTCCTTGGGTGGCTCCTTACTGTCATCAGATGGCTTGGCTTAAGTAGACAGCAGCTTGTACCTGATTGGAGGAAGTGCTAAAGTAAAAGTGAACACAGGGGAAATGCTCTAGGGCTTTAGGGATTGGGCTCTGATCTCAGATCACTGGTTCAAATCAAGACTAACTCTCCTGAAATCAATTGAGTTACATCAGTGTGAAGCTGGTGCAAGTGAGATCAGAATCAGACTCCTAGGACTCTGTAAGAGGGATTTCAATTAACTCGTCTCCTTATATAAAAGGGCAGGTATTTTTTCCAGGATCCTTTTATTATTGGTCTGATTTCTTAAGGAAACCATTGTTAGGAGTTGGCCTATGAACATCCCTCAGTTTATCATATCTGTTTATTTTCTACTTCTCAAACCCTGCTTTTATCCCATGTACTTTTATAATAAAAACTGGCTTCATATTACACCTGAAATCATAAGCTATGGGGAATTTTTTCACAAATTCTGCATATCATGCATCTATTTATTAATATAAGGCAGTATTTAAATACAGAAATAATGCCATACTCTTTGGGAGAAGACTGTATCCACCAAATGTTTGCCTGGCAGAGATGGGAGGCTAGACAGAGGGAAGTTTGGAAATGACAGTAAGGGGAGGGTTGTAAATTACCTGATCAATAGAGTGGAGCAAGGGAGAGAAGTGAAAAAGCCTATATCCTATAGGGATAAGAAGGAAGATGGGTCAGCTATGAGAATTCAATTGCCAGAATAAAAGAGATGGAAATGAAAAAGCACAACTTCCATGCAGGGGCAATAATTGCCTTTGCATCCAATGCCTAGTGCTTGAAATAAAAAACAAAGCTATAAAAGCAGAAAAATAACAATAATAAACAGTTGGGTCCTGCTGTGACTGTCTGGCCTCTCTGTGCCAATTCTGTCTCTACAAATCTCATTCTGTGCCCAAACATGTTTTTGGAGCCAGTCCATGCAGTGTCTACAACCTAGTTCTAACAACTATAATTATTAATAGTCTTTTGCTCTCAAACAGTGTTTTATATTCAGCTCTCTGAATGTACTCTACAAAATGGAAAAATATTATGGTTCTCACTTTGCAAATGGGGAAACTGAGGCCCAGAGTGGGCCAGGGCTAGATTCGCAAAGGTATTTAGGCATTGCAACCTGGATGCCTAATGGAATTCTCAGCCTAAAGTTAGGCTCCTAAGAAAGGGACTCTCAGAATCTAGCAAGCTAAGCAGAGACCCACCTACACTAGCCAGGAGTTAAATGCAGAGAAAGGGTGCGGAGCTTATGCCCAGATTCCCAAAATATTTAGGATCTAACTCCCATTGAACAGGGCCTCAGGCACCTGATTGTTGGGCCAAAGGGAGGCACCTAGCCTGAGATTCGCACCTAAGACAGATCAGTCCCAGATTCAAATCTCTGCTCTGCCTCATTTGGAGCAGAGACTTGAACCCAAGTCTCCTAGGTGATTGCCCTAAACACTGAGTTATACAGCCAATCTCTCGCTCGCCCAATGAATACTTAATTATTTATACAAGAAGAACAGCTCCAACAAGATAAGCTAAGAAAGAGCCACCTCAGAATACCCAGGGGTTTAGGATACACCACAGGGTGTAAATTCCTGCTCTAAATTAGGCAGAATGGAGAGTCAAACCTAAATCTCCTACATGAGCAGCTTAACCACCAGGCCATTGGGCCTCACTGCAAAGACTAGCAGGGGAATACATATCACAGCAGCCAAAGCTGTTTCTTAGAGGCCACCTTTTACAGGGCTGCCAGGGCTTGTTCTGGGGCTCCAAGTAGCTCATTAGCTGCGGGGCAACATCAGGATTTAGGCAGCTTTTGCCTGGGGTAAGGTGGCAGCTGAGTGGTGGTTTTGAGAATGTCAATGATGCCTAAATGATGGATTTACGTGCCTAAAAAGACAGTTAGGCACGTAAATGCCTTTGTGAATCTGACCCTTGGACTACTCCTACTCACTGGTTCAACCCACAAGTGGGGTTTGGTGGATGAGTGAGGTAATATACCCTTGCGGCTAAGGGTATATTACCTGTGGAACATTCCCACCCACAGTAGGAAAATAGACTGACTACAACCAAAGTTACCAGAAGTGTATGTGTGTGGGGGGGTATTTTACTCTATTTGGATATTATGTTCTGTTGCTGTGCTTTCCCTAGTTTATGACTGTGATCTCTTTACTTTTTAAATATTTTCTTGTTTGTACACAGTCTTGGAGTGCTTGCTGCTAAAATTGCTACTTCTACCTAATCTCTTTGAGCCTGATTTTCCATTGCCCTACACTTTGTGTGATCACTTAAACCAGTGCAAAGTGGATGCAAAATGAGTGTAAAATGCTACTAAATCAGTGTGACACTCACTTTGCAGTTGTGTAAATGTCTGCACAAGATGCACCACAACAAAGAATAAGGATGGCTCTTTCCATGTGTAACACCAGATGACCAGGTGCCTGGTGATTCCAAATATTCATCTACTTTGGGCCCACTGTGGAAGATGAGGCCAAAGGTCAAGTGACTAGAGCCACTCAAGAAATGTGATTGCCCAGTATAACTACACTTCTTTGTGTTATTGTTTCCATCCTCCTTTCCTTTCTTGATCAATTAGTCCTAGACAAATTGGAGGATTGGGCCAAAAGAAATCTGATGAAGTTCAACAAGGACAAGTGCAGAGTCCTGCACTTAGGACGGAAGAATCCAATGCACCGCTACAGACTAGGGACCGAATGGCTAGGCAGCAGTTCTGCAGAAAAGGACCTAGGGGTTACAGTGGACAAGAAGCTGGATATGAGTCAACAGTGTGCCCTTGTAGCCAAGAAGGCCAGTGGCATTTTGGGATGTATAAGTAGGGGCATTGCCAGTAGATCGAGGGACGTGATCGTTCCCCTCTATTCGACATTGGTGAGGCCTCATCTGGAGTACTGTGTCCAGTTTGGGGCCCCACATTATAAGAAGGATTTGGAAAAATTGGAGAGAGTCCAACGGAGGACAACAAAAATGATTAGGGGACTGAAACACATGACTTATGAGGAGAGACTGAGGGAACTGGGATTGTTTAGTCTGCAGAAGAGAAGAATGAGGGGAGATTTGATAGCTGCTTTCAACTACCTGAAAGGTGGTTCCAGAGAGGATGGATCTAGACTATTCTCAGTGATAGCGGATGACAGGACAAGGAGTAATGGTCTCAAGTTGCAGTGGGGGAGGTTTAGGTTGGATGTTAGGAAAAACTTTTTCACTAGGAGGGTGGTGAAACACTGGAATGCGTTACCTAGGGAGGTGGTGGAATCTCCTTCCTTAGAAGTTTTTAAGGTCAGGCTTGACAAAGCCCTGGCTGGGATGATTTAATTGGGGATCGGTCCTGCTTTGAGCAGGGGGTTGGACTAGATGTTCCTGAGGTCCCTTCCAACCCTGATATTCTATGATTCTATGATTCTAGTCAATGGTGCCTGACTACAGCTGTGCAAAACCTAGTGGTTTTGGTTTGCATTGCTTCTACCTCTTAGTAGTGTTGATAGATGTTGTTAGATGTTGGCTGCGTGTGTGTGTGTGTGTGTGTTCTCTGTGTGATGTTCCAACTCTGTGCAGATAGTTGGTACAGCAGACATCAGTCAAACTGCCCAATAACCACAGACTCAGTTCGTAGCGAAGGCACTTGTCATCATTGTCAATAGTTACAGGTACACTAACACATGTATACCTGTTGCAATGGACTAGCTCAGTTAATGGTGGGACTTTCCATTATCCCCTGTGCTAGCCAAAGACACTCCCTTTGAGGTATCTTTCTATTAGGGCTGTCAAGTGATTAAAAAAATTAATTGTGATTAATTGTGAAATTAAACAAATTAATCACAATTAATCATGCGATGAATTGTGCTGTTAAACAATAACAGAATACCATTTATTTAAATATTTTGGATGTTTTCTACATTTTCAAATACATTGATTTCAATTACAACACAGAATATGAAGTGTACAGTGCTCACTTTATATTTATTTTTATTACAAATATTTTCACTGTAAAAAAGAAAAAAGAAATAGTATTTTTCAGTTCACCTAATACAAGTACTGTAGTGCAATCTTTTTATCATGAAAGTTGAACTTACAAATGTAGAATAATGTACAAAAAAAAACTGCACTCAAAAATAAAACAATGTAAAACTTTAGAGCCTCCAAGTCCACTCAGTCCTACTACAGCCAATCACTCAGACAAGCAAGTTTGTTTACATTTGCAGGAGATAATGCTGCTACCTTCTTATTTACAATGTCACCTGAAAGTGAGAACACGCTTTCACATTGCACTGTTGTAGCCTGTGTCAGAAGATATTTACATGCCAGATGCACTAAAAATTCATATGTCCCTTCATGCTTCAACCACCATTCCAGAGGACATGCTGATGATGAGTTTTGCTTGATAACAATCCAAAGCAGTGCGGACCGATGCATGTTCATTTCCATTATCTGAGTCCAATGCCACCAACAAAAGGTTGATTTTCTTTTTTGGTGGTTTGGGTTCCGTAGTTTCCTCATCGGACTGTTGCTCTTTTAAGACTTCTGAAAACTTGCTCCACACCTCATCCCTCTCAGATTTTGGAAGGCACTTCAGATTCTTAAACCTTGGGTCCAGTGCTGTAGCTATCTTTAGAAATCTCACATTGGTACCTTCTTGCATTTTTTATTGCAATGAAAGTGTTCTTAAATCGAACAACATGTGCTAGGTCGTCATCCGAGACAGCTATAACATGAAATATATGGCAGAATGCAGGTAAAACAGAGCAGGAGACATACAATTCTCCCCCAAGGAGTTCAGTCACAAATTTAATTAACTAATTATTTTTTAATGAGCGTCATCAGCATGGAAGCATGTCCTCTGGAATGGTAGTCAAAGCATGAAGGCACGTACAAATGTTTAGTATATCTGGCATGTAACTACCTAGCAATGCCGGCTACCACAGTGCCATGTGAATGCCTGTTCTCATTTTCAGGTGACATTGTAAATAAGAAGCGGGCAGCATCATCTCCCATATATGTAAACAAACTTGTTTCTCTTAGAGATTGGCTGAAAAAAGAAGTAGGACTGAGTGGACTTGTAGGCTCTAAAGTTTTACATTGTTTTGTTTCTGAGTGCAGTTATGTAACAAAAAATCTACACTTGTAAGTTGCCTTTTTCATGATAAAGGTTGCATTATGGTATTGTATGAGGTGAATTGAAAAATACTATTTCTTTTGTTTATCATTTTTACAGTGCAAATATTTGTAATAAAAAATAATAATATAAAGTGAGCTCTATACACGTTGTATTCTGTGTTGTAAATTGAAATCAAATATTTGAAAATGTAGAAAAACGTCCAAAATATTTCATAAATTTCAATTGGTATTCTATTGTTTAACAGTGCGATTAAAACAGCGATTAATCATAATATTTTTAATTGCGATTAATTTTTGTGAGTTAACTGCAATTAACTGACAGCTCTACTTTTTATACACCGATACAAACAAGTTATGTATTGCCCCTCTGACATATCTAGGTGCCACCCATTACCTTGTATATGTTGGTTCGATCAAAACAGCTCTATCCATTATGCTGTCATCCTGACCTTATCTTTAGGATGGGCCAGCATGTTCCTGTTATCTTTGGGGGATGTGTTGGTATTGAGGTTTTCTGGCCCCACCCATCTGGAATGTGTTTGGGTGAGTGCTTTGTGCCTAGCACCTTGTAGCCCAGTGGGTTTGCTTACCTCTATTCTATTCTCTGCTTTGCATTTTATTCTGCTTTATTATATTCCGCAGTAATGCAAGGAACCCTCAAAGCGATAACTGGCAATTTTTATTCATAATCTATAGATCAAACTATAACCTCTTACGAGTGTGTGTTTTTGCAATATCAGCGCTGTTCTTGCCAAATTCTATGAGCAGGGCCTGCCTCTTGCTCACCACTTTACTTTGCTTTGTATCAGCAAAGTTTTGACCACTACTTTAGTCCAGGCCTCAGGCCTCATACCAGGCCTCTGATACAAGCACTTGGTATTTCCAGTTTGTACCATGCCAAAAAACCTCACCAGTTTAATTACAAAAGCAGTGTGTTTACCACCACATTCCTCTTATGAGACTCCATCTCCACCAACAGGCCCACAGATCCCCACCTTATTTTTGTCTTGGGGTCACTGTGGAGAGGGCAGCCATAATGCCTCACTCTAGATGACTTTTTGGGCATAGCACAAGAGGGTTGGCCTCTCCCTCATATGCTCTTTTCAACAGACTGTCAAGGAACCCCACTGCCCCCTCCTTCTCATATGTCAGGTCATCTTCTAGTATCTCAATCCCATTCAACAGCAATGGAGGAGGAAAGGTCTCTGGCGCTAGAGTCTGATGAAATACTCAGTAAAGGCAATGGGAATCTTTCCATTGACTCCAAGGGGCTGTGGATCAGCCACCGGACTGGACTGATTGTTACCTCAGTCTGGGCTCTTAAACACCCCACAGGGCATTGCACAGTAAAACCCTGGAGAAGTAAGATTTGATTATATTTTGTTCACTGAGAAGTATGCAGCCTGCTTACAACTCAAATACGAGTTAATGCCACTTCATGAAAAAAGGGAGAAACCAGATCATTCGAATTACAAGATTGTTGATGGATTAATTTGTGACAGAAGAAAGTGAAAGTGAGGTGGTGACAAGGGGATTAGTTAACAAGATGCAGAAAGGATTCTAGAAGAGCTGCTCTTGCTTTACAAATACACTAGACTTTTTGAAGATATTGCTAGCATGACATATAAAACAAATGTAGCTGCATTATATATTTAAATTTTCCAAAGGCATTTGAAAAGGTACCACACAAACGGCTTATTTTGAAAACAAAGACCCATGTGATGAAGAGAAAGCAACAAAGTGAATTAAAACGTAGAGAAGAGATGGGGGGAAAGGGAATAATGAATATAATATGATTAAAATGGAAGGTATTCTCCTGAGAAGTCTCACAGATAGATCTGCAAGTTTGAGTCAGTGCAGCTGCACCTTTTTATTTAGGCTCAATAACACCTTGCATATAAATGCTTAATTGACTGCAACTGCGAAAATGTTTTGTGACAATACAGACGTAAAAATATTTTCTTGCCATAATATTAAGAGTATGCAGTGCCTTTTAATTACCTGAGAGATGGAGATTAGCAATAGTCTTATGCCATAATTATACCAACTCATATTGAATTGTTTTTTCACAGTTCCTTTATCCACTCAGGTATGGGAAAAGACGTATTCAATAGCACCTCACTTATGGCTTAGCGTTAGGCTTGTGTTGGAGGCCTAGACCCTCCAGAAAAGTGGTGGGCAAGAAAACAACATCTTACGGCAGATTTCAGTTGAGTACCTTGATCTAATTTAGCAGCTCTGTCTCTGTGAATGGCTAATGAAAGATGAGAATGGTTTCCCATGTGCATAGCTACCACACCAATTGCTATGGTATTAGATAGCTATCTATTGCATTTATATGGACCACGTTAGCATAGAATATGAGTACCTCACAGTCTTTATTGTATTTGTCCCCTGATGCCTTCTGAAGTAAGGCGGCGTTATTATCCCCATTATATCGAGTGGGAATTGAAGCACAGAGAGACACACTAACTTGCCCAAGGTCATCCAGGAATCCTGTCACAGAGCAGGAAGTTGAACACAGATCTCCCAACTCCTAAACTAGTGTCCTAACCATAGACCATCTTTGTTCACTAGAGAAAGGGGGGGAAGAGAGAATGTTATGGTATTCGTTTTCATTAGTCATAATGGAGTTTGACTGCCTCTAATTCAAAAAAATTGTCTTGTTATCACACCTTCACACTTTCAGGTTGTTCAATATTTATATTTTTGAAGAAAATATTTTGTATTTGAGAAAAATGATTAGTTATTTTTGTTATGGTTAGTTTTGGGGCCCAATCAAGATCCCATTGACTTCAGCAGGAGCAGGATCTCTCCTGTAGGGTACCTTAAACAGCCTGGAACCCTTCCACCATACCGCTGTGGCATAGATCAGCAGAAGTGCTCAATCTGCACTTGGAGCCTGATCCACTACCCACTGACATCAGTAGAAAAGCTCCCACTGAGTATGTCTACGCATCAACTATGCATCCACAGTTGGTCCGAGCCAGCTGACTTGGTCTGGCAGGGTTCGGGCTGCGGGGCTGTTTCATTGCTGTGTAGACATATGGGCTCAGGCAGGAGCCAAGGCTCTAGGACCTGCGAGGTGGGAGGGTCCCAGAGCTCAGGCTCCAGCCCAAACCTGAAAGCTTACACAGCAATGAAACAGCTCCGCAGCCCAAGCCCCGCTAGCTTGAGTCAGCTAGCATGAGCCAGTCACAGATTTTTCTTTGCTGTGTAGACATACTCACTGACTTCAATGGAGCTGCATCAGGCCCATGATATGTAAGAAAGAGAGGTTCTGGCAAGGATGATTTCTGGCCCTGATTCAGGAAAGCATTTAGCTCATGCTTAGCTTTAAGATTCTGCTTAATCCCCTTTAAAGCAACAGGAGCATTTGTGGGACTTCAGTGGGTGTTGGATCAGACCCCAAGGGAGCAGCATTGACTTCAGTGTGCTTTAAACACATGCTTAAAGCTAAGTGTGTATTCAAGTGTTTCCCAGAACCCCTGAAGCTTTCCTAAAGCCATGGCAAGGACTTCTTGACTCACGATCTACCATGGATCAAAATAGTTCCTTTTCTGTCAACTTTCCAGCCAAAAACATGCTGCTCTTGTGGTTTGTTAATTATTTTTGTCCTCAATTTTTTTTAAATCAGTGGTCAGGGCACCTAGCTCCCATGATAGGAATTTTCATATGTTCTTAACAGATAAATGAATAAAATTAAATATATGTGTCCACGACAGAGAATGCTAATACAAGCATGTTGATCTCTAGTGACTGGTTGCAGCTTAGAATGTTAGGGTTACTTTTGGATAGCCAACAGAGATCTGCTTTAAGCTCAGGCAGTTGAGGCCTGTGATTTTGGAGGTAGAGAATCACGGTTCTAGTGTGGTGGTGGTAAATATATTAAATAACATATTTCCCATTTAACAGCATCCCTAAAAAGACCCCATTTTAAATAATAAAGTCAAGCTAACAAAAATAATACAGTAAAACCCAGCAACAATCAGTGGATCAGAGATAAGGTTGTTGTGTTATGATGAAATCTGCATTTCTTTATACTTGAAAAGAAACATGGTTTATTATTATGGTGGCAGTGCAACACTTAGGTCCTTGACTTTAAGTGTTTATGTGCCCTAAATGATGTGATTGGTAACTGTCATGTAGCAAAAGTAACTGATTTTTGAAATATCAACTCTTTAAAAATATATCTGGAAACTAATCTGAATCCAGTGAATTCTAGGTGTAACTTGCAAGAAATGCTCTTGGGTCACTGGCAATTGCATGCTGCACTAGCTGAAGTTTCTGAATGGCCTTCAAGGGTAGTCCTATGTAGAGAGCATTGCAGCAATCCATACCTGTTGGTGAGAAAGGCCTGGAGGACAGTGGTGAGGCTCACATCTAAAGGGAAAGAAAACAACATCCTTGCAAAATGAAGCTGGAAAAAGAACATAGAAATCCAGGAACAGCAAAAGACAGGACTCAGAATTGCAAATCTAATTAGCAGATAGCAAACTCCAGGCTGCATTACCTTTTTTCCATAGCCTGCCCCCACCCAAGACTTAATTACCTTTCCTGCAGACACCCGCCTCCCCCCAATCTCACAATCAACACCCTCCTGGGGAGATCCCTGTGGCAGCCTGACTTCAACTGAGCTCTGCAGTAGTGGGAAGAGCTGCAGATGTGTTACAGGTAGCCCTGACTTCTGATGGACTCCAGGAGATCCAAAGAATTTGGGGGCTGAATCCTGTAGGAAGGTGAAGCAAACCTTGACCTCTGGATGAAGGAATTGCTAATGGGGAAACTTGCAGTTTCCATCCACCCAGAAACTCTCCCATGGGTTTTACTGCAAGAATGAGACAAGTCAGATCACAACATTTTGTATTTCACTAGGCTGTTTGGCTACACATTTGATGCTATGGACCACACCATCCTTCCTAATAGTCTGTTACAGTCCATTGGTGTCTTAGCCATGATTTCACTTTCCTATCAGAGCCCATCTGTAATGTACAATAACTTGGGCTGGAGGTGGGAAGTACACCAAATTGCTTATGTTTTATTTTGGAGTAGTGGAGGTGCAGGTTTATGGTTTAAAAAAACCCTAATTAATATCTAATGATAGGAATGGGATTTGCTAATTTTCACATCAGTGTTAATGCAAAAATTTCTGATGCTTGTTCGTTGCTATAGGGAGTCAAGTTCTGTTGATTTTAGTGCAGATGCTTTAATTATCCCATTTCAGTGAGGATGTGATAAAGCATCATAAAATTTTAGTCTATATTTACCATAGTCATATTTCTACTTTAACATCTCTTCTGTTCCAAAAAGCAGAGTTTTCTAAATTGCTAAAGGCACTAATACCAAAGAGGCAGCCAGATTATTTGGTTTAAGAACCACACAAGACTCCTAAGTCCAGTTATCATCTTTTTGACAGATTTTGAAACAGACCATCAAAGCTACACTCAAAACTGTCAAAAAAGTTGTGTTTCAATACTGTTGCTTCCCCAAGGCCTGATTACTGTTTGGTATTGTTAACTTACTTATTGAATTTTCCCTCAAGAAGTCTTTGTGCTTGAAAATTGTTGAGCTGTTCCATCACATTAGCAAGAAGTGCTTGTTTCCAGCCAGGATAACAAAGCTCAACTAGTGCTGTGTCACTTCATTCATTTTTCACCTCTCTTCACTGCTGCATTTCATCTCTGACAAGATCTTCTGCGCCTTTTATGATCAAAGTCAGGAAAGTTCGTTTTTGGTACACTGAATACAATTCAAAGAGTTTTTATCTGAAAAGCTTGCATTTGTTAAAATCAATATGCATATTTTATAAAATGTTGCAGTTTAGTCTCAGCTGCTGTTTGGGTCATTCTTCAATAAAGTGTTTATCACGTGTTACAGAAAATAGAACCCCTCAAATGGGGAAAATAGTAAGTTGGCCACCCAATAAGCATCATATGTGTATATTTGTCCAAATTCCTATGGAAGTTCTCCAAAACTACTCCTTTAAGAGCAGTAAACATCTTTTCTTTTTTTCTTATTTTAAAAAAGAAGAATGATGAATGTTCATGAAAGGTACCAGACAGCACTAGAAATCAGAACCTTTGCAATACATGGAAGAAATATATCAGAAAGTTTTCACTGTACAATACACCTCAGCTGTGACCCTGATTGCTTTTATAGGTGAGAAAATCACCACGTTCATTCAGTCCTTGTTCTTTACTGATCCTGCGAACAAGGATGTCAGTTTTTGCTAGCTATATCAATGGGTTTTCAGATGTAAATAACTAGAACTGGTGCTGACCTATAAGTACCTAGACAGAACTGGACTGAGACCACCACTAACTCGTTTCACATATCAGACGGCAAACTGAGGTAATGAAGTTCGGTTACTAACAGCTCAGGCCAGGTTCAAACCAGTGACCTAGAAATGAATGGCTCCAGATTTCATTACCTCTTTATACAGTTTCTTGTCCTTTTCAGAAAATAAAAAATGTGTAAATAAAAGAGCATGCTAACTGGTAGTGTACCACGTTTACTAAGTTCATAGACCAAATCTGGTTCTTGATCCTCATCTGTGTGAGGCCCATCGTATGTACTGTGCTCAGTTCCTGCAGCCTCACTTGAATAAAAAACCCTACCATCTAGTTTGGAAGCAGCATTCCAAAAGGAGCTTTAGAAAGCCTTCCTGCAGTGTAAGGTTTCTTATTAGGTGGTGATAGGGTTTTAAATAATCCTCCAGAGATTCCTTATGACCTATATCCTGCATACTGTGATCCTGACCACATTAACTGCTTTCAGAACAATTCTACTACTGGGGGTAACTTCTAGAAGAAATACTCAGCATATAGTTATCTGAGGTCCAATACTGGGAGTAAGAAATATTGAATCAAATCAACAACACCCTGCTTTTACTGTGTTCTATTATGTTTAAAAGTAATAACAGGCTAGCACGATCGTAATGAAAGCATGCCAAAGGTAATAGTTATCACGTAATGTGCGGTACTTGCCAGGACATGGAACGCAGCATTGTTTCATTAAGATGTGAAGATATGAATGTTGGACCAACTTTTACCATAAAAATTGCCTCAATTTCTTAAGCCATAAAGTAAATCTAATAAATACTTACTTGTCAGGGATATTGGGCGAATCAATTATTTCATGTTGGAATATTTATGTATGCAATGTTTGAACATCATCAGTGTTTCAATCATGGAATAGTAAAAGTGTTATATAAATGCTGGTATTTATTACTGTTTTATATAAACACTGAATCACTGTCATGGCCTTGCCCAATGCACTGGAAGTTAAATTTTCAGAAGCATCCTCTGATTTTGTTTGCCTCCATTTGTGGGGATTCTACTTGAGATACAGTCACCTTTATTTTTAGAGGTTCAGAGTAGCTTCTGTTTTAATTGGGTTTGGCTGGAGGGGGAGGAATATAGTAGCCATTCATCTTGAAACACAATGGTGTAAGCGTCAAAGCAGTTCAGTTACTGTGTGTCATGCTTCCACATTGTGAGTGGCAAGGAAGTACAATTCTTGAGCAACCCTCCTTACCACAAATAGCCCTGAAGTATTGCACAGAACCAGAGGATGAAGCTGGTGCACTACTGTCACTTGAGGCCTGCTGCACTTTCCTCTTCACTTTCTTCTTTCTCAAACACCTCTCTTCAGCCTCTTTGACTCTCTGGTGCAGCCCTCTGTTGTGGCCTGTTGATAGCTGCATCTTTCCAGCTTCTAGTGTCAATGGTAAAAGTTTTCAAATCGCTCTTGAATACATCCTTGAATCTGAGCCAAGGTCAGTCTAGTGGCTTTGGAACATCCATAAGTTTTCCATACAGGAGAGCCTTTTGAATCTTCAGTGCAGATGATCAAGCCAATGGAGATGTCTTTTCTTGAGAACAGTGATTAGATTTGGCAGTTTTGCTTTCTCAAGTACTTCAGTGTCAGAAACTTTCGTTTCCTGCTTGATATTTAGAATATGGTGAGGACAGCGAGGGTGGAAGTTGTTTAGCCTTCTCTTATGCTTGCTGTAGGTGGCCTAGGTCTCACCACCATGCAGCAGTGAGCTCAGAACACACATTTGGTAGACCCATACCTTGGTGTTCAGAGTCTTATTAGTTTCCTGTTATTGCACACACACTTGTTCAGTTGACCTAAAGTGTTAGCTGCCTTTCCATTGTGATTATTAAGCTCATCATCTAGAGCAGTAGTCCCCAAACTGTGGGGTGCACTCCCACAGGGGGGTGCAGAGGAACATCCCAGGAGGCGTGGCAGGGCCAGGTCAGCCCCCTTGGGGGTGAGGAGACAGGGAGGGAGTGCCACCCAGTTCCGCTCTGCTCACAGCTCCATTCCGGCCCTAACCCAGCCCCAGCCTCAGCTGCCACTCCCCACCTGGCCACAGTTTAGGGTTGCCAGGTTACCCACAGGAACCAGCCTCTGCCACCGGGGGGTGGGAAGAGCAGCAGCTGCTGCGGAAGCCCGGATGAGCACTCAACAATGGCTCCAGGGGAGAAAAGTACCCGTGGCTCTGCTGTCCTGTCCCACTAACCCCCACCCCCAGATCACAGCTCCCCCTCCCCTGTCGTGCCCCCTGGGGGGTGATCAAAAAATTTGGGGACCATTGATCTAGAGAGAAGATATCCACTACAGTTGATCCTAGATGTCCCAGCTTGTGCACAACTTCTAGCATAATATTAACTCTTGAAAATTCAGGCATAGTCAACACACCTTGTGCTATAATCATTGTCTTCTTTAGACGAAGGGTTAGTTCATATTTATCACAATCTAGTGCAAAGCTATTGTAAAATTGCTGAAGCAGTGCTTCACTGTGTGCATGTTGCTGTTACATTCCAACAAACAGAATATTTACATATTTTACATAGTGCTACTGACTCAGAAAACCAGAGGTGCTTGACTTTGCTTTTTGCTCTTAGATGTGCAATGGTGAAAGTTTTCAATCTGATCTCATTTGGAGGTGTATACCTTTGGTGCTAGATGAGAAAGCACAATGACATGGAGAGAGAATAATATACAGAGAGAAGAGTGTAGGCACCAAAACACATCTCTGTTTGACACCACTGGATTGTAGCCTTCATGCCATCGTGGACAGATTGAATGAGACTGAGGAGAACTGTGGAGTACACAATTCTTTCTAACACTCGGAAAAGGCCCATTCTGCTGACCAGGTCAAAAGCCTTTGTGTGATCCATGAAGGCCATGTAGAGAGATTTTCCTTGCTCTTGACACTTTTCCAATAGTTGCCTTAGCATGAAGTCCAGATAGATAGTTGATCTACTGGCATGGAAGTCCCACTGACTCTCTGGATGTACACGTTCAACAAGAACATACAGTCTTTTGAGAATGACATGTGAATGCCTTGCCAGCAAATCAAAGGACAAAAATTCGTCTGTAGTTGTTGCAATCACTCAGATCTCCTTTGCTTTTGTACAAGTTATGATGTTGGTATCCTTCATGTCTCATGGTATCCCTCCATCCCTCCAGGAGGTAAGTATGACATTGTGCAGTTGTTTAAGCACAGCATGTCATTGTTTTAGTACTTCTGCTCGAATTCCATCTTTTCCTGCAGTCTTTCCTGGAGCTAGGGGTTTGATTGCCTTTTCAAGCTCATTTATAGAAGGTTCTATATCAAGACTTTGATGGTCTGGAGCCTGGGTATCGCATTAGCACTACTTCAGAAACAATGGTTTCATGTAAATAGAGTTTGTGATAGTATTCTACCCAGAGATGCATCTGTTTCCTTCTGTTAGTGATGATTGTCTCCATTGAGAGATTTGAATAGGGGAATCCTCTTGGGTGAAGGACCTATTAGTTTCTTGATTCCATCATATATACCTATTAGATATTCACTTTCAAAAGTCATTTATGTCTTCCTGCACAGATCAAGCCAATATGACTGAGCACATTGCCTTGTTGTTCATTGCGATGAACTCTTGGCAACTCTGAGGATAGCAAGTGTTTCAGGAGAGAGGTTCATGTTCTGGTAGAGATGTGCTGTGTGTTTGCTTCAGTAACTGGAAGCATTTCTTCAGAATATTCTGCAAACCAGTCTTTACCTTATACTGTCTTTTACCAAAAAGCTAAGGTGGCAGCTATGTGGATATTTATTATGCGTGTGTTCCATGCTGCATCAGCCTTCAGGAGAGGTGCAATGGATGACATAGCTTTCCTGAGATTTGCAGTGAATTGGAGACACCTTCCATGGGTCTTTTGTATTGTTGATGTTAGTGAATGGGCAACAGGTTACAGAATGGTATGATGGAATTTCTCTAGTAAAATCTTTATTTTGCAGCATTCAAGCACAAGGTCTCTGTGACACTGCACTGTGAAAATGGAATACATCCTATAGATGTTTTCTCTGAGTGACAATTAAATCCAGTTGGTGCCAATGTACAGACCTGGAGTGCGTTCACGAGACCTTCCGGTGGTGACCACCTTGGAAGTAGGTGTTGGTAATCCACCTGGTTGCTGCAGAGCTCCAGCAGTCTTTGCCCTTTGCCATTCATTTTTCCCCACTTCATGGTGGCCAAAACCTAGCAGTCACATCTCATAATCTGAACCAACTCTCATGTTGAAGTCTCCTGTATATATAGAGTTGCTCACCCGGTGGTAGCTTGCTGATGATGCTGTTGAGTTGCTGATAGAATAATTCCTTCACTTCATAAGTAGAGGGAAATGTTGCAGCACGTGTAGCAAAGACACCTGTGGTAGATATTTTTAATGATGGTTCTGATGTTGGAATGGGACATTCAGCTGTGGATGCCAGTGAAAGTTTGACTGCTAAACCCAACCCATGTTTGCAGTGGTCTGGTTTTCTTTTTCCATGCCAGAAGAAGGTATAATGCATCTCTTGTAGAGAGACTCTGTCAACTAATCTGCTTTCAGAGAGGGCTGCTACGTTGATTCATAGATATTAAGGTCAGAAGGGACCATTATGATCATCTAGTCTGACCTCCACAGGCCACAGAATCTCACCCACCCACTCCTACGAAAAACCTCTCACCTATGTCTGAGCTATTGAAGTCCTCAGATCGTGGTTTAAAGACTTCAAGGAGCAGAGAATCCTCCAGCAAGTGACCCGTGCCCAGTGCTACAGAGGAAGGCGAAAAACCTCCAGGGCCTCTTCCAATCTGCCCTGGAGGAAAATTCCTTCCCAACCCCAAATATGGTGATCAGCTAAACCCTGAGCATATGGGCAAGATTCACCAGCCAGATACCCAGGAAAGAATTTTCTGTAGTAACGCAGATCCCACCCCATCTAACATCCCATCACAGGCCATTGGGCCTATTTAACATGAATATTTAAAGATCAATTAATTGCCAAAACCATGTTATCCCATCATACCATCTCCTCCATAAACTTCTCAAGTTTAATCTTAAAGCCAGATAGGTCTTTTGCCCCACTGCTTCCCTTGGAAGGCTATTCCAAAACTTCACTCCTCTGATGGTTAGAAACCTTCGTCTAATTTCAAGTCTAAACTTCCCATTGACTAGTTTATATCCATTTGTTCTTGTGTCCATATTCTCCAACTCTATCAATGACGACAGTCTTTCTAGGGCCATTGACCTCTTCAAGATTGTTTGATATACCCACACACATTGTCCTCACATTCTTACAAGCACATTTAAAGATGGTTAATTTCAAGCCTGACAGGGCTGCTTGGTCACTCAGGCTGCCGCCAGACTCCCAGCATGCTCCGAATGACTATTGTATCCAAATCTTCAGCACATACACCTAGGAGGAAAAATAAAGAGGCAGAGGCTTGCCTTAGGACCAAAGCCCCCCTCTCATTAGTACTGACTGGGTCCAAGGCTTGGAGGATCAAGAATGAGTTGCAATGCCAACTGCCTAATGCTTTCTCTGCAGTGCATTTGGTTCAGGGTTTTCTCCCCTAGCCTTTGTTCAACCAAGAAATGGCTGGAAAGCAGTAGCAACAAATAGCATTACCCATTGGAATGAAAAAATATCCACAAAGGAGTAACTGGCATAGCCCCAACTACTTGGTGAGTGGTGGGGTTCCCAGTTTAGTTACCAAGCAGCCGATTTGTAGTCGGTTGTGCTGGTTTGTGTGGTACCATTAACAAACCTTACATGCCTGACCTAACATCAGGGTGGAGGGATAGATGTTTCTCAAAAGATATGAAAAGAGGAAATATCTCAAGAAAATTCAGCTGCAGCTCTGAGCGAAATCCAAGTGAATTGAATTTGTTTGGGATGTTACTATTTGTGCACAGAAAGGTGTTTTTTTTTATTTATGACAATTTCTACAAAAGTAACTTTTCATCCATATTGCATTTATGTGCTCTCTCTTCTACATCAGATTTTTTTCCAGGAGATCTTGAATCTTTCCCTGGTTCTCTGAACGTTCAATATTCAAATTGCTCCTCAAAATCTAGAACTTGGATCTGTGTCCACTGGCTGCAAAACTCAACGATACTAAAAAAAGCAATTATTCAGAGTGGTGTGTGGCTACTATTCTAATATTCCTTGTCATCTAGTTTTTATTCAGCTGCACAAGTGAATTGTAATATGGATAGTTAGATATTCACAGATAATGTGACTATTCTAATTAAAGTGTGTAAGGTCAAATAACCAGGATCTTTGTCCATTTTTAATATACTCTTTTGAAAATATTGTCCTTTAATACCAGTATTTATGGTGAAATTTATTACAGAAATAAAAATGAATCTGCCATTGCATCCTGTTAGCTTGGCCAGAAATATCTATTGGAGTGTCATTTCAAGGATTCCTTAGAACTATCTTTACAAGTCAAGTCTAGTTAAACCAATAAATTAGGAGGATGTTCCACTGTGTGCTGCCTGTTTATTGTATGATTACTAAGTAAGGGCCAAATCCTGCTCCTATTAAAGTCAATGGGAGTTTTGACATTGATTTCAAAGGGTGCAGGAACAGACCCCAGAACCTACTTTGGATAAGGGAAGATCTGCTCCACTGCCTTCTTACAGAATTTTATACCAGCATAGTCGGAACTGCTAAATGTCCATGTTTATCCGGAGAGAATGGGAGGGAGAGCCTGTTAAGAGCTCATGTGTAGAATATATACACACACATAGACTCAAATGTACACCTCTCCTTCAGCAGAACTTTTTCCATGAAGGGGCTGTAATTCGGAATGCTCTGCATATCAACATATTCCATAGTTCATCTGTAACATTCTTCCAAGTAAATCTGAAGTGGCTTTTATTTCCCTCTTAGTTTGTTTTGGCCTCCCCTAAAATGGGTATGGGCTGTGGGGCACTTTTTGTGTAGATGGGAGAGTTTTATGTATGAGAAATAAGATAAGACTAATGCTCAATTAATATTTTTATGCAACTCTCCAGTCAGTGGAAGTATTAAGGTTTGCAAATAGATTATTAATATCCAATCTGAATCATGTGATGGGAAATTCAATGCACCAAAGCCACCCTTCAGGAAGGGTAAGATACAAAAGCCTCCCTCTTCACTCTGTTTTAGAGATAAAAAGTGAAAAGAAGTAGAGAACATCAAGGGGTTTTTTCCCTCTGCAAGTGACACTAAGCTAGTGAATTGTGCAAAGTCATAGTCTCATCACAAAGCAGCATCAGGCTACATCCCTTTTACTACTACTTTGTTGACATGCTCAAGAGAATTCTAGTAGAGTAGGCCCCAGTTCAGTGGAGCACTTAAGCACATGTTTAAATCCCACTGAAGCACATACTTAAGTGCGTCGTTGAGTAGGGTCTTTAGTAAGGCATGATTTCCTTTTCGAGAAGCTATGCTGATTTATCCTTGTAATGCAATGTTCATCTAGATTGTTTATAATTCTGTTTTTAATAATTGTTTCATCCAATTAGCCCAGCTAATTAGATCACTCCTAGCATCTGTAATCCTTTTGCCAGTAGATAACAAATAGCATTAAAACTAACAAATTCCTCCAACCCCCTCCCAACTTGCAAACACGTAGTCAGTGTATGAAACAGAGCTATTTCATGTTCTAACCATGATCCAAAACCCTCTTCACCAGATATTGTGACCTCATCCCAGATAATACTCCTTAACTTTCAATCGGAGGCTGATTTAGGATGGGGCTGTACAGCCTTCTTTACTGATGGACAGGGCCCTGGCCCACATAAAGCAACACAGCAGCACCAATGGGTGGGGATTGCAGGCTAGGAACTAATCATGTTGGCGTGTCAGCCATAGTCTTTCCCTTTTTCACTAAAAAGGCTTGCATCTTTTCTAAAAATTCATCATTTGGCGCAGGTGTAGGGTTGGCTTCCAGAGGCAGACAGTTTGCACAAGCCACCTTGCACCGCTATTTCATTTATAACTTCTGAGGCTTTGTTGCAACTAGCAGCACCCATACTGCTGCATAGGCAGCGTTCTCTCTCCTAAACACAAGCTCCCATGCCTGGCACCTGCTCACGCATTCCACGCAGTTTTGCTTGAGCCCTCATAGTATGCCTCAGGTATCCCTGTAATTAAAAGCAATTTATTGGGGGCTATATGCATTTTGTGCACCAATCCTCCCACACATTGATTGCCATTTTTCAAATTATATTTTTCCAAAATATGTTGCTTTCCCAAATTAATAGTTTACTCAGGATATACTTGCAATAGGTACTAACCCAGACTATCTTGACCAAGCCCCCCACATCTAAATCTTCTATCAGGAGTTTCTGGCAAAGGGCAGGTTCAATTAGCTCAGGGTCCTTCTTAAAAGTAACAAACACCTCTAGCCTCACCCAGAATTTCTGGGATGACTAAATACCTCCCTGGGCACACTTAATAGGCAGTACTCCCCCACTTCCAAGAATGGAGTCTGTGTATGAAACAAGGAAAGTTTTTTGGGGAAAACAGAACACAGCGTCAACTTGGGAAAACCCAGCAACAATCTATCTATATGAATGATAAATAAAACACTCCCCTGTGCTAACTTTTATAGCATCCATTAACGTAGCTTCCCACCCACAAATAGGCAAGTGTTCCTTTACCACATCACTTCCCCTTTGTCCATCCACTAAATCCCACTCATGGTTTGGTGTCTGTAGGTAGCACAGTCCAAGAGTCCTGAAGTGCAATCAGGCAGGCCTCTCTCCAGTCCTCTGGGAAATGCTGCTTGGTCCTGTTCTGTGGCTGCACCACCTAACTCAGCTATAATGGTTTTAGATTTGTTTAGTGGCTGAGTTGGAGAAGGCCTCACCAGGCTTCATTCAGCTCTGCTACTGTCCTCTGCTTTGTCTCCCATCAAAAAGCCCTTCCAACAGCACAGCATTCTCAGCACTGGGGAACCAGTAGCATAAAATACCCTTGAGCAGGGATACACTCCTCCCTATTTCCCCTCTTGCTTCAGTTCCACTACCCAACCAATTCTGACTTGTGAAAAAGTTATGGTGACTCCCAAAGTGTCTCTGAAAGAAGTCTGAGTAGAAAGGTTATGCAAATGAAGCTCTCCGTAGCCATAACTTCCCCCTTTTCACCAACAGATGGGAGCAGCAAGCTCCTTAGCCTCTAGGGAGTCTAGCTACAGAGCTTATACATCTTTTTTTTAAACATAGGTACAACATGGAGTGCCTCTTAGGTATAGAAGCAATTTTGATGGTGCTGAAGAGATCCACTTTCAGGGGGCTTCCTTAATGCCCAGAACTTTGGGCATAATCTGCCCCACAGGTAACTTCCTCACTCTGCAAATTTTTATTGCCACGTATGACTGGATTACCTGGGTATGAGGTGCTCTTTTCCTCAGTTTCCCCTCTTCCAGCACCAGACTTCAGTCTCCCATTCTTTGATGGGCTAGTTTCAGGCCAACTAAAGATGGAGTAGCCCACATAACCCATATAGGCTACCCCCTTTCCCAGGGCAAGGAAACGTCCAACAAAATATTTTCAACTCTTCAACCCCAGCTCAAGATTCACAGGTTTTATTTCTCCTCCAAGCTTCCCAATCATCAAGGCTTCACAGTCCAATAAATCCCTTACTCAGGGATTCCCAATTACTCTTGTATCTGAGCTTCCAGCACCAATTTTCTCTCAGCTCCCTCTGAGCTGGGAAATTTTTCCAGTCCCACTCCAGACCCCTGGCTTCTCTGGAAAGACCTCCCTCAGCCCTTTTCAAGCCCTTTTTGGCCATTTTTTTAGGCCTTCTGCCTAGCCCACTGCAGAGAATCTCCTAACAGTTCTTTACAATTACCCATCTGTCTCCACTGCAGCAAGTTTTTCTTCCTCTCTATCAAGCTATCCTTTATTATATAAGTGCCATGGCAGACTCCCTCTTACAGGAAGCATGGCATCCAGTGTACTATCATGCTTTATCACCTGACCCAGGTAACAGTCCAGACATAAATCTGGGAGGTGGATAATTAGGGCACAGGGCATTTCCTGATGCCAGCTCCCTTAATGGGTCAGTCCACACTATGACTCAAAGAAATATGGTTTTAAAAATGCAAGTACCCAGCTTATTTAAGACTCAGAATAAAAAATCAGCAGCAGGAAAGGATGGATACTTCCAGTAAGAATATCAACATAGGCAATGGAAAAGTAAACCGACTAGTGGATTGGGTTTTCATTAAGTCCTACAAGCCTTCACTGTGTCCCTTTAAATCAATTCCCTGTTGCTTTGTTAACTCACCTTTAAGGCATTTTGGGTTTTAGTAAATCATTGTGAAGGAGACTATAGTTTTTTTCCTGTTACTTTTTCATTACTAGCATGAGCCAGGGCATTTGAACGTGCAACCCACTGAGGAGCATTGTTTCCAGAATAGATTGTGCTAGGTCCTGATTTCTGCTTATTTGCATTGGTGCCCTGCAGCATCTCTTAGTTCTGTCACTTGAAAAGACCAACTACGGTGCTCTATTTACCTGTTCACTTCACCACAGCAAATTCAATCAGCTGAACCCGTTTTGGAGTCACTAGCTTCTTGTTAGTGTGCCTGACAATTATGCAGGAGACTGCATGGGGTTGTAATCCCTGACATGGAGGACAAAATTATATTTCTGCTGGCAAGTGGCTGAAGCTCAATTAAGACACTAATAATCTGAAACCAAATTGAACAAAGCGCCCTACAACATTCTGCTGGAAATAATCTTGCATTTGCAGAAGGATCTATCTGCTTAGCTAGGTAGTTTTAGGTCTGCTTTAACCTATGCCTGAGGGCTGGCTCTGTACACAATAACCCTAGGATCAGGGGAGGGCTTGGGGAGTACCTTTGTATTCCCTCCACCCCAACTTGCACTAGCCACACTAGAGGATCTGATCCACATAGATACCTATACCAATGGTTAGCCTCCCAGTTGTTTAAGTCTAATGCACTAGAAATATGGAATCATATAGATATCTTGACTTTAATAAGGCTTTTGATACTGTCTCACATGACCTTCTCATAAACAAACTAGGGAAATACAACCTAGATGGAGCTTTTATAAGGTGGGTGCATAACTGGTTGGAAAGCTATTCCCAGGGAGTAATTATTGGGGCTCACAGTCAAGCTGGAAGGTCATATCAAGTGGGATCCCACAAGGATCAGTTCTAGGTCTGGTCCTGTTCAATATCTTCAGTGATTTAGATAATGACATAGAGAGTACACTTATAAAGTTTGTGGATGATACCAAGCTGGGTGGGGTTCCAAGTGCTTTGGAAGATAGGATTATAATTCAAAATGATTTGAACAAACTGGAGAAACAGTCTGAAGTAAATAGGATGAAATTCAATAATGACAAATGCAAAATACTCCACTTAGGAAGGACCAATCAGTTGCACACATACAACATGGGAAATGACTGCCGAGTACTGAGGAAAGGGATCTGGGGGTCACAGTGGATCACAAGCTAAATATGAGTCAATAGTGTAACACTGTTGCAAAATAAGTGTGCATCATTCTGGGAGGTATTAGCAGGAGTGTTGTGAGCAAGACAAGAGAAGTAAATCTTCCAGTCTACTCTGTGCTGATTAGGCCTCAATTGAAGTATTGTTTCCAGTTCTGGGTATATTTATATATATCCAGAACTGGTTTTATATATACACACACACACACACACACACCTATTACAAAAATAATGTAGACTGTGTGTTAGTATCACCTGGTAAATATTAGATGTGATGTGGAATCAAGGAAAGGAAAAGGAAAAAAAAATTCCATTTTTTTTTCTGGAAAATATATCATTACTACTATAAAGATTTCAACTTACTCTTGTCAATGATTTATAACTGCCACTGTATGAACCTTTTTTGTCCATATACAAATTATAAATGGTAGACACATTTTTTTCAGATATGACAGTCTCATGAAGTAAGTTATATTTTCCATTAGAACACATGCCATTAAATCCTTTATTCATTCTTGGGGGGTTTTTTTGTTTTTTTTTCGGTCAGTACAAACTGTCGCTTTGCTTTGCCACTGTTAATTAATATTTTCCTTCGTTTGTCCCTCATACGCTTTTAAAGTAAATGCAGAGCTTGTGAATGTTGGCAGCTCCTGGGAACAAAGTACTTATCCGCAAAACAGGTATAGTAAAAGTAGTGGCAGTGCGAAGTTCTCATTAGTGTGGCCTGTTCTGAGAGGAACTATGCTCAAAGTCTGAGGGCATAGTTTAGTCTCCATTCTCCATTGAGTCCTTGGCCTCACTGAGAGGATGTCAGATCAATGCCAGTTTGAGATGGGTGCATGATGGCTATTCACTAAGAACTGAACTGACAGCATTCCACATAAGAAAAAAAACAAAACAAAAAACCCTCTCACCACCACTAACCAGTTCCCTATTTGAAATGGTGAATGGTGACCTGGGGTTGAAAGGCTCTATATGCTATTGCCAGTCACCCGAGCCACACAGCTAGAGTTTCTCACATTTGTGATATGTCAATAAACATAGAGACAGTGAATGCATCAAAACTATTTTTCAGATTTTCCCAATATTCTGTATTTCTAGCTGTCATTACGCATGGATACCTTGTTATCAAAATATTCCTTCTTGTAACCTACATCGATTAGAGCATCAAAACATAGCCTTACTATTTTACTTTATAGGCTGTATATTTAGTATTCGGTTTATTTCCAGTACATTTTAAGCTTGACTATGTATATATCATGAACAAAAACCAAAACTGGGTAGATATGAAGGAAACATCAAAGGGCTAAATTCTGAGGCAACAGTCAAGGAGTCATGGTGATAGTAGTGGAAATATTACCAGCATAGCAAGGCAGGATGGCTCAGAGTGGACAACTGCAATGCATGGAAGTTGTTATGCTGGTTTTTGTCTGTTTATTTTGAGAAGAGAACAATTTATGCATGGATGCTTCTGAAGTGTAGTCAGTGCAACCAATGGTACTGTGAGCTCCATTCTGCAAGTTGGTGAATAATCTTACTTTGATCCAGTCCAATAAAGAAATCAATGGGACTATTCATGTTCTTAAATTTAAGCATGTGCTTAAATGCTCTATTGGAGTCAGAGTCAGAGTGTTCAACACTTGGCAGGATATGAGACCCAAATGTGTTAGTCAGCATGGGGGTAGCCCCAACTTATACCCAACAGGCCTATTTCCTTTGGGATGTGTTGTTCACCCTACGCATTACCTAGGCATAACTCCTAGTGCACTTCTGTGAACTATGCAGTGATCCATCCTTACTATACATGCAGGGATAAAAGGGCCCTTACCTCTTTCCTCCATTCTTGCTTATGACATTGCAGAATTTAATTTAATTTAGTTTTTCTCCCCAAAATAATTTTCTCTCTCTCTCTCATGTAAATTAATGTCTAATTTGTAAATGGGACATATCTATGGGAAAGTTGCCTAGTGGGTGCTGGGCTCCACAATCTGCTGAGTTCTTCAGCTAAGTAGGAGAAAGCAAACCTATTTAGGTGATTGTGAGGGTGAATTAGCCACTCACTAGCAATAATAGAATGTCTGAGGCGGTGTTTCACTCCTACTACTTATTCTCCTTCCCTACAGCCAGAGTCACAGACTCCGCTTAGTCTGATTGCCACATAGGACAGCAAGGGGACTCTCTGAGCATTCTTACTTGAATCCCTGAACATCTTAATCTAAAGAATATTAAAGGAACTTGACATTCTATTTTAAAGGTCAACAAATAACTCTCAGTGGGTTCTACCCATAAAGAAAATTATATTAGAGACAGGGCACAGCTTTGTCTCTTGCTCCTGTTGTAGTGTAACTCTATGTGCCATGAAATAATGGAGTTTAAAGTGGTGCATTGGTTTGTGTATACTGTGGATTAACCTGTAATACACAGTGCACCAAAATAAACCTTAATACAACTTCAGACAAGAATGGTGATGGGTTGTAGTTATACTTGTTTGTCTTCTAATGATACCATTATTGCAGTGTTTCCATTCCACTTTACCATGACATAATCAAATATCACCTTCATAAATTAAAACAAGAGGTCATCTGATAATAAAATTGCATGGTACTACTGGATCAAACCTCTGTTTAATAAATGTGATTTTATAGGGTCAGATGTTGATTTACATCGGCTGAGGATGTGACCCACAGACAATATTTTTCATCAATATTTTAGCAGATACATTTATAAATTCAATGAATGTACAAGAGATATAGGTTAATTAATTCATTTCTAGTTTTAAAACAAATAGTTCTCTCGAAAGACTGTGATAATTATTCGCTTGCAAAGATGAATTATGCATATGGTAAAATCCCACTTCCCCCGTCAAACCTGAGTCCATGGTCTTTGCACTGGTGAGGTGACAGTAGTCCTTGCAATACAAAGACCCACCTGGTAGCTGCTACCATGCTCCCAAAGCTGCAATAGTCCCTGTAGCCAGTGTTCAGCAGCAAGTATCAAAAATTACACGGAAAGCTGCATAGTTGCATATCCACTGCCCTTCTCTCTTACCTTACCCTGATGATCTTTCCAGCTATTGTCACCAATCCTGTCTTGCCCTAGCAGGCCTGAGTCTCATCCTGTGAGAACAGTGGTGCAAGAAATTGGTTAGTGCTGGCAGCTCATACGCAGGGGTCACAAAATAAACAGACCCATTTACTCTCAGTGTAGGAGAGATAAGGTAAGACATAGCTGAGAGAGAATACAGGGTAGTTCCATTAAAGAGGTTACACTAAACAACATTAAAAAATAGCAAATGACATTTTTAGGACGTAACAACAATAGCTGTGAATGCTAGAAATTTACCTATTTTAAAAAATGAAAGTTGAGATTCTCACATAATCACATGACTCCAGAAAGTGGGGCTTTAAGAAAAACATCACAAGACTCACAATAAAATCACAAGAGATGGCATCATTCCTGCAACAGTCTCTTGGGTGAATCTTCACTCCTTGGACCCCCCCCCTCAAACCTTCTTGAGCACCCACCTGGCCTCTTGGCTATCTCTAGCTGATAATAGGGTTCCCAGGAGACTTTCTTGCAATGCTCCCCTTTCAAGCAGTTTTTCCTTTATTCTTGGCCCCGTTTTCAAAGTGAAAAGTTCTTTACTCAAGCTTTTCCATCCTAGGGCTAGATTCTTGGAGCTCCCCTTCTCCCCTCAGGACCAGAGAGATGCTGCTTCACACTCCTGCCTTCCAAAACGGCTCCTGTCACTAGTTCCACCCTCAAAATGATTTGTTTGGCTGAGGGAAAGGGACTCAGCTGTCAATTTCTGACAGTTCCCAGTGCTGCAACCTTTCATAGAATCATAGAATATCAGGGTTGGAAGGGACCTCAGGAGGTCATCTAGTCCAACCCCCTGCTCAAAGCAGGACCGATCCCCAATTAAATCATCCCAGCCAGGGCTTTGTCAAGCCTGACCTTAAAAACTTCTAAGGAAGGAGATTCCACCACCTCCCTAGGTAACGCATTCCAGTGTTTCACCACCCTCCTAGTGAAAAAGTATTTCCTAACATCCAACCTAAACCTCCCCCACTGCAACTTGAGACCATTACTCCTTGTCCTGTCATCCGCTACCACTGAGAATAGTCTAGATCCATCCTCTTTGGAGGATGAATCCATCTCCCAGGTGGGCAGAGCAGAGGCAGTAATGGTCCTTTAAGGGTATATTAGAGTATTTCTAAGTCAGCCATCACTGAGATATCTAGGAACTCACCTTCTGGTCACCTTCACCTTACATATTATCCCTTCATGGAAATACCAAAAAGGGAGACCCTTGAAATACATATCTGCCATAGAGGGGTAGGAAGTGTCTAAATTCCCTTCACATGCTCCTGGCATCGTGTCTCCCTGTGCATCAGAACTGCACCACTTCCACTTTTCTAAAGGCCCCACGTGTCAATTAAGGAGATTTATTTCTGTGAAAAGGACAGAATCTAAATTAAACTTCTAACAATAATTCCCCCAAGTAAACTTCTCTACCCTTCCTAGCTACAGGATCACTACTAGATATGGCTGCACTATTTACAGCAACAATTTATTTGACTAATTATCCATGAATAGATTTATTTTTGTTTGTCATCTGAATCAACCTTTTCTCACCTTGAACGCTAGAGGTACAGTTCTCTGCCAAATTAGCCTTTTGTAATCTACCTAATTGATTTGTGTATAGAGTCTCAGTCTTTTTCAATTGGCAGTTTATTAACATTTCTTCTTTCTTTTTCCGTGTAGCTTTCAGATCTACATGACTTTTATAACATTCAAAAATAGTTTCTTCTGATTGTTTAATAATGTTCCATCCTCAATTTCATCTTTTTAAGGAGTCTGTAGGGGTTTATATATCTAGCTCTACAACCATATAGTAAAAAAGGGTAATTCCCTCCAAATTTCACTCTGTGCTGCCCGCCCCCCAACCTCCCACTTCACCTTTCCTCTTCAGGGACCCCTCTGATGACAAACTGCTAATAGATGACATTTTATCCCTCCTCCAAACAAGAATCATAGAAAAGGTTCCACATAGATACAGCAGGAAGGGTCTCTTCTCATGCTACTTTCTCAAATTAAAAAGAAAAGGTGGTTACATTGCATAATGGATCACAGACATCTGACCAAATCTATTAGTGCGTTAAATTATATTAGTGGTGATATCAGCAACCATAATCACTTCTGTGTCTCCAGGAGAGGTTCACTGCATATCCCTCAGAGTCTGTATGTGAGACCAACACTATCAGCACTAGGTTCTGCCATTTGAACTCTTTGCAGCCCCAAAAGAGAAGACTGGGCATTCTTTATTTTGACAACTGGCTGTTTATTTCAAGGCAAATTCAGACATGCAGAATCATGGAACGTACAGGGCCCTGTTAATGGCACATCATGTTTCATAAAGCTAAGGTAATATCTCAAATTCTTATTAAAGTTGATCTATGATTTTCACTTATAACACAAACCTGCCTGTATTTTCCCCCAAGACCTATTCATTACCAGAGGACGCTAAGCTACACTCTTGAGACGTTAAAAGGGTACTAAATTACTCTCGAAACAGCCATTCTATAAACCCACCTAGACTATCTGTAGTAGATGTGGACACTATTCAGATATTGTCCAAGTGGATTCCTCTGCATATTCTCTTGCTGTGAACTCACAAGGATTCTTATCAATAGGCACATTCCAGGAGGTCTAAAAGGGTCCCAACTGTATGTGCCAGAAATGTTTCCACAGCTGAACTATGAAAGGTTGCTACCTGAAGTTCTAGCCGTACCTTTACACAACATTAAGCCTGAGATTTAGCCTGTACATTGGATTTTCAGTTTGGGAGAGCAGTTCTGCAACCTTCGTTTAAGTAAGATTGCTCAGATCCTCCTCCTTTAGGTATATAACTGAAAAATGGAGTATCTGGTTCAATTTATTTAGTTATATGATGTAATTTAACCAAGATGCAAAAAAAAGGGGGTTAACAGGGAACCCAGATTATGAAGTACGTTAAATTATAATTTTGCTACTGAGATAAAATATAGATTGTTAATTTGCATATTGCAAGAGAAAAATCTACTCCAAAGTATATAAATTAAGCATATAAGTATGGCTTGTTTTATAGTGCATCTGTCTGCATATTTTAGATTACTGTTCTTTATACTGCATTTCAGATCAAGACTAATTTCATTACAAAAATTTTAATAAGACAATGAAAAATTCTATATGGCAATTCTTTATCAACTCTTACTATTGCTATCCACTCCACTTTTGGAAACCACAGCAAATTAGTCTCTGACTATGGTCATCTTAAGTATATCTTAGAATAGATGATGTCGGAAATATATTGAATAAACTCTGTTGGAAAGACTGCCATTGCCTCCTAATGCAAAATCTCTATGTTCCGATGCTCATATTATTTAAATTACAAAAAGGCAGGCATCAGAAAAATGGAATTCTTTGTTGGACAGTCATTTCCATGAAAATGCATTCAACTGTGAAGGGGGTCAATGAAATAGAAAGGAAGAAAAACTGCATGCTGTTAAAATATCAGCATAGGCTGCAACATTCTATTCATGCAGTAAGATGCATGGGCTAAATTAAAGAAATGCCTTGAAATGTTCTAAAAGCTGCAGGCTTTCTATATATTTTAAAAAATGTCTAGCTGGATTTCAGTGATAACCCTTTCCTTTTTAGTTATGTTATTCAAACAAGAAAAAAAAGGGGGCATTATAAAGGAAGACAGCAGTATTCTGCAACATTAAATAAAAAAAGTACTTAACTATTGCTAATATTGTTTTTTGGGTTGATAGGTCATAACAGTGCCAACCTTAGGGCTTGTCTGCATTGCCCCGAAGTTGAGTCCCATCCATACACAAAAACTCTCAGCTGGAGCATAGTGCTGCTTTTTAACTCGGGTTGGCTGTCCCGCTAGAGGTATAGGCTAAAGTTGGAGCAAGCACAGCTCGTCAGCTGCTGACATGACCACTCTACAGTGTGGACTCAGGCAAACTCCACTTGAGAGCCTGTAGTCCTCCAACACCTTTCCACAATTCCCCGTGTGTGCCCAGAAAGGACAGTCAAGTGCTCCCACAATCACTGGGAAAGAATTCAAAGAGAGGCTCAGCTTAATGCAGCACAAAGAAATAGGAGATCTACATCTCAAAAGTCACAGTTCCACACACAAGTGAATGGAGTGCCAGTGTGGACACAGCAGCTTGGGTGTGATTTTACAAGGTGGCTCCTCTCACTTGAGCTAGGCTAACTCAAGAGGAGTAACTCAAGTGTACAAACCTCTACTTAACTCTGCAGTGAAGACATACCCTAAGAGATAAAATTTCACCCTACATGACCCCGCTTAAACGCTGTAATCCCAAGGGATGTCAAAAATTAGAAGGTCTAGGCTTTCTTCCTTATTTGTCAGAACACAGCTGGAAACTGGCACAAGCTTAAACCAGAAGACCCAGTCCTGATAAAAGTGGATGAGGAAAAATATAGTAGAGCACCCGTTGTTGTAACTGGATGTAGTGCACCTCTACATGTAATCACAGAATCGAAGGCTGAAAGGGACCTCAGGATGTCGTTAAGACCAGCCTCCTGCACTGAGGCAACACCAAGTAAATCTAGACCATCCCTGACATGTGCGTGTTCAACCTGTTCTTAAAAACCTCCAAAGATGGGGATTCCACAGCCTTCTTTGGAAGCCTATTCAAAAATTTAACTACTACTATAGCTAGAAAGCTTTTCCTAATTTGCGGTAAGCGTTAGCTATTCAGCCCATTGCTTTTTGTCCCGCCTTCAGTGGACATGGAAAACAATTGAATACCATCCTCTTTATAACAGCTCAGAACATATTTGAAGGCTGTTATCAGGTCCCCTCTCAGTCTCCCTTTCTGGAGACTAAATATGCCCAGTTTTTTTAACCTTTCCTCACAGGCCAGGTTTTCAAAACTTTTTATCATTTTTGTTCCTGTCCTCGGGCCTATCTCCAATGTATACACATCTCTTCTAGTTCTGGTGCCCAGAATTAGACACAGAACTCCAGCTGAGGCCTCACCAGGGCGGAGTGGAGCAGGACAATTATCTCCTGTGTCTTACATACAACACTCTTGATAATACACCCCTGAATATTACCTTGTTTTTCACCACTGCATCATATAATTGACTCATACTCAATTTGTGATCCACCAAAAACCCCAGGTCCTTTTCAGCTGTATTACCACCTAACCAGTTAGTTCCCATTTTGTAGTTGTGCATTTGATTTTTTCTTCCTAAGTGCAGTATTTTGCACTTGTCTTTATCGAACTTCATGATGTTTGGTAAACAAGAGAAGTGTGAGACTGGAAATCAATGAACCAAGATTCGTGTGTTGAAAATTAGGCCTAATTCGTTGTAAAAATAAAGAGGAGATGGGCTATTCCACCTATCGCTCCCCTTTGGGGTCCTCAAGAAGAGGATGTAGAGCAGAGGTTCTCAAACTGTGGTCTGCAGAGCACCAGTGGTCTGCGAGCTCCATTCAGGTGGTCTGTGGATAGTTCCCTCTAAGGTGCATGGCTGGGCGGTTGCACATGACAGAATGAAGGGCCACCCACCCAATTAGTAGAGCCGTGCAGGGGGTAGGTGGGAGGGGCAGTGGGGTGAGAAGACGGGGTGTGGGGAATTTGGGACTTGCAGAGCTATGGTGGCCAGAGAAAGAGGTGACTTTCCCCAGCTCCAGGGCTGTGGCTGTTGGGGAGAGATGGCCCTCCTTCCCAGCCTTGCTCTGTGGCTGCTGTGGCGGTGAAGAGACCCCCTTCCTTCCCAGCCCCAGCTCAGGGGCTGCTGCAGTGGGAGAAGACTATTCTCAGTAATAGCAGATGACAGGATAAGGAGTAATGGTCTCAAGTTGCAGTGGGGGAGATTTAGGTTGGATATTAGGAAAAACTTTTTCACTAGGAGGGTGGTGAAACACTGGAATGCGTTACCTAGGGAGGTGGTGGAATCCCCTTCCTAAGAAGTTTTTAAAGTCAGGCTTGACAAAGCCCTGGCTGGGATGATTTAGTTGGGATTGGTCCTGCTCTGGGCACGGGGTTGGACTAGATGACCTCCAGAGGTCCCTTCCAACTCTGATATTCTATGATTCTAAGAGAAAGCACATCCATCGCATTAGAAAGGTAAGACTACTGATATTAAAATATGAGTTGTGTGCTTTTATTTGTAGAACAAAAAGAAGTTAATTATTATTACTTTTTTATATATAGCGCTTTTATCCAAAGCGCTTTACAATAGTTAGCTAACGGTACAAACAACATTTGGAAAGATCATTAAGTGGTCCACCGAGACCCTCAGCAATCTTCAAGTGGTCTGTGAAGAAAAAAGTTTGAGAACCACGGCTCAAGAGGGTGAAAATTATCAGACAGAGGGAAGCATAAAAGCTGGCTGACTGAAAGATGAAAGAAAGAGAAGAAGCAGGCTTCACCATCATGGCTACCATCCTCACCATCTTTTCGTAACCCAGGATCCAGCCTGACACCACTGTGCATTCATCATCCTGATCCTGAGATATGTCTTGACCAGACTGGGTCAGAGGGAGGGACCCTGATGACACTGCCACCTTCAGTGGCTCCAGCTGAATCCTGAACACCCACCTGGGGTGTGAGACTTTGTCCCCCTCTTCATGTGTTCTTTTCCTTCTCTACCCTATTTCTTTTCTTTCCTATCTCTTCTCCTTTTTCCTTCTGTCTAATAAGAGTCTGGGTTAGCTTACCAAGACTGCACATTTTGCAACTTTTCTTTGAGCCTGTGACCAGAAAGAGGCAGCAAAAAGCTATGCCCTGAATAGCCCAATGTTTCCCAGGACTTGGGTTGCCTGATAAGACTATGTCCTGTGCCTTAGATTTTCTAGCCGTGAGGTTGCAAGTGAGAGTCAACACCAGAGAGATGCTGCATTTTCTGTATTTTCTGTTCTTTTCTTTCTCTTTTTGTGTGTCTTTGTCTTGTTTCATGGTCTAGGAAACGGGATCAGACTTTAACAACAGTGAAAACAATCACTCCAGCCCATCTCAACTGACTTCTTTTGTTTCCCCCAAAAGACAGCTATTACGATCTTTAATACCATCTAAGAGACTGTCAGGTCAGGCAGTTTCTTTCCAAAAACTCTCTCCAGCTAAAGGGAAAGGGAACAAGGGATGTGGTTAAAATGAAACCCTTATTTAACACTTTACATTTCAAGTGTTTTTACTGTCTTTCCTTATTTTTCTGTATCTTTAATAAAAGGTTAAAAAGAATGTTTATGGTGTGTTTGCCATGGTATTAACAGGATGAGGTCACTGTATACCAAACCCTGAAGTTTGTTTAAACGTATGTAGGAAAGTTTCAGGGTCATGTTAACACCTTTGATTCTTTTGGTCCATTTATTCCTTTAAATTAATACAACAGAACCCTACAGGAGCCTGACTGAAAGGCCATTAAAGTCAATGGGATGCTTTTTATTGATGTAACCCAACCCATGTCTGCTTGGGGTGTCACTCTGTCCCCCTCTAGTGGTGGTCAGAATGCTAGTGATCGATGAGCTTGCTACAGCTTTGGCTAAGAGAGATGTGTCTTTTAGTTCATGCAGTAGTGGCTCATGCATCCCCGGTTTGATCCTGGCTGCTGGAATCTGTCAGCATTACAAGTGGGGGTTCATCTGGGATATCAACTGGGAAGTCTCTGAATCTCAGGATGTGCTTCCTCAGCTAGAGGAAGTATGTAATCCATTCCTGCTTGGTATGGTGCTCTGTTCCCCTCTAGTGGTGACTAAACCAGGTAGAGATTGATAAGCCTGCTACAGCCTTAGCTAAGAGAGAAGTGTGTCTTAGCTCGTGCAGTAGTGGCTCATGCAGTAAGCTCCAGGGATCCCAGGTTTGATCCTGGCTGTGGATGACCAGGGTCTGTTAGCATTACATTAACTTCAGTGGAGTTTGGATCAGGCCTTACTGTAGTGTTTCCAGCTACACAAAAAGGGAGAAAATCTCTCTTGTCCAAATTACCCCCTCCTGGCATCCAATTCAGCATTGCAAGTAAAGGGCACAGAGATTCCTAAACTGGAATCATCAATTGCAGACAAAGGTTGCTCAAAAGGCCTAAAAAATCTTCAACATTAACATCAGTCAACACCCACCCACCCTATAAAGAGACAAACAGTTGAACATTTGGCCCAAGGCAGAACAGATGCTGATAACATGATAAAATACATTGCAAGGAATCTTAAGGGGAAAAAAGAAAGAAAGAAAAAAATCTACTTCTAAACATTCAAGTATTATCAAGTTTCAACTAAATTAAACTGTTTAAATAATTTGAAATCTACAGAATTACAAAGGCCATGATTCAGGAAACTATCCCAATCCAAGAACAGTAGTTACTTACATGCTTAATATTAAGCACAGACTTAAAGTTAAGCCTGGGTTTAAGTGATTTCCTCAGTAGGGACTGAGCTAAGTGTGTGTTTGAATGATTTTCTGGGTCAGGATCAAAAACTGAAAACTGTTGCTATATAATACTAAAACAATGCTACAGAATGGCAAGTAATGTGTTGCTATCGTATATTTCCCATATGATTTTAATATAGTGAAGATGCAGATTTGTAACTTTTTTGTACTTATTTATATGACAATATAAAATTACATCAGTCTTTTCATGCAATTATGTAAATGGTCAAAAAGTTACCAAAGAGCGTATTTGACATACACATAGTTTATATATCTGTTTATTGAGCATTGATAATTATGATGATTGATGGTTATTTCCAGCAATCATTTTTATCTTGAATGCTCGACATACAAACATGACATCACAGTTCAGACATATAGATTTCATTTTAATATAATTTAAGGTTTAACAAAGCGAATCATTTTTGATTTTTGCATAATTAAGTTTACAAAAATAATGTTACATTTATAAAATAAATCAGCATATCCCAATAAATTACAGTAGTGTTTTCCTTATTTGAAAAAAATGCAATGTACTGTATAAAACAGATAACATCCTTTAGCAAGATAAAATACTACAGTATATGATTTTATCCAGTACATTCTGGCAGTTTGTGAAAACATTCTATTGTACATTCTCTGTCTAAAATACAGTGTAAGAACCAAATACAATAAGCTGTGCTCTGCGTCAGTTATAGAGGCATTCACGAAGCGTACCTGGGAAAATTACAGAATGAACCCAAACAGGGTGAGACCTCAGTCATGAAGTATTTGGTGCATTCAAGTCAGTAGCCCCGACCCTGGTCCCACTGAAGTCAATGGAGCTCTGCCATGGACTTCAGTAGGAGAAGGAATAGGTGTAGTCACTTAAATGGGAGTTGCACGTGCTCAGCACCTAAAAGCTACATTGTAGTTTCAAAAAAGACTCAGTTCCATACAGAGGTGCCGACTTCATGATTTCCCCAGGAGTGCTGGACCCCCACTCCACCCCAGATCCTTCCCCTGCTCCTCCTCCTCCTGCATGCTGCAGAACAGTTGATCACTGGCAGGCGGGAGGCACTGAGGGGGAAAGGGTAGGAGCTGATCTGCGGGGCTGTTGGTAGGTGCTGAGCACCCACTATTTTTTTCTGTGGGTGCTCCAGCCCTGGAGCACCAACGGAATCGGCGCCTATGGTCCAATTTGCATACAAGGGATACAACCCTGCTTCCATTGAAATTAATTGCAAACCTCCCCTAGGCATCAAAGAGAGTACGATCAAGACCATCAAAAAGTGAATCATACATATCATAAAGGAGATGAGAAAGGAGACATTATTGCTCCACAGAGTAATGCAATATATGCTTATTCATAAAAAATACAAAATAACCAATAAAAAGGAAAACACTTTTTAAAAAAGCAAAAGACGAACATTAAGAGCTATTGTATGCAGATTTAACTACAAATACAACTATTGCAGAATACCCTAAAGGAACACACATACTGCTCAGTGTTATGTGAATTCTCATTAAAGCATTCTGAGTTTACAAGTCAGCACTCAAACTTTTTCTAATTGTTTTACATGGTTTTGTGGCTTTATGTTTGCAAAAAAGGACAAAAAATTCTTATAGTTGTGTGTATACCACTTTAAGAGTCAGGGAGTTAGCTGCCTGTGATGATTGTATGAACTTACGATGTTATAATAAACCAAGGTATTTGGGCCAGGTCACATCTCTTTGCTGAACCTCTGACTCCAATGTGTTATTTCATTAAAATAACCCAAGAGACCACATTATTTGGCACTTTTTAACAGCTTTTGGGGAGAAAGTCTCCTTTAAAGGAAAAATCATTCCTCTTATGAACAACCAGACTGTGCGAAGTAGAAATTTTCTTGTGATGTCAATAATTCATGAATGAAAGCATAGCATGAAAACCTCTCTCTGAGTCAGTAAATAGATCATCATAACAAATTCCAACTGTGAGCAAACACAGTGTGTGTGCATGATCAAAGTCATTCCCTATACCCATGTTTCATTTTCAGCACACAGCTGCATGTTGCGGGTTCTCTCATTTTACCGTATTCACATAAACTGATAGGTAAACATGACAGCTATCATTCAACACGCTTAACTCTTCTGGTATAGTCATACTTCAAGATCATGGTATCCCCACATTAGGATTTATTTTAATGAAACAGACCCTCCTATCCATTATGTATTTTCACTCTAAATGTAATACGTCTGTTTTATTTAACAACCTCCTCTTTTATTATTTATGAACTCTTGGCTTGTGTTAATCCATGTCTTAAGTTCTACCATTCATAGCTAAACAAGCACAATTAGTTCCAAGTGACATTTCAATGAAGAAATTACTTACAGATCTAAAATAAACAATATTAAGATGACAACTACAAATGAGAAATAAAAATGAACCTGTTCAATTCAATGATCCAAAGGCATTACCAAAATATACATATGCTGTAAGACTACCAGTATCCCCAAGTGTACGGCAAATTCATCATTCATAATAGTGTACCTTGCTTTCTGAGTTTTGAAACAGAAGAATTATAAGAGCAGCCCCCTGTACTTCCTTGGGTCAAGGGGTGGCCTTATTTGCTATCCTGAGGTTTCCACCATCCAGGTGTCCTAACAATTTATACAGTGCATGTAAAAGAAAAGAAAATAAAAATAAAAATAAAAAAAATTATCACAATGGTTTTTGTTTTAAAATTGATTGCTGTGTTATGACTGTAGCCTGGTTTGTAGACATTTTGTATTCTTGTCCAGAGCCTTGCGGAGGGGAAGGTAATGGAGTTTCTGGAGTTGCTGAAAAAGAATTAAGGGGAAACTATGTATTATTATGTTCTTGACCAATCTAAATACATACTGATGATATACATACTAGTGTACCCTAAAAAAGTAGCTGCGTTAGCAGCTAAAGGTAAATATTAATTTTTAAATATCAGAAGCCCTGTGTATTGTTTACTTTTAAAAACCCACATTTGTAACCAATGGTAATATCAAAACAGCGTCATGTGTTTTCAATTCATCTCAAACCAGAATGTATTGTTTAGGAGGTTGTTTCTGTGTGTGGTGTTTTTATTTATTTAGTTATTTATTTATTTAAGTGCATGACTATTTAAATCTCATAAATTATGATGAAAGAAGTATACACTAACTTTGACAGGTCACCATTTTAATGAATTTGCCAGTTAAACTAAACATAACAGTCAGACGTTATGATAGAAAGGTAATGTGCAATTGCTTACAGATCTGTTCTGTATGGACAGGAGCAGACATTGAACTTATGAGAATAGTTTGGCCAGTTAATGGATCCTGAGCTAAATGAGGATGTACTGGATGATGAAGATGACTGGCATCATTAGACGTACCTGCAAAAATTACAAGAGCACATATCAATTCAAATGAACATGTTGCTACTAGCGATTTACACAGCAATAATTACATTCCCTTAGAGCAAATATTTTGATTGGCAATTTGAATAATTGCCTTTTGCATATTCATTAAACAATTTAACAAGACTTCAGCCATAATAAGTATGACATTTGTTTTCACTGCTTGGGTTGCATTAACAATGGATTTCATCCTTACAATATTTATAAGGGTTCCCCTGTCTGTCTCTTTGGGGAATTCCAAGTCCAGGTACTCAGCTATGGCTGTGGAACATACAGTACACATTGGAGGTGGGGGGACAGGACAGTAGCCATGTTATCATGACTTTAACACTCCCCCCAAATTGGCACTGTCCCCTGGTAAGCGGGGGAGGAGAACATTTTTTTCCAAAGTGCTTATCAAGTTGATACGGTGGAAAATCACAGAAAAAGAATGACACTTACCCCCTAAAAAGAAAAGGAGTACTTGTGGCACCTTAGAGACTAACCAAATTGGTTAGTCTCTAAGGTGCCACAAGTACTCCTTTTCTTTTTGCGAATACAGACTAGCACGGCTGTTACTCTGAAACTTACCCCCTAGTAACATTTCCTGAAGCAAACTGTCAATTTTAACCATTCCAAACAGTTTGACCAACTGTATTTGCTCAATCATTTGCCAAGTGATGCTCTGAAGCGTAGGCAATAGAAGCAGAAGTTCTCCAAACCTCCCCCTGGAGTCATACTGACGGTCATTAATGTAATCCTCTAAACTGATTTGGACTTGGAACCGCATGTTCTTGATCTTTAATGGGTCACTCAATCCCTTTGCATCTTGAAAAAATGAAAAAATACTTCAAGTCAAAGCATATTCTTTCAGTGAAAAATTCTTTGTTCAAATATGTAGACTGTTAATGAATGCTACATCACAAAAGGTGAATTTCAGTGTATTCATACAGTAAATCTGAAAGACTTTTTGGAAAATGTACCTGGATCAAAAAACACAATTGCTTTCAAGCAAGCATACTCATTGTCATCTATTTGAATTTCCTGGAATGGTCGGACTAGCTCATCTAGAATCCGGTTTGCCACTCGGCTGATCTCGACTTCAGAACTGTTGCGATGGATGATATAATCGTTACCTTGAGGAGAAAAAAAAAACAGAATATGGACTGATGTTACACAAAGGTTTAAATTTACAGACCCAGGTGAACCAAACCATTTTTAATTTTGCATAATCAGATTTTTGCATGTTGAATTTTTCATACAGTAACATTCCCTCCTGCAAAACTAAGTTTCTTTACAAGGAAAGCATATGTGCAAAACAAAGTCCTGATCCTGTAAGTACTTAGGCATATAAGTATTCCCATATGCATAGTTACTGATTAGTATGGCGCAGGTTCGAGGCCTTTTGTGTGCACAAACTGGGGAGTTATCCAATTAGCCATCTAACTATATAGTTTGGGCCCACAAGTCCATTTTGACACATTAGATTTGGCACGGGCAATTTTCCTAATCTTAGGAAAAGTCAGTGTTCTGTTTTAGAGGCTAGAAAGAGGCCACTATGAAAATGTGGTCCTCATAATTATTTAAATTCAGTGTAAAAAATATAAGTCCCCACTTCTAATTTATTTGGTTTAGAATTCTAAACCTTTCTAAGAGAAAGAGAGGAACAACATGTAACTTCCTAACAGACTGCTACTATTTATGGTAGCATAATCTATGTACTTTATTATATATATGTACTACCATAAACCCTGGGAGTCCCACTCATGGACCACGACCCCACTGTGCAAAGCACTATATAAACACAGGACAAAGATATAGTCTCTGCCCTGAAGAATTTACAATTTTCAACTGGCTCAGTCACTACAGATGCTATTGAGCTTATTCTAGTAAGAAAAAGTTAATAGGTGAAATCATTGCCCCACTGAAGTTAATAGGAATAAATGGTTGAATAGAAACAAAATAAGATGTAGCTTTAGAACGATGAAGTAATGTAGTAGCAGATGCTTGTGTTATATTGATATGGGGTAGTATGCAGTACACATTGATTTAAAGGAATAACAGATCCATTTTGTTGGCTGAGATATTTTAGATATTCATATAATTTACACAAAATTAATATTTCTTTCCATCATTTTACCCAAGCAGGGAATTCTTTGGAGGCTTGCCAGGCAGAATATTTGGAGTAAGTAGGGGGATTATGTTTATAAAGAAAATTTATAAGGTATTAAATGGGGTCAACTCCCCAACAAGTGCCATATTCTGGGCTAGATTGTCAGAATCATCAGTAGAGGGAAAGTATATCTTCCTTCAGAGGAGGTTGATGGAGGCACTCTTTACTGGGAAGCCAGTGCTTCGGCTACATCTAGTAATGGCAAAACCCAGAAACTTCCCATCCAAGAAACAACTTCTTCCATGGCTTCCACTTCTGATACTTCTTGCCTGACAAGTCCTCAACTCACCAGCTGAGGAGAAGCAGAGAAAGCCTCCTCTAAACAAGAGAGAGAAGGGGAAGCTCTCCATCTGCTTTTAGCAGAGACAGAGGAGCTGCCTACACCGGCAATCTACCTTACTTTAACTTCTGGCCAAAAGTTATCTGTATATTAAAATGACCTGTGAGAATAATATACAAGGGTAAGAGTTTTGTCATGACAAAAGATGATAATAATTTCCCACTCGGTCAATGAATCATCAGCTATACAGAATTCTTCCTCAGAGAGCTAGAGTAGCTGGTCCTAAATTGGTCCTTTCTGTGGAATATACTTACCTTTGTCATGCTAACCACCATTTTCATTTACACCAGTTCTGCTCATTACCTAAGAGTCCCAAGAATACAGCAAATACTTATATCTTTAGTAATTTATTGGGTATGATGAGTCAGTTTTACACTTCACTAGGCAGTTTATTCCAGTAAAATTGCACTCAGGAAAAAAACTGGACCAGAAACAGGAAGGAGCCTCTAATGTGAGTAGCATCTCTAGAGCAAGCGCTCTCCATTCCCTGGATGCTAGGGTTGGTACAATAATATTCAGAATGAATCATATTGGGCCACAGATAGCCAGAGCCCAAGTGTGAGCATAGCAGGCCGTGGAAAGTCCCCTAAATATGATGGCACAAAGTTGATAAAGAAAGGCTGATGGACTGCCCCTAGACCTTACACACTTTATACCCCTGGCTTGCATTAGGTGCTTCTGTCCAGGGACACCTAGACAGTTCCTTGCAAGAAGGCGAAAGTACTGGCACAGATGGAGCCCGCTGGTGGGTTGTGACATGAGTCAATGTTGCCACACAGGGTACCAAAGTATGTAGATCCATTTGGCAAGGACTTCCTATGTGGGTTTAGGTTTATGGTATCAGTAGAACTGGAGCCATTTTAATTTGCAAGGGACTGTACATCTGCTTTTGCTGAAACCTGGCACGGGACAATAAGGTAGGCATACCATAAGTACAGTGTTTAAAAAGACAGTGGAGTGCATTGCACTCATTGTGCTGTGGCAATTGTCCCAGTTAAATGAGGGCACTGTTTATCAGGATGCTGATTATATGGTTGTTGGTGAACTATAACATGGTAATTATTAATTAAAACAAAATAAATGTTTACCTAAAAGTAAAATGTCCTTATACGCCATGGACCGTTTTGCTGCTCCAAGCAAGAGGTGTTCCCCAGCATGCGCTCTTAGCAGGGCCACCTTAAAAAGAGGAACCCCCACAAACAAACAACATGAATTATAACATCGACATAAATATGTGATTATCTGTAGGGGACAAAATGAATCAGCGGCAGCAGGCATCAGAGTGCTGTTGCTTGCAATTACACCAGTCAGACTACTACAAGTAATTTTTAAGGTACATGGTTCCATTTTATAGTAATATCTTACTATTTCAATGTAGTTGAGTTAAACTATGTCACTTTGTCACGGTTATCACTTAGCAATATGTACAAACTGAATTTTGAACATAATATGATTTTACAAATAGTTTATCATTGAATATATTTATGTGCACTTCATAGTTTCCAATTCCTTTTACATAAAGTTTGTTCTTGGATTTTAAGTCAACATGGAAGGAACCAGTGGCAGGAAGGCTATCATAACTTATTATCGTGAATTTTGCAATATCCAGTACAGTATTTTGTTCAGCCTGATCCAGTAAAACACAAAGATATCTGAGATGTCTCTTTCCCCCACAAAGCCAGCCTTCTGGACATTGTTGATTTTTTTTTGGCTTAGAACAAATTTTCCTAGTGCCATACCAGGCCCACCTATTAGCTTTCAGAAGACAGTATGTTACTGGGTAATTCAACCAATTTTGTTAAAAATACCTCTCTTCTAATAAGTGAAATAAAAGAACAAACACCATGCACAAAACTGAAAATAAAAATAACAGAGAAGTACTCCATTTTGTTGTCAAACAGGCAGTTTCACTATGAAATACAGACAATGATATCCTTGCAAAATATATAGAACAAGGTCTCTTTATGATAGTCAATAAAGAAGAAACCTGATTCATACCAGGAAAGCAGTTAAACAATTTACTCACTAGTTTATCATTTTCATTTTTTATTTACATTCCATTGTTTATAATACCCTCTTAGAAGCTTGGCAATGAAATCTATTTTCTTGGGGCTTTTGTTTGTTTTCATTGTGCAAACATGAATTTTTCTCTTGTGATTTTTATGCTGGGATTTTCAAAGCCAGCTAAGAGAACTGAGCAACCAAATTAGAAAGCTTTCAGAATCTCAGCCTTAACAGAGCTAACACATTTTTTTTGTTTACCTTGTTGTTCATAAACCAGGTTGACTCTGAGGTCAGGAAGAAAGTGTACAAAACGAGGAAGCTTATTTGATAAGTAAATGCTAGTTGCCAATTAGCAAGAGGTTATCATACAAAAGTAGTAGCCATTACTTTTAACTTCTCAGTAACAAAGCATCACGTTTTCCTTGGAGTTTGAGGAGTATTTCTCACTTTATGTTCTAAGTACTGTAGGTCAAATTTTCAGCATAAAATTATTGGCTAGTGACCCTCTAAAGTGCACTTATATTCAGAAAAGTGTGAAGTTGGTATGTTCTTAATCAGCAGGTCTGTTCTTTTTCCTGTTCCATCATATCAGCTTAAGTGATGAAAGCAAGTTTTATTGCATCTTACATCTGTGGCCCCTACAGTACCAACACAACTAAAGACTGATTTGATTCCATTCTTCCTTCAGTATCGTCAACGGAATTGTTTGCTACATTTGTGCAAACCCAGTGTAAGCACAGGTATCACGGAAGCAATAATTTGAAAGGGCATGCTTTGGCCTGAAACAGCTTTATTACTGGAAAGATGCAGGAGGAGGAATGTCCCCAGCTTCACTCTCAGATACAAGCGTGGGTTTGCAGTGCTGAGAGAACCCTTCATGTCTTTTTACTACAAACAGAGAATGTTTGACACTGAGGAGACAGTACAGAGGAATTCCACAATGACATTTTTATAGGGTCACTTTCAGAGTAGAACTACAATTTAAAAGACCAAAATCAGGACCCTCTGAGCAGCGAGTTAACCTCCCAACCAGTTGCTTGGTGACAGTAATGTCCAGGGGCATGCACAAGGTGGGGGGGCTTGGGCCAGAGAGAGAGCTCCTCTGGCTCTGAGGCCATGGCAGGAGCTGACAGCTCCTCCAGCCCTGGAGCCATGGTTGGGAGAGAGAGCTCCTCCAGCCCCAGGGCCATGTTGAAATGGTGAGTGTACTGCTGTTTATATCTATGCGTATGATATATGTGCATGTGTTGATATTAATCTGTATAATATATGTGTGTTTAACATGCCCCTCCAAGAGCAGTCAAATTTAAATTCCTACCTACTCCCCTGGTAATGTCTATTACAACATGAAGACCTGGCATTTGAATTAGCTTTAGACATCTCACTCAAAGCTAACAGATATCTGGCATGGCACCAAGGTGATGATATTTTGTCCCTAAAGAGAACTCAAGCACCGTTTACATGTCAATTTAGAATAAAATTTACATAAGCACATTATAAATGCAATTTTGGATCTTTTATTATATTATATTATATTCAACAGCAAATTATTTTCTATGGTTTGGGGTCAATATAGGTTTGATTTCTTCTCAGGACTGTCATACTTATATTTCTTGCAAGGATAAGGAAACTGGTTCAAATTAAATAACAAGCCACCTCAGTCTTCACAAACAGTTGCAAGTGAACATGAACCAAATGTTCTGAAAGGTTCAAAGGAGTTTGGATGTTTTTTTTAACCGTTATTATTAATTTTGGCATGCCTTTAAAGTTTCTGGTTCCAACAGAACATGAAAGTTGCAAAACATTGTTTCTGAAATTTCCAGTTTGTGAATCTTTACCCTTTTTTCCAACAGCTGAAACACGCTTCAACCTCTACTATCTCTTTGTGTGATGTCTCAAGATCTGCTTCAAAGCTGAGATCTAGCATACGGGGCAGACAATGAATTGTTGCACAATATTTCTACATGACTGTAAAAGGAGGAGAATAATCATTATTCTCCAGTTCATTTGCTTTGTACCTGATCGTCCAGTGGTAGTTCACAGAAGGCTGGAATATATTTAGCCCACTCTACAAGGACCAAGAGCTGTTGCTTCATAGATTCACACACATCGCTAATACTGGCAAGTTTCTTTACATTTATGTCAGTACTAGCACCAGGACTCGAGACAGGGATCTAGCCATGTTAAGCAAAAACAAAAAACAAAACAAAAAAATACAGCATGTTAGTATTCCATATTTGTTACTGTTTCCACTGGCTAGGAGTATATTTAAGCAAAACACATGGAAGTAAGCATGCACATTAGTGCCAAACTCCCCGACAATATAGACGACCAATATGCATGTAAATGATAATGTTTGTCCCTCGTTACTAGTACGGTGTACTTTACCATGATAGTGGGATTTTTATTATTATATTTTTACAAGATCTTCTCATTCCAAGAGATGACTATTATTTGTAACATTTTTAATTTAATTTTTTTTTGCCTTTAAAATGGATGACATTTACCTCACTTTAGAAAGAAAGGAATGGGAAGGGAATGTAATAAAGTTCTAGGCACACAAAGGTAAGAGGGAAATATGTATTTCAGTGAAAAGATAAGTATCATTAACTCTAGAAGATGAAATAGGCTTTTTAAATGCCTAAAGCAGAAAGATTTGTAACGATGAGAACCAGTATGGATAGAAGCTGGGGATGTTTCAGAAAATGTACTAATAGGAGTGTATATAAGACCACCTGCAGTGCACAGTGTTCTGTGAAACAGAGAGAGAGGAATCTTTCTGGGCCTGGTGCTAGAAAGCTTTTGTATGATCGCTGAGCCAAATTCTTAATGACTTTCTAAGGAAAGGAACAATACTAAACTTGCCATTAAGCAATACAGGCAAGATGACTGAAGACAAAAGTAAGGCTGAAACTAGGAAAAATATCTCACTTAGACCTATGGCATCCATCACGCTAGAAAAACCTGCACAAGAACTAGGCAACTGAGTTTCAAAACACAGAGTCTCCCGCTACTCTCTCCCTTTGGAGATTGGGGACAGTGTGGTTTCACTACCAAGGAGGGAGTAAAGGAATTGGGTCTCTAACACTGCAACTACCAAACCCCATCATGAAATCCCACTATGTTGCAGAGCTCACAAGATTTTTATTTGTTAATGTCAGTAAACTTTGATTTCACCACACACACAAACCAATGAAAAAATATTTCCATTGATAATAAGTAAAATTTACAGATAGACAAAGTAAGAAAAAAGCTGCTTGAGAACTTACTGTATTAGGGTTTGATTTAAGGATATTTACTTTGAATATTTTGACATGTGGTGTTGACAATTTGTGTTTTAACAGTTATAAAGCTTTAACTTTTTGAATCTCAGTGTCTACTGATATTTAATAATTATTGGTGGAACCCTCCCCGCCCCCCAATATCTGACTCCTCCAAAATTTCCTGCAACTGTAAATCAATAAAAATGGAAAGAATCGTGAAAAAATAATCATCAATATTCTATCGCATTTTTTTTAAAATGAATTCTGTCAAGCCTATAGATAACCAGCTGCGTCTCAGCTCCCAGTCCAATGCTGTAGCTAAGGGGGTGAATACAATTCTTGTGTACATCATCTGGGGAATATCAATTAGGAGTAGGACAGTAACCTCTGCATATGGCCTTAGTGAGACCATTGCTAGAATACTGAGTCTAATTTCGGTGTCCTAACTTCAAAAAGAATGTTGAAAAATTGGAAAGGGTTCAGAAAAGAGCCACAAGAAGGTTGCAAACTCTGGAAAACATACTTTATAGTGACAGATTTAAGAAGCTCGATCTATTTAGTTTGTCCAAGAGAAGGTTAAGAAGTATTTTGATAATGCTCTCCAAACAGGTAAATGGGGAAGAGACTTCCAGCAGAAGATGGCTCTTTAATCTAGCAGGAAAAGGCATCAGCAAGACCCAATGGTTGGATGCTGAAGCTAGACTAGAAATTCAGACTAGAAATAAACTGCAGATTTTTAAGTGAGGATAATTAATAGTCAAAATAATTTATTTAGGGACATAGTACATAGTACATTCTCCATCACTCTACATCTTTAAATCAAGACTGGATGTCTGTCTAAATGATATGCTATAGCTCAAAGAGAAGTTATGGGCTTGCTGTAGAAATTACTTGGTCAAGTTCTAAGACCTGTGTTATGCTGGAAGTCAGATCAGATGATCACAATGGTTCCTTATGGCCTTAAAGTATATGAATCTTTGCGCTACCAGAGGTTTCACAGCTCCTGGCTATGCTACCATGACCTTCCCTCTCTCCATTGTCCACTGTCCCAACCTCCCTCTCTTTTAGCATACAGCATGGAAGGGTAAGTAGGGAAAATCATGCTGACAGGGTGAGAATTATCTTGTGGTACTGTGCCCCTGATGGTTAGAGGGAAGGCAGATGCTTCTGAGTCTCACTCCTACCTGGCCCTTCCACAATGGTGTAGCTTTAACCCTGCAGATTTGGGGCAGAGGAGCTCTTACAGGATTGGGGCAAAGGAGACCATGCTCTTCTCTGCTCCTCCTGGAATCATTTATTGTATAAATAATGGAATCACTAAAGTTAGAAGGAGAAGGATTAAAACATCTTTGTGCCTTCCTCATTGCTTCTTACATGTGAAAACTCTCCCTGAACCGACCTGTTATCCTACCCTCTTCTCCTTCAAATCTCTCTCTGAAGCCCATATTAAATTTGCCACATGTTTGACTGAGGGTCACATGATGCTATCTGGCACTTTATTTTCACACCTTCTATGTGTCACTTTTTAGCTCTTTGGGGCAGGACTGTGTCTTCAGATGTGCTTAGCACACTATGGAGCTGATTCTTCTTGGGACCTCTAGATGCTATGGAAATATAGATATCAAATAATCAGAATAACATATTTAATTTTTAGAGGGGGAAATTCTAGATGGGGAATATATGCTGAAGATAATCAGACAATCATCTCCCAGTTTTGTGGGAGAAAAGCATGCAGAATGGATATTTAGCAGGAGCCCATTTAAGAAAACACTTTTCTTCATGAACTGCATGTACCACTTGGCAATGATTAAAGGATTATAAAAACACATAAGTGTATGTACTCTAAACAAGTGCAAAGAATTACTAAGGAAAACAGCTTATTCTTAGATTTTAAGATCAGAAAAGACCATTATGATCACCTACTCTGATCTTTTGCCCAACACAGGCCAGAGGATTTCACCCAGTAACTCTGCATCAAGCTCTTTACATACCGGTAGTTGAGAAGCCTAGGATGACAGCTAAAAGTTAGAGCCCAAATAGAAAGTTAACTAGGTTGATATAATTGGAAGTCTGTCACAAATAGAGATGGGCATGAGACTGCAAAATTTCGACCCAAACTTTCCAAAGTGAAGGGTGTTTGGATTTAGGGCTTTTATTCAGGACATTATGGAGAAAGGAGAAGCCATGAGGTATGGGTTAGATAAAGATGAGAACTTTTCCTTGAGTTTGGGGTTGTTAACATACTTCCTTCAGGCCTGTCTGTAATTATTCATCTTAGCATCTACCAGAGAAGGAGAAGGCATTATCCTTAAATATTTATCTTTGTTTATTTGTTTGTCTGCCTATGTATTTTTAAGGTGTCCATCACTGTGGCTTCCGAGCATGAGCCCGAGGTGAAATATTAGTTTATTTGTTTGTAAACATGAGTTTGAAATATGAAATATGAATTAATTTGTACAATAGGTAAACAACAAATCACCAGGCCTGGCTAAAAGTTACTTAAAGCCTAACATTCTAAAAATAATAAGGGAAATTCAAATACCTTTGAAGAGGCTTTTTCACTGACTACTAGAGTCAGATGTAGTACCAAAGTACCAGGTCGCCCATTCGTACCAGCCTAGCAGTATTAAGTGGCTAATTTAATTCTTTTATTTAACTAAGGATCAAAGAAGGATCCAAGAAATTTTACAGCTTATGGGTATTTCTTAAAGACAGTTCCATCATACGAAAGCTGCTGACAAAGGACAAGATTACAAAACTTTTGGGGATGTATCACTCAGTATAAAACAGTCAGCATGAAATCATGAAGTAAAGATGGCAGCAGTTGCCCTCCGAGTAAGTTATGAAGAGGTAAGGGAGTGTGAAATCAATTATTATGATTTATTTGAGTTACAGGAAAGCAGCAGATACTGTTCTACTCAACAACTGATTAGATAAAAAAGAAACCAGAGGAAAATGTAGTTCAAACCAGACAAAGAGAGTTCAAAACCAGGATGTGAATAGGTTCAGCATTTGGACCCCTTTTGTTAACCTTAATAGGGTTTATAAAATCCAAACATTAAAGCTGTGATTTTCAAAGGAGCCTAACTAAGGGAGTTAGGCACCCATTGACATTTACTGGATGTCAGACATTTATCTCTGTTAAGCTCCATTGAAAATCCAGCCTCAAGGACCAGACAGATGCCACTAACTGCTTGAGACAGTACTTAATTTGAAAGTAAGGGGATCATAAAGCAATATTAAGGAAGAAAACTGGGACATATTGTACCTAACACAAGATGAATTTTCTTAAGTGACCTTCTTTACTGGCTTCGCCATCAGAAATAGATGTATGTTCTTTATTATTGAGTCTTACATTAGGAAGAAGCAGCTGGATTTCATTTTTGGAAGCAGATAGAACATTGGTATTCTCAATAATTATGCTTTATATAATGAGAAATAGGGAATATTTAACTATGAAAAAATCTAAAAGGGTGTTAAATAACTTCATGTGGATCACTGTACCTGCCGAGAAAGAGCCTCAGCTTGTGACAATGTGTTAATAGAGGGAATGTTGCTGCCATCAAATGTGCTCCTTCTTGTGCTTATCCTGTCCCGTTCATTTTGTACAGCTAGAAAAGAATAATCATGTCATTTATTTGCTTGTAGGCAGTGCGGTTGAACATAATTTCAGAGGGCTGTTATATAACTATATGAATCACAAGGTATGACATCCAAAGAGGACCTTGAAGTTTCAGCTCTGAGAGAGTCATGAGAAAGAGTGACAAGAAATCTTGTACATTTCTTATTCATATAATATTGTTTGTCACTAAAAATTATTCATTTCTAATTATTGTTAGACACAGGATTTTTATGATCGGCTTTATTACAGTAAATTTGCATACTTTCTACTTTGAACTCAACAATACTCTGTAATTTGATTGGCTGGCCTCTCTTCCATCCTTAATTAATGAAGCCTAATGATATAGAAATCCCAGTCCTGTTGAGTTAGGTCAAGGGGTGTACAGAACAATCACTGACAGAATGTCTGAGTCATAGAAATTCTGATACCTCTGTTCATGCTTTCCTGTGAGAAACACTGAAACAAGAGTGAATAATGAACTTAATCCATTTGTAAGGTAATTTTGAGCCTGCAATATTGGGCTCCTCCTTAGGGACGTTAATTCCTGCCAGTTTATAGAACATTAACTAAGCAAAAATATTCCAAGCAGGTGGGTTGTGTCTCATGAGGCCCAGGAAAGGTGGTATAAAGGGCTTTGGATAAGGAACCTTAATGAGCACAGACAGGGCTTATTAAGTAACAAGGCTTACTTTTTAATTCAGGAAAGAAAAGGATAAATAAAACTATCAATCAGATTTCTTAAAATCTCAATCGTATCCAAGGTTAGGCCAAGGAGAGAACAAGCACTGTGCTAATCAACATCTTTCTTTATTGCACTAGGAGTCTCATCATCTTTTAAGAGTACCAGTTTTATTTCCAATCATGTGTTTATTATTTTGAGGGGGAGGAATCTGCATTACATTGGTTCAGTTGTAGCATGAAAGGCTTCAGTAAAATATTCTTTCGCTACACTGCACAATATCCTTTAGTTTCTATGATGAATGAACACACTTTATTCCAGAGATATACTAGCTTTTTTGCCAAGGACATTTACTGATGTGCCTCTTATTAAGTCATAATAAGAAATGTTTTGCAGTGTTAAACACTCAGTGTTATATGTTCATGTAGAGATGAAACATGAAATATGATGTGTTTTTTTTAAATTGGAGAAACAAAATGCCCATTCATTTAGTAGCTCAAAAAGTAGGGTACTAAATACAAAATTAATTAAAATAATGTCAACATTACATGCGACCAGAAGAAGCAAGACACTGATGGTCAAATACTAAAGTTAAATGTTGGCATACCACCTGCTGGCTGAGCATAGAATTGCCAGTACTCCCTGCCTCGGTTTCCTTCCCCAAGATGGGTCTCCTCAGCATCCCCACACTAGTCTGTGTTGGAGGTGTGGCTTACCTCTTCACCCAAGTTACAAATAAATATAACCCCTTCAATGGTAGCAAAAGTGCGAACGAAAAAGTCCTAAACAAACCAAAATGGTTTCTCTGCCCTCCAGGGCTTCACTTCAGCCTGCCCTTTGGGCCCTGTTTTCAGCCCCTTTCTAAGGCCACGTCTACACTACCCGCCGGATTGGCGGGTAGTGATCCATCAATCGGGGATCGATTTATCGCGTCTAGTGTAGACGCGATAAATCAATCCCTGATCGCTCTGCTGTTGACTCCGGAACTCCACCAGGGCTAGAGGCGGAAGCGGAGTCGACGGGAGAGCGGCGGCCGTCGATCCCGCGCCACGAGGAAGCGAAGTAAGTGATTTTAATTCGATCTAAGCTATGTCGACTTCAGCTACGCTATTCTCATAGCTGAAGTTGCGTATCTTAAATCGATCCCCCCCCAGTGTAGACCAGGCCTAAGCTACTTTTGAATCTTTCCCCACTCCGCTATAGAGCACTCACCAGCCCCCAAGGCTGGTTCCCCTGCAGTACCCAGTCTCCTGCAGACGCTGGCTAAGGACCTTCCACAAGAGCCTTCCCACTCCCTGTGGTACTAACACCGTGATGGATCTCTCTTAGTCCTTTTATAAAGCGCAGGTGTCCATTAAGATATCACCTGGCTGTCCAGTCCTGCCCCCCCCCCAGGCTGGGAAGCAGCAAATTAATTATAGTACAAGTATGACTGGCCCCATCTCCTCTTACAGAGGCCAGTCACTGGGTGACAGGGCCACTTACAGAATCAAAAGGAAATACCTTTGTATTGCATATGTACAGGATTCAATGGGCTGGATTCATCAGTCCAATAGAGCTTCTTTGCTTACTTAGGCTAAAGCATTCTTAAGCAGGATGGAGATTCCCAACAGAAAATTCCCTCTCTGTAAGGGAAATCTTTAATGGTGTAGGACTGGCATAGCCTCCATCAGCTGATTTTTCCCACCTCTGGCATAATGAGGGGAAGGGGACATGTTGAAGGCAGGCTGGGGATGTGACTAAACTGATCTTTGCTCTGCTCAATCCTCCCATGATGTGCGGGACCATATACCACCAGCACACACAGTGTCATTTAGAATAGGATCCCTCCAATTCTGATTTATGCTGCAGTTGGGCAGCTCTGAATCAGCATAGCTCAGATGTAGTGGAGAACCAGGACAATATGTTTTATAGGAAAAATGGTGTCAAATCGGTAAAAAAAGTTATGCACATTTTTTATCTATTCATTTTATAAGGTTTGAGTGTCCTTGAAATTCTGCCTTTTGCAAAATGTTGAGGGCCACAACAGATGATTCAACATTTTTCTTACAAGGATCCTGCGGTGTATTCAAATCACTACGGATTTTAATGGTGTGAATGCTAGAGGCCAAGTTCTGCACCATTATACCAGTGTAAATGCAGAGCAACTCCAGAGACTTAATGGAGTTATTTTAGATTTACGAGTCTAAATAAGAGCAGAATTTCACTATGTGACTGCAAGAAGAAAATACATTTAATCCTCTCCTACAAAAATGTTTGCCATTAGCAAAGCCAAACAACATATAAGACTACACAATAAACCATTCTTATCCTAATAAGGTACTTGCAGAAGCACACTGTAAACCCACTTCACTACAGTAAAGTTACAGAGTCGTGCTGTAAACTGGCCTTATGATGGATAAAAAAACATGCCAAAACAGATTGTAAAACAGTTTCATCACAATAAACATAAGTCTAGTAATGTGGGAACCACAAAAGGCTCCATTTTTAGCTGCTTATTTGAACATACACAGGATGCCAACCAAGCCATATACTCTTTTGTCCCCACACAATGATCCCTCCCCAACGAGGCCTGAGATAGACTCTCCCATGGCACCCCACTTTGATAGAAGGACCGTTCACCTCCCCAGCTTGGAAACTGCCACATAGGATCACTGTACCCCATCAGTTCCTTGATGGTCTGTAGGGGACAATCCCACACTCCCACTACATAGTAGCCTTGAATTACTCGCTACTGATGCCGCCAGGACTTTATTATCTGACTGCCTCAGTAAAAGCACAGAAACTGCAGCCACCCCATCTGAGAAAAGGAGTCACAAAGAGCTTCTGTCAATCCCCTTGACCACATGGGGTAGACTCAGAGCCCATAATCAGTATCACCTAACTTGTGTGAGCAATAACAAGCAACCAACTTTGAAATGTGAAAATCTGGGCAGCAACATTTTTTGCAGTCAGTAAATTGCTTGAATTTCACCAACATGCATCCGATGAAGTGAGCTGTAGCTCACGAAAGCTCATGCTCAAATAAATTGGTTAGTCTCTAAGGTGCCACAAGTCCTCCTTTTCTTTTTACCAACATTTCACAAATTTAAACAGGTCTATTTTGAAAAAAAAAAAAAAAGTCTGTGTAGTTTAGCCATCTGTTGTTAGAGCATATTTGGTATCTTGGATGAACAGATATTATGAACTTTTAATTTATATAATTTTATCTCTCATTGAATAGCCGGAGTGTGTCTTTAATAACTGCAAAAAATTGTTGTCACCTTAATAACCAGAGAACTACACACACACACACACACACGCACACCCCACACACCTTTTTCTGATTTATGCACCTCCAAATTTTAAATTAAAGAGTTAACAGATTGACACTGAAAATTATTACTAGAGGTAGTCACCAACCAAAACCCTGGACACAGATTTTATATCTTTATAAACGAGTAGAACCAAAACTCCAAATCTGAACATTCCTAAATTTATGGATTCCAAACTTAGGTCTGATTTCAGATTTTCACAATGTTTGAAGTGTTGGGACTTGAAGCTAGGATTCACATACTACAAAGATATATTCAAGCTGCAAACTCAATTCTGAATCTGTTAATTTGTTATAGGCACAAAATACTATAACTTCAAAACTTACGAACTTCAAAAATTAAATGAAGTATATAATAGTAAAATCACTCTTCCTTTGTGAAGGCACTCGAGTTACCTATTCATTGAGTTATTCTAATGTGACATTCTTTTAGTTTTATACTAAGTTTTAACACTCATTCAGATTAAGTATTTATTTTTCTTTGTACATTAAGTAATAAATCAATTACCTTCTTTTTTCATTCCTGCTCGAAAACACTTTTTTAAACGACAGTATCTGCATTGATTCCTCTTGTCCTTGTCAACAATACACTGTCGGTTGAATCTATCAGATATAAGAAAGGGTAAATATATTAGAGCACTAATAAAGCACAGTCCTGATTAGCAAGCAGGACAACAATTAATGTGGCCTGTCAAAACAATGTCTCCAACTATCAGCCTTCACTGATCTTTATCTTTAATTCAGCCTTGAAAAATGTTTTCCATCTGTACATCTGGCAAGACTAACTTCTTGTAATGGGCAAGATATCATTAGTTTTTTCATCATCACAGCTAATATTTTGTATGAATAATAGTATTTAATGTCAATATTTGGTTTAAATAAAAAAAACAAACATAATTTATGCCAGAAGCCTTAGGACACAAGACGTTGATAAAAAGGGCTTAAACCAAATGATAGCATGAGTAGCAGAGATCTCTATAACCCGGAGAGGGGTTCTAGGCAGCCTTGTTAAGGATAAAGAAAAGAAAAGAAAAGAAAAGAAAAGAAAAGAAAAGAAAAGAAAAGAAAGTGCCAGAGGGCAGTCAATAATAAAGATCTGGCAGCCCTTTAAAAATAACAGTGGGGAACTATGACTAAAACAGGGAGCATAAAGACAATGAGGGGCCTGGAAGCATATATATATATATTTTTTTTTTTAAAGTCTGATGGTCCTCAGGACAGGACAAAATAATTTTGGAAAGCAATATTTGCAGAACAAGAACCAAGCTGCTGTCATTGCAAATGGACACAGAAATTTTTGGTCCCAGATTTTCAAAAGTCCAAGACTGCTGGAAGGTGTAGTTCAACTAAGTACTGTGCAGATGACCGCCCAAGTAAAGGTCAGAGGAGGTCTCCCTATTAGTCTATATACATTATGGCACACCACAAAGGAAAGGTACAGTGTGATTAGAAGAACAGTAGAACACCATTTTCAGCAGCACAAAGCTCCTTACAGATAAGTTATTTCTTGTATGTTCTTCGGATCAGGGTTTATGGGTCTTAAGCACTTTTTAGAAACTGTCTTTCATCATAGAAAAACAAATGTTTAGTGAGAAATCTCCAAAATTTTGCTTATCACAAACCCAGCAAAACATTTTTTTTAGGAAATTCTCGATATGTTCACATACAAAAAATGGCGAGCCAGTTCCTTAGCTGGTGTAAATTAATCTAGCACTAACGACTTTAATAGATCTATCCCAATGTCATCCATCTGAGGATCTGTCCTGGTGTATTTCACCTTGTGCTGGTACCTGAAACAATCAATAGCAAAAAGTAATCATGATAAAACCTGCCTCTAGTGGAGAATCAAGGTAGGTCGTTCTAAAAGATACTATCTTAAAGGTGATTATCTAGATGCTTATTAAATACCTTGTAATATTTATTTTTATTGTTTTGCCTATGTTGGATCATATTAAAGAAGTTCTGTATTAAAATCACAAATGAGTTTGATTCCCCGTAGTTTAAATTCCAGGGTATTACTAATTAAGAGGTCTCTTGGGTTTTGGTGCTGTTTCTCTCCCTCTCTGTGTGAAACTTGCAAGCTGTTAATTGTGTTAGTACATTCTAAGACAGAGTCTGTTCTCAAAGCAATTCTTTGTAACAACAACTACTCACACAGAGAGAGAGACTCAAAACAATACTCTGTAAAAACAGAAACAGCACCCAGAGACTCCCCGTGCTTTTGTTGTATTCATCTTGCTTTGTTAACTATTGTGATTAAAATAGAGATAGAGGATGTACGTGGATGGATGCTTGGTGTGGATAATAACTGAATGATTAGGGAGGTGCCAGCCTAAGAATCCAGTGTCCATCGGCTGAAGAAGGCGTCAAGTGGAAATAACCAGAGGACCCCCGGAGGGCAGACTGGAATCCACCCAACAGCCTCAAGGATGGGAGAACCAATGAACAAGAGAACATCTGGCAGCACAGAGCCGTCAGGAATGTGCCATCTGCTGATTGATTCAGCAACAGCATGATGAAGCAATTCCCATAGACTGGCATAGGACGAAATTCCTATAAAAATGGACTCTAGGAAGCGAGAAATTTGGGGTCCGATTCTGCAAACCAAGTTCCAGGAACATCAGATGAGCATCTGACAAGGCCCTGCTCCCTCCTCATGTCCAGGCCACCAGGCCAGTGGCTTGGCATGAGCAACTCCAAGGCTGGTAACGATGATAACAACCTTACAGAACCTGTGTGTGTGTGTGTGTGTGTGTGTGTGAATGAATGTGTGAATAAATATGAAATTGAATGGAATGTTATAGCTATATCTAACTGCTTACTATGATTCTTTCTGTATTCACAATAAATGTGGCATTTTGCCTTTTCCCCTTTAATAAAATCCTGCTGGTTTTTATTTTATTGGTATAACACCTACACATCATTTAAATGTAACAAAAAGTTTCGTAGCAATGAGTATGACTTCCCTCATGAGAGACAGGTAAACATTAATTTTTAATTTATTATGTTTGGGGGGGGGTGTTGGGTGTAGACAATTCTTTTCAGTGATTTGTAGGAAAGTGATTTTTTTCCAATTATGTTAACAAACCAACAATCATACGTTTTGTCCACTGTGTTGTTTATTCTGTTTGAAAAAGAAAGAAAATATCCACTGTATAAATTACATCTGAAAATGATTTGCCACCAGCTTAATGAATTAAGTTCTCCAAGCTGAACATTTCAAATACCTGCAGGTATAGACATGACTCTTCCGTATGCTGCGTCTAAAGAAGCCCTTGCACCCATCACAACTGGAGGCACCATAATGTTTGCCAGTTGCTCTATCGCCACATATTGCACAAAGTCCACTGACTCCATTGTCTGCAGTGTTCATGTTGAGTGGTTCTGCTGAAGAACTGTCTGATGAGGGACAAGAACAACATATGTAGTTATGGTTAAAACCTTCAACAAATACACCACCATGACTAATTTACACTCACATAGAGTTTAACTGGCCTTTTCTCTTTTAATTAGCATTTTCCGTTTAGAGATCATACAAAGACAGCATGTCTAATTACATCTGGTTGTTATTCTAATGAATCCTTTCAAACCCATCACTTCTGGTTATCAGAATGTATGATGCTCATAACAAGAAATACTTTTTGTCCAAACTATTGCAGATTCAAAGACGTGGTTTGAAAGTTAAAGTGTACATGAAATACCTAACTTTCTATTTGTGTATAACTATTTAAACATCCTTGCTAACAGAAATCATTAAGAGGGACGTTGGTACAAAACAACATTTTTCGGTCAGCTGGTAAAACATCCATAAATTAGTTCACATGACATAGCAATAGTTGGCTATTATCATTGCTTTCCTGAAAAGAATCTTAGTTATTATTGGCATAGGTATTTTTTTAAAAGTTCTGAATTAAATTTTATGAAAAAATTAGTGAAGAGGGTTGGCATAGTGTTATTTCCATACAGGAAGTTTCATGCAAGGTTGATGTAGACATTGTTTGTGCACACAGGCATGCCACCTGAATTTGACTAACAATTTGAGACAGCTGAATAGCACAGAGAACTTGCAGATGTTCACTCTAATTCAGAATGGACATATGATTTTACCACATTTCTTCTCCTTTTATTCACTATTTGTGAGAAGGTTTTTGTTCAGATGAATATTTGCAAAATTGCTGTTCTTTGTAGATGTGTGTAGTTATACAAAAAGAAGATTCTCCTGTCTACATTTTCAGTCATTCAGTCAAGAAGAAGAAACATTGCTATGTGACTTTGACATTCAATGATATATCACAAATAGTTACAGAATAGTTTATGAACAACCCATAGGATAAAAATTGTTTAGCAAACTATTATTATTAACATTAATTATTTATATGATGCTAGCATATGAATAATTAATGTTATTTATAACTGAGACTGAAGCCCCATTGTGCTAGATACTGCACATACATCTAGTAAAATATAGACCCCGTCCCAAAGAGCTTACATTCTAAATAGATAGCCAAGAGTGGAAGAAAGGAAACATTATTTCTATTGTATAGACAGGGAATTGAGATATAGAGAGATTAAGAGTGGAACTGAGTGAAGGTTGGAAGTTCCAGTTTGCAAAGGATTTAAGGATTTCAGAAGGTGGCTTTGTTCTGATTTGGCATGAAAAACAAAAATGTCAAAATTCTCTGCAAGGCAAAATTAAACAAAATCATTTTGGGTCAATCAAAACATTTAGTTTAGACAAAATCAAAATGTTTCATATCAATTTGGACTTTTTATTTTGTATTATAATGAGTAATGCAAAATTTTGGAAATTCGAAATGAAGCCATTTCAAAATGAAAAACTGAAATGCTTTATTCCAAAAATGTTGAAATAAGAAGTTTCAACTTTGTCAGAACATTCTTTCACCCCCCCCCCCCCACCCACCGCCCCCGGTGGCTTTCATCTGAAATAAAATTCTGGTGAAATCAACTCAATTTTGTGGTTCTGGTGAAGCTTCTCTGACCAGCTCTGATTAAGATACTTGCTCAAGTTCACAGAGGAAATACATAGCAGAGCTGCGAATTGAAATCAGATCTCCTGAGTCCCCATCAGTGCATTAACCGTAAGACTATCCTTGTAGACTGATTCTTACAGTTACTTAAGATAAGCTCATAAATGAATTGCAACCAGAATAAGATTACATTGAATAAATATATGAATTAAAAGTTGCCAACTCATCATTTTCACTTAATAATTCAACCATCTGCATTACCAATATAAATTTCCCTTGCCTAACTTCCCTTTCCCTGTGTATATATGTGTGTGTGTGTATACCTTTAACAGATCCGTAAGAGTTATTTTAAGCAAAAATAACTAATTACCAAGGAAATCCCCTTTCTTAAACCAAATAAGTGGAGAAACCATCTAAAGCTCAAATAACCAATGTTTAAAGCCTCAGAATCACTTAAGAAGAGGAAATTTTTCTTTCGTGACAAATGTTATTTTTTCTTCTTCTAGGCAGAATCAATAATTAAATCTACATTTCTGTTCACTATTCTGGCTGCAAAGAAATTGAAATCGAAGCATCAGAAATCAAAACAAAAGTTTCAAGACACACTTATACAGGCCCACTTAAGCTCTATATTGTGAGATATGCAGAATGAACACTTTTCAGTTATATGGAACAAAATACAAGTACAAATGAACTTTTCCACAAATGCTGAAATATTTGCTCTGCCTTTAAAAAAACAAACTACAGACAGCAGCAATGGGTCTACAGGTTGAGAGTAGATAAAAATAATTGTTGAGCTAGTGCTAAATATACTTTCTTTATCCTTAATGAATTTCAGTTCTAAACTTTAAAGTAATTCCTTGAAATTAAAACAAAGACTAAAATTTCCTTTATGTCTGTGGTAGAATATTCAGTTATGGTAAAGTTAAATACAGCATGCTACATGCTGAGGCAATATTTTTACAAATTGAATGTCACAAAAACCCATAGCATAACAACCCATATCATAAACAATTCTAACCTAAGTTAAAATGTTACACTCATCAAATACCAAACGCCTCTCCCAGCTAAACATTAGCCTGTAGAAGTCAATGTGATTACAAACTCTCTCTGGTTCACATATATATAATTTGGAAAGACTGGATTACATTATACAAATAAAATATGAGCCAATCAATTAGAAACTAGGCAGCAAGAGCAAGGAGATCATTTTCTCCATAATCAGTAAAATTTCCCAAACCTCTGGATAATTTTGTTCTGTCATTTTAAATGTTATGTACAAAATCTACCTTCATGCCCAAACTGTCAATACTAGTTATTCATTTGTTTTACAGTAAATAAAACAACTGCTGAAAGCACCCTTTTCTTCCTTTGATTAATTGACTGATGACAGTGGAGTTCACTTACTTTCTTACACATAACTGGTATTATATTTTCTTTAACATAAAAAAGTTATTTTATTAACTTAGATTTAGTGATGAAGTGTAAAAGAGCAGATTTCTTGCCATAACCCCTCATGCCCAAATGCTCTATTAATAAAACACTTAACTAGCACCTTATAGCATTACTCAGTTTTACTTTTTCCCGTTAAACCCACAGCTTGATTTTGCATCACTGAGCAGATGAGAACTCACCGTTGCCATTATACAGAATCTGCATAGTTTCAAACTCCAAAGTAGTATAATTTGGATCTAAGACTTCACTGTAGTTTGCCATGTCCATGTCCAATACTGGTTCCGACAGCCTCATCATTGAATGGGAAAACAGTAAAAGAAAGCTACTCAAGAGTACAAATGCGGTATGATGAGATCTACTCTGTTTTGCTGGCAATCAGTGATTGATAATCCAAAGTTAACTGTAAACGGTGCCACTTATGTGCAGCGATGGGAGGAGCTGTAAAACTGCTTCTGCATGCCATATTCTGCCTATATCTGTTTTCTTTTATGGCACACCAAAGCAATTCTTGTGATAATCTTAGAATGTTCCATAGACAAGTCTTATCAGGAGTCATATTGGCTTGAATTCTCGAGGAAACTGAAAAGGTTGTCCAGCAGCTGATTCTGCTCATTTTAACAACATAGTGCCAAATGCTGCCCAGTCCCTGGATCCCTGCTACACACAGTCTCTGTGAGCATGGAAGGCCTTAAACACATGCAGAACCACAGGGTAGAAAGACTTCATACTCGCATTCCCAATTGCTCTCAAAACCAATGTTCTGCACAAGTGGTAGTGAACTGGCTGCATAGACATGTTACACCAAGCCACTATGTTAAAGGGAAGATTCCTTCTCCTCAACCCCGATGTAAAGCCACTGTATGCAGGTTTTGCAGTGAGGAAGGAGGGCAGCAGAATTTGGTCCATACACATGCTGCTCTTAAATGCTGTTTTGCAGGATTCCATACATTTATGAAGATCCCAGGAGTTAATTATGAAAACCCACTCTTTGTACAATACAGTTACATTAAAGATTTCCAGCAGAGAACTGTAAAACTAACTAGCAGGTGTTTAATTAGCTACATTCAATGACTGGTTATATACTATTTATCACAGGTTGGCCCTCTAAGGCAAGTCAAGCTCAGTGTAGCCTGTGATCAAAGAATTATCCGCTGCTGAGTGTGATGGAAACCTAATTATAATGATGACCCAGCTATGGGAAATCAGGGAGAGGACTTCTTAAACAAAACTGGGAACTCAGTCTAAGGGAGGAGACCCAGAAAAGAGGAGCAAGGGGAGTTCCCTTCTGGGAAAGGACTGGGGAAGTCAGGCTTGATGAGACCCACAGAGAGCAGGTCAGGCTCCTGTGGCAGAGGGCTCTAAAAAAGGGCCTGTAAGGAACAAGGACGGTCCCTGAGGAAAGCTGCCAGAGTCCCTAACACGGGAAGTACAATAGAACCCCAGGGATAAGAACACCAGAGTTATGAACTAACTGGTCAACCACACACCTCATTCTAAATTGGAAGTATGCAATCAGGCAGCAGAGACCCAAAAAAAAAAAAGAAGTGAATGCAGTACAGTGCTGTGTTAAATGTAAACTACTAAAAAAAAGGTAAAGTTTAAAAAGAAGATTTGACAAGGTCAAGAAACTGTTTCTGTGCTTGTTTCATTTAAATTAAGATGGTTAAAAGCAGCATTTTTCTTCTGCATAATAAAGTTTCAAAGCTGTCTTAAGTCAATGTCCAGTTGTAAACTTTTGAAAGAACAACCATAATGCTTTGTTCAGAGTTACAAATATTTCAGGGTTACGAACCCATTCCCAAAGTGTTCATAACTCTAAGGTTCTACTGTAGAGGGAAAACCCCGTGCTGGGAAAAACTAACATAGGGGAACACTCTACAGGGACCAGAAGTGGGGACCAAGAAGCAGATAACTTTAGCGTGGCCCAAGATGGGCAGAAGAATCATTTCTTTAGATGTTTATTTGGAATTTCAGATGGACTTTTTGTTATCCTGGCAGAGGATTGAACCTTAGGTGACCTGGACAGAGGATGAAGCCATGGAAAACTCAAACACACACAGGCCAACAGGGCCATGGAAATGGCTACTTGGGGTACAAGAGGTGAAGTTTCCTGCAACAGCACTACCTGATGCCAGAGACACTACAGCAGTAAGATCTACCATTCACAGTATAATAAAAATGAAAAGCTATTTGGAGGTGGCTGTTCTTGCAAAAATAGCCATCAAACAATTCCTTTAAAAGCCCCTTTAATTACAACAACAAGTCATGCGGGGGGGGGGGGGGGGAAGTGGCACTATATGTGAAAGAAAATGCAGAATCAAATGAAATAAAAATCTTAAATGAATCCACATGTTCCATTGAATCTCTATGGATGGTAATTCCATGCTCTAATAAGAATATAACAGTAGGGATCTATTATCGACCACCTGACCAGGACAGTGATAGTGACGATGAAATGCTAAGGGAGATTAGAGAGGCTATCAAAATAAAAACTCAATAATAGTGGGGGATTTCAATTATCCCCATATTGACTGGATACATGTCACCTCCGGATGAAATGCAGAGACAAAATTTCTCTATACTTTAAATGACTGCTTCTTGGAGCAGCTGGTACAGGAACCCACTAGTCCTGAGTGGAGATCAGGATCTGGTCCAAGAGGTAACTATAACAGGACCGCTTGGAAATAGTGATCATAATATAATAACATTTAACATTCCTGTGGTGGGAAGAACACCCCAACAGCCCAACACTGTGGCATTTAATTTCAGAAAGGAGAACTATGCAAAAATGAGGAGGTTAGTTAAACAGAAATTAAAAGGTACAGTGACTAGAGTGAAATCCCTGCAAGCTGCATGGACACTTTTCAAAGACACCATAATAGAGGCTCTACTTAAGTGTATACCCCAAATTAAAAAACACAGTAAAAGAACTAAAAAAAGACCCACCGTGACTTAACAACCATGTAAAAGAAGTAGTGAGAGATAAAAAGGCATCTTTTAAAAAGTGGAAGTCAAATCTTAGTGAGGTAAATAGAAAGGAGCATAAACACTGCCAAATTAAGTGTAAAAATGTAATAAGAAAAGCCAAAAAGGAGTTTGAAGAACAGCTAGCCAAAAACTCAAAAGATAATAACAAAATGTTTTTAAGTACATCAGAAGCAAGAAGTCTGCTAAACAACCAGTGGGGCCCCGGACGACTGAGATACAAAAGGAGCACTGAAAGACGATAAAGTCATCGCGGAGAAACTAAATGAATTCTTTATTTCAGTCTTCACAGATGAGGATGTTAGGGAGATTCCCAAACCTGAGCCATCTTTTGTAGGTGACAAATCTGAGAAATTGTCACAGATTGAAGTATCACTAGAGGAGGTTTTGGAATTAATTGAGAAACTTAACAGTAACAAGTCACAGGGACCAGATAACATTCACCCAAGAGTTCTGAAAGAACTCAAATGTGAAACTGTGGAACTATTAACTATGGTTTGTAACCTCTCTTTTAAATCAGCTTCTGTACCCAATGACTGGAAGATAGCTAATGTAACGCCAATATTTAAGAAGGGCTCTAGAGGTGATCCTGGCAATTACAGACCGGTAAGTCTGACGTCAATACCGGGCAAATTAGTTGAAACAATAGTAAAGAATAAAATTGTCAGACACATAGAAGAGCATAAATTGTTGCGCAAAAGTCAACAGGGTTTCTGTAATGGGAGATCATGTCTTACTAATCTATTAGAGTTCTTTGAGGGGGTCAACAAACATGTGGACAAGGGGGATCCAGTGGACAAAGTGTACTTAGATTTCCAGAAAGTCTTTGACAAAGTCCCTCACCAAAGGCTCTTACATAAATTAAGTTGTCATGGGATAAGAGGGAAGATCCTTTCATGGATTGAGAACTGGTTAACAGAAAGGGAACAAAGGGTAGGAATAAATGGTAAATTTTCAGAATGGAGAGGGGTAACTAATGGTGTTCCCCAAGGGTCAATCCTAGGACCAATCCTATTCAACTTATTCATAAATGATCTGGAGAAAGGGGTAAACAGTGAGGTGGCAAAGTTTGCAGATGACACTAAACTGCTCAAGATAGTTAAGACCAAAGCAGACTGTGAAGAACTTCAAAAAGATCTCACAAAACTAAGTGATTGGGCAACAAAATGGCAAATGAAATTTAATATGGATAAATGTAAAGTAATGCACACTGGAAAAAATAACCCCAACTATACATACAATACGATGGCTAATTTAGCTACAACTAATCAGGAGAAAGATCTTGGAGTCATCATGGATAGTTCTCTGAAGACGTCCATGCAGTGTGCAGCAGCAATCAAAAAAGCAAACGGGATGTTAGGAATCAATAAAAAAGGGATAGAGAATAAGATAGAGAATATCTTATTGCCCTTATATAAATCCATGGTACGCCCACATCTTGATTACTGAGTACAGATATGGTCTCCTCATCTCAATAAAGATATACTGGCATTAGAAAAGGTTCAGAAAAGGGCAACTAAATGACTAGGGGTTTGGAACGGGTCCCATATGAGGAGAGATTAAAGAGGCTAGGACTTTTCAGCTTGGAAAAGAGGAGACTAAGGGGGGATATGATAGAGGTATATAAAATCATGAGTGGTGTGGAAAAAGTGAATAAGGAAAAGTTATTTACTTATTCCCATGAGAACTAGGGGCCACCAAATGAAATTAACGGGTAGTAGGTTTAAAACAAATAAAAGGAAGTTCTTCTTCACTCAGCGCACAGTCAACCTGTGGAACTCCTTGCCTGAGGAGGTTGTGAAGGCGAGGACTGTAACAGGGTTTAAAAGAGAACTGGACAAATTCATGGAGGTTAAGTCCATTAATGGCTATTAGCCAGGATGGGTAAGGAATGGTGTCCCTAGCCTCTGTATCTCAGAGGGTGGAGATGGATGGCAGGAGAGAGATCACTAGATTATTACCTGTTAAATTCACTCCCTCTGGGGCACCTGGCATTGGCCACTGGAACAATTTACCAAGGGTTATGGCAGATTCTCCATCAGGAGCAATTTTTAAATCAAGACTGGATATTTTTCTAAAAGATTTGCTATAGTAATTACTTTGGGAAAATTATATGGCTTGTTCTCTACAGGAGCTCAGATTAGAGCAGTGGTCCCCACACTTGTTCCACCGCTTGTGCAGGGAAAGCCCCTGGAGGGCCACACCGGTTTGTTTACCTGCCGCATCTGCAGGTTTGGCCGATCGCAGCTCCCAGTGGCCGTCATTCAATGCTCCAGGCCAATGGAGCTGCTGGAAGTGGCGGCCAGTACGTCCCTCAGCCCGTGCTGCTTCTAGCAGCTCCCATTGGCCTAGAGCAGTGAACCGTGGGCACTGGGAGCCGTGATCGGCTGAACCTGCGGACGCGGCAGGTAAACAAACCGTCCCAGCCCGCCAGGGGCTTTCCCTGCACAAGCGGCGGAACAAGTTTGGGAACCAGTGGATTAGAGGATCACAATGGTCCCTTCTGGCCAAGGAATCCATGAATCCTCTTGTCTGGATCCCAGCAAGCATGGCATCACATTGCAGGGTATCCCACAGAGCAGGGTGCCTCTTGAATCCGTCTCCTAGAGATGTTTTCCTACTTATACAGATTCTCTGCATTATTTGGCAGAGGTGCACCATGCATGTCCCCTATTGTCCCACCACTTCCTCCTCTTCATCTTGTTACAAGGATCCTGGAGCTTGCTGAGAGATCTGTATTTTCTTAGGAATGGGCAGGGAAAGTGAAACAGCATAGTCGAAACAACTGATCCCACTATCATATTAAAAATGTATGCATAGAAACATTCCATATCAAACATCTAAACTATTAGCCTGACTCAGAAGACAGCCAGTGCACCCAGATCTTTAGAAAAAGGCACAAGAACCCCACAGTGGAAAAGTGTGAAATAATTTGCCCAAAGTGGAAAACTTTTCCCCCAACCAGCAGTTAGTGGCTGGATTATGCCCTGAAGCAACTTCTCTGTTAGATGAACCATGTGTGGCTCTCTTCAGACCAGTGACCTGCCATGGATGGGACAGCACACACACACACACACACACACACGGCTGGTCCTTGATCCCCAGAAGCTGATAACATCTATTTTCTAGACATCCTGCTCCTCAACCCAACACCATGCTGCAATGTGTGAGTCCCCTGCACTACATAGTGTCACCAGGCCAATCCAGTTGCATTATGTAGTCTGTTGGGGTCTGATCCAAAGCCTATTGAAGTCAGAGAAGCCTACTAACTTCAGTAGTCCTTGAATCAGGCCTTTTAATCACAATCAAAACAAAGCTTCATTGCATCTATCCAGAAACCAGAATATTAGGCAAAGTATACAATGTGGTACCTTTTATTTAACTTCTCCACTTTCACTCAAGAATCAATATGACTTTCTGAACACCACAAACCAGAAGAGAAGACTATTATATCTGGGAATTCTACCAAATTCTTGGGATTGGGATCCCAGGCATTAAAATGTTTTGTGTCTAGAAACATGAAAGACCTTCTCTCCTAAGGGTCAGATTTTTAAACGTATTTATGTGCATATAGACACAGGTAAGTGTTTTTGAAACACCCTGTACGCACCTAGCTGTCTAACTTCCATTGAAATTTCCTATCTGTATCTCAGGTGCTTAAATACCTTTAAAAATTTGGCCCTAAGAGAACTGTTCTACATTTATGATATGGTACTTGGATTTCTGCTTTTAACCATACTTACTTTTCCAACAAAGCCCAACTTTTTAAAAAGCAGATATAGGATTTTCTTGAAAGATTTAGAGGGAAAAAATCTGTAGCTGAAATACCACATTTGTTTAGCAAAATTCTTTGAAGAGTTTTCATCATGCACTAAAATCATCTGATGTTTTCTAAGCTTTTCAATTTGAAAGTGATTTTCAATAGTTGTACATTTGCAGTGGGATAATTGCAAATAATTTAATTATTCACCAAACTGGTAGAATAAACATGCTACTTTAAATAGTACATAAAGGTTTGAATGTTAACTAAAATGATTTTTCAGTTCTGATGCCTAAGCTTTTGAGAAGATTTTGAATGAAGATGTAATATTTCTAGAAATGGCCACTAGCTTTTTCACACAAAATTTTAAATTGCCCAAGAATCAAAAAAGGATACAACACTAAGCAAGTTTTTGGCCATAAAATACTTGTATACGGCTAGAGTACATGCTCAGAGCCCCAGGCTACAATGACTTGGGTACTGCTTAACTTTAAAGTGTGGAGGGCAAAGAATTGATATTTTCTGTCTTATTATCTCTTTCCTAATGATTTCCAACATTCTGCTCACTTTTTTGACCACTGCTGCCATTGACTGGATGTTTTCAGAGAACTATCCACAGTGACTCCAAGATCTCTTTCTTAAGTGGTAACAGCTAATTTAGACACCACCATTTTATACGTGTAATTTGGATTATGTTTCCAATGTGCTTTACTTTGCATTGCAAACATGACATTGTCCAACATGACATCTGTTATTGAAGCCTCAGGACTGCACATCCAGCTGGTGCTTTTGCCCTCTTCAAGGAGAATTGTCAGTATCTCTCCGTACCTGAAGATCCTGCTCCTTCTATCCTCACTCTTTCTCCCACAATCCTCCTCATAGGCTGGGGCTCAGGAAACCCTTCCTGAACAGAGCTCTACAAGATGAAAGGTGTATAAAATGACCAAGCCTGGCCTTCCCCAGTAGAATCTCATCCATTTTGGTTCATCAGAGCCTTCACTGACTACAGAGGAGCAGGAAGCACTTGATGCTTTGTAGTGATGATTTAAAACCCCATTAAATAGATTCCTTTTATATAACAAAAAGTACAGCCCAAAGTAGGGCAGTTATTTTTATAGTGTCCTTTTTTATGGTTTTGTTACATAAATCACAATAAATTAAGTCATATATTCATGAAATTTTACATAAATGTGGATTTAGACATTTAGTAGAGATATGACCTTTACAGTCAAGATACAATTTGGGCTAAATTATCCTCCCATCCAGGGTTCATATATTCATACATGGGATCAATGCAAGCTAGCATTAATTCTACCTTGTTTCTCGTAATTTGACTAGTTTCATCAGCTAATCTGGATGTGATCCTGGGAGCTTTGCCTGATTAAGGAGAGGAATTTATAATAAATCCTCCATTGTCATTTGCTGGAACTCAGCTGTCCACCCTGGGTTAAGTGATAAAGTGTGGGGGAAAATAGCATAGTATATATGTGGTAGAAATTATGGGGTGAGATTCCAAATTCACATTGAGTGGCACCTTAGGCCTCAAAGTTACACAATGAGACTACTTAAATGTCTAAGATTAAGTATGAGCATAAGTCTTTACAGGACGGAGTCCTTAGTATGTAGGTAGCCCTACTGATTTGAAAAAAAAAATATTAACTCCATTGGGGCTACTTGCAGAGAAAGGCACTACTCATTGTCAGAAACATGGCAAAATCTGGCCATGATGTCATCCCAAACACTGTATCAGAACAACCAAAATTGACTCAAATTATTCATTCAGAAAGAACTTTGGGGTTTTTTTAGTTTAGTTGCAATAGTCCAGTCATCAAATTTTCAGCCACAGAAAATGACTAAATTTTGTCACAGACAATTAATACAATCTAAAATTATGAGTACAAAAATGTGAAATGGTAATCACTCTGTTTTGGGCTGGATTCAAATATGGACCTGGAACCAGAGGTGCTGAGGATAGATGCATAGCTCCAGATAGACTGCAAGCTTCAACTCACTGTCAGTCCAAGCTTAATAAAGTTTAACACTATTCAGACCCAGCCACAGTGATATTCTTTTCACATTATTAGACACCTGTATTGTTTTTCAAATTCTTTATGACCTTGCAACTTGTAGCCTGAGATGTTCTTTCACATTCTAAGCTAAGCCATGTACCCCTGACAGCAGGGAAGTACTAACCTCAGATAAGCAGAAGTTTAAAAATGGCATGACTAGTCCAGCTAAAAAATGTTGCTTTGAGAGAAGTGATTCTGTAAACCAGGGTAAGAAATGTGATTTAAAAAAAAAATTCTGCATAATTCTGAAGGAAGAAAAAAAAAGTACATTTTTTAAAAAAAAATCTGAACTCATTATCAACTGATACAGGCACTAGGAAAAAACAATCCTATCTTATCTGTAGGACTATTAAGCCTCTTAATTGTCCTTCTGCCTATATTAGATTTAATCGTTCTTTCTGATCATGGTGTAAAATAGAACACAAGCTAATAAAATCAAAGTTATTTAAAATCAAACCACAATTGACAGTGAAAGCATGTCTTTAAAAGCTGCAGATGGAAAAGTGTATGCACTATTATATCCTCTTTTAGGCATATTCCAGATTGACGAAGTTAGGTCCCTAAAATAGTGTCATTTCTGGGGCTAGCTTGTGATTTATCCATTTGCCCTTAGTCAGAGGCAGTGAGTCACAGTCTCCCCTCCCCCTGGACCCCGCTGCTATGGAGAGAGAATAAACTGCACCAGGTCTACACCCAATGTATCACATCTGCCAATGCTGCAGCACACCTCTGTTGCCTGGTGTGTTGGTGGTGATGGATGGTTCACTCTGCCCCTTTCCATTCACATGTGTGAGGGGTGGGACACAGTGATTCTGCACAGCCTGCTTTCCCCCCAGTGCTGTGAGCAGCTTTATGCACGTCTTGTGCAGCCATGTAAGTGGGGCCACAAACTTGTTCTAAAAGGATATATTAATTCAGTGAAAGATGCCAGATCACAGTGCTGCTATTTATCTGCCTAACAGTTACTGTACGGAAAGCAGTGCAAATTTCCTCGCCCCACCAGTGTGTTTCAACCCTGTCTTGGAGGGACAGCCCAATCAGCAGTAGGAGAGAGAAGTCCAGTGTTTTGCCAATGCAACTACTTGCCTCTCAGCTGAAAGAGAACAGGGTGCTAGTTCACGACAATCAAACAGCATGGTTCGTAATGTGGACACTTCCCACTAGGAACGGGATTCAAATCACCAGCTCATTTTGCCTAGGGAAACAGCCAAGGAGATAATGTCTTTTGGCCACAGCTGACCTGGGCTATATTTAGAGAGGTGACATAGCTACGCAAAAGAATAAATGGACACAAATCTGACATCAGGAATCATAACATTCAAAAACCGGCAGGAGAACACTTTAATCTCTCTGGCCACTCAGTAAAAGATTTAAGGGTGGCAATTTTGCAACAGAAAAGCTTCAAAAACAGACTCCAATGAGAAACTGCTGAGTTTGAATTAATATGCAAACTAGATACCATTAACTTGGGTTTGAATAGAGACTGGGAGTGGCTGGATCATTACACATACTGAACCTATTTCCCCATGGTAAGTATCCTCACACCTTCTTGTCAACTGTCTAAATGGGCCATCTTGATTATCACTACAAAAGTTTTTTTCTCCTGCTGATAATAGCTCATCTTAACTAATTAGCCTCTCACAGATTGTATGGTAACTTTCAACTTATCTGTATGTATATCTATATATATAGATATCTTACTATATGTTCCATTCTATGCATCCGATGAAGTGGGCTGTAGCCCATGAAAGCTTATGCTCTAATAAATTTGTTAGTCTCTAAGGTGCCACAAGTACTCCTGTTCTTATAGCAGTAAAAGACTCTACATCCCATGACCCATCCTCCCATGGACCACTCAGCTTCCTTATTGCTGTGTGTTTTGCAATACACGGATACAGCACAGGACCTTCATCATGGATGTCACAGTGCCACTTTGCCAGCATTTAAGTTCCGATTACAATGTTTAGGAAGGGTGTTTCCATCAAGGTTAATCATCTTGCATGTGCCAACAAACACATTCAACAGGCATAAAAACTAACAATGTGTGAAATTCCACACCAGTAGGGCCACCTACTTAAAAGAAAAATAGGAATTTGTGCCTCATTTTAAGCCCATTTTAGAATGGAACTGTAAATATGGGGTTGTTACCACCCATTTATTAACTTTACATCTGGCCTCAGGACTTGTACCCCAAACATAGTCATCACAACATGATACTGTTTTATAAATAAAATAGTGAGAAAATCAATTAGACACTTTGGAACACAATGAGGAGTAACAGTTCACGTTTACGACAAGGAGAGTGATACCTCTAGATACCAACATCCGCCAGCACTGAAGGCACGGGAAGGCTGCAACTCCCAATTCCCAGCCACGTTTTGTAATGGGGCCCTATATTTAGCATGTATTGAACCACGACCACGGGTGCTATTTCTGAACTTTGGTGCCTGAAATCCAGATTTGTGGCTCAGGTCCATCGCTAATTATTATATAATTAATCAAAGGGAAAAAGATTAGGTGGAAAATTGTTAATTTGTACCACATATTAGGGTTGGCTGTAGTAGCACTGTGAGTTGATGCAGAATTACAACCTGTTTTGTAATTAATAATTCAAATTTCAAAAGTTGACTCTTAGGTCTTAAAAGAGCTGTACATCCAAGACATTACAGTATTAAATGTATTAGATTTATGCAAAATAAATTTTTTTCTTGTGCATGAAACTACTGTAAGGACTTCTCTTTTATGGCAGGAAAATGTCCATAGGCTTCTCTCAGTTCTGAAACATTACAGAAAATCTGCAACGTTATAATGCAAAAATAAATGTTCCAGAGCCTAACAAGGACAAGGCTGGCTTCTGAGCTGGTTAATGTTAAAGGAATTTGCAAAACAATTTGACTCATGGGATTAAATACAGAACAACTGCTCCCACTAAACTGATCGAAGGTAGTAAAAACAATGCAAACCTCTCTATATATTACCACCACTAGCTTAGTTTAGAGGGCATACAAGCATGTTGTATCTTCATTGTGAGTTTGTCCTAAAAGTTGGTGGGGGGAGGGGGAGAGTTAAAAGAAAAAAACCACCACAAATCAGAGCTAGTCACTGAATTTAATGAAATATTTTCACAGCTCACCTATTAAGCTAGGCAATAAGATTAGCTGTAACAACCATGCCAGGTAAAACATAAGGACAAATCTTTGTGGGAAATAAATCTACGCTGAGCCTGTTTCCATTACATACATTTTTAGACACTTAGACCACCCTCATGCATTCTGCAAACGCTAGACTCTTGCAGGTGTTGAACTTACTCCTACTTTCATCAGAACTGGTGATTCATTACATAAAGCTCTATTGTATCACATGACGAAAATAAATAACTTTTAGTGCAGAATGATGAGCTTTTTCATTTTGGAGTAACTGGGAACAGACTAATGTTGCATGTTTCTGAACTAGACACCGAAATTGTCTTCACATTTCTACCTTTGGCTTAATAAAAAATCAATTTTTGAGATCTTTCCACTGTAACCTCCAGAGTCACGAATAAAAATATATATGGAAACCAAAGAATCTGTATTACCTGTGCTAAGTCACATTTTGTTAACCCTTTGGAGACTGCAGACATGCCCTACTGAGCACTAATTTGGCTGGCAGTCTGGATGGAAAATGTTGCCAGCTAAATTCAGGGGATGGCAATATATGTAGGTTCCATGAGATTTTTCAAAATTGACTATGAGATTTGGCCACACAATGCCCACTAATTTCAATTTACAATTTTCAACTGATGCCAGCTGAGGGCCTAGTCCTATGTGTAGTTGAGAGGCTGTATTAAAGGAATACAATCCAGCTTTTTATGCTCCACAGGGTTTTCCGGGCAGATCTGGGTAGATACAACATATTCTTAGTGTAAAAGTTTTATAAATTTTATATCAAACTATTGATTACCTTGTTACTGTTTGTGACTGACCTAGAGTTTTGGCAACAGCAGTATATAATAGTAACATTATATATGTTACTATTATGTATATATATATAATATATTGGAAAATGTTACACCCGCTAGGTAAGGTCAAGATAAACAAAGCTATCTGTTTTACCTGATTTTGTTGATCACTTACACACACAAAGCAGTACATAGAAAGTCTGTTAAGCAACAACTTGGAAAGTACAAGTCATGTTTTGGACTGCATGACCTTTTTTGCTGCTATCTTGCTGGGTTTTTTAAATTTATGAATCATTCGTGATTATGGACTGTTTTGGTTTTCATCATAAGGTATCCACCCAAAGTTCTATAGAAGCCAAAGCTGTGAAAATAAACCCTTTTGCTGCTGCTCATTCACTGACCCATAGGCTCTCCTACCTTCATCAACCCTTCACTGAAATCAGTTGACTGTTAAGAGTGAACCAGCTACATTCTATAGTCTAGCAGTTTCCTGAACCACTCTAGAACACTTGGCATTGTAACACTGACTGCTGCTGGATAATATACTTCTGTGGGTTTTTTTAATTCCCCAGAAACTTCTTTTCCACAGTACCAAGATGTGTAGAATTATAACAATCTGTATTTAAGATGAAATGGTAGGAGTGATGTCTCTACTATCTCCATGGTAAGGAGTGGTCAGAGGCATCCCCTGACTACCTACCATAGTCTTGAAGATTTTCTGGGGTGGGGGGAAGAGGGAAGGAAGGTATTATTTCTTTCCTTTATCACCCTCATGTTTCAGTGACTCTCTTCAGTCAAAAAGATTCAGTCAACTTCCACCAGAGCCTATTACAGCACACCTTGCTTTAGCAAGAGGGGAACAGTCAGAGAGGGGTGCAAGGTGCTCTCTCTTTACCAGGGCTAAGAGAAACTGCTAGTGAGGGACCGAGCTCAGCATTCAAGCCCTTTATATTACCACTTGACCACAAGGTAAGCTCCGGTGTCATACTCTCTTCAAATTTTAACCCAAATAATCACTAAGCACATTACCATTACTTCAGTGTGCACAGAACACCAGATATTTCCTTTGGAAATTTATGTAAAATATTTACTACATTAGCACATCCTTTTGTGTTTCACTTAGCAGCTAGATTATATACTATGAACCATATTATCCCTTAAATGTTTATATCACCATAAAGATAGGAGTAGGCTTTCTTGAATATAGTGGAAGGTGGATCCTTATTGCATTGACTACACCAGAATCTGATGAGCTCAGCAACCAGCACTCAATGAGATATTAACATTTTAAGTTTGTGACAAGAAGGGAATTTGAAGGATTGGGGGAGAGATAATTGCACGTCAGTGGTTAAGACTGAGAAACTTTTACCTGAGAATACTCATCTCCATCGCAGTAGAGGGGGAGGTACAATATTTGGCAAGACAAGCTTTACGATGCCCATCCCTGGGGTCTTTCTGTGAAGGGAGGAGGGCATAGACATCTGATGACAGCCTCCCATCCGTCCCATTCACACGGTCAATATGGGGAGTGGGGAGAAGCAAGGGGAAGCAGGACAGACGTCTTCTCCTCCTGCAGCTGCTCACAGGCCAGTGTGGTGGAGGTGACTCAGATAATTGGCTCCCTCTTCCCCTTCCCCTATGCGTAAGGCCATCTCAGGCATGTGGCTGCCATTGCAGGCATTTTCAGCTCCCTCCCCCCACCTTATGCTACCCAATAAGTTCTAATAGTTTTTAGGACTGGGTTTCCAGATGGCCAGATCACTTTTTATGGGGATCAGGAAGAAATTTTCCCCTGTGGACGAGATTGTGTGTGTGTATGTGTGTGTGTTTCCCTGTCTCACAAGTTCACTGAGGCCAGGTTCGTTAGGACAAAAAGGATACCAACATTTGGGAACTGAATGGTACTAAAAACAAAACAAAAAATAAACACCTGACCGGAGGAGGTAAGCATCAGGATAAACGAAGATATTGCTGAGGTCACAATTTGTAGCCTATCTCCACAGCAGGTAAGAGTGGTTTTAGGTGGTCAGCTCCTTGGGTAATCCCAAAAGGCAGCTGGCATAGCTGCCTCTGAATTGGGAGGCAGTAGGAGGTCTTAACTCTCACATAGATTGACCACATACCCCTCAATTATATCTACATTTTTCTTTGTGCATGCTGTGAAAGGCCATTGGATTCAGCAGTGGGGCTTAACCCTGTGTATGCGTATGGGTAGATTAGACTGAATGAGCTGATCTGTCCTGTCCTGGTGGCCGTCTCACCTTAAGCAGATTAATCTTGCCCTAGATCCAAATGATTTCCCCACCCCCCACCCCATTAGTGGTTAATGTTAGTAAAGTTGCACCCTGCCACTTCATTCTATCTTGTGTCTTCATTCTCATGTGTATCCTGATCAATCACAAATTTGCTAACCCCATCTATTGAGCCAGACACGGGTAGATAATTATAGATTGGAGGGGAGGGGTGCTTAGAGGAACTCAGTTATATTTCCCTGTACATATGGTAATAGACAACAGTTATGTATGCCTTGGTATCTAATATTAAAATACCTGCCCTTTAACATCTCTATTTTTATGTAATCCATGAAGTATTTTCTGTCTGGAAGCAGCCAAGGAGTTTTTGTGTGATATAATTTTGAAGCGAGCCTGGGATAGATTTGCTGAGTTATAGTTAAATGACATGTGATTGGTGAGTTTGTTAATTATTTGCTTAGATCAAGTAACTTATTCTTTTCTGATACACATTGAAAAAATTAATCAGAGACTCACTCTAGAGAGTAGACTGAAAAGAGGAGAGAGTTCAAAAGCAAGATTAAAAACAACTACATCATGGTATTGATAAGCAAGATAAAAAATCCTAGTTTACGAATATCTAGGTAATTAGTAGTTTGAAAATAATCCCTCTCAGCAGGCTTTTACTCATATCAGCTCATAAACAAAGTTTTATATACATGGCTAGATAACGTTTACATGCATCTTATCCACATTTACCTTGAGAAAAACAATGTAAGAATGTAATATCATAATGCGACACATTTTCCTTTTCCCCCCATAGATAAGTAAAATAACTTGCTTTTGCTCTACAAAACAAAACAGATTTAAAAAGGTGAAAGCAGGGGAAGGTGATTTTATTAGCCTCTCTAGAAGCTCTCTTTCCTGTGTAATAAATTAATCATATCAAGTTGTATGATTTCTGTAATTCATCCTTTGCAAAATGTGTTAAAATCTGTTTAAAGTAATGTTCCAAAACAAATTCAATAGAATTCTATTCAATGTTAGTAACTATATAACTCTGGGTCTTATAGAACAGTCAGCTTGAGTCACTGAGTAGTCAACAGAATCCATTAGTTCCAGTTACTATGCTTAAAATTTTTAAATTTTAACTAGTGCCTAAGCTGACTCATCACATTCTTGCTTAAAGAATTTAATCTCACCACTGACCACTTAACTCTTACAAAGACCAACTGAAGTGCAGTTGTCAATAATTTCAGAGCTTGTCCTTAGCTGGATAACTTCTCTTAGTTTTTTATTATCAAGAAGATTAATAATGAGAAGTTACAGTATTACTGAGACTATAAGTTTAAGTGAAGGTACTGTAAAGGAATAGAAAATTCAAAAGTTTGTCACTTAAACAAAGGAACATGAAAGGAGGCATAATCCAAGCATAAATTTAATAAATGTTTAGGACCAGATTTTCAAAACCACCCAGTAGTTTCCATGTAAGCACCATAAATAAGTGCCCAGATTTTCAAAAGAGCTCATTTCTCAAGTTATGCAGGTAAATACAGTGGCCTGATTTTCAAAAGAGTGCAAAACCAAGCAGCTTCTGGTGCAATGAGAGCTCAGCATTTTTGAAAATCTGGCTCTTAAAATGCTGCAGTGCTCCCTAAGAAGTAAATGTACTATTACCAACCTCAAATGTTCAAAAATCATAAATCAGGCTCCCAAAATACCATGAGATCAAAATCCATTAATTTTCATAGAAAATGGACATTATTTACCCATAGCTAATAAATGTGTAACAAAGTAATTTTCGTTTTTATCGGACGTGTAACCTCAGCAAATCTATATCCTCTTGAATGTTCAGAGAAATCCTATTAACTTTAATGGATGTTATGCTTAGAAAGAACAGAACCCATAATGCTCAACTTTACAATGTAAATATTTAGAAATCTCAATGTGCATTTAATTTAGCTGATCCCAATAAACAACATTAATGTTCATTTTAGTTAGTTCAAAATCAGCAAAAGTTTCTCTTTAAATGTTGGTAGGGATGTGTTAGAAATTAAGATGATTTACATCACAGATTAATAAACCACAGGCTGAGAAATCTCAGACTAAGCTGCAAGCCTGGGAACTTCATTGATGTGGAAACTGTGGTGTGAACAGCGGAGCAGAGAAAGTAACCAAAATCTACTCAGGGGAAACTTGTCAAAGCTTCAATGTGACAATAAAAGGGTCGAACATAGCATTAATCACTGAGTTACTATCTGTGTTCATGCTTAAATAGCCAATGGTGAAGGCAAACAGGTCAATTCTCCCCTACATGGGACATGTCACCCTTCTGTCTGGTATGATGTTTTGGACAACAGAAAGGGACACATCCAGATGTTGACATCAATATCCCCTTGGTCATACTCCATCTAAGATACTCATGTGGCCCCCATTACCATAGTATTTGAGGACCTCACCATCTTTACTCTAATACCCATGTGCGGTAGGGAAGAATAATGATCCTTATATTAGGGATTGAGAACTAAGGCACAGAGAGATTACGTGTCTTGCCCAAAGTCACACAAGATGTCTATGGCAGAGCATGGACTTGAAGCTTTGTCTCCTGAGTCCCAGGCTAGTGAACATCCTGCCTCAGTTTTCCTTGCGTACTTCATAACTGCTGACAATATACACTCTGCCTAAAGACACTTGCTCAAAAAAAACTGAGCTTTGGGAAGAGTTTGCCTAACAAACGTGGTTCTTCAGTTCAACCAATAGTGGACACTGTGTCAAGCGATTTGTAATAAAAATCGGAGCGTAATGTCTCTCAGAATAAGTTTAATAAAAACCCAAGAGAAGCAAGGTGACGTGCATCAGTAGTTACAATAAGTGACAGGATATACACAGATTGAAATGTGTACACAGTGATGTATGTATTTAACAGGACCAGTTTTCATCTAGAAAATAAAGCTATCCTGTTAAATGTACCTTCCACCAGTAGCAAAGGGGGGGAAAAAATCACACCTAGCTAGTTTAAAGTGCCTCTGGCTGGACATTCAAAAACTGTAGCACCCTACATTTTGGCAACTTTTGAAACTGTGCTATAAAGACGTATGAGTAATCTTTGCTGTATAGAGGCCACACAGTTAAAGCGAAGGGGCTGTTGTAAGCTGTATTCTCAGTCCACTAGCTGCCTTCTTAACTATTTCTAACTACAAATTATGATTTCCTCTGAATAACAAAACCCAACTTCAACCTGACATTTGAGCAAGTACCCATTGTAACATAACACATCAAGGGCATTTACTTCTGTGAACGCACAGGCATTTAAATACTCCAGATCTGTTTCGGGGGGATTGTAAAATATCCTACTTTGAAAAAAAAATTGTGTGTTTGAACGTCCAAAAATAAGAAAAGGGGCACAGGCAAATAACGGTCTCATCAGCAAGAACAGCAAAACTAATTTGTTTGCTTAGCAATCAGGAAGAGTTGAGTGAGTAGGCCTGAGTGCAAGAAAACTGAGATCACTGAGCCTAGTTAGGTGAAAGGAGGGTCACTGCTGGGCAGGGCCGGCTCTAGGCACCAGCTAAGGAAGCAGGTGCCTGGGGTGGCAAATCTGAAAGGGGGGTGGCGCTCAGATTGTTGGCGGCCCTTCAGCTGCAGCTTCTTCATTTTTTCCTTCTTCGGAGGCCACTTTTTTTTTTTCTTTGCTTCGCCGCTTGGGGTGGCACAAAAGGTAGAGCCGGCCCTGCTACTGGGTGGGTTAGTTCATGCTGATGTTTTATTACAAAACCAGCATACTAGTCATTCAGATAGTCTTAGAAGCTGGAGCTAGACAGAGAGACAGAGAAAGCAGGGGAAATAGGATTTTCTTCTTTTCTTATAGGAGGGTTTTTTTGGACATCGTATGGACAATTTGGAGGGAGCACCACAATATGTGTTTTATAAACTAAGAAATACTGAAGCTATCTCCAGTCTAGATTTGGCTTATCTAATTGGTTCTGTAGTGCATCATTCAAAGGCAGGTTTTGCTCTCAGCAAACTGTGACACGACTGCTGGTTTTGGTGATCCTTCTACCATCACAGAAAAGTAGTCTACAGAAAAAATGAAATAAAAATACACAACTTTGGTGGTTATTCAGAAGCTGACTGCAGGAAAAATAAGTTAAAAATAATCTAAGGGCAATTTCTAAATTATTCTTATGAAATATTTACATTACATTCGGCTCCAATCCGGAACAAAGCAGATCTTGGACTAGAAGTTGTAAGAAGACGTGCAGATACAATCCCTACCATGTAGAGCTTAAAGTCTAATGAAGTGTTGAAAGTCTGAGAAATATTTTTGTTTGTTACTAAAGAAAGCAGTAAAGAGATTATGGGGTGGCGCTGAGGAATGCCCAGGCTCCTCCCGCTTGTTGGCTTGTTGCTGAATAGAAGGAGAAAATGGCAGCCTTTAAAGTAACTGTAAAAGTCAGCAAAAACAACGAGGAGTACTTGTGGCACCTTAGAGACTAACAAATTTATTTTGGCATAAGCTTTCATGGGCTAAAACCCCTTCATCAGATGCATGGAGTGGACAATACAGTAGGAAGATATATATACAGAGTACATGAAAAGATGGGGGTTGCCTTACCAATTTTTATGAGACAATTCAATTAAAGTTGGCTACTATCAGCAGGAGGAAAAATCATTTTTGAAGTGGTAATCAGGGCGGCCCATTTCAAACAGTTGACAAGAAGGTGTGAGTAACAGTAGGGGGAAAAATTAGCATGGGGAAATAGTTTTTAGTTTGTGTAATGACCCGTCCATTCCCAGTCTTTATTCAGGCCTAATTTAATGGTGTCCAATTTGCAAATTAATTCCAGTTCTACAGTTTCTCGTTGCAGTCTGTTTTTGAAGTTTTTTTGTTGAAGAATTGCCACTTTTAAGTCTGTAATTGAGTGTCCAGGGAGGTTAAAGGGTTCTCCGACTGGTTTTTGAATGTTATAATGGTTGACGTCTGATTTGTGTCCATTTATTCTTTTGCATAGAGACTGTCCAGTTTGGCCAGTGTACATGGCAGAGGGGCATCACTGACACATGATGACATATAATTATTTTACAAACAGGACACCATCAAATTAGGCCTGAATAAAGACTGAATATGCCCAAATAAATTTGTTAGTCTCTAAGGTGCCACAAGTACTCATTTTTGCTGATACAGATTAACATGGCTTCCACTCTGAAACCTGTAAAAGTGAGGTTGGCATGCTGTATTATGTCACAGGGGTATAAAATAAATTATTCATTTGACAAGGCATGTGGCGTATACATTTTCCTCAGGATCCCAAAGTCAAACTCAATCAAAAAGAAGAGATCTGAAACTGCATTTTAGTTTTTAGAGACTGAAGGTAGTATTCAAGCAGTCTCTTTTGTCGTTCCAGGTACCTATGATCACTCCTACATCTTGGATGGACCCAAAAGTTGGTGGTCACCCATATGGAATCCACAAATCTAAGGTTTCTGTGTCCAGCTGGATCAAGTGTTCATGGCAAAAAAATAGGTGGCTAATAACACGTTGAATTTGTATTAAACAGTGCTAAAGGATGTAGAATTTTTCTGCTTAGATATGGCACTGTGGGTGTGGATGATGCATTACATACGTGTTTCTTAACTCTTTCCTAGGCTCCTATTTTGTCTCTAAAAATCATGCCACTCTAACCCACTCCGAATGGACTATGGCTCCATTGGCTATTTGTGAAACTTCCAAGCATATGCACATAAGCTATGTAAGTTATCAGGATGGTCCTGATTTGGACAGACTGTCCTGGGTCTCAGATAGTTTTCATCTTTCACTCATCCTTCTGTGTGTGCTTCACACAGCCACTACAACTTACCCACCAACTCACGCCTGTCAGCTGTCTCTCGCCTAATCAGCTGGAAGTGGAAGTTATGTCTACTTCCAGCTCAGCAGAGAGTTGCAAAGACTGCAGCTGTAGCAGGATCTCAAGAGTAGAAATGGCTCCCAGCTCAGTGAGAGGATGTTCTTCAGACCTGTGTGCAGGCCTTGATCAGAGGAATCAGAATGAGAGGAGACATGGATCAAGCTAAGGATGGGGAGGGGAGGCCTATAGGAGAATAAGGGTGGGGATGGAACAAAAACACAATACGAGATGGGAAAAAGGAGTGCAGAGATGGGGGGCCTGGAGGGAAATAAGCCTTGAGGGACCTCACAGAAGGAAGGAAGGGGGAAAAAAACCAAAAACAAACCAAACCAACAAAATACAACAGAAGACACAGGAAGAGGATAGAGACAGAATAATACACACATGGAAGAGGATACAGACCAAAAGTAGCAAGAAATAAGGCCAGACTTGGAACTTAATAGATATGTGGGGGGAGGAGACGATGGAGGGAAAGGAAGTTAAATTTGTCAAATGACCAGGACTTACAGGAGACAGGGTCAGAAACATCACAATAATGGAGTGATGGAGAAATTAACAGGGATGTAAGGATAAATACATGAAACATCAACAAAGGGTAGCAAAGAGGCAGGGATAAATATTTTGTCCAGTTGGAAATATGATGATGTTAGTGGTTACCCAAAGTTATTCATTGAGGAGGACTGAATGGTTGTGCACTCACAAGATTTGCATGTTTGTAAGATGTTGCATGTTTTTATCATGAAAGGGATTACTTTAATGTCACAGCCATGATTTTATCTTTAAACATCCCAGTGATAGTTTCCATTTTTGTGTAATATAGGTTGAAAGCTGATTTTTAAAAAATAGTCAGTGAACAAAATCTTTTGTGAATATTCCCATTGACAATTAATCTGGAATGACTCACAAAATGGCAGCATTGTGACCTCAGTTTGATTTGCAATTAACCAAAATTATGCTGTTATTGTAGCTGATGTGTAATTAACCAGCGTAGCAAGATATGCTACCTAATGAGCCTAGATAGGGGCAGCATTATTCTTATGCATATTTAGCAGATTCTGCAGTTAAGCAATGTGCACTTCAGTGGAGTACACTCTCCTTCTAAATTCAACTTCAGAAAAACACTTATTAGAAATGCAAATAAAATATATACCACCAACACATCCTACTTTAATCATTTCTTCCTCTTCAGAGCCACCTTCAAAAGAAAAATCAAACTGCAACAAGTCCAAAGAATGTTGTACAAACAGAGTTAAAGGATAATAGACAGTAGTTACACAAAGTTACATGCTTATTTGGACAGAAGCTGGCATATTTCAAACTAAATACTTAAGAGACACATATACAGCCAGCATAACTGAGTGTAGCTCTGCCGATGTCAATAAATGGATATTTAAGGCCCTGTACCTGCAAGATTCTGATCACTCAACTCCTATTAATATCAGGCACTCAGCACCTCTCAGGATTGGTCCTTAAAGAAAACAAGAGCAAATGCAATGCAATTCATGGTTTCAAAGCCCTTAGCAACTGAAAAGCAACAAGTTAAATAAAGCTAGATACATAGTGAGACTGAATTTTGGAGAAGCTAATCACTTCTGGGTTGAACTTTCTCTGAGGAGTGGAGGAGGATTTTGGCAGCAGGAGGAGGAAAGGACTAATGCTCAGTGGGAACCCTTGTGTGGCAAAGGGTTGTTGGGAGACAGTAATTGAGTTCATATTCCTTCAGCCAGTCTGTTGCCAATCTCACCAGCTGAGATCACCAGCAGCTCCTTCACATGTCTTGTCCAAGAGCTTTCAAAAAATATGGGAGAAAACACCATTGCTGTCAAACTGAGACAATGGAAGAGGACTTTAAATGGGGATATTCATGGTTTTCAGGAACACATGGTGAGCCTAACTGCATCCTGACTTTAGCCTTCACACTAAATGCTCATTATCTTCAGGGGGAGAGCCACATGTGGGTCCATGGCAGGATTGACAGTAAGTTGTCTAGCTTCTAGTAACCAAGTAGGAAATAATCAGGGTTCATATATTCAAGAAAAAAATGACAGAGGGCACTAGATTCAGTTCAGTATGCACTGATTATGGAGGGCTGGTATAGTTTTCTAAGACCCACCTTGAAAGATAATACTGGTAGCCAATTATAGTAACAAATGCTAAACTACAATTTTTCCATGCTAGACAGACCAACTATGCTGCTAATGTAAAATCCTGCTATTTCATTTGGATTACAGAAGCTAAGAATGCAGCATTTCCACTCTGGTATCAGGTTATAAAGGCAGTGCAGAAGATTAATAGAGAAATTTAAAGAAAATGGTTAAGTCATCACACAATGTCAGATTTTCTTCCACTTGGGGAAAAATGGTACAGAATTTCTGCCATGCCTTGAAATACTATCTGGAAGGATTATATGTAGTGAAGAAGAGGCAAAATATTTTTTTAAACCGCAGAACTGTTGACACAGAAGAGAATATGAAAAAAAGAACCCTTGCTCTTTTGAAGACTGTAATGCTTAGATGCTAGGTAATCTACATTCTCAAGCAGGATTTGCAGTAGTAAACACTCAACGAAAAACAGGTTTAATTTATATTGTGTACAGGAGGTTTTGAAATTTATAAAGTTATCAAGGTAGATCATAAAACCATTTCCCTTCTTTTCAAAGATGAAGGGGCAGTTTGTGATACCTCTGAGTAGTACTTTACAGCTTGTGCAGTCCCACTGGCTTCAATGGGACTGCTTCTGGTGTAAATTAATATTCAGCATGAGCAAGGGCATCACAACTTGGCCCTATGTGGAGAAAACATTTTGAAGCAGTTGTACTGTATATTTATCTGCATTTTTTTAACAGGGACAAAGGACACACAGATTACTTCTAAATTTCTGAATAATCAATCCTCTTTTACATACTAAAACAACCATCATACTTTCTACTAATAACCAAATTAGAATAAGTCAGTTTGGGGCTTCCCTGGTAATAACAATCCTCTAGGTTCAACTAATACAATATCCTTCCTTAAGTATTTAAAAACTTCTTATTTCACTAGAAATCTTATGCATCATTCATCATTCTCTCCCCCTGGGAAGTCAATGACACCAGAGAAAATCACAGCTGGATGTCAGGGACAAAAATAACTCCTGTTACTTAGGTAGAACAGGACTTCAGTCAGGAACAGATATTTTTATGTCTGAATTGTAGGGCCGCTGAGAAACTATATTCTTTATTGATCTGCTAAATTTTACTGCATGCAAAGTAGAAAGCAGTAAAATTATCAGCCCCATCAGTGCTCTCTGTCCTCAGAAGTGAAGCTACTACACCAACGTCCCAGATTGATTTGAGCAATATCAGAGATGAGAGGGGTTTTATTTAAGAGTTAAGATATAAAGTTAATTCTCTGCTGCATATTTTCATACTCAGAGCATGTACCGTCTGGGTAATTGTGGGGGAAAAAAGTAGTAGTTGTAATAACACAGTCTCTCCCACTGGAGCCACTATAAAGTCGCATAAAAATCATCAGCTGTACCAAAATGAAGATAAAACCCAGAAACGGATTTGCTCTTTAAGTCCCTCTGGGCCTCCTTCCTGCACCCCCTCTTATCAATGCAAGGTAAATTAGTCTCTCCATCATCCATGGTTAGGAGAAGTTAGAATCTCTGTGGGAAGCATGCACTTTTTACATGCCTATTTGGTTTGTACATTTTGAGAACTCTCTTACACACCTAATCCTATAGCCATTAGTAGGGCAATAAAAGGACATAAAATGAATGAACAGCAATAAAGTGATCATATCTCAGCATGTTTATTTAGTTGTGGTTCTTAATGACAGAGACCTTCGTACCTGGTGATACCTGGAGCTCAGCATCACTGCTAATAATTCTCCCCCTGCCTCAGATTCCAATATTTTTGCTACGACTTCCAATGTCATTAGAAGCCCAATACTTCAAACCCTTACTCACGCAAATCAGATGACTCACATATAGGAAGATATTATATTAATGATAGATTCTGGAATAATATCACAGTGAACACAACAAACAGTACCTACTATTTTTGTTTAAAACTTGAAATTCAACTGTCCTTAAAATACCTTGAGAAGGGAAAAACAAATTGTTCATCTGATTCATAACTGTGATGTGAAGTACTCCACTTACCAGTAAGAGACCAGAAAAAGAGAGAGAGAGAGGGAGAAAGAGAGAGAGTTAGATAGCGCTATATGGAAAATCCATATTGCCTGAACTTGTGTGAGGAAGGGCTTGCAAGTTCGGGCAGTACGGATTTTCTGAAGAGCTATGTCTCTCTCTCTCTCTTTTTTTTTTCTTCTGGTCTTTTACTGGTAAGTGGAGTACTTCAGACCACAAGGTGTAGTTCTGAATCAGATGAACAATTTGTTTTTCCCTTCTCAAAATATTTTAAGGAAAGTCGAATTCAAGTTTTAAACAAAAATAGTCGGTACTGTTATGTTCACTGCGATGTTGTCCCAAAAGCTATCATTAACATAATATCCATTGCTCTCTGATTTAAAGGGCCACATTTACCTATTAACTATTTAGGTTCAATTTTGCTACCTTCATTTCACTGTTTATAATATCCACCAAGACACTTTAAATTAAAGTTCTTTTCTTCCCAATTCTTTCTTAACAATTTGTCAGACATTGATATCCTAGATTAATGCATTTTAAAACCAGAAGGGACCATTATGATAATCTAGTCTGACCTCCTGTGTAAAATAGGCCATATAATTTTACCCAGTAATTCCTCTGTTGAGCCCTTGAACTTGTGGTGGTACTACAGGATATCTTTTAGAAAGATCTCCAGTCTTGAATTAAAGACAAGTGACAGAGAATCTACCAAAATCTATATCCTTTGGTGAGCTGCTCCAATAGTTAATTACCCTCACAACTTAAAACTTGCACCTTATTCCAGTTTGAATATTTCTAGCTTCAGTTTTTGGCCTTCGTCTCTTTTCCCATATCAGTTAAAATTAACTTAGTTCATCTTTGTCTGGAATCCGTCTTTCTTCACCAATATTACTCATGATATAATATTCCTGCAAAATCATTTCACTTCAACCTCATTCCACCTTCCCTTAATGATCCCTTCTTTCCTTCCCTATCTCCTTCTCCCTTTCTTTCCTGCCCTATCCCCTCTCCTTCCTTTTGTCTTTCTATTTACACTTTACAAAACCCCATTAAAAATAATCACGGAGCTAACATGAAATTCAAACCATCACTCGTTCACTCTACTTGTATGTTATATCCCTTTTGTCGGTCTTGTCTCTTTAGAGGTTGTAAGCTCTTTGGAGCAGAGACCGTGTTAAAATATGTTTGTACAGCACCTAGCACAGTTGGGGCCTCTAGGTACCACTGTAATAATACAAAGTAGTAGCAACAACAACACATATAACAATATTTGGGAATTAGGTAGAATTCAGGCCTTCTCTTGCATGTGTTTTTGAAAAGGAGTGACTAGGCACAGAACTTTTGTACCACTTTTCCCACACCTCCTCACACAATGGAATTTACCCTCCACAGGTTCTCTGTGGCCAAACCTTCCAAGGATATGTTCCAAAGTAGGTTCTGTGGTCAAGAGGTATGGTCCACATTTTTTAGCACACACATATGCTAGCTTCTTTATGCAATCTCCCCTGCTGAGAGTACCCAGGCTTCTAGCATGACTATATTTCCCTGAGATCTGTGCCTCGGCTGTATGTACACACCCAAGATGGCCAAAGGTGCTCTTTCTAACATACTTCAGCAGCATTAATTGTCAATATTTATATAAAACCTGTTATCATACACACAACCTTTTCAAAGTCCCATAGATAGGCCGGAGGATCTGGATAAAGCCTGGAGAGGATGCTTGTGGATATGCAGATGTTTTAAGAGCCTGCTTCTGCTGCCCTTATTCGTGTTGAATAGCATGTTACTCTGTCAATATATACTACTCTTATTCTTGAATGGATCTTGACCAGTTCTAGAGCTGGACAAATACTAAACTAAAAAGAAATGTTGAATATGTTACTCAATATATAAGAGTTTCAAAGAAATCAAATAATATATTCACTACACACAATTCACCCAGACCTGGATTGTTTTAAAGTTAGATGGTTTCTTGATTGGAACCAACTTTCAGGCTTATAATTTCATACTATATCTGTGCTAGAAGAGACCACTGCTAAATCATCTAAATCCATCCTGGAGCACGTGACAAGATTTTATTTAATCGTTCCCAAAGCATTCCTGATAAATGTTTATTCTAAAGGTGCTTGAATATTTCTTCTGATACACTGGCTTTGGAGTTTACTATTGTTAACCTTCTTCTGATTTTTAACTTACATTTTTCCCCACTATATTTTAAATAAATTATTACTTGTTCTTCCCTTATTGATTAATAAGCATAATTAAACCCAGTTCTCATCATAACAACCTTTCACATCTCTCTTCTATCTTTTCTGGAGTAAATTTGTCCTATTCCCTTATCATTTCCTGAAAGGTCATCCTTAGGACCTTCCAAGGGTTTTTTGTTCCTTTTCTGAGAACTCTCTAAACATGCCTGTCTCTTTCAAAATGTGGCAATCTGTACTGAGTGCAGTAAACCAACTGGTACCTAACAAGTATTCAGAACAGATTAATTATCTTACTTGGTGAACATGTATTTATCCTTTTAATAGGTAAGCAATGACACACTACAGGCTGAGCATTAATCAGCAAATATACTTACACCTTGGGAAATCATGTGGTTCCGTAATACAGCCAACATGTTGCAAAGCTGGTCAAAAACTATTTTGCAAAAAATCAAGTCCAAATATTCAACTTTTCAAAGTTTTCCAACTAGCCCTACCCTGGAGTATGTTATTGTGCATATAACATGGTTTGTTGAAATAATAATTAATACTAAATAAATAATCATAATAAACCTACCCCCACTTCTCCCTGTGAGCTGAATATGTCATTCACGCAGAGCCCAGAGTAAAGTGTTGTGCATAGTTTGGCGCAGCACCCAAGGAGGCACTGTGCTTCCAAGGAGGAGAGAATGAAAGATGGAATATGAGAATTGAAGGGGCACTGTGTGATTGGTTTTACTTTACTGAAACACAGGTTTCAAAGGTTTGGGAAACACTGAGCTGGTCAAAATCAATGTTCTTTTTGTCAATATTCCTTGTGTAGACACAGTTGACTTACTCTCTAACTTGCACTCTTTTGTAGTAAAAATAACAATCAAGCAGGTGTTCGATCCAAAATATGGATCTAGTTTTCTTTCGTAAAGAAAGAAATCTGTGACAATAGGTCAGATTCTGTGCTATGTCTTTCAGGAGATACAGACACAATGTGCCCCATAGGCTGAAGTGGGATCATGTGTGTAATTCTGTCATCTTTGTCCCTCTCTAATTCTAGACTGTTCAGAAGAATCAGGATAAAGTGCAATCAGGAGAACCAGGACAAAGTGTATGGATAATGGAGTTGAAACATTTGATCAAAACCTAATTAAAAGCAGTCTTAAACTTAAATATAGTATTCATAACGTTAATAATGTGAATGAAATTTGACTGGCAACAAAAAAATGAAATGATTTTCTTTTGCAGCTCACTACCATAAAGGAATTCTTTTTAAAAAGACATTGTGCATACATACAGTAGCTTTATGTTTGCCTACATATTTGCCCTATTAAAACCATTCACAGTTAAAATGAAATGCTGGCAACATATACCGCAGCTAATCTTAACAGCAAATATTGGCACTGGATTCTTGGGTAGGCAGATTTATTCACATAAATACTATGTAATTTTGTGAATAATAATTTGAAGTTATGTATTTACATGTGCTGCAATTTACATGGGTATTAAAACAATAGTACTGAAGTATATATAAGAATGAGTGCTTAAAAGTTTATAGTAGGACTATTTATTTTTAACAATCTATGTGGTTGTACAATTTGGATTTGTGAATATTTTATGAAGGAATCATGCTGTAAATTTTTTGCATAATGCTTTTTTAAAAGAACACAGTTTTTATCAGCATAAATGGGAAAGAGTGATACCCAGAATGTTATATAAAGTTAATATATGTACTTCTGGGCTCTCTATTCATACAAGTCTGCAGGTAAGCAGGGAAGTTCTCTAGTGTTCTGTGAATTTTTAAAACACTAATTTCATTGGTCAGCAAAGTATTATTGCTATGAATGTAGGGAACTATGCCTAGATTGAAGAAAGAAATAACTGGCAATAATTTTATGTTAATTTTTAATTATTATTTAATTATTATTAATTAAAAATTAACATAAAATTAATAATTTTAATTTCAAGATAGAAATAGACCATAAACTGTTGGAAGCCACCGTGCAAAGCACTGACTAGTCTTTAGAAAATTAATATGAAACGGAAAAAGTACTCTTTATGTCTGAAATGCAGGCCTGGTAAGGAGCATGTTATACAGGACATTCTCTCACTACAGCCATAGATACTGAAATATGAAATATAATAAAAAATAAAAATAGTGAAATTTGACATAAATTTGACTCAAGTTCTACCCAAAATTTGAGAAGAAATGTCTATGAACTGGAAGTCACTAACACATTTGTAAAAGCTGGTGTGGACAATCCTTACGGCTCAGTCTAGGATAAAGAATAAATATCTGCATCCTGGAACAAACATGTGGGAAGCCTCCACCCTAGTCTTTACAACATTATTCAATTAACTGGATGTAAAAATATCTAATGTAGATATACCCTATGAAAAGAGCCAGTCATCTTTTTCTGGACAAGCGTGGATGTTTCCTTCAAGGATAATGTATCCAGTTAATAAATCTACAATAAATATAGGAAAGGGAATTCAAAAGATTTACTGTTGGTCCAAGGCTGGTTCAGACCTATTTGAATTAAACAGGAAAGATTTTATTTTCTTACTGGGCTACAGCTCATATGTCTTTTAAACTGAGTTACTGTACAACATATCAAGTAGCAATGGAACTACCACACTGTAAAAGGCCATTTGTTCACCATGGAATTCCAGATGAGTTAACGATAGATAATGGCCCACAATTCATTTGTGACTTATTTTAGCAATTCTCTTTTATATAGAAATTCAAGCACACCACATCAAGCTCTTGCTATGCATGAACAAATGAGTTAATTGAAAAGAATCAGTACAAATAGAAAAGCACTTGATAAAAAAGGAACTAGCATGCTTAAGATACTCTTATATAGCACTGATTATTGTGACACATCAGTTTTATTAGGCTCTCCACTTCAGAGACGTACAGGCAGACGAACCAAAACCTTAGTGCTAAAATTTAACAAGCTTCTTGAACCAAAGACAATTAACCTTGAAGTAGTTACAAAAGAATTCTATATAATTATGATGTCAGCCATTTTGGCCAACTCCAAGGACTGAACCAGTGACCTCCAGAACTGAAAGCATAAGCAGAGACTGCTTGAGCTAGAGAGACAGTCTAGCTACTGCAGCAGACTTACATCCTCTATGGATTGGGCACAGAGGGATACACATAAACATACAGACCAATGGGTTATACCAGGAACTTAAAACAGAACTAGAGTGAGAAAACTGACCAAATACCCTCATAACATTTTTCCTGCTTGCACACGGAGTAGCTGGCAAAGTACTAAACAACAAGCGACATCCTCTTTACCGAGGCTGCATGTCACAACCTCCTGAGGGACAGTCTGACAGGGGGGTCAGGGAGAACACTGGCTCTCTGATTCTTGAATGCGGGCAGAATATTCCTGCACTGACAGAAGTAACACGCACCCAACACTCATAATGGAGAGCATGAAGAGCAGCAACCTTGGCTCCTGGTGGTGGATCCATCTCAGCAGCCAAACAAGCCATGGCACAACAAACTTGGAAGCAGAAAGTGGGTATGTGACCAAAAAGCCATTGTTACAGATGTCCAGTAAAATAAGCAGAAACAATCCTCTTATCTGGATGTTTGGGTCACAAACCTTGGTCTCCTTCCTAGGTGTCTCTCCTTCTGTGTTTTACTAATTGCCTGCATTTGTTTGTAGCTGCTATGTTGAGATGTGTAATTTCAGTTTGCTATTTTTGCATAGAAAGAAAGGCAATTGGAAGGACTTCAGTCTTGTGCTAAGAAAACTTGAAATTATTTCATACGTCACTAGCTTAAAAATTGCCTAATTTCACACTGAAGACATTTTTGTTCTCTGTGCAAACCAGTTAGACGTATGTGATGATAGCAAAACAGAAACTCTGCTGAAAATGACCTTTCTAGCTCTTTGCAAAAGCCATTAAATTTTAAATGTTTTTCTTTTCTTTTTTGTTGGCAGCAGCAGTGCAGGCTTCTCTTCACTACGCACCATCAATTGCATTAACTCACTTCCTGTACGTGCAAGAGGATAAAATTAGGCTGTGAGCAAGGATGCCAGTTGTAAAGGTGGTTTCTCCACTAGGAACTAGATTGAGACCACAAATTAATTTCACATACTCCAAGAAGCAGCCATCTGATGGTAACAAATTTGTGTGTGTCAATTATGCAAAAATTAGATAGGTGAGAAAACTAAACAGTAAAAAAGTAAATGCTTTAGATCAGTGGTTCCCAAACTTTTTCCGCCACTTGTGCAGGGAAAGCCCCTGGTGGGCCGGGCCAGTTTGTTTACCTGCCACATCCGCAGGTTCGGCCAATCGCGGCTCCCAGTGGCTGCGGTTCGCTGCTCCAGGCCAATGGGAGCTGCTGGAAGCGGCGCGGGCTGAGGGACGTACTGGCCGCCGCGGCCCTCCAGGGGCTTTCCCTGCACAAGCGGCGGAACAAGTTTGGGAACTTCTTTAGATTATGTTTTGATGTGTAAACAGGCTACCAGCTTTCTGGAGAGCATCTCAGTCTTATGACCTTTAGGCATGATCTTGTGTCTCCTGGATTGTATATCTGTGTTTTTCCCAGCAAAATATGTTTCAAGTTCTGTATTTTCTATGTAGGTCTCCAGTGGGTATTTTTCCTTTTTACTGTCAAAATCCAGAAATTTTGAATTTCTTGTCTTTTTGTTTTCAAGCAAGAGTGCATAGCAGACCAACATTAGCACAAACTAAACATTTGTTTCAGCAATGTATAAGTCATAAAAATATGCAAGACAGAGGAGTGTTGGTTGGTTCTGAGAACTGGTAATGGAGTATGGGGGTCACTTGTTTGATTTCAACCCATGTCAGTAGTGACTAAAGTTCGGTGGTGGACAAACTGCGTCCCATCAGGGTAATCTACTGGCTGACTACAAGGCAGTTTGTTTACATTGACCGGCCGCAGGCACGGCTGCCCACAGCTCCCAGTGACACGGTTCACCATTCCCGGCCAATGGGAGATGCGGGAAACAGTGGCCAACACGTCCCTGCAGCCTGCGCCACTTCCCGCAGCTCTCATTAGCTGGGAACGGCGAACCGCAGCCACTAGGAGCTGCGGGCGGCCATGCCTGCGGCTGGTCAATATAAACAAACTGTCTCACGGCCCGCCAGCAGATTACCCTGATGGGCCGCATGTGGCCCATGGGCCACAGGTTGCCCACCACTGGGTTAGACAAACACCGGTTAGGAATAGTCGAGGTACACATGGTCCTGCCTCAGTATTGGAGGGACATACTAGAACGTCCCTTTCAGCCCAACAGTTCTATGATTCTAGGCCCTTTGCTGAGCTGCAGCAATTTCATGGTTTTCAGGCTGGTTTCCTGTTAGAGGAGAAATTAATTACATGGAATCTGGGTACTTTCTTAGTATAATTTGTTTTATTTACATACACATATATATATATATATATATATATATATATATATATACACACACACACGCACACACACACAGCAGTCTTGAAACACAGATGGTCCCTCTTTCAGGAATCTCAGCCCCAACAGCAAAGGCCAATTCTCAGGAACTGTCCCTAAAATTGACTTTATCTAGAGATATTAAGGCAGAGTTCCAACTACCTCGTTGTTTGCAACAGCTTCCCGTAATGTAATATGCATCACAAATCTAACAACAATACAGCATTTCTTCAAAGACTGAACACTGCTTGCACCCCAAGAAAAATAACTTGTAAGATGTTATGTAACAGTGCCATCTGGTGACTCCACACCAGAACAATATCACAGGTGGTTTCAATATTAAGGTAGGGTGCACAGGTAGATTTTGTGTCAGCGCTTGTAAGTGTCATAACAATCTTGAAGACTGAATTATAATTTTATTTTAAAAACTGGTATAGGGGAAATGATTTATTTTGAGATTAAAACTATTTTATGTAATAAATTCATGCAGCATTTTTATATTCAAGATTGCATGAGGAAGAGACAGTAGCCTTGACTGGCTGAAGATTTATGAGTGCTATAGACAGCATAGCTACTTTTATGGCTGAGAATGTAATAGATCCTAAGCAAACACTGATAAGTCCTCTATTCTTCTGAGAAGTTTCCACCCACACAAGTATCCTGACATTGGAAAGCCCCACTGTTCTGATAAGAATGAAGACAAGCTAACTGTGGAAAACAGTTTCGCTTCTAAAGTCAGTTGAAAAGAGAGAAACATTCATCATATTAAAGGCTCTTTGGGATAAAGCCTGTGTCTTCCTGTATGTTTGAATAATGGCCAGCATAGTGAGCGCCACCACAATACAAAAAAATACATTTTTAAGATAAAGTTGTAAAGAAAATTATCAAACCATAGAGTAAAATCCTGCTTTCAAAATGTTTATTCATATCTAATAAAAACCAGTGCACTTTCATAAAGAAAACCTAAGTTTATAGTAAATTGTTATGGTCAATTGACCAGTTGCTACCAAAATACTGAGAAAATATTGGATGACCCAACCTAAACTATAGCAGTTTGTGTTTGACAGCACAACCTAATAACAGTAGAAAGACTCACAGAAGTTATCAGGGCTGTTTGTGTCTCTGATGTTTGTACAGGATACCAATAACAAAGTGTTTCACTAGCCGCTTAATAAAAATACTGCCGTAATCAAGTTATAAATCTCCTATAATGATCACTTTCGCTCATACTAAATATGCTTCATCACCCAGGTGTGATACTCAGGATCACTAATTAACTTCTGCAATAGCATGATTTTCAAGGAAGAAACTTGGCTGTCTTGCTTAACGATAGGCGAGAGACAAAGTGGATGAAGTAATATCTTGTATTTTACCAACTTCTGTGGGTGGAAGAGACAAGCTTCCGAGCATCATAGATCTCAACTTCAGGTCTGGAGAAGGAAACCAGAGTGTTCAAGCTAAATACAAGCTTGACTGTTAAGCAAAAAGGGTTCACACATGTTGTAGAAGACCACTTAAAATGTTGGAGGCGAGCACCTCAGTCATAGAACAATGGAAGGTTAGTAGGCAGCAAGGTGTGTTACAGGTTCTTGTAATGGGCTATAAAACCTGTGTATCTGTAAAGTCCATGTTTTTTAGTGTCCAGCAAAGTTATGAATTTAAGTTCCCAGGCCTGTCTTTTGAAGATGTCATACGATGAGATAAATCACCTGTTGTGATAGGTATGTGTAGGACCCATGGAACTTGAAAGGTGGAGGGTACTGATCATTGTAGCAGTGAAGATATGTCTGCAGGTTTTGCATCTGTTGTTCTGGCAGGGTCTGGTGCTGCTTCAGAGTTGGCGTGTCCTGCTCTGTGGGGAACTTGCTTCTGATGATGAACTTGGTGAGACTGGGGGTCAGGGGGGTTGTTTGAAGGCCAGAAGAGGGGGTTCAGGAAAGATTTATTTCAGGATGTGGTTCCTTTCAAGTATAGATTGTAATTGTTTGATGATACCACGCATGGGTTCCAGTGTGGGGCGGTAGATGACAACCAGTGGTGTGTATTTGGTGTCTGTGGTATTTTTTTTCTTGAAGCAGGTTCTCTTGGGGTATTTAAGTGGCCCATTCCATGATATAATCTATTTCTTCAGTGGAGCATCCTTGTTTGCTGAAGGCAGTCTTCCATGTGTTGAGATGTGTATCCTAGACTTTCTCTTTGGAACATATTCTATGGCATCTGAGCACCAAGCTGTATATAACAGATCTCTTAGTGGTTACTGGTGGTGTGGTGATCCAGGGGTTTTGGGTACATAGTTGTCAGTAGGATTCCATTGTTGAAGCTTATTGTTGTGTCCCGGAAGTTGATGCAGGTGAAAGTGTTCTAGGGAGAGAGTTTGATGGATGCATGGTGGTTGTTGAAGTTATGGTGGAAATCTATGAGGGAGTTTAGGTCATCTGTTCAGAGGATGAAAATATCACCGATGTTTCAGATATATATAATCTGTTGCTTAACTATATAACAGATAAATAAGTGTCCATTGTGGACTCAAAATAGTCATCTCCTGTCAGATACATAGTGGGCAGATATCAAAATCAGAAAAACAAATCATTGTGTGGTACCTGTCACAGCAAAGAGCAAGGATTCAGTAAGAAGTCACCAGAGATCCCGAAATCTGCAACGCCCAGTAAAGTTATTATGGACACGGTGGTGGCCACATTGGACCAGGCCAATATCAGAAGATCTGGAGTATACAGACCTCCAAAAATATGCATAAGCCTCATCTAATATATTTAAAAAACATCTAAGCACCAGCTTTTCCTGAGGAGAGGCACTTGTCCTTGTCATGGCCAACAAATTAACTCCCAATTTTGAGTGTTCATATCCAACCATATGATTTGCTATGTGACCAAATGAGTTAGAACAATTTTCAAAATCTCTCAATGCCCAAACTGTCATTAGGTAACTCGGATTTTGAAAAATCCAATCCCACTCTGGCATAAGAACACAAATGTGAAATGTGAGGCAGATTTTATTTTATTTTTTTTTGGTAAATAAAGCAGGGGCTGTGAAAGTCAGGCTTGCAATGGAAATCTTAATTTTGCAAATAGTACCATCACTCACTAAAGCTCTTTGAGGCAGGGACTGCCTTTTCATTCGGTGTATACATCGATTCTTGACTGGAGTCTCGAGACACTAGTGTAAAACAAATAAAGAAAGAATAACAACAGCCCCATTCTGTGCTGCTCCAAGTTCTGTTTGGTGTATGGTGGAAAGAGAAAGCAGCAGTCAAGTCCAGTCAAATTACCCAGTCTAAGTGGTGCTTAATTTGTAATGAAAGAGGTGCCGGGGCTCAAGCAATTTTTTTACTTTCATAACTAAGGCTATGATTTAGTCACAGAGGTCATGGCAATCATGGATTCCGTGACTTTACCAGACTTCCGTGACTTCTTTGGCTTCAGCTGTGTGCCCCCCTTGCAGCTTCACAGGGCCATCCCTCCTCACCCCTCTACCCCCGTTCCCACCGGTTGCTGACGGGGCTTGGTGGGAGCTGCAGTCAGGGCTGAGCACCCGTGTCCCGTGGCTGCAGCCAGCTCCAGAGCTGGGGCTATGCACCCTCCATGGAGCGGGGCTCAGCCTTTTAGTCCTCCCCCGCCCCATGGGACTCCAGCTTTCATTCCGCCCCCCACCCCCACCTAAACATGGTTACATAGACATGGTTACATAGGGAACTGAAGAAGGAAATACAAGTGAATTTAAAAATTAAACAGAACAAAACCAAAAAGTACATCTCTTTTGGGGTATAAACCATTGGAATAACTTAGTAGAAAAACAGTTGCCATCAACAAAGTCTTTTTCCTCAAAAATTAAACTTTATGGGTCTGATCCTAAGCCCAAAGTCAATGAGAATCTTTCCATGGATTTCAGTAGGCTTTGGATCAAGCCTTGAAACAAGACTCCCCATTTTAGGATTCAGGCCAATCTTGGGAGCCTGAGGTGAAGCCCAACATTCCCCAAGGTATTCTCCCTCTGTCCCTAAGCCATCACACTTACAGCTTCTCCCTGAGTACTTGAGCAAGAGGAGGAGGAAGTTGCACTGAAGTTAATCCCTTGCTAACTGACAACTAAGTAGCTCCCCTGCTCTCAGTCACACTGGAGTGGGGATAGATAGCTAACTTTGAGACGTGCAAGCTCTGTCAGCCTTTCTGGCTATTTTAGCTCAATATGGTATGTCGGTGTCAGTACTGGAGCACAGCAATGTTTACTCCAAGCTGACTTTATTCTTCTAGTCACAAATAGGTACTTTAAATTGCTAAGATCAGTCACAATTTGCCTCAGTGATTCCAAAGGGTAAAGGAAGAAAAATAAATACATTATTATTCTCATTAAAAACTAGCAAGAGACATTGATTTCTCAGTGTATTCCTGATTTTTATGTGCATTCCAACATCAAAAACTGTTCTGATGGCAAAGTCCCATAGTAAATAAAGGAAATATATATATTTAAAATATATATATAAATATATATACACACACACAATTTAAGGAAGCAAATATATATATATATATATACACACACACACACACACACACACACACATTTGTCTGTACACACATTGAATACTAGTTTTATTTTCATTGGGCTGAGGATCACAAAACTGCAGATTCTTAAGCACAAAATAATGAAAGAAAGGGTGACAAATATTTATTTCTATTTTCATCAAGTTTTATAATGTTTATGCTTTCTATATCAGCTATTGCAGTTCAAGCTAAAGCTAGTTCAGAAAAAAAAAAATCCCTACCTCATTTCCCTGAGAACCTAGTTATTTTATCTACCTCAACAACCAAGCCACTCTACCTTGCCATTTCAATTTTCACATATTTTCTGTTTGTGTATTAGTTTGATGATTCAGTGAAATCTCATCTCTTCAGCCCACTGCCATAAGTTGCTGTCCAGAACAAAGCTCTCTCTCAAATTCAATCTCAAACAAAATGAAAAAGAAAAAATCACAAATGAGACAGTGGACCACAACCAATCCTGGGATCTAGAGGAGGATTATGCCATCTTTGCCATTGCTGAGTGGGAAAGTGTTCATCAAAACCAGACATTCTGAGGAATAGTGTGGCATCAATGCTAGTTGCAACTTGGCATAGTTGAACGATGCTGCTTGCCATGAAATATGCAAAGAGCAATTTCCAGCTGAGACAGACTTAGGACGGGTCCTTTTAACTTGATCGGGTGAGGAAGCATCCTTTTGCTCACCTGGCAAAACTGTTGCCATTGGACCATGATTATCACTAGTGGTAATTGTTTGTATTATGGTAACATTGAGAGTCCAGAGCCCTGTTGTGCTAGCCTGAGTTTTGTTTGTTATAAAGTGCATCAGCTGCAAAACAACTCCAGTAACCAGAAAGGGGACTGCCAGTAAAAAGCATTCACTCTTAGGACTTGCTCATGTGGGTTTCCCTTAAAGAGAATCTTACGGTTAGCTGTAAACCACTAAAAATAAAACACTTATGTGCCAAACACTTTTATGTACTGGATGTGTGCCACTGCATGTGTACATGCTTAAGAAATTTTGAGCAAAGGATCCATTAAAGCCCACATTACAATTAGTAAATATTTTATCTGACAGTGGTGCCTGCCATGAAATACAGTAAAGGTCAAGTTGCTGACTCTACACCAGTGTTTCTCAACAACTGCTCCATGGACCTCCTTGCCAGTCCCTGATATTTCCCTGACACAGAATATTAATATTTAAAATATTTTTGTATGTACCCCTTCAGCCAGGTGGAGCCGGCAGCAACCAGGGCTAGGTTCAATATCTAGGGGTTCCTTTTCAACAATACAACACAGAACTGGCTCGAGCCCCCACCCAGTACCCTGGGAAAATTACACACCACCCCTGGGCGCCTCTGAGAGGCAATACATCCCCACTCGCAAGAACAGAGTCTGAGTGTAGAAAAGAAACTTTTAATGAAAGAAGGGAAGGCACCTGACATTAATTAGGGAAAATGCCACAAGAAGGATTCATAATCATAAAACTGTGAGCAGGACACCCACCCCAAAGTGTGGGGAGCAGTGCCTTCTGCCCCATGTTCTTGAATTCTACCACCAAAAATTCCTTATCTGTGCTCCCCCTGCTCCCTCACTACACTCCACTCACAGGGGTTGTCCTTGGGCAGTGAGGACCCAGAGTTCAGAGGTACATCTGTGTGAGTTCACTTCCCACCTGGGGAAGAAGGCACATTGCTGCTCCACCATCTGAGCACTTGCTCTGGCTGGCCACCTCGCCAGCTGTGGTTCCTCTTATTTGGGAAAGGTTACACATAGTTCTGTTCTCCTTTATTCATACAATAAAGACAACAACATTGATAACATTTCACTACCACGGCATTTAGTACTTAAGTGATTTGTAACCCAACACCAGCCAAAGTTGATCACTTTGAGCAACACCACTCTATCTACTGGATATCATGGCAGAGTAGGTGTGTTCATGTAAATATAGTTTGCTCCTGAAGTCTCTCCCCCTCCCAGCTAGCTATCAAGGTTCATTCAGACCATGCTTACATGTACTTATATTTTTCATCACAGTATTGATTCAATTAAAAAATAATAAATAAGTAAATGAACAAACCAACTGGGTTGACATCAGTTGGCATAGTGCTGACATGCAAAGCATGTGCACATGCATTTGTTGGAAGGAAGTAGTTAACAGAAAGTGAAATTTAAGTTCTAGTAAAACTTTTACCTCAGCTAAACCAAACAATGTCATTGTCAAAGCAGTTAACTCTGGATTGATTTTTTGGAACTAACAAAAGTTCAGAAAAACATAATAGAGATGCGAGTGACTCCAAACATGGTAAGGAAGAAGGGTTAGAAAAGAGAAGGAAACGTTCGGCCTTCAGTCAATGATATGATTCATCTTAAGTATGGGTTTGTTGCAAGTGAGGATGTAGAATGCGTAAAAGCCCTCTGTGTTGTATGTGGCATGACTCTGAGCAATAGTGCTATGAAACTTTCAAAAATGATTCGACACCTTGAAACCAAGCATCTAAATTTAAAAGAAAAGCCAGTGGAATTCTTCCAATGGAAGTGGGATGAAGTGAAGGGGCAAAAGAAACTACTACACACTGCCGTAACATCAAATGAAGGAATGTTAAAAGCATCATATCTGCTGTCCCTACACACAGCTAAATGTGAACTGCCATTTAGAGTTGGTGAAGAATTAATTGTGCCTTCAGTAACAGATGCCCATCACCAAGTCTTGGGTGATTCAGCTGCCAAAAAAGTGAGTTGCATTCCACTGTCAAATGATACTGTCTCATGTCAAATCATTGATATTGCAGAAGATATCGAAGCTCAGCTGATAGAAAGGGTGAGAATGTCAAGCTCATTTGCAATTTAGTTAGAAAAGTCCATTGACTCATCCAACACAGCGTTTCTTGTTGCCTATGAATGCACATTTCACAAAGATCTACTCTGTTGTGAAAAACTGCTAGAAAACACAACAGGTGCTGAAATCTTCTGGATCTTAAACAAGTAGGTGACAGGACCTAGATTATAGTGGGACTGCTGCGCTGGAATTTGCACTGACAGAGCGGCCGCAATGACACGTAGACATTCAGGTTTAGTGGCGAGAGTGATGGAACACTGCTTCATTCCTCAAAAGGTCTTGGCAGCCAAGAAATTGTCTTAAGAGCTTAATGACGTCCTCTGTATGGTTGTTAAAATTGTGAATTTTGTGAAAGCAAATTGACTCAATTCTCACATCTTTGCTACAATGTGTGAAGAAATGGGGTCCAAATACCATTACTTACTCTTACACGTTGAAGTGCAGTGGTTATCCCATGGCAAAGTATTAAATCAAGTGTATGAATTGCAATGTGAACTGGAAGCCTTTCTGTCTCAAAAGAAGTCTCCTCCGGCAGCATACTTTCAGGACTTACAATGGCTCGCCAAGCTTGCATATTTGGCAGATATATTTGATCACTTCAATCAGCTCAATCTCTCTATACAGGAAAGTATGTCAAGTGTCTTTGTATTGGCTGACAAGATCACGGACTCTAAAAAAAAAAGCTCCAAGTCTAGAAAGAGAGAGTGGGGTGCAACTGTTATTACACGTTCCCATCTTTTGCATTTCTGGCTATTGATGACAGTAAAGATGTGGATCTGCCTCTCCTACATGAAATAATTGCATCCCATCTAAAATCAACTCTTCAAAAGTTCAAGGACTATTTCCCATCAGACTCTGATCCATGGAAAGGAAAGCAATGGGCTTGTGATCCATTCTCCTCTCTAGAAACTGAGACCTCTCTGTCGCCATCTTTGGAGGACAAGTTACTGGAACTGTCAAGGGATGAGGATCTGAAGTTACAGTTTCACGAAGTGACTATCTATTTTCTGGCTCAAAGTCAGAAGTGAATACCCACAACTCAGTGAACTCACTGTCAAAACTTTGCTCCTGTTCCGCTCCACATATCTCTCTGAAATTGGATTTTCAGTGATGACTGCAACGAAAACAAAATACCGCAAATGGTTGAGCATTGGAAAGACGCTCCAAGTATCCTTCTGAAACATTCATCCCAAGATTGAAAGACTTGTGGCTATAAGATAGGCACAAATATCTCATTAACAGAATGGTGAGTGAACCCATCTGATTTTTTATTATTTTTTAAAATTAAATCAACTGAATTATCTCTAATGTACAAAATGAGATATACAGTTCTAGACGAAATTATTGGTACCCTTCATTTGAAACAATGTTTAAAAATCAGGTTAACAATTTCATATCACAAAACTGGTTGAACTGGACTTTATTTTAACAAATAAACAGAACTGGAATAGTGGTCCTGTGTTGGTAAGCAAGTAAGAAATGCCTTACATGCAGATAGTACCAAAAAATAAATGCCTGCCCCCTCCACCTGCCACTCCAGTTGGGGAGTGGGGGAAGTCCCCGCACCCCAAACCCACTCCCCAGCAGGACCGCTGGGTGGGTGGGGGAAGCCCCCGCGCCCCAACCCAGCTCTCTGGCAGGAGTGCTGGGGAGACTTCAGGCAGAAGCAGTGGGGAGGGGCCCCCACTTGCTCTTGCCCAGGTCCCCACAAATCCATAATCCGCCTTTGCCTATGTACCTTGTTTCTTCTGATCATTATCTTATTAACTTCTCTTGGGCATTTCAACTGCAGCCATCAATGCTCTCCCTATAATTTTAACCATTGCTTTTGCTCTATCAACTATACAAATGTTTAACACCCTTTAGGACTTCTCTCTTTCTCTCTTCACCCTCTTCCTGTCCAGTTCAAATAAATGTATGGCTTCCTTTCAGCTTCCTGTGACAAAATGTATCAGGTTTGTGTCCCAAAACAGTTTCATCTCCTTTATTTCTTTTCTCTTCTTTTTGATTTGCTTCCACTCTCAGTAATGTTAGTGTCATGTTTGACCTTTTCTTCTCTTCCCACATCCCTCTGCTTGCAAATCTGCCTTCTCCATTCCTGGAACACTGCACTTGAACACGAATTGCCTTGACTCCATCTCTGCCTTCATCTCCGTTCACCCTGACTATTGTAATTCTGTGGCCTCCAAATGCAAGCTTCCCAACTTCAGCCTGAACAGACTACTGTTAGTCACCCTCTTACATGTACAAAGAATCACAACCACATCACTGCCATCCTGAAATGACTCCACTGGCTCCCCATTCATTTCAAGATCCAGGTTAAAAGGGTCTTCCTGACTTTTAAAACTCTCAGTAGGCTCGCTCCAGACTCTTTGATCTGATTTCTCTCTAATTCCTCTCTGTTTCCTATACTTGTCTACCACTGGTCTCCTTGGATCCCCTCACTCTATCCCAGACACATTGTGGCCCCTGCTACACCCTTGGAAAAGATACAATGCACACACTTCTGCTTAGCCAGCTCACTTCTGTACTGTTGGTGCCACAGACCCACTCAGTTATGGACAGGCTACAACAAATGTTGGCAGGGAATGAGGTTGTGACTGGAACTAGGAGACAAAACATGGAGAGAATTCTCCTCCAGCATTCCTCCTGGATCCCTTCCCTTCCTTTTTCTAAAGGGAGCACTTAGCAGCAGTTCTAGTGCAGCTGACAGCAACACAGTTCTGCCAGAATAGGAACAACATGGCATCCTGCAGTTTCGCATGCTGCTGCTAAAACAAGTTGCTTCTTTCTCCATCTTTCCTGCAAAGGCTGGCTGACTGCTCCAAAACAGTCAGGTATCTATGACCAGCTTATGCCACACAAAAAATATCCTATAAGTAACTGTACCTCTTACCTATTTCTTAATACCAATTCCTAAAGTGACTGTCACACACATACAGCTTGAGTCAACTATGACAAGACTATTTAGGTATGATTGTAGCTATGTCAGTCAATGGAAAAATATTTGTAGAAAAATCAAGAGTTAAAAAAATCCCCTTAATTAATGTGATGTTAATTATAACCCTGTAGATTTGGGAGGTGCATGTGAATTGTGGAAAGCTCAACACTGCTTGGTACACTCAAGTGTACTAGGGCCAAATGTGGGATGCAATGTGTGACAAAATAAGGAAACACAAAAACAGGCAGGAAATTAAAAATGCTGTAGGATTTGTTCCTTCAATAATTCTATTATCTCAGCTTTATGATTCTTTATTCTCGATGTAAATAATTGTCAACAATGAAAGTCATGGGATATCTCATTTATGTAGAACATAGATCATTTTGGGATTAAAATAAATGATGAGATGAGGTAAATTTGAGAGGTATGTTACCAAGTACCAGATTATCTAACCAGCTCAACCAATTTACTTATTTTAAACCCCGATTTAAGAAGTCCCAAAATATGAGATTTTTATTGTCTCCACTGTCATTTTAGTAGAGACTCATTCTTAAAAATAAAAATCAGTTGAGTAAACACAAATAGGGTTTTAATGAATTAAATGAAATTCCTAAAGATAAAACAAGGCATTTTACTGACTGACTCTAGTAAAGCATAGACATGCATATAATTTAAAAATGCATCAGTTTTAAGTAAGTTTGTGGTAATAATCAAACATTTACTAAAAATAATACTGTATCTTTTTTCTTACAAGCATAACTAGATATTCATGTATATGGTTGGGTATTTCTGCACATCTCAAGACACTGGAAAAATAGACATCACCGTATTTATAAAACATACTTAAGCCCCTTTGTTTTCTGTTTAAATTCTGGGTTTTAAGAAAAAGTATTATTTGTTTTTCTTCCAATTTTCATCCTACTTTTCTATCATTCAAATATATAAAAAATAACTTGTTTTATTAGGAAAATACAATACATTGCATGAGATAAATGTATCACAATAATACATTAGTCCATGTATATATGCAAATCTGCTTGTTGAAGTAAGGCTATGTATTAGTCTAGATCAGTGGTTCCCAAACTTGTTCCGCCGCTTGTGCGGGGAAAGCCCCTGGCGGGCTGGGCCAGTTTGTTTACCTGCCGCGTCCGCAGGTTCGGCCGATCGCGGCTCCCAGTGTCCGCGGTTCGCCGCTCCAGGCCAATGGGAGCTGCTGGAAGCAGCGCGGGCCTAGGGACGTACTGGCCGCCGCTTCCAGCAGCTCCCATTGGCCTGGAGCGGCGAACCGCGGACACTGGGAGCCGCGATCGGCCGAACCTGCGGACGCGGCAGGTAAACAAACCGGCCCGGCCCGCCAGGGGCTTTCCCTGCACAAGCGGCGGAACAAGTTTGGGAACCACTGGTCTAGAAGATACACACAATAAACAAACAGGATGCATGCAAGCTCTGAACATACTGATGAATCTCACACCCACCACATACACATTTCAAGCTGCTAACAGATAACTACAGTTTTTAAAAATCTGACACACTAAAATGGAAACAAAAAGAAAATTAGTATCAGAATAGATTTCAAAACACAAGGAAGTATTCGGAAGTTTTAAAAAAAACAAATACAAGAGAGAGGATGAAGTTGTTGAGTGTATGCGCCGCAAATGGCACGGCTCAATTACTAAATATAAATGTTTACAGGGTAATAGTTCTAAAAGTCTACAACAGTAAACTGTTTATTCAAATGAAAAGTATTATTTGGGGATTACAGATATATTGTTTTATTAAACTCAGAGGTGGCACTGCATTTTGAGTTCTGTTTAAGTTCTGGAGCACTGAATACCATTCATCAAAGCATTAAACTACTGAATACTTTTCCCCCTGTCCTTCTGTCCACCAAAATAAACCCCAATATTTACCCAGAAAATTATTTAATATTTTTTCCACCGATATTCACCTGTTTTTGTTGTTGTAGTCATAAACACCGATAAATTCCGGGGGGAAATAAATAAAATAAAAACCAAAAACAGGGGACCTTAAGCATACTAAACCTTATTTCTTAACACACTTATTACATGTGACACTCAAGACTTTTCTAACTCAGATAATGCCTATCTTCAGCTTTCTTGTAAGTCAAAATCAAACCTTTCCCATTTATTTTATTTAGTGTAGTTCCCCAGGGTTACGGCAAGGAATTTCAAAGATTTTCCACCACTACAAATTGAAAGTATGAATAAAAGTAGACACTTTATCCTACCTTTGCCGTGCGCATAGAACTTGCAATGAACTGACTGGAAGTTTTGCACAAAAATCAATGGTACTTTATCATGTCAATTGGTAAACTTTGGGGGTTCTAAATTTTTCATAGTGTGAACTATATTTTAATAAAGAGATTGTCTGATGAATGACCTTCCCACCCATTTATACTTTATTCACACATACAGACCACCTACCTTCTCATGTACAATTGTGTAACATCCCTGTGACAACTATAGTAGCTGCTTACGTGGAAAAGTAAAATAATTATTTTTACCTTCTGCTAATACAACTTAGTTCTTGCTGCTGAGGAAGAGGAGGCAGTACGTTACCCACCAGCACACTGCAGACCACCACCATGAGCTCCATGGACCTCAATTTGAGAACCTTTGCTGTATTTAATATGTAAACACAAATGTTTTTAGACTACCAGGTGCAAGTAGTGTTATCAACATCTCTTATGGCTGGAAAAACAAAAATAAATAAACTGAATACACTAACAGTAGATTGTTGAGAAGGTTCCCCCCCTTAAATTACATAACTAATGTGGCATATAAAATGGTTCTAAATGGGTTTAGGTCAAGATGTAAGGTTCCTGCTATAAGCAGGTTATTGATTTTCAACAGGGATCTATGTCAGATACCAATATCAGAATTAAATGTTTTGTATCAGTGTGAGAAGGCAGGCAACTAGCAATCTCATATTACCCACCAATTTTACCCCCAGCTATGGATAATGCAGGATTCAGACAAACACTGACTCTCAGACCTTATCTACACTAGGAAAATTTGTCATTGTTTTTCAGCACCAGTGGAATTACATTACTGCTATAAACTACGTAATTGTAACCTATGTGCAGGAACAGTAACATGCTGGTAAAAATGCCTGTGTCTAGTCTACACCAGTGCACCAACACTAGTGCCAAAAAAATACTCACATATTTTCCTCGTGAAAATGCATTCTCACTGGCAGGCATTGATGGTCCCTTTAGTGTTTTCACATACACATAGGTCCTTTGGTCTTCTCAAAATCTACATACATGCAACTTCTTTCTTAATATGGCCCATTAGCCTGGATTGTCTCTTAAGATTCCTCATTCCCTCACAAAACTGAAGGATGAGCCTGCATATACAACCAGTTTCTCTGACAATGCTTGTTCTCTGCAAACTACAGTCCCTTTATAGTCACTGCGACTACAAAAGACTTGCATTGGGCATGTGTTCATCTTAGGGGCCAATCCTGTTCCCACTGAAGTCACTTAGAGTTTGGACTTCAATGGCAATAGGATCAGACCATAGGTAAGTTGTGATGCAAGAGAATTTAGTCCCTTAAAGACACCATTATCCTCATTCGATGGGGAGGAAATCATAATTGAAAACTAAGAAATCCTGAATAGTTACTGTGGAAAGTAAAGTCATTATCAAGTAAGACAGCTTCCCCAAAGCCAGAGAAAATGCCCTCTCTCTCACTGAAGGACTACAGGGTAAGTCATGTTCTTCAGCTAGGTGATGATAATAGGGCTACTTTGCTCATCCACAGTTAAATGAACTGTAGTTGTGGGACAAGGTTTAATCCTACAGATATAGTCTGTATATGGAAGTGTACAACATAACCCTCCTTCGGGGAATTTTGTTATTGGACTGTTTGGTCAGACATAGAGATGACTAGGGCTTTTCCCCTCAATCACATTGACCTGAGTGGGAGAAGACTTTTTCCATAGACTGATGATAAAATATAAAAACTACTACTTTGATTACCCACAGAGATCACAGCTATTGAATAAGAAAATGCTATTTTTATAGTCACTCTTCAGAGCAGAGCCACTCTTCCAGGCCTTCTCCAGCCTGTTAGTACCAAATGGTCAATAGCCTTTGCGTGTCCATTTACCTACATGGTCTTGACTGATTGCTGAATCACCTTAATGTCATGAGGGTTTTAACAATTCGGCACATACTTGGTGACAGCTGTTATATGATGCACCCTGATCAGCTACTACCTTGGTGGGAAATAATGGGTCTAGCCTAAAATGTGAAGCAACTAAAGGTGTAGAGTGCCAAGGGTTAAACTATTTGCTGCAGTAGGCTGTTATTATTCTCCGAACCAGTCTGAGCTGTGCTCATTTTCTTCCTGCCAAGGATTTTGCTACATTATATAACTTAATTTTAAAACATTCATTTGACTCTGTGTGATACCATACATACTTAGAGTGATCTTTGCCAGGGTATTGGCAGCGTATTTCATTTTCAAGCTTATTTTTTTTCAACTTCAAATACATCTCAGGAAATAAATTACTTGACCTATTAGAGTAAAAGGAGATAAAAACTCTTATTAAATTTTATATGTACAAAACTCATGGTGAAATTTTTGTTAAAATTTGAATTCCTTTTTCAGCTGCTTCCTGCTTTTAGTAACCCACTTAGTACCTCCTTGTCCTTGGGCTATAAATTTACTGATTTAAAGTTTCCCATGTTTCTTCAATTTTTTTAAAGGGGCCTTTATTGCCTTCCTATTGAAAAAAACATTACTAGAGTAGAATTGCTTGTTCTCAAATTTTGCCATTAGCCAATATATTGTTCAAAATTTAAATTGAGTTGCTGATCTCAGTCAAGTTTCTCGTGGACAAGTGTCCAAATCATAAAATGCACTGTTACATTTTCCTTTGTTGGCAGATACAGCAGGGTGAAGAAGGACTGACAGCATGAAGACTGAATTACCTTCTTGGCCCTTCCAGCTGAGGACTGAGGCATAGTTTGGAGCAGTATGAAGAAACTTGCACTGTTCCTGCCTATGCTGTATTACCTTACAAACAGAGGTTCTCATTCTCCAAGGCTGCCAATTTGCCATTTCCCCACAAATACTCGGATTTACCAAAGAAACCAGCAACAACAAACAAAAAAACAAAACAAAAAAAACCCCTGTAGTTCTCTGGGGTGCTCATCCTCTCAATAAGGTCTGATCCTGTGAAGTGCTGAGTGCCCTCAACTCCTGTTTCTAATCTAGATTGGATTATTCCTCAGTGGTTTTATAATCTATGTTGCTATATTCAATGTTAAATAATATTAATAAATTGATAAAAGATAGCAGAATATCAAGTCAGTTTGTTTTAAATATGTTGTGAATAATTTAAGAGTAGGTCCTAATTCTACCACACTAAAAATAAAAATAAAAAAAGTTCACTCCAAAGTTTCATTTTTAGTCCAGAAGCTAGGTAGAGTAAACAAATGGCATTCCACATTTTCACATCAATAAATCTTCTACCCCATCCTTAACCCTCACCCCCCTATTTTTCCAGTCATCTCTCATCTGTATCATCTTCTGTGCAAATTCTAATACAGGACCTTCTGTTCCATTTTTATGTATATTCCTTTTCCTTTTGATATAATGACTAGTCATTCCTTGTATTGATTTAAAGTCTTATAGTACACCTTTGTGATGGGGTTATTTATTTATCTACAGGATTCTAAAACAATAAGCAGAATCTGATGCTGAAGCTGACTATATCTCTTATCTTTGTTCTTATTATTTCTTTTGTCAACAGCATTGTCATGGCCAAAATTATTCCTGTTATGATATTCTAGTGCTGTGGTTTGAATTTATGTTAGAACAAGTTCTGGCAGTTCAAATCTGTTTGAGACTCAAAAAATGTGTCTCCAAGTTCACCTAAACCACGTGTTACAGTTATATGTTTAATATTAATATAGAAACTCACTGAAGCTCAAAGCAAGGAGCAAGAATAATAGAAAAATATATGAAAGTCAAAAGCAACAACAGAAGAGTAAGAAAAATGTTAAAAGTGAACTGTGACAAGACACTCGGAAGATTGTGAAAGCTTCTTAAAAATATAGTTCTTTATGAAAGAGTGCAATGCATTTTGGGATCTAAACATCCAAAACAGAAACCAGTAACTGATATCCTAAATAGTGACAGAGAAAACATATATACATACATATTACATAGGCATCAGCTATCAGCAATGTCTGGTCAACAATTAAAAACAACCATTGTATTTGCATAGTTCAAAAGTAAAAAGATTATTAATTCAGTTTTCCTGGTGACATTCTCAAAAGTGCAGACTGAAGAGCAACTGAACAAACATTGTAAAATATTACTGAACTGGTAGCCAACCCAAAAGATCTCAAATCAATCTAACAGAATCATTGTATGTCTGTCTGACCAAAGCCTCCAAAAGGGAAGACCATTTCCATTAAGAGATTTTAGGAAACCACTCAGTACGATGGCCAATACTGAAATGGGATAGTAAATGATTTATGTGATTGTAAGGAATTATGGAGGCTTTCCTCTAGGCTACCGGTTCAAATCTAGCGCAGAGTAACAGCAAATTAATGTCTGGCATCTAATGCCCACTTGGCAGCCTGTATGAAATGAGTTGATATCAGTATAGTTCTCAACAGATGAATCGCCACATTACAAAAACAAACACCCCTGGAATCCTTGTTGGCAGTCTTAGCAAAGATAAAATAGACATGGATTTCTCACCCCTTCATGCCTAGAATGAAGTATGTTGGTGAGGCGGTGTAGGTAAATCTGTACTGTTGCTCTACCCCACTGTACCTGTTCTGTGAACTAGAGGACTTTAATCTCTCCAGGCAGTTGTCAGTTTGGTATATTTCACATAAGAAATATAACAATCAATACTGACATACCAAAAGACATATCAGAAAGACTTGAACATGGAGTACCTTTGTTCCCCTGTCCACCTACAGAGCAGGTTAGGCAGGGCTCAGAAACAGACAATTCAATATCATGTAAGAAAGGAAAGGGAGGATCACAGACCTGCACAATTTACTGAGTGATGTATCATTTTAGTGCCACACATGGAATCGTGTTTGGAAGATACCACTGCTTTCCCGCCCCCTGGCAAGTCAAGAATGAGCCAAGCCCGAGGAGCCTAGCAGAGTCCATGGGTATATTCAACCCTCACAAAGGGGGTGCAAGCTCAAGGAGCCTGGTGGAGCAAGTGGCAAGACAATTTTAATACTGTACAATCTACTGTGAGCAGTATCTCACTTTCGCAACTCATATGGGCATAGCTTACTTTGTAGGCGAAGCTTAGAAGAGTAAGACCATCTTCCCTAACTCACCCCTGTGTTTGGTCAGGTATTTTCACACATGCAGCAAAATAATTAGAAGCCCTTTTTGTAGTATAAATAAAGACTTTTCAATTAAAATACAAGTTTGGAGCCAAATTTTGCCCCAGCAGGAATAGATAGTAGGAGCAAAGTTATTTGCAGGTGTCCTCTGCTGCTGGGATCCTGTTGGCCAGGGCAACCATGGAGTAGGGAATATGTGGTTGAATATTCAGAAAGCACCCCTGGCTAGTGGATGCTGTTGCCTGTGTTAGCTGTCTGGAAAGCTCTGGTAAATTACCAAACATGAGTGCCAGCCCCCTTTTTAGAATTGCTGTCAATACTAGATAGAGATCCTTCCCTGTTAGTTCATGGGAGATATGGGGCAGAGGATCTGGACTAAGGCTCTCTAGATCTTCCCAATGGTGTGCCACAGAGGGAAGGCTCTAGCCCTTAGAATTTTAAAATCTCGTGGGATGCCATGTCATATTGTGAACTAAATTTCATACAATTCATCACCCGAGTTGCAGAAAAATAGTTCAGGACCTCAAAATAATGAATTCTGTCATTTCCAATAGAACAGTGAAGGGAGAATTATGAATGAACCTTTTAAAAATACCTATGTGGCGGGAGATTGCCCTTCTACAAAATGAAAGCAGCATGCTTGTGTTTCAATGGCCCAATCCTGAAACCAAGACCTTTCATTTTCAATTTACTTAAATTGACAATTGAAAAAGGTTTGAAAACGTAGCCTGGGCCTTTCAGTTTGATAGATTTCAGCTGTGACATTATATACGCTATCCAACCCAATTTTTTGTTGTTGCTTTTTTAATTGAAATTTTGAAATGAAAAATAATTGATTGAAACAAAGCGGTTGAAGGACACATTAAAACATCTCTCATGTGTCAAAAATGCTGCTCATTAAGCACACTCTCTGGTTGTGATGCAAATCATCCCAAAACTTTACATGATACAGGATACTTTAAAATGGTAAAACATGTAGGCATGATTCAGAATAATGCGCACACCAAACAAGTTCTGTGTAATGTGTATACTGTTGTTAAGTGTAACATATAGTATGTTACAAATACAATTTGCTTATGGAATGCTTTCTTATAACAGATATAAAAAATCACCATCTATGATAAGAAGTGACAATTTATCACAAAATAATATCAATCTTTACCTTCTAATAAAGTCTATATAAACAGTGGAATAATGTAGCCATCAAACATTATGTATCAGACAGCAACAAGAAGCAGTGCTGTGTAAGATACAACTCTGCCTACATTTTCCTCCTTAATGTCACTGTAAACAGGATCTCTTTACCTGCTTTTAAACTTACTGAGGAAGCAAAAGATGGCCTTCCATATAGCTGAGTTGCTCAATTAAATAACAGGTGAAAAGAAATTAATCAAAGGATCTTTAAAACCTTATAAGCTGTAAAACTAGCTAGCAAAGGGCCCTTACTACTATTGAAAATTAAGATTGTGTGATCCCTAAATAGCCTAACCAGTAAGCTATCAAATAGCCAATCCACAGGCTATATTACTGTATGGTATTATGGGAAGAGGGAGTGAAAGAGGGGGAAAAGGGTATGGAATATACCATCTAGAGCACAGGTGCAGAAATTAACAAATGGAGTTCAGCTTGTCCATTTTACTTTAAAGAGGTCCAAATCAAAATCTATTTGGCTCAGAATGACAGCATCATACCAGTGATTGATTCTTAACTCAACTATCCGCATATCATACTTATTCTTATTCTTGATATAACAGATTTTTTTCATATAAGCAGAAATCACAATGTTTTACTGACTACTCAGAAATTCCCCAGATGGAACCACCTTTTTTGCAGCAGGTGTTATTAATAAAAATGCCAGTTATTGTGTTACTAATTTTGGATGCCTTAAAGAAAAGTTTGATTTTACTGGTGATCTCACATGTTATAAAAGAATTAATAAAAGCTTAAGAAATATTTTTGGTTTTCTCCATATCTAACAAAAAAAACAATGTAGAAGGACATATAATACTGGATATATAAATATGTAACATCAAAAATATGTATTGGTCCTCTTTTTCAGGCCCAATACTGAAAAATCTGAGTGTCTGCTGAGAGACGCAATGGGAGCTGAGTGTACTCAAACCATTACAGGATCAGGCTCTTATACAGCAAGTCAGTAGAAGATTAAAGTAGATACTGGTTTTGTAGCTAAACAAATATATTCACCAAAATTCCGAATAAGTCACTTCAAGCAAATTGACATTCAAATTCTCATTTACATTGGTGCAAATGCACAGCGACTCAACTGAAATCAAGTAGGCTATGCCACGCCCTTTCTTAGGCATAGGACCTGAAGAAGCACAGGGGCAAAGATGTCTTTACATTACCTTGAGACACCCTCACCCGGGTCAGGATCCAGACCAACCTCCAGGAGAGATTAGAGCAGCCTCAGGGCTGATATAATTTATGTCTGACTGTGCACATCCATAAGGGACTGATCAGGTAATTCGGGATTGCCAGCTCACACACACACACACACCCTAATCATGCTTCCTTTTCTCCAGCCATGCCTTCTATACTGGGGGTTACCTTTTGAGGGTGGCATAGAGCTACTATGTTGGCTCCCATTTCCTGGAGATTCCTCCTATGCTGAAGAGTATAGTTAGGAAGATGGCTTTGTGGCACAAAAGAGCTGTAGCAAAACAGTGAATTAGGTCTATTAGTTACTCTGGATTTACACTAGTGTAACAGGGCGGAATTTGGCCCAGAATGTCCCTTTTCTTATAAAGAATAAGTTTTAGGTAAAGTTATGCTTTGAGCTAAGGAGCCAATGGAGGAAACTATATGCTCCATATGTGTGAGTTGCTAAAATGAAGGATAACATTCTGAACAAGATAACTGCATTACAATCTTGTCCAACACCTTAATATTTTTTATGTGTATGAGGTGAGCCGCTGGTATGCATCAGTGAGAGAGCAGGAGAGGGACAGGGAACTGAGTACCAGACAACGAATAGCCCTTTTAAATGCTTTTTTCCTGTCAAACCTTCAGAGACAGAGAAATGATGGGAAGTTTAGACTGTTACAAAAGACCATTTTAAAGGCTTTCTATCATTTCTCTCACAATAAAAAAGGAAAAATCAACACTATCTTGTTCATGATATTCTATCAACACCTGGATATAATTGAATGTTTCAGATTTCTCTTGGGCATGTTGCAAAAGCTCCAAAATAGTACTTTTAAGGGACATGGGAATTATTTAGTGCTTTATATTTTTCTCCAATGACTCTTAAGTGAATCCCAAAATCAAGAGATTCAGGAACCTGGAAAACTGTTTAATACAATCAATCTGGCTCACGCAATGAGTTTTCAGAAACTCAATTAATAATATGGATGACACTTTAAAATACTTTATTAGCTTCATAATACAGATGGAAATGACAGTAACTCTAAAATACATATTATACACTCAACAGTACAAAAAAGACAGTGTTTGATAGCTATATAATGAAATTTCCCACATTAGCATGGAGATGGGGTATTATTGACCATAGCAAATGTGAAAACTAACTTGAAGAATTATGTTATTTTTGCTGCACAGTATATGTTGAATAAAATATGTGAACCTATTTCTCATGCCAACTACCAGGAATGGAAGCCAGTATCATAGACTGCACCATAAATTGTTCTTCTGTTATTTAGGTTGCAAGCACCGGTAGGCCCCAAAACCTGACCTGGTATCTGTGTGTGAAATCTAGATAATTCTTTGCTCTTCCTCCCCCCGCCTATGCGACAATGTTTTTACCTTTGGAAAAGAATCGGTGTGCTTTAGCATGCCCTGATAAGGCCCTCAATAATTCCCAAGTGCCATTGTGATCACCAACCCTACAATAACAAACCAGCCCACTTCACGTGTGGTCACGAGGTTCAGGCCCGGAACTCAGCAAGGTAACACATTTCCTGTGCAAAGCTTCCCCTCTCTTGTTACCAGAGCAAGTATAGTTTAGAGTCGTGGGAACGCGTTGGCCCTTCTCTCGATATGCCAGTGCCCTGCTTTCTCCCTGTGCTCCACGTTAAACGCCTCGTGGGCAGCCTGCGGCCCAGCCCCCCCGCAACCTGCAGCGGCACCCTCCCAAAATGGATTTCTGCAGCTCGCCCAGAGGCGCGTGACCCGCCCCCTCAGGAAACCATTGTTCTCCCTCGCGCAGCCAGAGCCGCTTTTTGCGTTTGCACTTGGCGCCGCTTCCAAGAAGCCCGAGCCAAGCCGGCGGCGGCAGCGGCGGCTCCTGGGGCGCTGGGCCGGGAAGCCGACTGCCCCTGTGCTAAGCAAGGGCAGCGGCGTGGCGGGGGAGGGGCGCTCAGTTACTCCCGGCTCACAAGTGAAACTTACCTGCTGCTGGGCACAGCGGCGGCTCCGTTGCCTCTCGCGTCGCAGCTCGGCAAGTCAGGGCGGCGGCGGCATCCCCCGGGAACGGCTCCCGCCAACCCCCAGGGGGCCCCTCGTCCTGCTCGGGCCGCGGGAGCTGGGTTGGTTTCGCTGGCAAAGCCTTTACCATATGCTCGAGCGGGGGATATTAACTTTGCTCAATGGCGACAGGGCACCAGGCTGAGCCCGAGCATCAGATCGATTTACTAAACAAACTGAAACGTGGGTGGGGATGTTAAACAGTAACCAGCCGCCTCAAGGAAAACTGAAAGCGGCTCCTGCTGGCTCGGCTGCTCCCACGGCCCGGGCCCTTTCCGCGGGCGGGGCAGCCCCAGCGCCTCGGGGGAAGCGGCTTTCTCGGCCCCAGGGGGTGCTCCTGGCCTGGAGGCCGAGGCGAGAAGCGCTGCACGAAAACCCCATGCTGGGCCCGTTCCCAGGCTCACGTGGCGGGCGTGCACCTGCCAAGCGCCTGCTTGCCCCGCCGCACCGAGGGGTAGCCCGGCAGGCTTGGTGGGCAGTCAGTGGCGCCATTGTTCTGAGAGGGCACCCCCCCCAACTGAGCCATTCGCCCCACTGCCAACACGGCACATAGCCATGCAGTGGGGCTAGAAAGCGATTGGATTTAAAGGCCAGCCTCGAACCTCGCACGCGTGCACTTTTCCCGCCCTCCCTGCTAGGGACTATCCCACTGCCCCCTCCAACACCTAGTCAATAAGATCCCCTTTACAAATTCAAGACAGCAGTGCTGAAGGTACTTTCAGCTTTTCCTGCTGAGCTAGCAGGGCAAAGGCAGAGCAGCACTCCCCATCATGGTAGCGTGATCACTCTAAACTGGAGACCCAGGGCAGGCTGAGTGGCATCGTGCCTAGCATTAGAAAAGGGATGGATCCTAGTTGCTACTTTCATCATCCCTATATGGATCATGGAAGTTTGACACACAAAGGTGCTCGAGGACTTCAGTGAAGAGAAAGATGTTTGTTTCCCCAGCCCAACACACACATAACTCATCAGTCATTTCGAGATATTTTCTCCCTTGACTATTTATTTGCCCTGAAATAAATACTTTTATTCCGCCTAGCAACCCTGGCGTGTGAGGGGAACATTCCTACTATCACAAGTGTTTAGCACTGGGACCCAAGACATCTAGGTGAAGTTTCTCTCTACAATGCTCTCTGGTCTCTTTCAAGCCACCGATGTGATTTTTATAGATAAGACACAAAACACGCAAGCACAAACTCCTAAATAACAGTGTGATCCTCGGAATTAATCGGAACAAGTCAAACATGTTACTAACCCCGTGCAGTCATTTAATCTCCTTAAATGTTTCCCCTCCCCGATTGTTCTGCAGTAACAATGTCCTTGTACATCAAAGGGCTGAATCTTTCTCTCTTGGATCAGAAGTTTACTCAGCTTACTTCCCGTTTCATTGAATCTCTTTTTGAATCCATCGTTTTTAGAACAAATTGAGTTGTTTTTCTTAAAGAACCCTGGACAACAGTAAAGTATCATAACTAAAACATCTCAATTCCCTCTATCAAGGATACTAGTTAGATGGAACTTCAGCTGCTTACCCAGAGCACCTCGGAGAGACTGTGGCACAAGGAAGTAGCCATTAAATAACAACAGACATTGTTCTGCGAAATTGCAATTTTGCAGATTTATTTCAAATAATAATTAACGGCTAGCCTATCATGGAATCAAATTCTCCCTTCAGTCACACCCGTTACGGCCGCTTTGACATCAAGAAGATACACATAATCATCTTGATGCAAAATATCGAAGGTTTTCTATAGCATCGTTCATTGTGGGGTCGCACGGGTGTGACTGAAAACAGGATATGGCAAGCTGTTACCAGGCAAGAAAGAGGTCTTCTTATTGAGTTCCTGGGGGAAAAGGTCTTCCTAAGAAAGGAAGATTCGGGGCGTTCCTTTAGCTTGTCTTTGTTAGCACTTCTGTATCCCATCACAATAAATATGAATGGACCTGTGATTTTTTTATTGGCACTGTCACAACAGAGAAAACAACCAGTTTCAAGTAAAAGCGTGGAAATATGGTTATTGTTCCACCCTTTCTCTAGTATTTGAATGAGATCAAGGATTATTGGTTTACACAGTGAGGAAATCGGCAAGGTTGCTCTATGTTCTTACTGTTCGGATCGTGCCAAGCCTTTTTTCTCGTTGTGACACTAAGCGTTCTGCATGAAAATCCTGAATCAAAATATTAGAGGCATTCGACTTTTACTTTGAATGCATTGGACGTTATATGGCTATTTAACCATTTAGTAAACTTTATTAATAACCAGAAATAATTATCCAGTTATGCAGCAAGGAAGATGTAAATAGCTCCCAAGAACTCGAGTGTCATTTTAAAGGGTATTTTTAAAAGGCCAGTAAAACTCACTCTGGAAGATTTTAGGCTGGTGTATGCTGTCCCTATCCTGCCGCAGACAAAATGCTAGGGATTCTGCATGCCAGGGTAATATTAACAATTAAATAAATGCAAGTGTTGCTGGTTTAAATGCAGTTTGTGGTAATTTGCAGAAGCAAGTGGCCAGTTTGAAAAGTGTCTGCTACTGACTGAAAGCTGCAAACCACATCTGATAATCTAAACCAGTCGTGTGATACCAGTTATTAATGGTCATTCATGTTATATGAATAAAGGGAGCGGACATGATTTGTTTTCTCTCCAAATTAGCATGGAATTTTTACAGTGAAGCCACTTGGTCACCAAAGGCAAATCTTTATCACAAGATAGAGATGCAAATTGACTTAATAATTGTTACGAAGTTGTAAATGAATCGAACAATTTCAGGGGATACAAACTTCCAGGGTAATCACTCTGTTGGAAAAAACAATGGGAATGGCTGCTACTTTGTATCAAAACTAAATGTCTTGTAGAAGATGAGATGGAATGTCTTTGATAAGCTGTGAATATTTGTGCACAGTGAATATTTCTCGACACACAAGGCCACATTTGATTTCAACTTAATGTCACTCACGGTTTTCATTTCTACTTTAGTTTCTTGTCAGAATAGTTTTACGATCTGCTGCCTATTTTCGTTGCCATTTCGTTAAGAAGCTGTAGGGGGGAGGTGGCATCTTGATGGTAGCCTCCCTGGCCATTCTACCTTTACTAAGTTATTTTCAAGTGTCACTTTCAAAATAAAATCATTGTGATCGCAAAAGAGCCACCGTGCCAAGAAACCGGAGCAGATCGCGTCCCTGGGCGGCCTTTTTGGTGTGCCTCAAAGGCCAGGCACCTGCGTCTTGTACTTATGTCGATCGTGGGGAAATTTGTGGGGAGTGGACGCTATCGTGAGTGCAGTAGGAGAGTAAAAGTGATGATGGCACGATATGGCCCTATAGACTTGTCGTCTCCTCAAGTGGAATCCATGATCCCTCTCCCCTCCCCACTATCTCTAACTACATCACCCAGCCAGGTACGGAGGGCTTGGGAGGTTGGACTGAACGTCGGGAGCCAAGCCGCAGTAGCCCTTTGCGGTGTTACACACGCTGATGAGGGTTTCCAGGTTCACAGCACAGCCCCCTGGGTTAGACCCTTTCCTAGCGAATCCCCCAAACGCCCTGCTGCCGGGGGCTCTGGGTGGAGGCACTTGTAGGCGAGCCGAGAATGAATGTGCAGCTCCCCGGCATCCCCTGTCCAGCAACTCACTCCATCATCGCCCCTTAATAGGGCGGCTGCCATCCACTTTTTAAAATGATCGTTTATTTTCGCAGGTCTGCCGCGAGAAGTGGCTGTTTTCCTGCCCGGACAAGCGCTCGCATTTTGCTTGTGACCTCAACCGGGGGAGCTTACTGAGCTCCTCAGAAAGGGGGCAGGAGTCCTGCTCACCTATCGGACTAGCCTTTGCATGGGTGCTTAGCCGCTTCTTGTGTTTTAACTCCAGGATCATTAACCTCCAGGTGAAGCTGTAAATGAATCGAACAATTTCAGGGGATACAAACTTCCAAGGTAATCACTCTGTTGGAAAAAAACAATGGGAATGGCTGCTGTCGGTGCACTGATCCTCCCGCTTCCCTGGGCTGTTTTTTCCTGTTACCGATCCATCCCTGGGAAATCATTCACCGGGGCTGGGCACTGTTTATCTCAGTGTAGGCGATTCTCTTACAAAACCTTGAATTCTTCACAGGAGCCTCTACTATTTGTTAACACACAGAGCTGTGGAAGGAGCCCCAAGTGCCATGTAAACGGCTGACAGGAACCGCAGCCACCTAGGGTCACGGATTGCTGCTGGTTTGAAAAGTGCAATACAGGAAATGATCAGGACCAAACCGGTTCAAAGAGACAATTATTTTTGTTTAGTTAGTTGAAACCATAAATAGAAACCCTTGTTTAACCTAGTAGGTTCTTTGGGAGCGTTCAGTTTTGCTGATTCCAGAGCACTTGGGATCCTGATACAAGCCCTTCTGTGTTTTCTTACCCAGAAAAAAAAAAATTAAGTCTGGGCTATTTGTACAAATGCTGTAAACCTTTTTAGAATATAAACCTTTTTAGAATATGCAGCCCCTAAACCACTTTGAGCTGTTTTCAAGTACTACATTAGAAACGCTGTTTTCTGTAAAGGTCCCTTACTAAAGTATTAATTGCCAGGATCCATGAAAGATTTGCAGATTTTATGATCATTTATGGTACGTGCAATAAAAACCAGGTGATAGGAGCAGACTGGTTCAAGGTGTAATGCAAAGATGTACTAGGTGCCCTTGGCAACTATCTGTGGGTGCTGTTTGTATTTGTAGAACACACCCTTCTCTGCAATGAACACTTCTGCAACCTTACCTGGGGTTTGGGTTGTTCATTTCCAGAGCCCTAGACAGCCACACAATGGAGCCATAGATTTCAGGCAAAGGGAATCAAATGATTCGAAACCAGTTCCAGTCCCCAGAATATTTCAAATTCAAGTTAGATCATTAAATTTGAAGAAAAGGAAACTTCAGCGTGAATTATACGATTCCCCCTTCTTTAATAAACAAGCTGTGTGTAGTAACTTTGAGTATTAAAATCTTCAGTGCTCCTTCGCCCCACTTTAATACAGAAATTGCATTATTGCACTTCTACCAAAAAAACAACCACAACAACAACAAAAACCCCACCCCGATTATGAACCCCTCAAAGCCTAGAGACAGACTCCCCAAAGGATAGGACAATACTACAAGGATCTTGTTCTCACAAGAAAGGACGCTGCTGATCTTAAATGCATATTTTGAAGATTATGCTAATGCCTGCAGATTACAAGAGTTTATTGTACCAACACCGAAACAAAACAGTCTCAGGTTTTATGGTAATTGGTATTCGTATTTTTTAAGATTAATTTAGAATCTCTATTTTCCAGCATTAGCAGCAGCTATGGAGGGGAAACCAGCCATTCCCTTCTCACCCTCCCCATTTTCTAACGTTATGAACTTTGAAAGTTGTAATTGTCACAAGACAGTTAATTGACTCCACTTCAGCGCAGTGCAGTTAGTTAAAGTGTGACAAAGAACCAAATGTGCCAGAGCACGCAAACTTCAAGGTATTCGGAAACCTATACATGCCACCTAGTGGGCACAACAGAAAACGATATGCCAGCTTTCTCAAGCTCCCCAGATACTGCTCTATAGCTCCTCTTCCAGGCACACATATCAATAGCGTTCTGTCTAAGGTAAGTTAAATACCTGCTTAAAAGGGCACATCTTTATCATACCTTGCCATTGATTTCATTCTAGGATCAAAAACAAAGAGGAAGAAGCCCTAGTTCATAGTTTTCTCCATGGGAGAGTGAGGGGAGCAGAAAGGAAGAAGGGAGAGGTCTCTAGCTCTAGAGATAGATACAGATAGAAATATAGATAGAAATGTACAAAGTCACACTCTATCTATATCTATCTATGGATAAATTTACAGTCACAGTGTGTAGGAAAGCTATACAATATGACCTACAATGTAATAGAACCACTGAATCCTGTAATTTCCTGTAATAGCAGTTATAACGGTTAAAAAAGAAAGCAAAACCCTGCAGTAGTGTAACAAAGTTATCCATTCTCCGGGGGCTGCAGAAGGAAACAGATTATTGGTCATTTAGATACACTCTCATAAATAGACTATAAAACAGACTGAGGCCTCAGACCTGAAAGCATTTAAGTGTATGCCTAACTTCACCCATGTCAGTACTTCTGTTCGTTTCTTCCCCAGAAAAAAGTGTGGCTTCAGATGATGAAAATAATGGGGTCAAATTCTCATCTAGCATAACTATCATTAATATTAATAGCAGTGAAGTACTTGCATGGTGAATAGATCCATCACTTTTTTTACTAGATGCCCCACAATGCCAAATACTGTCCCTTGGAGTAGTATTAATGAAGTAACATACCCATATAGTTTTATATAGAGAAGGACTATGGTGGAAGCAATTCTTCAAATAAAAGCAACTACAAATAATATTTAGATATAAACTGTTGATACTGTGGCTTCATGCAAGGAAGTCAATACAAACCAAACGATATGGAGTATTTTATATAGCTGTGTGAACAATAAAATCCACAACATTAATTCAAAACATTTCGCAAAATGTATATATATTAATTAAAATATTTGAATAGGTTTTTTTTCAAATTGCAAAATTGCACACAATTTTGTACAATTATCTTTATTTTAAATGCTTCAGTATTTGATTTCTGAAAACATTGGCAATGCCATCTGCCAGAGATTATGTATTGTTTAGCCAGTCTAAGGACTTGTAGCTTTGTGTTCACTTGAACAAGCTGTAAAACACCTCATGCTCACACACAAAAGTGATCCAAAGAGCGTGCCAAATATCTTTTGGATTAGACTTATTTTCAGTATAGATACATACCTAGTTTATCCAGTGTGGATTGCACTGAAATTAGTCAGACTGAAATGATCAGGTAATTCCCCCACTACTGTCCTACTCCGCACTGGTTGCCTTTCAAACCTCCCATGATCTCCAGCTCACAGGAGTGATGCTGGTAACTCTGGAATACCAACCCAGAGATCACTGCAACTGAACCAGAAAAAAAACTGCACCAGCACAGAAGCATGGCAAAACTCCAACAGTCTGGAACAAATATTGTCAGGGATAGTGTTCACACACTGAACTATTTGTGCTTAAACTGGTTCCATCTCACTGGCTCAATTAGGAATGGTTCCTTATGTAGCATAGACATGCCTTAGAAAATTACTCTTTACTGACAGTCAAGTCCAGCATTGTCTACACTAGAGAAATTAAACTGGTGAAAGACCCTAGAATTTTTGTAGAAGATTTTGGGTCAACATACAAAAATTGCCCAAATGGTCTAGTAACCAGTTAAAACAGACTGCCATTCAGTTTAAGCTTCACTGGTTCATGTGAACCATTTTGCTGCCAGTATGGATGCCGCAAGTTGAAACAGTTCAATTTGTCTTCCCTAGCATTGTCTCGCAGCACATTATGAAGTCTCCCAGAATGCATTGCTTCTGGGAGCTGATCTGGGAATTGTGGGATTGGCTTTACAAGTGAAACAGTTTAGAACAATACTGGTTTGGACATGGTACAAAACAGACTAATTCAGCATGACTGGCATAGATGTTGTCATAAATATAAAGGGAAGGGTAAACACCTTTAAAATCCCTCCTGGCCAGAGGAAAAACCCTTTCACCTGTAAAGGGTGAAGAAGCTAGGATAACCTCACTGGCACCTGACCAAAATGACCAATGAGGAGACAAGATATTTTCAAAGCTGGAGGGGGGAGAAACAAAGGCTCTCTCTGTTTGTGTCATGCTTTTGCCAGGAACGGAAAAGGAATGGAGTCTTAGAACTTAGTAAGTAATCTAGCTAGATATGCGTTAGATTCTGTTTTGTTTAAATGGCTCATAGAATAGCTGTGCTGAATGGAATGGATATTCCTGTTTTTGTGTCTTTTTGTAACTTAAGGTTTTGCCTAGAGGGATTCTCTATGTTTTGAATCTGATTACCCTGTAAGGTATTTGCCATCCTGATTTTACAGAGGTGATTCTTTTACTTTTTCTTCTATTAAAATTCTTCTTTTAAGAACCTGATTGCTTTTTCATTGTTCTTAAGATCCAAGAGTTGGGTCTGTGTTCACCTGTGCAAATTGGTGAGGATTTTTATCAGGACTTCCCCAGGAAAGGGGGTGTAGGGTTTGGGGAGGATTTTGGGGGGAAAGACGTTTCCAAGCGGGCTCTTTCCCGGTTATATATCTGTTAGACGCTTGGTGGTGGCAGCAAATAAAGTACCAAGGGCAAAAGGTAAAATAGTTTGTACCTTGGGAAAGTTTTAACCTAAGCTGGTAAAAATAAGCTTAGGGGGTTTTCATGCAGGTCCCCACATCTGTACCCTAGAGTTTAGAGTGGGGAAGGAACCTTGACAGATGCGCTAAGCTGTTTGTAATTAAATTGGTTCAATACAGTTCTTTGGTACAGATCAGGCCTGAGTGTCAGCGATGGGCTTCATTGGTGCTGAATGTGAATTAACTGCAAACATAGACTAGGAAAACTGTCGTGCATAGTAACTGAGTAGTTTCCCTTTAAATAGTTTTGGAGCCTTCTAGTGGACCTCCCATTCTAGTCTCATTGCAGAAGCCACCAAATCCTAACAGAACAACTGTATATAATGACTATGTCTACACTGCACATTTATTTCCGCCCTTCGTAGAGCAAATACTTGTGTAGCCCCCCTAGCGTTTGTATGAACAGCAGTACAGACAGTGAGGCTTAATTTAGGTGAGTAGAGTGAAGACACGCCTGACAGGTATGGGGATGTACATGAGTGTATACCCTTCAAGGCTCTCTAGTTGCCAAAGCCATGTCTCCCTATTTACACTGCTACTTTTAGTTGTGTAGTGTTCCACTGCCTACCCACTACTGGAGCCTTTTCCCGCCTCAGGAAAAGACTCTGACAGCAGGGAAAGGCTCTAGCACGGGGGAGTAAGCAAGGGAAGCAGTGTGAAAAGGCTTAATCTTTCCCTGCTGCTTCCTCCCACCAGAGCCTGTCCTCACCACAGTACAAGGCTCTGCCAGCTCCCCATATCTAGAGCCCTTCCCCACTGTAGGTAAGGACTCTGGCAGTGGGGAAAGGCTCTGGTAGAGAGTAGGCAGCAGGGAAGCAGTAGGGAAAGACTCAATCTTTCACTGCTGCTGCTCCCTGGCAGAGCCTTTCCTTGCCACCGTGAAGCCTTTCCCTGCTGCTTCCCACCCACCAGAGCACTTCAGTGACATGTGCGGATGTGGTGTGTTTTTCACTGCCACATGTAGCTACACGTACCCTGTAAGTGCTGTGTAGTGTAAACATAGCCTATATGTAGCTAGGCCTTGTATGTTTGTATAGTTAGCAAACAATTACTTGGAACTCAATTTTGTCCCTGGGGTTTCCTCATATTCTTAATGTTGTGTAGAGAGCAAAGACACACCACACCTGTTCATCAACATTTCACAAACCACAGTTAAGCTCTGTAGTATTATAATCTTCTGCTACCATTAGTAGTATAAAACTGTTTTATTTACTAGTGTGGATGGGAAAACACAGTTACTATATAGGGGAAAGAACAGTATTTTCACAGCAGCATCTTGGTTTAATATTATTCTTTAACACAGATTGATGGGGAGCACCCTCCCAGGTACATGGTCTGCTCCTCAGGTCTAAGCCAGGAACGTAGGTAAGCACTTGGGTCTGAGGTTGGGGTCTGTGTGTGGAAATAAATCCTGACATATCTTTTCAGGGTCCTGAAGTGGAGACCTTTTGAGACCTATTATTCGTGCAACCTGTATGTATACAGCTGACCCACTGGAATAGAATGCAATCCCAGATTCTTCATCTGTTATCCTGCCTGACTCTAATGACAGAAGGTTGCAGTAAGAAATGAATTCCATTCTTCCCTTCCCCTGCTTCCCCTTTGAAAAGCTGAATATCACAGCATCATCTCCGGGCTCCCCACTCCATGTAGCCTTGCGTAACGTAGGGAATGGAAAAGTGAGGCACGTGACCCATTAACTGTAGCTGCCTTGCATTGCTACTGAAGCTAAACCTTACATGTGATCCAGTGAAATTTACTTTTGATTAAGCTTTTCAAGGAATTTTCTATTTTTAGAAGGTCTGATGTCCTAAATACTAAACAAAAGAGACATACAAGTTACTGATCATATTGAAATGGGAAGAAAAAATATGAGGGAAAGACAAATTGTATTCATGGTTTCATAAGAGTGTCACTTATGATGCAAATAAGTACCTTTTGACTAGTATTGCTATATCATTTATGCATCTTCTGCTGCCTGAGATAACTGATTACTTTTCAATAATAGAGAATGTGTGGAACAAATTTTGAAATAAATATATAGGACCTTGTGTGGGTCTAAACTAAAATGGTGACCATAGTCACAGAGTTAGGACACTTCAGAAAGCCATTGACTATTGGTGGGAATTGATTAATGAAGCAGATAAGACACCCTTCATCTCTCTCTGCCCAAAAAAGGTAAAATTAAATATAGGTTCATTTGGTGGACTTAAGTAGAAGAAACTACAGGAAGAAAAAATACACATTTTCCTAACACCATCCCTTTATATGCAGTAGCTTTGATAATGAAAAGTGACTTACTGTGCAATAATTTTCACATCTTATATTTTGCTATAGAGTATGCATAATATAAACTCTATTTTATTTCTCTGTAAATGTCAGGAGAGCATAAATCAATAATAGAGTGGTAACTATGCAATTAACTCATGTGTCTCCTGTACCTTCACATTAGCATCACTGAGAGCGGTATCACCTTTTCAGTGACCTCAGTGTAAGCAATAACATCCTTTTCTGTTAAAATTAATTTTTTTAAGTGAACGTAATGCTCCTGAAAGGGGATGGATTGACAGCCCTGGAAACTGAAGTTCTCTAGCCACAGACAAGGTACAGCATGGGCAGTAGTAGTACACACTTCTCCAAGCTGTCCACCCAACTCTGTCGCAGAGGGCTGCAAATGAAGTTTACCATCCATTTTCCTTCAGTAAGACATAGAAGCATCACTGGCATCTTTGTTATGATATATCTATAGTCAATTAGTAACTAGAGTAAGAACTTTTAGATAGGCTCCCACATTCCTTTAATTAGTAGTGACATAAGTGATATTTGAACCATAGTCCCAGAGGTGAAAGAGTCTTCATCCCATTTCCAATCCCCTGAGCCACAATTTGTAAGAAAGCGTTGTTTAACTAATACCAGTTCACAAGGACCTTGAATACTCAAAAGAATTAAGGAAGTTGTATGGTAAATATGATATAATGAGAGGCCTCTAACAGAGTAGTGAGATCCTAGAAGAGTTATGATTTCTGTGGAAAATGGAGGAAAAACTATTCAGTGAATAGTTCAAATAGAGTTTCTTAAAAAATAATATTATTAATATTACAAGTACATTTTCATGTGTGTGTTTTTCTACATGGTACAGTACTAATGGAGTCACCGTGGGTCTAGTGGGGGAAGGATGGTCCAGGGATAGCCTATGACTCGGAGATTTGGGTTTAAATCCCTCCTTTATCACAGATTTGCCATCTGTCCTTGGGCAAGCATCTCTGTACCTCAATCCCCCTCTGCAAGTGGGAGATAATAGTACTTCTTTTTGTCACAAGGGTGTTCTGAAGATAAAGACTGTGAGGTGCTTGGACACAATGGTAACAGGGGAGCCGTACAAATACCTAAGATACGGTTGTTCCTGGATATTCCCCTAAGCATAAGTGTTTATAGGGTGCTTCCTTCTTCAAATATGGCTGCAGGAAAATGTTGGGCAATTTCTTAGAGGGGGGCTCCTATTCCGACTGTGATTTTTGATGTAGATGATATACTATTGTAGCTACTGTAGGTCCTGATCCTACTTCCATTGAAGCAATGGCAAGAGCAAGAGGGGAGCAGTGATACATTTCCCCTTCTCCCTCTGCTTTGGGTAGAGTGCTCCCCTACACATCCTCCTTTGCATTGACTGGTAGGAGGAAGGCACCCCCTTCCATTTCAGTGTACTCTAAAACCAGACAAAACTGTTGCAGACTTGAATAGGAGCAGGGTTAAGTCCATAGGCATTTGTAATGCTCCCCTCGCAATCATTTTAAAAAAGATAGACCTTGTGATCTACAAATAGATTGTTAACTCCCATTCTCCCATGACTGATACAGGATATTTTGTAATGTGCTGGCAGTACATAGTTAAATGACAGGAACAGGGATTAACATTTGCAATGCTGTTTAGGGGATTTAGACAGATATCTTTCATTAAAGCAATTGGAAGATGTGGGCTAAAGCCCCTGAATGGTTTTGGAAATCTCAGTTTTTCTTTGTTTTGATGTAACCTCCTTGTGACAGGGTGACACTCCTGTCTTCTTCTCTGTCTACACAGACTCAAAGACCTTCAGTTGTTAGACACCCCAGTGCAGTTTTTTTTACACTGGCTCCTCCCACCACCTTATTGAACCATACACCATAATTATTGACAGTTTCAGTTTTACCGTGGTTCTCTGCCGAGAGAAGGAGAGGAAAGGAAAGAGCTATCTCTACCTAGAGATCTGTGCTGGCTCTGTCTCTCCCCTGCACTTCCTTTCTTTGTAGGGTGGGGCAATCCCCTTTTTAACCTCTGTCCCGGGTGGCCAATTTTTTTTGGCAATGCCAAAAAAGTGGGGCATGCCCCCTTAGTGGGGCACAGAGAACCATTCGGGAGTGGGGAGAGTTGGCAGCACCAGCTCTGCATGGTGGGGTTCGGGCAAACCATGACACCAGGCGGCTTGGGCCAGCCCTTGCGGTGTGTGGGTGAGTCCCCTAACGTCAGCCTCACATGTTGGAGGGGGCTCAGGCAAGCAGCTTGTGCTAGCCCCATGCATGGGAGGGTGGGAGGACTGGGCAAGCAGCTTGGGCTGGGGAGGGCAGGGACTTGTGTGAGCCTCAAGTGGTGGCCCGTTTTCCCTTTGGGAAATATGGTCACCCTATTCCTGGGTCTTCTTATACCTCCTTTGTTAATGGGACAATTTGCTCATTAGTCCTGCCCCAGCCCATTCTAATTCTCTAGTCAGGCCCTGTCAGATTCACCCTGTGCAGAATTAATTGGTGTTTAAGTGACCAGAGAGGTGGCTCAGCTATTGGTTCCCAGCACTTTGCCATACACCTCTATTTTGGAGAGGGAGAAAGTCTCTGTAAAGAAAGTCCTCTCTAAAATATACACAAAAAGAAAAGGAGTACTTGTGGCACCTTAGAGACTAACCAATTTAAGTGAGCTGTAGCTCACGAAAGCTTATGCTCAAATAAATTGGTTAGTCCCTAAGGTGCCACAAGTACTCCTTTTCTTTTTGCGAATACAGACTAACACGGCTGTTACTCTGAAATCTAAAATATACACGTTTCTTATACCCACTTTTCCATCCAAAGTAAGAACAGCCTGCCGCATGAAGACCAAACCATTGTTATGTCTCCAGGTCTGCCTCAAATCACCTTTCTATACACCCAGATAATTGATCACATCCTGAAAAGCTCACTAGCACCAGAGTCTAAAGTCAATATCCCATTAACTATTAGTACTCCAGGCATCAAGTACATCCAGTTAGGTCAATCTTCTGAAATACCTTTTGCTATGCCACCTGTATTTCCTCATTGTGGTCCATCAAGGACACCACTCTGAGGCTTTCAGTTCCCCAGCCGTTACCTCTCCTGAATGGAGACATGTAGCTCTCTTTCCTGATCGTGTTATTTCTAGGCTGCACAGTTTCCCTCCAACACTGTGATATTCCCCAGCAAGACAGACTAAGCTGACCTGCTTTGCCTTCTCTTCAGAGGCACTATACAGCATAATTACTACAGTTATAAGTTAGCACACAGCCCTTTCTAAGCAAGCACATTTACTCTTAAGGTAAAGCATTTCAGAGACATCATATTAAAACAATGAAGAGCCATAGGCATGCTAATAAGCTTACCAGAGATCAGCCCAACCCTGAAATGGGCTCTGGCAGGTGAATGGTCCTTCAAATCCCACCAAGGGATTTTTGTGTGGTTACAAGTACATAACTGCTTTGGCTCAGAACAAGCACCCCCCTCCCAGAGAATCTGTGAGTTCCTTCTTTATACAGTGGTGGTGAGGGGGGTTGATCTGTCCTCATGTAACAAGTGATCAGCAAAGAAAAGGTCCCCTCCTCATCCCCACTTTACTTTAAAAAGTTCACTTTGCTTAAATTAGTCTTTTAAAGATGATAACACTTCCCAGGGTTTACATTAGTCAGGTCTCCTCCCTAGAGTGGTTACATATAATTCCACAATAATACATACACATTTTCATTCTTAATACAGTGAATTCCTAAGATATTTAAACTTAATTAAATAAGGTTTAATTTAATTCAATAAGGTTTGTTCAGGATATTGCAGGAAATTGCAGGAAATTGCCATATCTGTCACACACATTTCCTCCAAGGTATTCTCATGAGTTGCTATCTCCTCTTTCTTTTAAGTCTAACCACTGCTGAGTGTGTCATCTAACTAACAACATACAGGAAAACAGAGACTTGGTGGGACAACTCACATGACTGGAGTACTGTCATGGATGGTTATAAACTGTTCAGGAAGGACAGGCAGGGCAGAAAAGGTGGGGGAGTAGCACTGTATGTAAGGGAGCAGTATGACTGCTCAGAGCTCCGGTACGAAACTGCAGAAAAACCTGAGTGTCTCTGGATTAAGTTTAGAAGTGTGAGTAACAAGAGTGATGTAGTGGTGGGAGTCTGCTATAGACCACCGGACCAGGGGGATGAGGTGGATGAGGCTTTCTTCCGGCAACTCACAGAAGCTACTAGATCGCATGCCCTGGTTCTCATGGGTGACTTTAATTTTCCTGATATTTGCTGGGAGAGCAATACAGCGGTGCATAGACAATCCAGGAAGTTTTTGGAAAGCATAGGGGACAATTTCCTGGTGCAAGTGCTAGACGAGCCAACTGGGGGGGAGCTTTTCTTGACCTGCTGCTCACAAACAGAGAAGAATTAGTGGGGGAAGCAAAAGTGGATGGGAATCTGGGAGGCAGTGACCATGAGATGGTCGAGTTCAGGATCCTGACACAGGGAAGAAAGGTAAGCAGCAGGATACGGACCCTGGACTTCAGGAAAACAGACTTCGACTCCCTCAGGGAGCGGATGGGTAGGATCCCCTGGGGGACTAACATGAAGGGGAAAGGAGTCCAGGAGAGCTGGCTGTATTTCAAGGAATCCCTGTTGAGGTTACAGGGACAAACCATCCCGATGAGTCGAAAGAATAGTAAATATGGCAGGCGACCAGCTTGGCTTAATGGTGAAATCCTAGCGGATCTTAAACATAAAAAAGAAGCTTACAAGAAGTGGAAGGTTGGACATATGACCAGGGAAGAGTATAAAAATATTGCTCGGGCATGTAGGAATGAAATCAGGAGGGCCAAATCGCACCTGGAGCTGCAGCTAGCAAGAGATGTCAAGAGTAACAAGAAGGGTTTCTTCAGGTATGTTGGCAACCAGAAGAAAGCCAAGGAAAGTGTGGGCCCCTTACTGAATGAGGGAGGCAACCTAGTGACAGAGGATGTGGAAAAAGCTAATGTGCTCAATGCTTTTTTTGCCTCTGTCTTCACTAACAAGGACAGCTCCCAGACTGCTGCGCTGGGCATCACAACATGGGGAGTAGATGGCCAGCCCTCTGTGGAGAAAGAGGTGGTTAGGGACTATTTAGAAAAGCTGGACGTGCACAAGTCCATGGGGCCGGACGAGTTGCATCCGAGAGTGCTAAAGGAATTGGCGGATGTGATTGCAGAGCCATTGGCCATTATCTCTGAAAACTCGTGGCGAACGGGGGAAGTCCCAGATGACTGGAAAAAGGCTAATGTAGTGCCAATCTTTAAAAAAGGGAAGAAGGAGGATCCTGGGAACTACAGGCCAGTCAGCCTCACCTCAGTCCCCGGAAAAATCATGGAGCAGGTCCTCAAGGAATCAATCCTGAAGCACTTACACGAGAGGAAAGTGATCAGGAACAGTCAGCATGGATTCACCAAGGGAAGGTCATGCCTGACTAATCTAATCGCCTTCTATGATGAGATTACTGATTCTGTGGATGAAGGGAAAGCAGTGGATGTATTGTTTCTTGACTTTAGCAAAGCTTTTGACACGGTCTCCTACAGTATTCTTGTCAGCAAGTTAAAGAAGTATGGGCTGGATGAATGTACTATAAGGTGGGTAGAAAGTTGGCTAGATTGTCGGGCTCAACGGGTAGTGATCAATGGCTCCATGTCTAGTTGGCAGCCGGTGTCAAGTGGAGTGCCCCAGGGGTCGGTCCTGGGGCCGGTTTTGTTCAATATCTTCATAAATGATCTGGAGGATGGTGTGGATTGCACTCTCAGCAAATTTGCGGATGATACTAAACTGGGAGGAGTGGTAGATATGCTGGAGGGCAGAGATAGGATACAGAGGGACCTAGACAAATTGGAGGATTGGGCCAAAAGAAACCTGATGAGGTTCAATAAGGATAAGTGCAGGGTCCTGCACTTAGGACGGAAGAACCCAATGCACAGCTACAGACTAGGGACCGAATGGCTAGGCAGCAGTTCTGCGGAAAAGGACCTAGGGTTACAGTGGAGGAGAAGCTGGATATGAGTCAGCAGTGTGCCCTTGTTGCCAAGAAGGCCAATGGCATTTTGGGATGTATAAGTAGGGGCATAGCGAGCAGATCGAGGGACGTGATCGTTCCCCTCTATTCGACATTGGTGAGGCCTCATCTGGAGTACTGTGTCCAGTTTTGGGCCCCACGCTACAAGAAGGATGTGGATAAATTGGAGAGAGTCCAGCGAAGGGCAACAAAAATGATTAGGGGTCTGGAACACATGACTTATGAGGAGAGGCTGAGGGAACTGGGATTGTTTAGTCTGCAGAAGAGAAGAATGAGGGGGGATTTGATAGCTGCTTTCAACTACCTGAGAGGTGGTTCCAGAGAGGATGGTTCTAGACTATTCTCAGTGGTAGAAGAGGACAGGACAAGGAGTAATGGTCTCAAGTTGCAGTGGGGGAGGTTTAGGTTGGATATTAGGAAAAACTTTTTCACTAGGAGGGTGGTGAAACACTGGAATGCGTTACCTAGGGAGGTGGTAGAATCTCCTTCCTTGGAAGTTTTTAAGGTCAGGCTTGACAAAGCCTTGGCTGGGATGATTTGATTGGGGATTGGTCCTGCTTTGAGCATGGGGTTGGACTGGATGACCTCCTGAGGTCCCTTCCAACCCTGATATTCTATGATTCTATATCTACACAGCAACTCGACATCGATGGCTGGCCCGTGCCAGCTGACTCAAGCTTGGTTTGTGGGGTTGCTTCATTGCTATGTAGACTTCTGGGCTCAGGTTGGAGCCTGAGCTCTGGGATCCTCCCACCTCACAGAGTCCAAGAGCCTGGGCTCCAGCCTGAGCCTGGAAGTCTACACAGCAGTGAAACAGCTCCGCAGCCGGAGCCCTGTGTGCTCGAGTTAGCTGGCATGGGCCAGCTGCAGGCGTTTAGTTGCTGGGTAGACATATCCAGCTGGGTAGACATATCCAGAGAAGTGACAGCATAGTGATCTTTGTATGTTTTTTGCACTATTTAGTGATGACCTGGGAGATGACTCAATGAGCTAAAGCTCCTCAGATGTTTCTACTACCTTTTGAATAGTCCTCTGGATTCCACATCCTGCGACAGCTGCTGGGTTTGTCTGGGTTTTCATTTAATTTCATTTAACTTCATTCATCCTTATGTTAGAAACACTCCCCCTCAAACTTTGAGTTCATAAACATTCTGATACCATAACTAATAAATGTGGCAGATGTAGGTCAGGTAGGAGCACAAAGTGGGTCCATAGCAATGGCAAACAACATAATATCTTATTAAAAGACAGCAAGTTAGTGAACTCATTGGCAAAATCTCCTATAGGGACACATGTACTGCTGGCTAAACCTCAATAAGTTCAGAGGTTCAAATTCTGACAAGCACCCACAACTTCTCTGAGGCTCTTGGGGTCATCAAATGTTTTAAAAACATGCTCTCTTATGAAATTTCTGCTCTTTTTGCTTCGGGTCAGTCCAGAAATGCCACAAGAGGTGCTGTCTCTCTCATCAGAACATCTGCTTCTGTCTGTAACCTGGAAGTGGAGAGGGGAATAGAAACACAATAATGAAAATAATAACAGGGGGATTTAACTATACATTTTTGAATCTGCAGAAAAGATCTGTTTCATGTTTCAGGTGAGGATGTAGACTGACTCTTACTGTATTTAAACACATTTGCACCTACCTAATTAAAATCTCAGTATTCCAAAACATTAATAAGTATTGTAGGTAATCTGGGCCCAGTTCCTACTCCCACTAAAGTCAACGACAAAACTCTTATTGGTTGTATGGGGAGCAGGATAAATTCCTTTTTTCTGTGTGGAGGAACCTGAACTTGTCACATTGAATGCACTTACAAATTGTTTGCAGGCATATATTTCAACACATCAGCTATTGGTTTTTATAACCCAATCCTGAGGAGTACAGATTGCCCTCAATCTTCACTAATTCTAGGGAGCTGTAGTGAATGGAAGATGAAAGCTAACAGAACCTTGGAGAATTATGCTTGCTATAGTCCAACTCCAGTACATTTTACTTATGCGAAAAGTTCTTATTGGCTTCAGTGGGAATTCACATGTGAATAAATCAAGGCGATTTGGGGCCTAATAAAAAATACTGGAGAATATGAGAATGTAGGATGTGATTTTTAATGTAGCCAAAGGGAGTTAGGCACCCAACTCCCATTGAAATTCAATATACTCACCTAACTTCCTTAAATCTCTGCTGTAAGGTATCAATATCCATATTTCAAAAGCCTTCGGAGACCATAATGGTGAGTGTGGTCTGAAAGTCTAGACAGAGAGAGATGCAGTTAATAGGAATAGAAATAACTGAAGCTATTAAATAAACCTGTTTTCTAGGAATTTCAGTGTTACAGTCAGGATGGTAGAAATGTAAGGCACCATTAAAATATGTTCACAGTCATAGAAAAGCTATGAAAACACTATCAAATGGTAAATAATGTTAGTGAAAAGAAATTGCTGAGCTGTATTTCTCACAGTAAACACTAGATGGCCATATGGGCTTTTTCTTGCCTTTGTCATCTTTTAGAAGATAATGATTAGCAAGTCTTCAGGACGACCATAAATAATATTGTATTAGGAAATTCCTCTCAGGAAATGTAATGCCTGTTGTGCTGATTGGCGATATAGCAGGAATTACACAATTGTATACTGGAGCTGAGTATTACATACTGTGTCCCACATGAAATCGAGCAGAAATCATTCTTACGAATATCCTAATATGGAGAAAAAAAAAGTTTAAAGAAATATCTATAATTAACCTTCCAAGGTACATCTTGTGCTGAGACATGACTGAGAGATAGTTTTATGGCATGAACAAATGTCCATAGCATTTTGGTAATCTCTCTCCTGAAAGGCATCTTAGAACATTAACTCCATATCAGGAGCATGGATGCACTATGGTCATTGTAGTTCAAAATTAAGGGCATTCTTAACTGGTTTCATTATGCTTTATCACATTAAGCAGCCTGTATAATAAAACCAGCTTGCCCAACAACTGACAATACAAATTGGTTTTATTTTGAATGTCTCTTTTCTTTTTGTTTTTTCACAAAGACCGAATTCAATTATTTTAAATATTTCAAGTGTCTCGTGTGATTATGTACTATGATCTTAAATATAGTTTTTAAAGTTAATTATTTTAAGATTAATTTAACGTAACAAGCTGAAATCAAACAATGTCCTACTACTGTATCTAGAATTTCTCATAATGTTCAGTAAAAAGAAAACTGTTCCCTTGAGCACAAAGAAAACGGTATCTAATCTGACATTTGACCTACTGTTATTTAACTCATAAAAACCAAATGCAAATAAACACCAAATAAAAATTGATTTAAAAATAAGGATGTATATCTATGAGAAGAGGAAATTAATGAAACGTGTTTTTTAAAATTTCTAACACACTGAGGGACAACAGGGAGAAAACCACCATGAGCTAACCTCCTGCTCCACAGAGTTTAAACAAGTCCTCAAGACATTAAGAAAGCAACACTCGGTGTTACAGTTGATGGTTTATTTTTTCATGGGGTAACTGAGCTGTAGGGAATACTCAGGGGATGAAATTGGTTCTGCTGCACTTTTTTGTTTCTTTTATAATCAGGAAAAGAAGCGTCATAAAATGCCATAACTTTGACCTTAGACTGGTCAGAAGCCTGGCTGCTCTAATTAAAAAGTGAATGTTCCCAATGTTTTACCGAATAAAGCCCTTTTATAACAAATAACCTTTTGATGGGGAAACCACACTGTTTGTACACCAAAAAGTAATTTCAAGGCTTATGTTGAGTCAGGGCCATGGTAAACACATGCTGGAGCTTCTTGCCCTTCCCCTCTCTTTACCAAAGAATCAAACCAGATGTATTTCAACAACTAGCTTGTACAAATATTCTACTGTACATTTAACTATCGTTTGGAGAGACAACATCTCTTCTAATGACACATTTTTAGAAGTACTACACATGCTTACATTCTGGTGCAGTAGTTAAGAACTCCATAAGTAAGCTTGTGACACATTTACCACTATTAACCCAATTTTTTCACCCCTTTGTGTTTAAATTTCACAGAAAATCTCCCTTAGGCCTGAAATGTCTCATGCTTATTCTTAAATCAGAGAGAAGCAATTTTTTAAAAGTTTGAGGTTCCTCAGTGGAGTTATTTTTGAGTTAAGAAACTCAAAAAATACATGGCTATAATCTTTTTTGAAGAAACAAACACACAAACAAATAATGCTAGTAATGGCTCCAGTCCTGCTCCAAAAGAAGCTAATGGAAATATCCAAACAGTATCAGCTCCTAGGTGCTGCTGTATTTATCCCAGTAACCAGGACAGTGCCAGTGCATTGTAACAAAGATTTCAGTCCTCTGTACCATAGAAACTGCAGCATAGCAACTTGCAAGCCTTAGTAATGTAATATATATTGTATTGCATATATTAATATAATGAACAAGCAAACCTCTTTGAAATGGCTAGCCATGACTCTAGGTATTTTATACCATTAAAACATATTAAAATATTTTTAATTATATAAAGTTCTGTCTATAGTTTATTGTAATGGATATGTAACCCACACACCTTCTGGGTGTGGTGTTCTGTCCCATCTAGTGGCACCAAGAGCACTTAGAGATTAATGAGTGTGCTCTACACTACAGCCTTAGCTAAACGCAATATAGCATTTAGCTCATGCAGTAGACAATAGAGGCACATGTATTTAACTGAAAAGGTCCCAGGGTTGATGCCGACAACTGGGGGTCTGTTGGTGTTACAAGTGGGGGCTGGTCCTTGTTATATTCAGCCCTGGGTTACACCAGAAAGAGCAAATACATCTCTCCATACCAGCACAGATCCATCAGCCGATTTGGAAGAGCTCTATTCCTTTGTACCACATTTGAGGAGATGCTGGGATCTCCTGGAACTTGTGCTCTGGGAGGGCAATAACCAAGGACTGGGGTTATAGTTAACCTCTGTGCAGAGGTGCCAGGGAACTAAAGGGTAATGCTGCATGTGTTCTTTCTCTACTCGTGCTCCTTTGCAGTGCATGGCAAAGTATGACATTTCAAGCCCCGTTCCACAGACATTCACCCCTTTGAATTGAATGAGACTACACTTGTGTGTAAAGTTATGGACAACTTATAGGTAAGCATTTGCAGAACAGGACTTACAGGCAAGGAACTATCATTACACATGGAATGTTATCTGTGCTCCTAAACTCCACTCAGTGGTGGGACGTCAGCCTTTCAGCCTGTAGTCCTCATTCATTGTAGATGTTGATATAATACATTGGGGATGCATGCAGACTTGTACTTTCACTGGGATCAGAAAGACCCAGAAAAAAATGATCCAGAAAATAACTAAAGAACAAGAAGGATTGTCACTGAAATTAATTTTTTTTTCTTTTACGATAAAGTTCTCATCCCCTAGCAAAGGAAATTGAACACAAACTAAATGTGTTAAAATAACAGTAAGGACCTTACTTAAACATACACACATATGCATAAAAATCAGAGTTAAGAAATTTGAGACCCTGTTGTTTGACCTCACATACTATGTTATATGTAATCTTATTTTAATACTTGGAACAATAGTGTTAATTAGGGGCAGCCTGGGAAAATGTAACTACATTTCCTGGCTTATGGGAGTCTTAAAATCAAATTCAATATACTTTCAGCTTTGTTTGCCTCTGCATATACTTGAGCTTAATTGATAGAAATGGTACTTTATGAGTTTTGCATATGAAAAGTTTGTACAAAGTAATGTAGTGGATCACTGAAATACAAATATTTTAGTTACAGGCAGTTACTAATGAGTACAGACATACTGTATAAACAGACACACAGATTGCAACTACAGAGACTTAACATAAGTAATTATTCACTAAATAGACTTTTATTATAATTTTAGGGCTCAATTCTGCTCACTTTATGTACACTGAATAGTCTCATTGGCCAGATTTCTAAAGGTATTTAGGCACCTAAATATGGAGATAAGAGCTTAGTGGGGTATTCAGGTGTTAGAGACTAATTCCCACTGAAATTAATGTTGCACCAATGCCCTTCTAGGCGGTTTTCAAAAGCCTAATAGGCACCTATTTACACCACTAGGTGCCTAAGTACCTTTCAAAATCTGGCCCTTAAACTTCAATAATTTCAATGAAACTTGTGCTCATAAGTATTTTGGGCCAATTTTTTAGACGTATTTAGGTGGATAGGAACCTAGTGGAATTTTCAAAAGTGCATCGGCACCTAACTCCCATCAAAATTGATAGAACTTATATGCTTAGGTGTTTTGTTTTTTTTAAAATCTATCTAGGTCTAGCCGCATCATTAGGTACCTAAACACCTTTAAAAATCTAGCCCTTAGGAACTTATGATAATTTCACCTGTAGACACCTAAATATGGATTTAGGAGCCTAAATTTATGCTCCTATTTTTGAAAAATTTGGCCAGTATCAGGAAATACCTCCTGAGAGTGAGATCAATAAGACAGTGGAATAGTTTCCCAGCTGAAGTTATGCAATATTTAAAATTATATTGGGCAAAGCACTGTTTTGTAAGGAACAAACCTTTATCGTTAGGGGAATGGACTAACTCTAGAATTTAGAGATGGAAAAGATGGATGAGAGTGGGATAGGAAGATGTCATGGCCAACATTTCTCTTGAATGTTTACATTTGATATCTTCAATATTCTATGTCTCAGTTAGCTGGATATTATATTCTTTGTCCTTACAAGTTAGCAAAAGTGTAAGGGTCCAGTCAAGGTACTGACAGCCTCCTTGAGGTCCATGGAAGTCATCATCTTTTAAGAGGCACTCCGCACCTTGCAAGATTGAACTCTTGGTTAATTAAGGAGAGCAATGGTCATACCACTAAAACAGACTATTGCTAAGGTCAAGTGTACATCATTTCTAATTTGGTATGTGGGGGATACACTGTGAAGGTTTGGGTAAAGCCAGACTTAGAGGTAGCCCACAACTCATAATATTTATATACTTCTCACCTTTCTGAAGAAGAGGTCCATTTCTCTTTCAGAGCTGTAATGTAATTCCCAGAAATAAAAATGCAGTAGGCAATAGCGCCAGTGATGTTGATTTGGCAGCATGGTGAGTACATGGGTATAAGGGAAGAGGTTGCAGCCACAAGTATTTTAATATCCACACATCTTTATATGCTATTGTATTTCACAGGCTATACTGCACATTAAACTTCTGATGTCTTATTATCATGACAAGACAAAAATTGAAAATAGCACAGAACTGCAGGTAATCCATTTTCATGACAAGTTTGCAATGTGAATGAGGAATAGCAAACAGGAGCCATTCTCATTACTGTCCCAAGTCTGTAATCTCATTGTCCTCCATAGATGTCATACCTGGGGCAATCAGCTCAGTTATTTTTTTTTAAAAGGATCATATTTCATATTTCTAGATGTTCTTGAGCAGTCCAGTTATCAGTTCCAGCTACTTCAAAAATGAATGTAAACTATTCTTGCCCAGACTGTTCAAGAAATGCTTGTCAACAGTGAATAACAGTTATGAATATTTATGATACATCTAAATACACCAGAAAAATTAAAGCTATTCTGTAGAAGTTAGATTATTCAGATCACATTTTGATGTACATGCAAATAAGTATATATCGATGCTATTGTAAAGCATGGTTTTTTTAATGAATTGCAGAATATACATATAAGCCATAATTAGAACTCTTGGGAGCTTCAATACCTAAATCTAATTTGCTGACATGCCAACCATAAGGTCAAATGAGTCTTTAAAAAAAATCCTCAAGTAACTTGAGGTCAGAGACTTGAATATTTTTTTTCAATTTTATACAATTACATATTCAATGAGACTTTGAGAAAGAAACCTATCACTTTTTTAAAATGACAAAGGTGGCTGCAAACACAAGTAAAACCACTGGCTGATGAGGGGTTTCTCATAAATTAATAGATATTTTAAATGTGGTCCTGGAGTTATTTTTGACAAAACCCTAAAGAAAAATCAATTTCAGGATAAGAGAGAGAAACCTATAAATTGCTAGCTAGGCCCTGCTTCCGATCACTCTTCTGCACTGACAGTTATGAAGTAAATAATTCTCAAGGACATTTCTCATGCAGCTCTATTCAGTTCATAAAAAATTACTCATTTCCTTCTCCTTGTGGTTGCTGTTTATACAGGTTTGTGTTGATAGTGATAACAACTATGGCTATTGAGTATGTAGATGCCTATGGCTATACTGTACAGTGACCACTTTTTGGCAGAGTTGCTTTTTCTTCTGATTGTGGGATCTCTTACTTCAGAAAACAAAACTTTGCAATGTAATTTTCCTTGATTTCCTGTGTGTTTTGCCTAACAAGTCTCTAGGTAAAGTCTGGAAAATTCTCTTTAGGAAAACATTAAGGAATCTAGGTCAAAAGTCTTTAAAAAAATGGTATTTTCCACAAACAATACCACAGAGGGTTGCAGTTCAATTTAGCAGCTGAAAAGGGAGCTCTGAGGTAAAGCATAGAATGCAATTACACAGAAATACTGCACGTTAACATTCCAATTGCACAACCAATAATTATGCTGAGAAATGCTGAGCTGGCTAAAGTCTAAAAAGATGTCAATAATACAAGTTTAAGATTTGGGATTAACAATAGTTCCAGATAGTGATAGTGAATAAAAATAATGGACCCTTATGTTCTGTTGTTGAGGTATTCACAGCAGAAGACGATCTTGATAACACATGGAATCAATTGGGTTTACCATTAATTTATTTATCTGGAATATACCGTGTAAATATCTGACATTCAGAATTCATTCACAGCCCTTTTGAATTTGGCAATTGTGACCAGTTTAGAACTTTAGTTTAATAGTTTTCTTTTTAGCATTTTATTTGTTTTACAAGAGTGCCTGTAGGGTCCAGCCAAGATCAAGTTCCCATTATGTAGGGACTGTACAAACACATAGTAAAAGAGAATCCCTGTCTCAAAGAGCTTACAATTTAAATTGTCAAGACAGACAATGGGTGGAAGGAAGGAAGATAGTACTACCCCATTTTACAGGTGGGTAACTGAAGCCCAGAGAGATTAGGTGACTTACCTAAGACCACATAAGAAACCCGTGGCAGAGGGGGAGGCTGAAATGTGGAGACTAGCTCAGAGGTTCGAGCAGCCAGCAAAGCGCCCCACAGAGAACACAAACAGTCTGGTAAGTTCTGTAAGGGATGTCTATTGTTCATATTTTAAGTTTCATGGCTGAACATGTTAGCCAGTTGGGATAAAGACATTGCGAGCACTGTGGTCTTCCCCATGTGGTCTTGCAAAATCCATGCATTATTTCATCTTTATTTAAAGCATTTTCTGTACTGTGAATGGTTTTTATTATGAATAAACCACAATAAAAAGCCAGTGATAATGTTTTAATGAAACCAATTAAAAATAATTATCTTTATATTTGGAAATACATTTAACTAACCAATTGTGGTGGATAATCCTGCCCCACACTAGGCTGGAAAGGGTTAACCCCATACTAAGGACTGAGCAGGTCACACCCTTCTCCTCTGTGGGCATGCTCCAAATGGAATCACAGTATAAAAGGGAGCAGCTCAGCTCAGTCCGCCGACTAGAGAGGAGAGAGAATGTATGTTGCAGGCTCCTGTCCAGGAGCTGTCGGAGCCCTAGACCACAGAGACCAGACACGCTGAGACCCAGGTGAATACCCAACTGTCCATGGAAACCCATGAAGGGAAGGAGTTGTCAGGAACTTCGCCTTACAACTACCCCAGAGAACTAGAGGACCTGCAGACTACAGAGCAGGAAAGTAGGGTAGGAAGTTGCCCAGGGGAACCACACATTGATCCAGTTGTGGTTCTGCGTACAGAGTCAGTGCGTTTCGGAGGGATCCCCACTGACCCAGTGGCAGCCCACCCCCTTTTTGGCCACTAGGCCATACTGCCCAGTGCTGAAGGGCTGGCCTACTGAATCCGGCCAGTAGGCCATACTGCCCGATGCTAAATGGCCACCATACAGATGTAGGCCATTAAGCCTTGTTGCCCTGACTCTAAGGACAGACCCTCTGTCTCTGACCATTAGGTCATACCACGCTGAGGAGAAGAGCAGTTATTTGGAGTTGGCCGCAGAGCAGTAATGACCCACAGGGGTGTTGGGGTATACCTAGCGCACAACACCAATCTATAAAATAACCAACTATATACAAACTTTTAATGAACGCAGCAGTGCAAACAGAACTCAAAGTACAACAGTAAGAACATTTCAAATACACCATTTTGGGTAGGGGGAGAGTGGGGCATAAAGTTACAGGTGAGTTTACACCCTGCCTCTGCCTTTTCTTGTCCACATGGGTTCTGGGATAGAGTGCCGTGGCTCAAAATTGTCAGGCGCACTGCAGAGCTCAAAAGAGCTGGACTCCCACACGCAAGTGTCCTCAGTGCCCAGAGGTTGGATCTGAGAGGTGAATGGGAGCCACTGATAGCACTACTGGGTGTATGTGGCAGTTAGGGGTTGTTGCTGGTTCCAGTAGCTAGCATTGTCCAGGGGCTGAAAGACAAGTCTGGGCCCCAAATTACAGGGCCTGCTGGCCTTGCAGGAGCATGTTTTGCAGGAGGGCATTCTGACTGAGGGTGGCATCCATGAGCTGCCTCAGCATCTCTCTCCTTTTCCATGCGCTCCTTCACCATGATGATGTTCTTAGTCACTGCCATGCTTTCCCTGTCCATCTAAAATTTTGGTTACAGACCAATAAAGGATCACTGTAATAAACAGAGCATGCTGAAGAATTCTCTACCCTCCCTAAAATTAATCACATTACAATATCACTCAATCATTTCACATTTTGCAAGCTTGGCTGACTTTTACTTTGCTACCCCTGTAGCTATAGTTCTAAGGGCAAAGTATTTCAATGGTTAAGGCCCTGACCCAAAGCAGACTGGAATAAATGGGAGACTTTCCATTGCCATCAGTGAGCTTCAGGAAGGCCCATGTTATAATTGTCCTGCCTATTATTTCAGTGTTTCATTTAACACCCTCGCAACTTCTTGAGTGAAGCGCAGTTCCTTACTTTAATGTGTAGAAATATCTTTTCAAATCATGGAAATATATATAAGATGAGACACAACTTAGCAGTCTAAAAAGTTTTGACGATCAAGAAGAAATAGTTTTTAGATGGAAATGCTATCCCGAAAACAGTGTGGCTGCCTAATGAGTTCCTTAAGAGTAATTTTGACGGATTCAATTTGATTAAAACCAGCATTGTGAAACTAGCCGCATTGCTGAGATAATCACAGTGGTTGAAAGCTGCAGGCTTCCTGTTAAATTACTGTTCATTATTGTTACATAAAATATTTAGAAAAGGAATGCTGCTGAGCCACAGCATGGACCTGGGAATTCTCTGCAAAGCAAAGATAAAATTCACCTCACCAACCCACAAATCTCTACCACGGTACTCCTCATTTCTTTATTCCAAAAGTATTTACATTAGCTGCACTGTATTTACTGGACTTGGGTACAATTAGGTATTTTAAAAATGGGCAGGCTGATGTGCTGTTTCGTTGAGCTGGTGTGTGCTGTCAGTATGTGGCTCCAAATAGTACAGAGGCTATTCAGCTAAAGGAAAAACTGACAAAACTCCCAGCAAGACAATTGGGACACTTTTCCATTTCTCTCCTCCTCCCACTGCCATCAGCATAACCGCTTTTTACACATGGTTTCAGGAGCACTGGAAAATTCTCCTCACATAACTCCTGGCAATTGGATTCTCTGGTTGGTAGCATGGATAATTCTATTTGGATTGTGAACTCTCAGGAACTCAAGAAGATTCTTGTGAGGTGCTGTCAGAAGAATCTAAGGGAGATCTTGTTCTCAAAGAGAAAGTGGGGCAAATGCCTGACGTAGTACCTGTGATAGGACTGATATGGAAATCTATGTCTCTCAACAAAATATGGTGGGAGGAATAGTTCTCTGGGTGTATTTCAGAGAGTCCTTGTAGCATTGCTATAAATTTGGTTTATGCTTTACAGCAAGGGTGGTGGAGGTGGGAAATAAACTTTCTGGAGTTCTTTTTTGTAAAAACTTACTGAAAAGAGAATTAGTGGGGGGCAAGTAGAACTTTGAAATGTTACTATGGACCATAAAATAAAGCACCATTTTAGGCCCCAATCCTGCGAACACTTACATATGTACTTGCCTACTGTGAACAGTCCCTTTACCCATGTAATCTGCGGGAGTAGAGAGTGTGTATTAAGAGGGAAGAATCTGACCTTTAGTTAGTATTATTTTAATGACATAATTGAAAAATGCCTATTTCTTTAACACCGACATCTCTGGCTTTTGTTTATGTAATTTTTTTATGGCCCAATCCCATCTCAAGGTTGCAGCAGCAACCCATGCATGACTTTCCTGGAAAATAGAACAAAAGTCCCAGATTTGCAGTCCTGTAGGCCAGCTATCTGAGGTGACAGTCAGGTTAAGTGTATTGTTTTAACAGCTTTAGTCGGAGAGAGCATTGTTTTATTAATAAACACAAAAATAGAAGTTTTTAGCAATTTAAAATGAGAATATTTCTGAAAAACAATCCTTATTCAGGGGGAAAAAAGTACACTATCTGTTATACATGGCATATAACCTTAGAAAGGACTCTGTCAGATCAGGCCTGACAAAATATAGTTTATTATTCTTATTTGTTAGATGCCAACACTGTGCTTTTGATAGAACAAACGAAAAGGACACATAAAGATCTTACAGTTTAAACATGCAGACAAGATCAATCAATCCCAAAATGCATTCGGATATCCACAACAAAGATCTATCAAAGTATGCTAGTTATTATTTGAGTGGATGACAGGATTTTTACTGACATGGATTAGCATTAATGGACTTCCTGACGTGAGTTTTAAGGAGGTCACTGAATGAAGAGAAGCGAAATGGCACACAGGGCTAGTTCTAATGGCAGATGGCTGCATGGAGGGTGCAAAGAAGATTATACAAGCCACTGCCTTGCACAGAGATATTAAGTCAAGTCTTCAATTGTACCCTTGCATGCAAAATGGCACCCTCTGTACAGTGTGACTTTGCGTGCACCATATATGCAAGATCATGCTGTGTGGAGAACGCCATTTTGTTTGTGCAGTTAGGGACCAAACGCATCATTGCATGCTCACAGCTAGTCCTGGGGCATGAATGCATGCCTTGCATATGATGACAGCACGCCACTGATGCAAGGGTGGTGAGGATTCACAGGTGAAACAAAGGAGCTGAGATGAGTTACAAGGGAACAACAATGGAGAACAGGGTTGAAGTTGAGGCTGAGAAGGTTGAGCTTGATGTGAAAGGCAAGAGGAAGCCAGTGAAAGGAATCCAAGGGGAGAGTGACAAGGGCCTAGATTCACAAAGGTACTTAGGATTGTGACACTCAGGAACATACTGCGATTCACAAAGCCTGAGCTGGGCACCTAAAATGAATGCGGAGAGATAGACATCTTAAATTGTGATTCATAAATGCCAACATGCTTAGGGAGCCACCTAAGCTAGCTAGTGGGAAGGGTATTACCTAAGCCCCACTCCTGTCAGAGCTAGGTGTCTAAATCTGGGCTGCAGAGAGGCACCTATCTCTGCTAGCAATTCTCAACTGCAAACCCTCTTTGGAATGGGCACTGAAAGTATATTTTGCAAGAAGTCAGTGGGGAGGAGGAACTCCATCATCACTTTTATCCCAGTGGCCAAGGTACTCACCTGGGAGGTGGGAGCCCCTCCGGTTCAAGTCACCCCTCCACCTGATGAGAAGGGTGCTCTGCCACCTCTCAGGTAAGAGCCCTCGCCATCAGGCTATGGGATATTCTGATGTGAGATTTCCTCAATCTCTCCTGCTGAAGCTGTTCCACTGTGGATAAATCATTGTAATGTTATTGGGGCAGGGAGACTGGATCCTGGTCCCAGGTGAGTGCTCAAACCATCAGGCTACAGAGTCATTCTCATACTTGTTCTCTCTCTGGCCCAAAGGGCCAGTGTTTGTCCACAGAGGAACAGCTTCAACAGGAGAGAGTGATGGGAGCCCCACATCAAAATATCCCATAGCTCAGTAGCTAGTGCACTCAACAGCGAGGTGGCAGAACTCTGTTCAAATCCCTTTTCTCCCATCAAGAGGAGGGGGGAGTTGAGCCAGAGGCCTCGCACATCCCCAGTGAGTACCCAAATGTTTGGGATAAAAGTTCTGATGGAGGGCCGATGTGTCCTTCCCACTCCCCTCAGCTGTTTCGTGTGACCCGAGGGGCCTGATACGGTGGATGGTCTCTGAGCACACCTTCTGGATTTCCCCCCTCTCCCGCCACCAGTTAGGTATCCAAACACCTATCTTTCTCTGGTTCCCCTGGTTTTTGTTAGGCAGGTGTTAGGTGTTTAGATACCTGGAGTGAGGCAGCAGTGCACATGTCCAGAGGCAGAAACATAAGCACCTACAAAAATTTAGGCACAAGTTTAGGCACCTATAGTGTTCAGCAGAGAGGAGCAGTGGCTCTGTTTGGGGTTCTTGCTCGGTGTTCCCTGATTTTCAACCTTTGACCTCACTCCCATTCCTATTTTTCTCCTCTGTTGTGCCCACTAATCAATAGTAGCCTGGGATTAGTGGTTCCTTTCTTTTAACTGAGGGGGCAGGTCTTTAGTCTTGGGTAGGCCTCGATCCACCTGACCCAGTGCTTCAAATAGCAGAGAGTGCAGCAGGAGTTCTGTGAATCACAGGGTAACCTAAAACTGGGGCTTAGCCACCCAAGTCTGGGATTTAAGTGAATCCAGGCCATAGTCTTTGTGCTGGATGAGAGATCTGATTTTAGCTACTGGATTCCGGATAGACTCGAGGGGAAGTTTATGGGGGAAAGAGAAGAAAGAAAGAGTAATCCTTGTAGATATTACCAAAATTCTCTGTAGATTTTGATAGTCTCTGGTAACGATCAAGTTATTTGAAGAATTGTGACAGTATAATATAGTTATAGGATGGTTAGCAGATGGTTTCTGTGTCAACAAGGAAGTAAAGTATTTGTTTTGTGTACCCTGTACAATAAAATAATGCCAAGACATCTAACCTACAGCCACAACATTACTTAGGTAATGTTAGAAAAATGGCAGGGGGTTGTTTTTATTGGCTGCCATCATGGAGTGGTTCATGAAGTTATAATAAATTCTATCCCCAAATGCCTTGAAAAACTGAACTGTGGCTTAATCTAGTTTAAGGCCATTTTTCACTCCTGGTACATGAATTAAAACATTCTTCCAATTAGATAAATCTATTCCTTTTACTTTTCTTATGGAATCATAAGTTATAAACCTCCACTGGTTTTAATAATTAATATCATCTTTGAAAAGCTGCAGGTGAGCAGTCAAATAAAGCCAGTTTTATTAAGAAGAGAATTAATGATCAGTGATTACCACTGTTATAAACTATATGCCTGGGTCTATGCCATAACAACTATCATGTATTAAGTTTCTGTGGTATGACTAAGGCACCTAGTTTAGAAAACAGATTGTTCCCTAGCTATTAATAAACCTGGGGCCACTCTAATTGTTTTTGACTGTCATTACTGTAGTACTGAATGCCTGCTGTGTTATAGTCAATTTCATTTTAAGAACAAAACTACAATTGCTTAACTGAAACCCCAAAAGAAAATAGCAGTTTCAGGCTGAATCTTTGTCCTTAAAAAGTGGATTAAAAGGAAATAGCATGACATTGCACCACAATGGTGTAACAACATTACATCTATGTTGTGATGACAGATGAAGAGGATTTTCCCTGTCCAAATTAATGGGGCCAAACGAACTAACCCTTGCTCAGCTGAGTAGTCTAACTGAAGTCAACAAAGCTCCTTGTGTAAAGATTAAATCATGTGAGTAACTGTTGGATTAGGTTCTAAATTTGGGATTTAACAGTTTGCAAGCTTCAGTCTAGGAGAGTGAAGACAGACCAAAGTGTTGTAGCAGGCACCCAGTAGTGCCTGTTATATTTCAGGATTACAGAACAGTTTTTCATTGTAGTTCCCTATATGAAACTTTCATATTAGAGGCCAGTAGTGCCTGTTATATTTCAGGATTACAGAACAGTTTTTCATTGTAGTTCCCTATATGAAACTTTCATATTAGAGGCCAAATTCTGATTTCACTTACACGGGTGTAAATCTGGGATGACTCAAATCAACACAGCTTTGCTCTCTGGTGGAAGGGAACATCTGTAGAGATGTTTAAGTTTCAGGAGGCCAGGCTATCTGAACCATTTTTGAATGCATATTTGTATAGTGTTTATCGTTGATTTCATTGCTGTCTTCTCTAGATTGTCAAATAAGATTTGGTTTATTAAGGTGCTTTTGGACCATTCCCCCTCCCTGGAGTGGAAGACACACTTTTGAGGAAGCCACCAGCAGCCTACTTCTCCACTTCCTGTGGTGCGGGATGTCAGTGGCAAACATCTTTCCTGCTGTGAACCAGGTTTCTTGCTGCAAGATGCTTCCTGTAAATGTTCCAATTAGAAGGCTGCATTTGATTTCATTTTGTAACAGGACATTTTTAGTGTGATTTAATATTTATTAATTTTATCATCCTACAGTGCAACTGCTGGTATTGGTTTAATCAGTTCTTTGAATGTCTGTATGTGAAATATACTTAAGCAAATCATCAAGTCCTGTGTATATTCTGGATGCAAAGGGGAGGATACAGAATGTATGAGTTTTTTGATAGAATGTAAGTCCTGAACTTATATCAAAGTATAAAATAATAAATTATAGAGTCAAAAAAGACTAATTGGATCAACTGTGTTCATCACTTGCATTTAGAAGGATTAAGTCCCTTTATAATTCCTTCTAATGTCTTCTAGATCATGTATACTAAGGCAAAATATCTCTTATGTCTTTGAAGTCCAGGCAGGACTTTTATGCTAGTTTGACTATCAAACTTCATTTTGTATTTGTTGCTATAGCTACATTTTCAACTAACGCTAAAAGCTTGCTTTGTCCACCTGATGCTTAAGGGTTGTGTTACCCTTAAGTGTGTGACCATTGCCCTACATAGTTTCTATAAAAGGGTTTTTACATATGGTGCACATCTGAATCATCTGTTTACAGAGGTTTCACAGTTTAACCTACTTAAACCCAAGAGAAACAGAGAGGCATTGTGGTGATGTGTGGCACAGTGTTATCAACTGAAATTTTAATTGAATCAAAGGTCATAGAGTTTCATTCCCTTATACATATTAATTTATTTGGAAAGGGTGATGTCAGTGCTACGGAGCATGACTGCAGTGTTGAAAAGAAATGTAGATTGAGTGAAATATAATAAACCAACTATGTAACTTAAATATTTACAAATTAAGGGTGAATTTTCAAAGGCATATGATGTTGGCTTAACTCTGGTCTCATTGATGGCAATGGTCAAACTCTGCTTGATTTCGATGAGAGCACAGTTAGGATCAATTCTGAGTACTTTTGAAATCCCTATGCTTAGGAATAATTACTAGAGTTGCGTTATAAATTCAAGCTTTCTGCTTTCCTAATTATTACATTTTTAGTTATTTAGTGCCTCGTTGCCCACAGTGCAGTTGGTTACTCATTTTTCATCTTCACTCTCATTTAACTAAGGGATAAGTCTGCAAATAGCAATCCATTATTTTCAGTTTTTTAATTTGGGGCTGAAATTTCCCATGCTTGAACTCAACCCAAAGGTGATATTTTGTCAAAAAAATGGTAGTATATTTTGCGGAAATATTAAATCATGCTGTTAAAGATCACACTGTAATGCACACTTGCAGGGGGCAAGTGTAAAGACTGAACAAATGTTCATGCTGAAATCTGTGTTTGACTTTTGTACATTCAACTATACAACCTTAATTTTATGTTGTCATTGGGCTCTGATCTTGCTGCTATTAAAGCCAATGGAAACCTTATAATTGATTTCCATGAGAGTCGGTGGATTTAACTGAAGGCAAGATTTGGCCTAATGGGTTAGGAGTGGAATAAGTGTTGGCAACAGTAATCAAATGAATTAGTACTATGCAAAGTGCAAGTAGATAGAATCATCATGCCTAGCATTTTCAGTGCTGTGTATAGACAGTATTAGACAGCAAAAGTCTGCTTATATTTCAACACCCAAATATTAAACATACATAAAAAGATTGCTGCTTTTCTTAGAAGATGACATGTCATTTATTTTCAAAGTTGGTGCATACACATTTTTATGAGGCACTATTTGGGACAATTCACATTTTATTTTTTAGCTATACTCATTTAGTAGAACCATTCTTGGTGTCCAGTAGAACACAGAATGATAGGGTTTCCAAACTAATATTTACTTTTCTCCAACATAGATTTAAAAAAGAATCCTCACAATATTATTGTACAACCTATGATTTAGTTGGGGATTGGTCCTGCTTTGAGCAGGGGGTTGGACTAGATGACCTCCTGAGGTTCCTTCCAACCCTGATATTCTACGATTCTATGATTCTATCTCATATAAAATAAATATTAGGTAATGAGCTACACTGTGGGGTACACCTAACCAAGTTTTATACTAAGAATATCTATCTTGTGTCAAGAACTTCATTATAAGGACACCATATGTCAGTAGAGGATTTATTATCGCTTTCATGTTAGGAAAGGTTGCAAATCAAGGTCCATCCCCAAAACTTGTTCTCGCTTGCTCATAATTTTCTTCAAAATTTTCCTTTTAGAAAAAAGTTTCCATGGTTGATGTTAGCCCAAAGATGAACATTATTTGAAAGTTTGAGCAAAACTGAGTTAGTTTTAGTTAGCTGGAAGAGTACATTTTTCCAAATACATTTTTTCCTCCCACAAGGCTTAAAATTAGTCCACATAAATAACACTAAAACAGCTGAATTTAACATCTCAAACTTTGTATGTGGCCTGCCATCAGTGAAGAATAATCATATGCAAACTTTGAAAAAAATCCATCCATCGATTCCCATAGGGCCTGATCCTGCATCACCCAGTGGAAGACGATGGGATTTTTGCCATTGTTTTCAGGGGAAGCAGGTACTCTGTTGTATGTCGTTACTCCCAGATAAGGCCTGATCCTGATCCTGCTAAATTTTAAACAAGCGCTTAACTTTAAGCATGTGTGTTCTCACTGAAGTCAACTTTAAGTACTCTAAAAGTCCTATTGACTTCAGTGGGACAACTCATGTGCTTAAAGTTAAGTACCTCAGTAAGTGCTCACAGTATTGGAGCCTACATTTGCACATAAGAGCTCTCTTTGTTGTCAAAAAGGAGGCTATGACACACAGTAAAGTGGAATGAATGTTTCGAAATGCTTCAATGCCAGAGTCTCTAGATACCACAGACCTTGTAAGTGCAGGTATATCTGGGGGATGTGGTTAAAGTACTTTGTTCCCAACATTGTGCTGCCAGCAGATATCAACATTTTTTTGTCCTTTAGCTTATATAAAAATTCATGTACCATCTTCACATTAACAGAAAAGTGGAGTACAAAACTAGTCAGTCAATCTATCAATTTGCTTTCCTGTTAAACGAAAAGCACTCTCATAACTCTGATCCAGGAAGAAGGTTCCTTAAAAATATAGAGTTTATTGATAGGACAGCACAACGGTCAGCTTGTATAATTTGAAATGGGGAGTGGAAGTGTAGATCTTTTAGGGGATCAGACTGTACTCTCCCCCAAGACATTTTTGATAATATCATTCAGTACAATCCGGTGCATTCCAAAGGCAAAAAAAAAAAAAAAAAACTTTTTAGAAGAGTTTTTATGAGTATCAGGGACCAACTGCTGGTAAGAATGGTTTTTACTATCAAGGGAGTATAAATTCTACTGAAGTCAGTAAAATTGTCCCTATTTTTCTCTTCAATTTAGTGGCAGAATTTTAACAAGTTGCTTCCAGGAACCCCTGCGAGCTCCCTTCAGTCCACCATTCTGTTAAAGCCTTGGATGTATCCAAGCATGGACCACTGAATTTAAAAGAAAGTTATAAGCAATTTAAAATTGTCCTTGGTGCATCCTCAGTGTAAAATTTCTATTAGTTTTTGAGTTATGTAATTGCCCTATAGCACCATGGAGTTGCTTAATAATAAATTTGCCATTCTACAGTGCTCAGGGAGGGGATAAGGCTGAGAATAGTGATATATGGTAAAACTATATTCAATTGCTTGTTACTTTCTTAGAAAGTTTCCTTTCTGGCCTGTGTTGTTTTTCACATTAAGAGCAAACAGTGCTTGTATTCAATAGTCTTTTTAGTCAAACATCATATAACTTTAACCCCATGGAAACCAGAGCTACCTGGGAGTTGCAGCTCTCTACTCTGCCTCTGCTGCATGCAGCTCCCTCTTCTAATATGGAGGGTGACCTTTCTGTCTTCATGTTCAAGGCCCTTCATGGCTATCCCCATGCTACCTGTTATCTCTCACTGTGGAGATGCTGACATGTGCCTCTGATTTGTCAATTATGCCAGCTTTCATTATCCACTTATTACATTTTCCCACAAGCACCTTTGTGCTTTCTCTCATGCATGGGAGAAGTTCCAGTAAATTTACAAAAAGAAAAGGAGTACTTGTGGCACCTTAGAGACTAACCAATTTATTTGAGCATAAGCTTTCGTGAGTTACTCACGAAAGCTTATGCTCAAATAAATTGGTTAGTCTCTAAGGTGCCACAAGTACTCCTTTTCTTTTTGCGAATACAGACTAACACGGCTGTTACTCTGAAACCAGTAAATTTACAAAGGGCCACCTCACTGTCCTTGTATAAAACCTTCCTTAAAACTTTCCACTGCTGTGATGCCTATAAAAGGGTTTGACAATGGTTAGGCAATTGATATCCTGAGACCACTGCAGATCATTCTGACCAACATTGTCTCATTGTGCTCTGCTACCTGTCTGTATCCTCCTGGTGTCTTGTCCCAAACTTAGATTGTAAACAGAGCTGTGCAGAAAAAGGGAACGTTGTTTCAGATTTTGATATTTTTGAAATTTGGTTTTGTTCAGCATCTGAATGAAAACCAAAAATTTCAAGTTTTCCAGGAAACAGAATGGAGCCCTGGCTCCAGAATGGTCCACTTAGTGAGCTACCCGCAGTCACAGCCTTTGGAAGCTCTGGAATTCCTAACTCTGCGGCAATCCAAATACTGGACTGTGTAAGAGCTATGGATCCTGGAAGCCCTGGGGTCTCTGAATCCAAGGCAGTATGAGGGCTTCTGTGAGCTGGCAGGAAATGAGGCAGGTTTCCAATGATAACCTGGGTTCCAGAGGAACTTTGCTGAAAATGAATCACCTCAGCAAAAACTTTAGATTTTAAACAGATCAGCACGTTTTGACAACGTTTAGTCAGAATTTCTCAGACCAGCTCTTGCAGTAGGAACTGTGTTTTATGTTTGTGCAGTGTGTTGCAAAGTAGAGTGGGTCTTGGTTCATGACTGAGGCTTACAGCGACTACCTGTCATATCTCAAATAAATAATTTTAACCTCTGCAGCCATGCCCCACATCCTTACACAATAATAGCTGCTCCCAACACAACCTAAAAGTGACGTTTCCTGGGAAGGTTGAGAAGAATTTGTTGTATATTTTTGCATGTTGCAGTGATACATCATGTGTGCACATGCACAAGTAAGAGAAAACACAAGGGAGTAACTGGCAGGTATTGAATGGGAGCTGGCGTTATGCTGCCCAATTCTGAAGCACTTTAAATTATGAATCTTAATGTCTGCCTTATTTATAAGCAGCGGATAAGAGGTATCTCATAGGCATGTTGAGGAACTTGACTTATTAATGTCTAAGATGCTTTGAAGCCCTTGGAGGAAAGTTGCTAGAGTGGACAGATGACTATCATCATGCCTAGCTATGTAGATAAAATGTTCTCTTTGCTAAGATAAGAAGGATTACTTATAAAGGGAAATACCTCTTACCTACCAAGTAAAATATAAAAGAAAACATTGGGAGCAGATTGGCAGTTGGGAAGGAGGCATATACTGACTCTGCATCGGGATTCCTCTAGGCTGGGGAACCCCCAGCAGGGGCTTGTGGATGGCTTTCATTTCAAGTGGAGAGAAATGAGGCAGAGAATCTTCCTCATCAGCTATTCCCACTGGACAGTCATGAAGACATTATGAATAGCCAGGGTATATAGCCCTTCAGATGTATTGTAGTGGTCTAAAGTTCTCGAGTTGTGGACGTCTTACTGTTTCTTAATCTTTCACTGGTCTGAGTAATAGTAAGAACACACATAACTTTTTAGTTTAAGAGTTGAATTAGTGTCAGGATCAGACCTGCATTCCTTGTGCAGTTAAAACTTACATTTAATTTGTGGTACTTCAGTGCTGAAGGAATACCATATCAGCTCCAATGATGATAAAATTTGGACAGCTGGCAGATAAGGTTGAGGGCATAGAATTATATACTGATAGGTTAAAGAAACAGACATGAACTGAGGGAGGGGCAAGGAGAGGAATTACAGGCCAAGGAGGCAAAAATTGAGAAGGCCTTTACAAATGTTAAATGCATACTAAAAGAAAAGAAAAATCCTCAAGTCAGACTGGAATTCCTGGAAAAAAATCAGGTTCAGGCTTATATGTTGGTAGAGTGGTCCTTCTGCAGGGTGAAGAAGTTGCAAATCCATACAATTGGTGAGGTCAAGGCAAGAAAGAATGGCTTCCAAAGCTGGTGCATTCCAGTGTGATTATAGATACACAATTTGTAGAGTAGATAAAGAATTGGTTATTTGAAAGGATCAAAAAGGAGCTAGCAGAGCTATTATGTTTTGACTGTCAGATCTGAAGGGTACAGACAGTTCTTTCTAAAGCTCAGAAGAAAAAAGGAAGTCAAGTGTAAGAGGAAATCAGATATTTTTTTCCTGCAGTCTGGCCAAACATCCAGTTGAAGGGGTAGACCTTTATTCCAGTAAAGATTTTTTTCCTGCCAAAACTGGAGGTGGCTACCTAGCTCCCAGCCAAACTGAGGATGAATTATGAAAATAAAAAGACAGTATATCTACTGGGACTCTATGAGTCATTTGAAGATCTGTTGCAACATGTTGAAAGCAACTGAATTCAGGAAGATCTGGTTTCTAGCTCATGCTTAGAAGGAACCTGAGGACTTTATGGTTTCCTTTTCCCTGACTCCCAATCAAGTTTTATAGCCCCTATTCCTAGTAAAACAATGTTTTTTTAAGTTTGTATGTTTCATGGGAGTGTTGCCTTTAAGAAGCTATTTTAGTTAAATGGCAGCAGACAGAGTGTTCAGTTTGTGACAGGACTCCATTGTTTAGTTTGAAATTATGTTCTTCATTTGATGACTTCATGGTATCAACAACTATTCAGCAGGCATATCTTCTTGTGCTCCCCCTCAAAAAAAAAGAAAAAAAGCAGGCAAAATGCATCTTGAATTGATTTTACAATTTACTAATATTAGATATCAACAGGAAGAGTTTCTTCAACCTGATGTTTATTATTATAGACAAGAGTATGACTTTGGCCCCTAACTGTGCAAACATTGGCTGGCTGGGTCCTTTTGACTATGTCACAGCCATGCACAAACTTCAAAGATGAAGGGGTAGAACCTCATCACAAAAAAGGCTACATTTTATGAAATACTTAGTGTAACAGTTTGGGACACCTTTTAGTTTATTAATTCTTTTGTGTTTTATGAAATATAATTTATGATTATAACCTTTGTTTTTATTAATATTTCCATTATGTAGCAGAAACAGACTATGGCTGAAGATGACATGGGGCCATCTACATTGAATAGTTCTACCTTGGAGAGACAGCGGGGGTGCTATCAGCAGAACTATTGACTTAACAACTCTCTGCTCAACAGCTGATGGGGGGTTGGAGCATGGAAAATCCGTAATGGAAGAAGAGAAACAGAAAAAGGTGTTAGACTGCTTTTAAAAGTAATATGCTCTAAAAGGAAGAGGCAGTCAATCATCAGAAGTATAAGACACAGCTGAAGGAGTTTGTTTTGTATATTTTTGTAACTTGCTTGTGCTCTCGAAAAATAAAGTATGTGTTTAAGAAGTTCCTTTGCAAAGTCGTGTGACATAAGAGTGACCATACTGGGTCAGACCAACGGTCCATTTAGCCCAGTATCTTGCTTTGACAGTGGCCAATGCCAGACAATGCTTTAGAGGGAATGAACAGAACAGGACAATTATCTAATAATCTACTCCTTGTCAACCAGTCCCAGCAACTGGCAGAGAGAGGCTTAGGGATGCCCAGAGCATGGGGTTACCCTCCTTACCATTTTGGCTAATAGTCATTGATGGGCCTAACCTCCATGAACATATCAAGTTCTTTTTTGAACCCAGTTATCATTTTGGGTTTCACAACATCCCCTGACAATTTGTTCCACAGGTTGACTTTATCACATGAAGAAGTACTTCCTTGTTTGTTTAATTTCATTAGGTGACCTGTGATTCTTGTGGTATATAAAGGGGTAAATTACACTTCCTTATTCACTTTCTCCACACTATTCATGATTTTATAGACTTCTATCATATTTCCTTTAGTCTTCTCTTTTCTAAGATGAACATTATCGATCTTTTTAGTCTCTTCTCATATGGAAGATGTCCCAGATCCCTAATCATTTTTGTTGCCCTTCAATATACCCTTTTGAAGTCTGATATATCTTTTTTGAGGTGAGGCAACCAGAACTGCACGCAGTATTCCAAGTGTGGGAATACCATGGATTTATATAGTGGCATTATAATATTTTCTCTTATTTTCTACCCATCTCCTCATGCTTCCTAGTATTCAGATATTAATTCTGACTGCAGCTGCACATGGAGCAGATGTTTTAGAGAACTATCCACGATGACTCCAAGATCTTTCTTGAGTGGTAACGGGTAGTTTAGGCCCCATCATTTTGTATGTATAGTTGGGATTATGCTTTCCAATGTGCACTAATCAACATGGAATGTTATCTGCCATTTTGTTGCCCAGTCACCCATTTTTGTAATTTTTCACAGTCTGCTTTAGAAAGACAGCTAAAGCAAGGCACATAGGTCCCTGAGGCGCTAAACTGATTAATTAGAGAAGCTATCATCAGGTGTGACTTGGGGAGGGTGCACAAAAGCAGCTGGAGAGGCTTGGGAGGTCTCAGCGTTAGCTTTGGGGCCTACAGCAGATAGAATGGCAAATCCTTCATTCCAGAAGGAGTGCTAGACAAGGCCCTAGGACAGTGCCTTAGGAGTCCCACAACTGGAAGCAGTATCTGGACTCTGTCAAGACTGAGCTGGCTTGGATACATGTGGGAACACAGAGGTTGGGTCTGTTCAACACAGTATGATGACTGTCCACTAGGGGGACTCAGGCAGGACTTTGACACCTTTACTTCAGAATAGAGCCCTGCAGCAGGACTGAGATCCCATGGCTCCTGCAGGAGTCCCTGCCATAATAACGGGAGCGGGTAAAATGTACTTTGTTGTGGGCGGGATTGGGTGGGCAAAAAAACCAGACTGTGGTAATTTGTGGGAAAACACTAAATCTTTTTTTTTTTAAATAAAGGTATTCATACTTAAATTTAAGTGAGAGATAGAAAGATCTGATGTCTATTATAATAGGAGTTAAAGTATTTTTACATGGTTTAAGCAAGATTTGTTTTATTATTTTAGTGGTAAAAATTGTGTCTGATTTCCGTTACTATATATAATATATTAATCGACTGGTTTTTTGTTTTTTTTTGTAGCATGGGGGAATCTGTCTCTCTTGTGGGATTTGTGGGATCTAAGGTTTTTGCGAGTGGGAGCAGGATACAAATGCAAGCAAAAATGGAGGACTGGTGGGAGTGGGTATTGCAGGGTGGAATGGGAGCAGAGGGCTCTGTGTCAGAATGCTTTTCCAATATAAAGCAATCCTCACAACTCCCACTCTGCTGTAGAGAACTATTATTAACCCTATTTTACAGACAGAGAAGATGAAGAATAATGGTTAAGTTATTTACATGTCCAAAGTCACAGAGACAAGATTGGAATTTAGGAGACCTTGTCTTCCAGTTCCAGAAGTGCTTCACTTAAACAGATGAGGTTGAAAAGCTAATAGATTCTCCCCCACCCACCCTCATTGATTTCAGTAGGAGTTAGACACTTAAATATCCTTGATGATCTGGGTCTTTTACCTTGCAATGTTGAACAGAGCAATGCCTAAATGCCTTTAAAAAATCTGGGCCTAAGCCCTTTACGTCAATTTGAAAGTTCTACCTCGAAGCATTTGGGGCTTTTTTGAACAAAAACTAAAATTTTGTTTTGCAAGCAGAAACAAATTTGGCACAAGAAGCACTCTGAACCAAGTAAGCCACTGCATTCTGCAATAGTTTAGCTCAAGTTTCCAAGTCGTTTTCAAGTGTGGCCCAATGTAGAGAGCAGTATTTATATGAATGTGTGACCGAGTTGCAGAAGTAGTTAACTTGTTTCTTCTCAGCTGTCTCCTTCTTGTCTCCAGGACCCTGTTTACATGTAAATTGAGGTAAACACACATTCCTTTGTTAGAGAGACCTGCCTAATCAAGGCTAAGTGGGTTTGAACATGTGCTAGCAACGTGATAAGGGGGAATTCATAACTTTACGTATAATGTTGCTACATACATCTTACTATGATATTATTGGCCGAGTTATTAGTTGTCAAATGATACTTCATAAGGCACGTTTTGCTCAAAGATAGTTACAATAGTGTGTAGGGTGTAAATACACAAGTTCATTGGGTCACAATATCCTGTCTTTTTACAGGCATCCCTTAGCAAACCTACAAGAATCCTTACTGCAATGAAACATGATGGGAAGGATCTCCATGGGAAAACTGCACAGTCTGCATAATATTCTAGACCAGTAATTCTCAAAAGTTCTCTGGGTGGAGCACATTTTTATTGTGAGATTGTGCAGTCATGAATGGGAGAGGGAGGCTTGCCCTGTCATTCACTCTCACATAGTATCCCTGTGATAACTACAGCAACTGCTCACATGAGCATTGGAAAGTAGGTTTTGGAAAGTATTTAGAATATTTTAAACTATTGTTAAATGCAATATAATGGCTAGAAACAAAGAAGGAGCCACCACCATGTGACAACCTGCTGTGACCACAAGGAAGTGCTCCATGAATCACCAGTGGTCCAGAGACCACAGTTTGAAAACCATTGTATTAAATCAAGTCAAAGTTTTTCCAGCTACCTTTGAGGTAGCCCTTTCTGTTCAGATAGGAACATCAACTTATTAGTGATTTATTTTTCAAGTTATAGGATTTTTTTAACCAATCTTTATTACTCCTGTTTGCTTTATTCTCGGCCATTCACCCGCATTGCATTCTGTCGTCTTCTGGTCCTGGAACTATGCACTGATCCTGTACTGCTTTCAACATTTTCTGGTTTAGGTCCTGACAGCCTTCCTTGGCTATCAGATTCTGGGAGTGTCCTTTCACCATGAGGTGGTACTGAGACTTTCTAAGATGTTCTTTAAAGTCAGGCCCATTATAGTGTTACATCAGCATCTACATGATAGCCATATACTGTACTATATAGGTAAATGAAAACAGTGGAACTAGAACAAATAGCACTGTTTATTTTATGTATTTATTGTTTACCATTTCCTCTTTTAATATCTCAGCTGTTTTTCCTCTTTCTTACAACATAAGTAATCACCTTTCCCCATCTGAAACAAATTAACTCCTGGGGAGGAGATGTTCTGAGAGCTTTCTTATGGTCCCTGTTACCAGGGAAACTACTTCTTTTGTCAGTATGTGTTCTGTAGCTCACAGACAATGTAGATTGCTTTGTAACATCAGATGACAAGAGACAGCAAGGGCCAAATAGTTTGCATGTGGTTTTTGAGTGAAAAAAATAATTAAAGGATCCCACAACATGGGACATTACATATCCCAGATAGCTCTTCAAAACAAAGAGGTGTACAAAACAGTGTGATTTGTCTATGTATTCTGCTTACTGTAGGTTGGGGAAATAAATGTTTTCCTAATAGTATGGTGTGCAAAACATTGCCCAGTGCTGTGGGACCTCAGCTGGAGGATCATGTGTCATGAAAGTCCTGGGCACAACAGGGTGGAACTAAGGGTAATTTGGCAGCCCTCCTTTCCCCCCCAACAGGAGTATTATGAAAGCAGCATGCCCAGATCCTGGGGGAAGATGGAGTGCCTCATCTCATTCAGTAGCAGCTTCCCTTGTCAGTTAAGGGATATCATTTACTGCTAGATAGGAGAGTTCTGTCAAGCCCTGGCAGTAAGGTGTCTTAAGGGTGGTGCAGATTAAAGAGATTGGGCAGTGGGGGAGGTGTGTGAAGAAAAAAAGACAGATGTTAGTGTATGAACTTGATGTATTGATTCACTCAAGAACTTCTGCCTTGATGTGTTTACTTTCAGAATTCTTTGCTGTTATCATCACGATTAAACCCCACTCTTATTCATCTGTACACCAGTTTTCATAAAGAAAAAGTTGCCATATTGGGCTGGTAGAACCAGCCAGATTTTCTGATCTGAGCTTCAGTTTAAATCCAAGAGGACCATTAGATCATCTAGTCTGACCTCCTGTGTAACACAGGCCATTATATAGGGGTACCTACGTGAAATATTAGTCTAACAAAAGTCTTTGATCTTAAGGCATTTCAGTCCTCATGAGACTGAACTGTGTGCCGCAGGCAGAGAACAGGAGAGAGCAAGGTGTAACAATGGCCATTGAGTGGCAAGGAATTAGATGTCTTGTTTATATGCAATATACAAAATATTGCTTTTTAAAGTTCTGAACTATCCAGCAGAAACTACATAGTCAAGATCAGGTTGTTGAAGCCCAGTACTAGAGATTAGGAAATCTGGATTTTGTTTCCATGACACAGACAGCAGTGTTGCTATTGACTTGAAAGCAGTCAGGATTTCTCCCTTGCTGTGCAACTTGGTGCTAGTCACTTTCACTTCACTGGGCCCTGGTGTACACTACAGAATTAAGTCAATGCAAGGCAGCTTATGTCGCTCTAACTCTGTAAGTGACTACACTAAAATGTTGCTCCTGACGATGTAACTGGCCTGCTTCACTGACTTAATAACTCCATCTCCATGAGAGGCCTTAGCACTTAGGTCGATGTAGTTAGGTTACTGCAGTATCAGTGTAGACTGCGTTGATTACATCGGCTGTTGCTGGCTTTCAGGAGCCTTCCCACAATGCCCCACACTGACGGTTAAATTGGTGCAAGTGCTCCTGGGGAGGACACGCACTGCTGACACAAGGAGTGTAGTGTGGACATGCAAAAGCAATTTAACTCCTGCGGTGGCTGTATGTTGATGTAACTTAGCTCAACATAATTTTGTAATGTAGACATACCCTGCGTGTTGCATTAGGCCAGATGTCTCCAGAATCATTCCACTCATGGTGGAACAAGAGAGTCAACAACAAAAAACAGGTTAAAAAAAGAAATAAAAATCAGTCAAAGCAGACCTAGCAAAGTAGGAAGTGGATAGCCATGCTGCATGGAGCAAAGCTATCCTACTAATAGCAATATTCCTATGTTTTGCTGCTGCTGAGGCTTTTGAAGCATAAGGGCAGCAAGATGGCTCCTGAATGTCCGGGAGGCTTTAAATTGAGAAGATGGGAGCTGTTAGAGACAGTCAGCTTTCCTAATCTGTGCCTGCCACCCCAGTTAATGGGAGGCAGAGAAGCCCTTTGCCCAGGCACATTCCCATGTGGTTTTTGAGACACAAATACGGTCTAGCATGTCTGAGCATGAACTCTCCCCTCCCCCCACCCAAGAGCTGACCCTCTCCCTGCTGGTCGGGCTAAACTTCTCCCCACACTGAAGTAGGGAGAGACATTTAGAGGGCTTCGTATCTGGATTTACACCACATGAAATTAGCTAGGTGAAAATGTCAATGAATTTGCAGTGCAAGCTTCAGACTCTCTATTTTACTTCCTAACCAAAAGATGGTGCCCCCACTAGCAAAATAACCCCTAACATCATACCAGGGTATTGGGTCAGAACTGAGTGAGTGCAGGGTGCCTTCCAGTCAGTTATCAATGTCACTGCCTGAAGTAACTATAGGTTCTTTAGAACACCTGTCTGATGCCCTTGTAACAGCAAGAGGGTCCCATCCCTCCTTAGCTTGTGAGAGCTGTGGGGAATCATCACAGCACAGGGTGGCATGACCTATCTGTGCACAAGTCTATGAAATAGCCATACCAGGTGGGTCTGCTTTGGTGATTTCTCACTGAAAATTCAATAGGAGCCATTCCACTGCCATCCAGTAGGTGCTGGATCAATATTGTATATAAAAGAACATAACCTATTTTACTCTTTTGGCCTTCTAAATGTTTTCTCCAAAGAGTTACTTAAAGAAAATGGAAAAAAAAAGAAGTAAGTGCCAACATCATTTGAGAATTAATTCAAAAGAGAATTAAAAAGTTGTTAACAGTCACTAATTGTGCACTATTACCTCTTCATCAAAATATGGCATGGAAATCAGTGCAGAGAAAACCAAGCTGATGATAAACAAACGTGATGGCATCAGCTCACATATCACTGTCAGTGGACAAGAGCTGGAACTGGTGAAACAGTTCAATTATTTGGGAGCAATCATCACTGATGAAGGATCCAAGGCAGAAATTCAGGCAAGAACTGCGCAAACAACAGCAGCGGTGGCAAAACTAAAGCCAATTTGGAGGAATAAGAATATCCCCCTGGAATCCAAACTGAAACTGCTGCATGCATTGGTCATCTCCATTTTTCTGTATGCGTGTGAGACATGGACCATTATGGCAGAACTTGAAAGGAAAATACAGATAGTAGAGATGAGATGCTTCCGTAAAATCCTGGGCATCTCCTACTTCAACCACGTCACTAATGAAGAGGTCCACAACATCATCACGCAATGCGCTGGGTCATATGAAGACCTCCTGATGACCGTGAAAAAGTGCAAGCTGAAGTGGTATGGCCATGTAACAAGATCATCGTCCAAGGGACAGTACAGGGGAAGAGAAGAAGAGGCTGAGAGAAGAAGAGATGGATTGACAACATAAAAGAGAGGACAGGAATGGTCATCATGGAGACTCAAGCACTGATACACAATCATCAGAGGTGGAGACAACTGGTTGATTGCTCATCACTGATGGTGCCCCAACAACCAGTGCGGTTGTGGGAGTGATGATGATGATGATGACTTCTTCATCAACATTAACTTTGTCTTGAAAGAAACAGGAAAAAAAAGCAAACATGTTGCTCCAAGCCATACTTTAACAAATAAAGTGACACTGAACTAAATAAAATTAATTCTAAGAAGTCTTCTGAATCCCTGCCCCCCACATACTTTACATTTTTGGTTTTTGAAAGTATGAACATGTAAAATTTTAACCTTGTCAAGACAGAAAAGAAAGATATTTTTCCCCTATACTTTTTGTTTTGCAACTGGATGACAATTGTGCATCAATCTCATGTATAGGGGGATATATATTTTACTTCCTGATATAATTTAGAAATAGTTCTTACATTTCATTAAAGTCTTCCATTTTATCCCCTATGTAATTGTGAAAGTGAGCCACCAACCAGTGTGTCCCCTGGTGGCTGGGCTTGGCATTGAGGGTCTTCTTGTCTGGCATCCTCTGCCTACAACTGCTCAAGCACAGAAGTGGTTGGCTCCTTCTCATGACTCGGCCCTCCAGCCAGGTCATGTGCAGTCCCACTGCTTCTGTGGTAACAGAGTCCCACAAAACAATAGCCCAGTGGTCCAATGCCATGTCCACAGCCCAGTTCTGGGATAAATGGTCCTTATGCTCATACTTTCATGGCACCTTCCTTGGTGGCAGTTAAGGGAACCCATGGCCTCCCTCTACCACAAGGGACCCCTATAACAAGTAATTAAGGTCTGCTCCCTCAGATTCCTTGCTATCTCCCTGGACTACTTCCTATCTCAGCCTGTCTCAAGGCCCTTTTCTCCAGCTGCTTCCTAGGCTTACTCCTCCTCAGACTCTTTAACCCTTCCTAGACTCTACAGAGTTTCTTTCTGCTCTTGAACTGAGCAACACCTCCCAGGGCTTTCTCCCTGGAAACCCAGTTCCTACCTGCCTCTTCCCAGGCTCTCTGCATGTCTCTTTCCTCCAGAAACCCAACCCTGAGCTGCCTCACTGGGGTCTTACCCTGTTATCAAGGGTGCTTAATCCACTCCTTTGCTCAGTCAATCACAGGTACTCAATCCACTCCTGTGGCTTCCCAGTGTCTCTCCAAGGCCTTTGCCAACACTCCCTTTGTGAGAGAAGACCCTCCCATATCATACAATTCTCCTGAGCATCCTTCCTCCCTTCCAAACCCCTGAAGTCCTTCCTTTATTAGTCACCCCTCTTCTCTCATGTGAAATCCATCCTTAACTCAAACATTTGTCTCCTCCTCAACTGGGTCTAATCCAGTCTCAATTGGGCCTGGCACACCCTTCAAAAGTAACTGGATGAACTAATTGTTCTCCAGCTCCAGGTAATTCTTTCTCTGCCTGTGTGGAGTACACACGCCATCACAGCTATGTATTATTTTTTGCGTGATGCAACATTTGTTAGATCGGAAATGTATTCATTCTCTATTATTTCGTTTATGTCCTTCCAGCATTCAAGGAAAATTTCTTTTTGCCATCTTTAATGCTAGAAGTGATTCTTTTTACTAACAAGGCTCTGCAATTTTCTGTTTAACAAGAAAAAGTAACACCCTATAAGCCCTTACTAAAAATACAAACTTGCCTTATTTCTAAAATATTTCCTCTTCATAGCACTGTACTTTTGTCACTTTAAACTGCAAACATTCTCGCACATTTGAACAATTTTCAGAGGCTGTATCTGCAACAAAGAATAACTTCAGTGAATTAATGTAAATGCCCATTTATTGTATAAGCTATTTCACCACTGGTTCTTATACACCTTGCTAAATATTTTCAAATGCTTTCAAGAGCCCTGTTTAAGGGCTTGATCCTGCATTGTAAACATGGGAGTTTAAAATTAATTTCAGTGGGAGTAGGACATGCCCTCTAATGCTTCCATACAACCTTAAGCCCCTTTTCTGCCTTGTGACCCATACAAATTGACAGCTTCATGCCCCCACAGATCCATGGACTGCAGTGAGGCTCTATTCTGGTGCAACAGTACACCTATATGGATCACAGTACTGATCAAGACCTTATTTTTGGTGTCCCAAAAATCTGACTCCTTTGTTACAAGCAATCAAAAAAAAATCTCCCCCAAAACAGCACAATCTCCATGCCATGTAAATATGTTGCTAAAGGAGGACAACTCAATATTTTCCCTTATTTCAGCCTGGATGGTAACGATACAATGAGTATATGTAGTATTTCTGAATAGCACATATGGGTTACAGGAAATAAACCTATTCTAATTGTACAGTAGCTTGTCCAAAGATATACCTCTATAGTTATGTGATAAGCAAAAAATGATCTGCTTCTGATCTGGTCTTTGATTTTCTTTCTCACAAATCAGTTAGCTTCAAGTGACTCTCTTGCAAATAAAACAGTGGTCCTGACTTTGATCTCACTCCCACCAGTGTAAATCAGTGGATTTAGACTTACAAAAAGGAGAACAGAATCCGGCACTTAAATAAATTTAGTGGGAAATCTTGGCTCCATTGAAGTCCATGGCAAAACTCCATACAATGGGGCCTGGATTTCACCCAGGATCTAGATGTGTAGATCTCATTAAACTCCACTATGTCTTATCAGCATTTGGTAAAAAAATGGCAAGTACTATCTGTGACATTCTATACCTTGGGGGAGCACCCTGTAACCCCCACATTCCTCATTAATATACAATTGTGATATTGCATATAAAGCGTGCCATGTGAGGTATCAGGGGAAAGGTCATGATCTGCTGAAAGTCATTGTTCTATCTAAATATGTATATCATTAATGTATATGAAGTTATGAGAATGTGTTGTGTGCTTGCCACTAAAATATGTTGTGAGTTTGGGAAGCGCCCGGATACTAGCTCTCCAGAGAAAATGACAAGGGAGGGCACCAATGCCTGGGTGGGTGCTGAACAGACATCACCAGCTGTTATCCAGGAGAGGAGTTACAACTCAGTGACTCACTCACAGGAGACACGCTGAAGTATTGTATCAGGGGATAGCTGTGTTAGTCTGTATCCACAAAAACAACAAGGAGTCTGGTGGCACCTTAAAGACTAACAGATTTATTTGGGCATAAGCTTTCGTGGGTAAAAAACCACTTCTTCAGATGCAACTGGAGTATTGCTTCACCTTGTGACTCAGCAATGCCCACCAGACATGCCTGGACTTGTGTTCTCCAAGGACATTGACTAAGTGTATAAAACAGAACACTGTGGCCCCATGCTTGGCTTTTCACCCTTCCCCACCTATGCTGCAAGCAACAAGGATGCTCAGAAGACTGAAGACTCCAAGAGAGGAGACTGGCCAGGTTTCAAGGGTGAAACCTGTGTACTCTGAACTGCAATATACAGTGGGATGAGAAAAACCGCTTAATCTAGATGTTGCCCAGTCTAATAGGGTTGAGAGTTTAGACTGAATACTTATATTTTATTTTGGTAACTAACTCTAACTTTTTGCCTATCCCTTTCAATCACTTTAAAATCTTTTGTAGTCAACAAACTTGTCTTACTGTTTATCTTTACCAGTGAGTTTGCCTGAAGTGTTTGGTAAATCTTCTCAGGTTTACAAAAGCTGGTGTATATCCACTTTCCATTGATGAAGTGGTGAACCAATTAATAAACTTGCATTGCTCGCCTTGAGCAGTGAAAGATGGTATATTCCTGAGGTACAGTGCTGGGAGTTGGGGGAATTCAGCTGGTGCCTTTCTCTGTGTGATTCATGAGTGGCTCTGATAGCATTCATGCAATCTAGCTGGGTGTGGCGCTCCACTTGCTATTGTGCTGAGTGGAGGGGTTTGCTGCTGTCACTAGCAAAGCATTGTGAGAGACAGCTCAGGCTGGAGAGTTAAGGTAGCACAATGGTCCCAAGGTCCAGGCTGCACCCTCGGGATCCCGTCACACTGTCATAAGGAATGAGTACCTACTCTTTGTATTTTTGGTGCTCTAGGAAAGACTTATTGGAAAGAGAAAAAAGGGTATTTTTTAAAATATTCAACACTGGACCTATCCTTGCAACAAAGCCCGTTGCCAACTGTGTCCACATATCTATTCAGAGGACACCATCATAGGGCCTAATCACATCAGCCACACTATCAGAGACTTGTTCACCTGCTCATCTACCAATGTGATATATGCCATCATGTGCCAGCAATGCCCCTCTGCCATGTACATTGGTCAAACTGGACAGTCTCTACGTAAAAGAATAAATGGACACAAATAAGACATCAAGAATTATAACATTCAAAAACCAGTTGGAGAACACTTCAAACTCTTTGGTCACTCGATTACAGACCTAAAAGTGGCAATTCTTCAACAAAAAAACTTCAAAAACAGACTCCAACGAGAGGCTGCTGAATTGGAATTAATTTGCAAACTGGATACAATTAACTTAGGCTTGAATAGAGACTGGGAGTGGATGGGTCATTACACAAAGTAAACTATTTCCCCATGTTTATTTCCCCACTCCACTCCCGACTGTTCCTCAGACGTTCTTTCAACTGCTGGAAATGGCCCACCTTGATTATCACTACAAAAGGTTCCCCCCCCCCCGCTCCTGCTGGTAATAGTTCACCTTAAGTGATCACTCTCATTACAGTGTGTATGGTAACACCGATTGTTTCATGTTCTCTATGTATATAAATCTCCCCACCGTATTTTCCACTGAATGCATCCGATGAAGTGAGCTGTAGCTCACGAAAGCTTATGCTCAAATAAATTTGTTAGCCTCTAAGGTGCCACAAGTACTCCTTTTCTTTTTGCGAATACAGACTAACATGGCTGCTACTCTGAAACCTGGTTTAAGATTGACATTGTCAAACTTCTGCTGTATTGAAAAACAAATTGCAATCCAGTTATGAGCTAAAGGAGTTTGGATACCTTTAAATGCTTACTGTACTGAAGAGAGGGTGATCACCAATAGTTACCACATAGTGGTATATGAGATATTTCAGTATTCCCCTAATTTAAAAAATGAAATAACTGTGGTGTCTCAGTGTTTTGCTGTTGATTTCATTGGGTGCAGGATCAGGCTTCTGTGTAGTAACTATGGGTAAATGTTGACTTCTTTATGGTGACTACTCTAGGTTGAGTCAGATTATGTTCTGCATGAGAGAGAGAATGAAAGTGAGAGAGGGAGAGTACATGCTTTGCTGAATTTTAAACAGGTTCCTAGCCTATTTGTACAGTCCATACTATATTTACAATTTTTGTGAGCTTTGTCATTCTACCTCCCAGCCCTTTGTGAACTTTCCACAATATGACCGTTGGTTTCACTTACTCACTGTGGGTCAGACATCCCAAAGATATTTTGTTGATGTTTTCTTAGGTATGTGGTCTAAAATTTCACTACCTGCCCATCTTTACTGGACCACTGCAGTCTAACCACTAACACTAGGTGTCAGTATAGGGCCATGCATCGCAATTATATCCAGTGTGATAATGCAGTAATTAGGCAAATGTTTTTTAAATTTCCTTTTTAATGCCCTTGCACCATTTTCTTATTGTTCTCCTGCCATCCCCAGTCTTCTTTATTTTCAGTATTCAGTACTGATGCAAAGTGGCACCCATTGTGTTTTTCTATGTCCCATATGTTGTCAGACGCAAAAGCCAAGTTGCCAGTGATCAGACTTTCCTTTCACTTGAACTGTATTTTATTACATAAAACTTTCAGCAGTAAGGCATGAAAAGTAGAGGAGTTAAGTAGACAAAAAGAATCCCACTGAAACATATTTCCTGGAAAATATAGGTATACATTCTTCTTTTTTGATTTGGTGTAATAATCTGTTATCTTTTGCCATTCATGTTAAAATGATTTTATGCATGAGTGGAAAGGCTAGATGATTTATTAGGGGAGCTCAATTCATCTTGCAGAGTAGGCTTTGTTTTGAAATTGACATGTTTTTTAAAGAAATACAAATATTTCAGATCACAGTTGTGAAAATATCTGCCAGGTTGCAGCTTTATTAATGGTACTCTTTTAAGAAAACTACAAAAGACCACTTAGTGCTGCTTTATTCACATACTACATAAAAGATTACACTAATGAATGATTCAACCAGGATCATTTTCTGTAGCTCCTGTTCCAGCCTTTGTATTGATTTCCATTATTCAACTGTAATTATGGTACAGAGCATTATAAAACAAGATTTGATTTTGAAACATTGCCTGGAACTGTCTACCCTTCAAAGTTTGAAAAAGTGAGAGTCAATTTAACTACATCAACCTGTCATCAAACTTTTATGTAGATATTTTTGTAGAATTTTTAAACTCATTAAAATATGACTATATTGTGACACCTATGGTTCTGCTCTAATTAACTCCCTTTGCAGTAATGATAAATCACCATTCAGTGCAGTGGTGAGGATATTTCTAAATTGTTAGCCCTGAGTAATTTGAATGCTGCTGCCAAGATACAGCCACACATATTAATGGAAAGCTGATTAATGATGCTTGCTCTGAATAGAAGTGGTGAGAGTAGTGGCACAAACCTCTGTGAGTTAATGAGATGGCCTATCTTATTTCATAAAAGTCTTACAATGCCAAAGTCAGAGGTTTTCTCAAGGAACTGGTTAAGCTGAAATAGTGTGTTCCTCTTAAAGAATAGGTCACTGTAAGATGCTAAAACTTAATCCAGCTGCTTTTCTTTTCCTTTTTTAATATTGGGTAGATTTCAGAACAACATGAGTATGAATTGGAAGCTAAAGTGGAAAGGTTGGGTAGTTGTTATGACTCACCCAACCTATACACTTAATTTGTCTCCGTGGGTGGCTGGAAATCCTCAGTCCTCACCCCTACTGCGGTGAAATACAACAGCTGAACTGAGGAAAAGAAACTGCTTTTCATTATTCTATATATTGGACATAGGATGATATTATTTCAAACCCATTTTTGCAAGAAAACAAAAACAAAAACTGTTTTTTCCCTTTCAGTGCATCTAAATTAATCCACAAAGATTTCAACATTTTAAAAATGGCAGGTTTTTGAAAAAAGGACATTTAAACCAAAGGGAAAAAATCAAAAATTCTAGGGTTCTAGAGTATGAACTTTCTAGGATTCCAAAACCCACCCATGAGAGTTCTGAGTGAACAAAGTGGAATAACTGTAAATAATAATAATGGTAATGAATGTAGTGTCTAATCAAGTTTTATGAAAGATCACTTTATATAACTGAATTCTTTTTCTAACTTGACTGTTCAGATGTAAGAAATGTTTAATTTATATTTATTCACTAAATTTTATGGCACCAACATGACTTTTACAGCATCAACATGCCTTTCATTATTAAATATGATCAGTTCTAAAATAGAAAAATATAAGCCTTTAATCTTAAAGGCTTTATAACTCCACTTCATCTTATACAGACCTATTATCCTACCAATTACAATTGATCTACAAGATATTCAAAAGCCTTTCCAAGGAAATACACCTGGAGCATGCCAAGTGTGAGTCCTGGAAGACTGCTGGAGGGAGCAGAGGCATGGGTCCTGTTCCACTGAGAATATCGTGCCATCAGCCCTGGAGAAGTACACCTGAACTGGCAGCGAGAGTGATCCAGTGGTTCCTAACTCCTGAAATGGGACAGAGTCAGAGATGAACTTTTACATAACTGGCAATCAGGCAATTGGGGTTTTTAATAACCAGCATCTTGAATTGCGGTTGGACATGAACAGGTGCCAAGAGTACACCACAGAACATTTGTGTTTTACACTTATAGTGAATTGCCCCAGTGAAGAGAAGGGTCACTACATTCTGCGCTAGTGGAAGCTTTTAGATACTTTTCATGAGTAGTCTGCAAATAGGGTGTTTTGCAGTCCTCTGGCCTTGAGGATATAAAATCCTGGATCCAAGTGAGGTTAGCATCGGAAAGGTATGGTTGAAGTCCCTACACCAATGATATCTTAAAAAAGAGACACTGTACCACAAGCTGATACTTGAAGTTTCACTCTGACCTCAAGGTGGCAAGCTGAACTGACAAAGGCTGAATATACACTATAACACAAGGTGTATGCACCACTGCATGCAGGTATAAAGGGTGTAGCCGCTCCCAACCTCCTTCAGTTCCTTCTTATTGGATAGACTCCAGCAGAGAGGGGAAGGAGGGAGAGCCATGGAATGGACATGTGCAACACTCCTCGAAGAACAACAATTACAGAAAGGTTGGTAAGCATTTCTTCTTCCTCAAGTGATCATACATGCCCATGCCACTGTAGGTGACTCAGAAGCAGATTGATCTGGCGGTGGTCCCTTTGTCTATTTGAACAACACGCCCGAATCTGGCATCATCCTTCGATTAATGGGCTATAGTGTAAAGAGAAGCAAACCCAAATGGGTGCTTTGTAAATGTCCAGAACAGGAATTTGTGCCAGGAAAGCTGCAGATGATGAATGTACACTATTTGAATGGGCTAGCCCTCTAGCTGATGGAGTGATATTACCCAAATGGTAACACAAACTAATACACGAAGAAATCCAGGAGGTATACCGGGTGACCTTTCATTCTCTCTGCCACCACAACGAACAATTATGATGATGACCTAAATTATTTAGTCTGGTTCAGATAAAAGGCTAAACCTCTTCTGACATCTAAAGAGTGGAGCTTTTCTTCATGTCTTTGAGCATGAGGTTTCGTAATGAAAGTCAGCAAATAGATTGTCTGATTAATATGAAAGTTGGAAACCACTTTTCTCATGAACTTTGGCTGAGGGCAAACGTAAACCTTGTCCTGATAGAAAACCATATATGGAGCCTCTCTTACCAGAGTTCTCAACTCACCCATTCTCCTCGCCAGAGTAATTGTGATAAAAAATGCCACCTTCGCAGAGAGGTGGAGTAAAGAACAAGTCATGAGTGGTTCGGAGGGTGGCCCCATTAACTTTGCTAATACCAAGTTGAGATCCCACAGGAGTATAGGTTCTTGTACTTCTGAGTATATTCTGTCCAGCCCCTTCAAAAACCTGATAGCAATGACGTTGCAAAAAAGAGATCTGTTATTCACTGATGAATGGAAAACTGAGAGAGCTGCCAAATGAACCTTGATACAGCTCACTGCTATACCTTGATGCTTTCAGTACAGGAGATAGGTTTCAGAGTAACAGCCGTGTTAGTCTGTATTCGTAAAAAGAAAAAAGAAAAGGAGTACTTGTGGCACCTTAGAGACTAACCAGTTTATTTGAGCATGAGCTTTCGTGAGCTACAGCTCACTTCATCGGTTCAACATGTGAAGGATGGGGGCTTGCTCTGGATGAACACCTTTCTGGCAGGACCAGGTGGGGAAAGGCTTCCATTTAGCCAGGTATATACTTCTAGTTGAAAAGGCTTCCATTTAGCCAGGTATATACTCTCTACTATTTAGAAATACTTCTTGCTTGTCCTATTAGCCAGGATGGGCAGGGATGGTGTCCATAGCCTTGGTTTTGCCAGAAGCTGGGAATGAGCAACAGAGAATGGATCACTTGATGATTACCTGTTCTGTTCATTCCCTCTGAAGCACGTGGCATTTGCCACTGTTGGAAGATAGGATACTGGGCTAGATGGACCTTTCGTATGACCCAGTATGGCCATTATAATATCATTATGTTCCTATGTTCCTTGAAGCAAGCCTTTTCTAATAGTGTTAGCCAAGAGGTATCCATGCTGTCAATGGCGGGACTACAGGTTCGGGTGGAGGAGGCGGCCATGGTCCTGGGATGGACCCATCTGGATCCAGTGGGAGAGAGTGGAGATCTTACTGACAGGCAAGGAGGGTTGAGATCCAGTGCTGCTTAGGCCACGCAGATGCTATAAGTATGAGGTGAGCATGGTTTTGATTTATCTTAGTTAAGACTCTGGGGAGCAACAGGATCAGAAGGAAAGCTTAGAGTAGGGTGTTCTTCCAGGGAAGCAGGAATGCTTTTTTCAGTGAACCTGGGCTGACTTTCTGTTCATCCTTGTTGTAAACAGGTCCACTTGGGGAATCCCCCACAGTCGGAAAATGAATCTGGTCATATCCGGATGTAGTGACCATTCATGGTGATTGGTGAAGGACCTGCTCAACTGAGATTCTGCATACTTTGTGCCCCTGAAAGGTAAGCAGCTCTGAGGTGAATGGAGTTGACTGTGCAGAACTCCCACAGGAGAATTGTCTCCCGGCACAATTGCGTGGAACACACTCCTCCGTGTCTGTTTACATAAAACATAGTTGCTGTGATGTCTGTTAACACTAGCAGATTTTTTTTTACTCGATATGTGGAAGGAAGGCTGAACACACAAGATGGACAGTTCTCAGTTTGCCGACATTTATATGAGCCTTCAGATACTGGGAAGACCAAAGACCCTGAGTCTGCAGTGAAGTCTGCAGGGAAGGAGGATACACCTGTGACTAAAATGAGCATTGGTTGCAGGGGAGTGAAATGAACCCCCATACAATCTTTCAGAGGGTCTGTTCACCAGTCAAGGGAGGACAATACTAGCATTGGTAATTGAACCACCATGTCTAGGCGATGTCAGCATGGGGAATACACCTAAACTAACCATCCTAGTAGCCTTTTGAGGTGCCGTCTGGCATGCTGCACTACATAGGTGCATGTTCCCATGTGCCCTAGGTGCTTGAGGCAGCTACATTCTGTGATGACAGGATGTGTTTTTTGTTCCCAAATTAAGCCCCACAGCATTTTGAACCTTGATTGTTGCAGAAATGCTATAACCTTTGTAGATGCCAGGACTGCTCCAATAAATTATATTTTCTGTACTGGTTTCAGAATTGATTTGTACACATTCACTATGACAGGGGCAGTCAATAGACAGACCAGGGCCAAATCCAGACCACCAGACACTTTTGAATGGACCATGAAATCTTTTTATTTACTTATTATTATTAATTATTATTATTATTATTGTTATTGTGGTGTGAAAAATATTTCTCTGGATTCTGGACCTTTACTATACCTTGACAAAGAAATCATGACTTGACAAAAAATAATTGACTATACCTAGAATAGAAGCCCCAGATTGTAGAAGGTAGACTGGATCATGGCTACACTGGACAGTATCTGAGACTTGGACCAGCCTCTCACCAGCAAGTCTTCAGGTAAGGAAGCACTTCAGGTAAGGGCCTGTCAGCAGCTCCTTATATTTTCACCAAGTGCATGGATGCTGGACATTTGAAAGAACACTGTGACTACCACCATGCACTCGGTGAAAATATAAGGAGCTGCTGACAGGCCCAAAGGAAGCACTGTAAATTGGTTGCAGATCCCCATTGACCATGAACCTGACAAACTTCCAGTGGTTCTGGTGGATTGCCATGTGAAAGTAAGCATCTTTTGAGCTGAGGGCAGCATACCATTCCTCTTGCTCCGGGAAATGAATAATAGAATCTCGGATAACCATAAGGAGTTCTATTTTCTTCAGGAATTTGTTTCACTCTTTTAGATTGAAGATAGACCTGAGATTGCCTTTTGCTTTCAGAATAAGGATTCCCCTCCCCTAGAGGAACTTCCTCTATGTCCCCCACTTGAAGGAGAGATAGGCTCTCCCAATGATGGATGGTCTTATGAGATTGGTCCCTGAGGAGGGATGGGGAAGAGGAAAAGAAACAAACGACTCCGTATCCCAAATCCACCATACTTAAGACCCACTAATCTGACGTGATGTGGGACCAAGCACTTAGAAACTGGGATGAATAGAGGGGTAGGAGCAGATAGTAATCTGTGGACTGGTAGATTGGATTTGACCTATGCATCAAAACTCTTGTTTGGATGAAGTCACTGGATGGGAGGAATCTGCGGTTACAGAAGAGGAGGGAGGTGGTGGTGACCTCCTATAATTTCTGCCCCTTTTCTCAACGGATCTTAGGATTGAGGTCTAAAACCAGATATCAGTGGGTCTGCTGTGGCTGGAGCTTCTTGCATTTTGTCAATGGTGTATAGATTCCAAGCATTTCAGCATTTCCCTGGAATCCTTTAGACTATGGTGACTATCAATTGTCTTGTCTGAAATAAGAGAAACATCTTCAAATGGGAGGTCTTGGATGATCTGCAGGCCTTTGGAGGTAGGCTGGACAACTGTGGCTGTGAACTTCTCATAGTTATGGCTTGAGCTGCTGACTCAGCTGCATCCAAGCTGGCCGGAAGAGCTGTTCTGGCCACTAGCTTGCCCTCTTCCACCATTGTAGTGAATTCCGGTTTGCAGTCACCCAGTAATCTGTCCCTGAACTTCAATATGTTATTGCACAAAGGGAAGTCATAGTGACCAACGAGTTCCTACTAATTTGCAATCGGAAAATGCAATCCCCATGTAGAACGAAGTTTTCTACCAAAAAGGTCCAGATTCTTTGAGTCCTGTTCTCTTGGTGCCAATGCCTGGTGCCCCTGCCTTTCCTGCTCATTAGCTGTGGCAACTGCTCAAGAGCCCGGAGGGGGATGTGTATATATGTGCTCAAATCCCTTAGAGGAGACATAGTATCTCCTCTCGCCCTTATTGCTGTGGTGGGGAGGGAAGATGGGGTCCCAGTACTGAATCTTATAACTACTATTACCTTAACTATAGACTATCTAAAACTCTACCTATGAGACTACTCTAAGTAAAACTGGGTATATTTTACAAGAAATGAGGAAAGACCTTGCAGTAACAAGGCTGTAATTGCTCCAACAACTGTTCCAGGCTGTAAGAATGAACTGAGGGAGAGCAGCAGGGAGTGGCTCCACCCTTTATACCTGCACACAATGGGACACGGAAGCAGATGGCACTCAAACCATCCTGATGGGTACCTCTGAGAGAAAAAATCTCTGACAACCATCCACTGGACATGCACTCACTTGCAGTGGAATGGACATGTGCAATCACTCAACGAAGAATTTGATATTCACTGGAAAGCCACGGCAGTGTGTGGAGCACTGTGCTGATGTGCTTACCTAGACAGGTGTTGCTTTCAAGGAAGACCACAATCCTGTCTGAAACCTCTTCAGGGACATCACATTCATTCCAAGATACACATTAAGCCTGAAGATCACAGAAGTGTTAGACTCTGTGACCAGGTCAGAATCTGTTAGGATGAGGTGCTGTCTTTTAGCTAGCCTTAAGTAGAATGTGGCATTTTTGACAGCTTTTGCCAGATGGGTACAGTGAAGAGTTCAGAAGAACCCTAACTGCACCCTATCTTGAAAATTGAGGGAGTCTGTCCCTTAATCAAGGTTGACATCATAGTGTTTTCCTTTGCCTACCAACATCACCTTTGTTCTCACCATGTTTAGCTCAGCCAGCTGTTCCTAGTCCTAGTGTGAATCTCTCTTAGGCTCTCAGACAGATGAAATGATACTACATTATTGTATGAGAAGTAGATGTAGAGCTGAGTGCCATCATGTCTTGCTAGCATTTCACAATTTCCCACAGCAGTTTCCCATAAATGTTGAATATAATGAGAGGGAAGACAGAGCCTTGCAGATTTCCACATGTAAAAGCTCTAGTGATGCTTCTGTATTTCCACTCCACCATCTTGGAACTGATGGGCAGTTGCGGCTATACTTCTGGCAGACAGTGATGACTAATAGATTGGCAAGATTTTTGGCATCTTCCTCGTCTGGTCCCAGAGAAGTTTCATATGTGTAGCATTATTTAATTAATTATCCTTCAGTTTTTGCTATTACATTGATAACTAGAACGTATAATATAATTACAGTAAAATAGGCTTCTTAAATTTCCCTGTATAAACACAACTTAATGAAAGAACATTCTCTAGATGGCACACCAAGTCTATAGAGGTTAAGTGCCAGGGAGGTTTAGCATCATCTCTAAGAAGAGATTTCTGCTTTCTTCATCCACAGACGCAATAAATTCAGAATTAACAGGAGATGAATTGCAATTCCTTCACATGCCATCTAAATTACATCATCAGCTTAGGTTTGTCCTCTCCTGGCTCAGGATGAGGTCTGAACCCAAGCAGAGTAATCTTTAAACATGACAGAGCCAAGAATTGCCCCCACTGTGTAAGATTCAGTAGCATTCTCATAATACCCTGGGTCTGAAACTGCCTTAAAGATAGGTTGCACTTATCTTGCTATGAAGGCTGATTTCTGTGAAGGAATTTGGTGCTATGACAAAACAGTATAATACACCTCTGCCAGCTCCATGGTATTGAAACCTTTTATCTAGTTGTTAAATTGTATTGCCTGTGCAAGTGTATGGACTGAACCATGTCACTGACTTACACTGATTAGCAAATGAAAACACTCCACGGAGTTGCTGCTTCTTTTATTAGCGAACGCTTTAAGTCACTGTGCATTCTTTGTTTAGCTTTGTTCTTCTCTTCAAATTACGCATGAAATGTAAAGCTGCTATGCAACCAGATATATTCTGCAAGACAGTGTCCTACTTATAGCTCTGTGCAACTCAGCGGGATGATGTAATGTTGTTGGACTGTCTCGTTTCACTAGAGTGAGACAGGCTGGAACTGCCCCAGCTTTCAAAGATTTTTGGCCCTTTGAAATGCACAGACAGGACAGACTCATTTGGAGACCAATGGCCAGTGCCTCAGTATTGTCTGGAACAATTTGTTTCAGTTGTTTGACGAGCAAAAATTAATAGCTACCCAAATTCTAAGTGTAACCAATGCCTCAAAACTATATGATAGCCTATACTAGCAGAAAAAAATACTGGATAAGGGGCAGTGCACATCTGCACAGCCCCAAGAGTGGACTAAGGTGAGGAAGCAATTGTGGCTCTGATAGTGGAGGAAGTAATTTGCCACCGATCTTTACCAGTAACGGATTCCTTCCCCTTTGGTGCTGGCTCAGCACTCTCTAGTCTCTGTAGCTGCCCACTCCAAATCCACTTCTGGGGGTCAGGGAGTAGTGGCCCCACAGAGGCTGCTCTCCCTTTCTGCCTGTCCTATGACCTATAGTGAAACTTTTGCCCCCTTACTTCCCTCCACAGGTGAATAGGCCAATCAACAACTTTGCCCTTAGACACTGAATATATGAAACCACTATACACTTCTCATCTCCAAGGGGAACAAGGCATGTGGATGGGAATTCTATCAAATGGTATTTTCAGAGAAGCAGGTAAGTAACTATTCCTCTCAAAGATGCCGTATCAACTGGATTCAGATTGTTGGAGGCAAAAAGCTCAAGGGGAGATTCCACAAACCCACTGGTATTCTCCAGTCATGGAGGGAGACAAAGTTACTGCAGAAATCTGAAGTTTATGCTAAAAAGACTTTACGCAAACAAATGATTAGGATCTTCAAGAAAAAACTATAAGAGCCACGGGCTGTGTTCCATTCTCCAGTCCTGAGTGTTCCATTTCCAGGTGTCCAAAGCCAGCCTGCCAAATATCAGGAGACATAAGAGACTGAGAGAGGCCGTATCAGAGATTTGACAGGACTGAGACACAACATCAACAGCATACTCAGAAGAATTTGCTTGTCTGGCAAGTGTAAAGGGAAGCTTCTAGCTTTCTCTCTGGATCCCAACAATAATGTTCTTAATAATACACTGTGAGTGTATGTTAACTTTCTCAGTCAGTCTCTCGAAGAATGGAGGCAGAGGCTTGTGTCAGCAACAAATATGAACTGAATTTGCTGGAATAAGTACATTTTTAATAATCGAAAGAAAGGCTGTGTAGAACAGTTTGTGCCATTGTTTTGAAACTCAATAGCATCTTATCTATGTTTACATTTAGGGAGCATAATGGCTACCTGTTAGTCAGCTGGAAAATCAGTCCATGAGCATAGCCTACTGGATTTTAGAGAAATTGCACTGAAAGTAATTGATTTTTAAAAGATTTTTGGTCTATAGACACTGATATGAAGTGTTATTTTTTTCCCTCTTGATTCATTTTTCACGTTATCCTAATATAAAATAAAAAATGAGCTGCCGAACACCCAATTAGCAAGCCAGCTCCATCAATAATAACTATACCTTAAATAAAAAGAAACGTAAGTGTGGTTTAAATGAAATTTGCTTGTTTTATTTCAGCAAATAACAGCATGATTTGAGTAATGCATCTATACCAAAGCATTTCCAATGACCCTATGAGCTCAAAGGTCAACTCAAGTGTTCTGTCACAGTGCCTATTAAAAATAAACTAAGAATGATAGAGTGATCCACAAACAAAGATTCAGGATGAGAGTAGTAGAAGTCAGACCAATATAATCTAAATAAATTCATTATTAAAGGGAAGTGAAATTGTTAAAGGAACCCTAATTCTATTATGTGGCCAAGACTGTAACTAAATTCACTGTCTATGATACTTAAATACAAACACAGAGTATGGAATATAGTGATGTTAGTTCAGAAGTTAGGGATCTGCCAGGATCAGCCTTTAATTTAGAAAGACCCCTTTCTTCTGTGCATGTTTTCTGGGATCCTTCAACTTTGGATTCTTAATTCATCCCCTGGGTGAAGCTTGCACTCAGGTAGAGCAAGCTTAGAAATTAGCAAGGAAAGAAACTTCCTCTGCTTTTGAGATGCAGTTTGACCCATCTTGCCTTTGTGATCACGGGTCCTTGTGTTACCCACTATTATCTCTCAGTAACTCCTTGTTTCTGTCTTAACAAACACAATTTAAGGGCCCTCTTACCTGTAAGAGATTCCATTGTCTGTCTTAACACTTCTGGAAATCTCTCAGGTGCATCTCAGCTACTGTTTAATGAATATATTGTCTGCTGAGGTGGACATCGTGTACTGTGGGAAGCACAGCCTCAGAAGGCATGCAAATAAAAAGGCAATGGAGGCAGGGGAGATGTGGGCCTCACTGCACCAAACACTAAGAAGACAAAAGAACAGGAGTACTTGTGGCACCTTAGAGACTAACAAATTTATTTGAGCATAAGCTTTTGTGGGCTACAGCCCACTTCATCGGATGCATAGAATGGAACATATAATAAGAAGAAGTATATATACATACAGATAAGTTGGAAGTTGCCATACAAACTGTTTCAGAGTAGCAGCCGTGTTAGTCTGTATCCGCAAAAAGAAAAGGAGTATTTGTGGCACCTTAGAGACTAACAAATTTATTTGAGCATAAGCTTTCGTGAGCTACAGCTCACTTCATCGGATGCATTCAGTGGAAAATACAATGGGGAGATTTATATACACAGAGAACATGAAACAATGGGCGTTACCATAGGCACTGTAACAAGAGTGATCAGGTAAGGTGAGCTATTACCAGCAGGAGAGTGGGGTGGAGGAGGGAAACCTTTTGTAGTGATAATCAAGGTGGGCCATTTCCAGCAGTTGACAAGAATGTGTGAGGAACAGTAGAGGGGGAAATAAACATGGGGAAATAGTTTTACTTTGTGTAATGACACATCCACTCCCAGTCTTTATTCAAGCCTAAGCTAATTCTTCATACGAACTGTGAGACGCTAATTAGTTAAGATGAGCTATTATCAGCAGGAGAAAAAAACTTTTGTAGTGATAATCAAGATGGCCCATTTAGACAGTTGACAAGAAGGTGTGAGGATACTTAACTTTAGGGAAATAGATTCAGTATGTGTAATGACCCAGCCACTCCCTGTCTCTATTCAAACCCCAGTTAATGGTATCTAGTTTGCATATTAATTCAAGCTCAGCAGTTTCTCATTGGAGTCTGTATTTGAAGCTTTTCAGTTGCAAAATTGCCACCCTTAAATCTTTTACCGAGTGCCCAGAGAGGTTGAAGTGTTCTCCTACCGGTTTTTGAATGTTATGATTCCTGATGTCAGATTTGTGTCCATTTATTCTTTTGCGATAGAGACTGGGAGTGGTTGGCAACTTCCAACTTATCTGTACGTATATATATTTCTTCTTACTATATGTTCCATTCTATGCAGCCGATGAAGTGGGCTGTAGCCCACGAAAGCTTATGCTCAAATAAATTTGTTAGTCTCTAAGGTGCCACAAGTACTCCTGTTCTATTTGCGGATACAGACTAACACGGCTGCTACTCTGAAAACTAAGAAGACAGTGCAGGCTGAGGGAGCCAGACATATCAGGGAGAGGAGGTATGTGTGAAAAGGGAGACCCATCCTATGTGTGGGGGTTATCAAAAGGCTTGAATAGCTCATCTAAACAACTAGATGTTTGGGGTGGTTGTCTGAATTGAGCTAGTTTAACATACGACATTTTGTAGAGTTACTAATGCTTAAGCCTAAGAGAGCTATAGTGAATTTTATTTCATTCACAGAGTACTTAATTGAACCTTAACGTTGTTCATATACTATAGAAGTAAGGACATATGCTTATAAAAGTAAACTGTCTCTAGATGTTAAGGGACAGAATTACATACTAACTAAAGGACATTCACAGCTTATCAAAACTCTCAGATTGGATGGGAGGCTGATAACATGCTGGTTGTCTCTGGCTTGTTTTAGTTTCCTTAGTTTCAATCTTGTCGCTGATCTCCAGCAGCTTCTCTGCTTGCAATTCTTATTTGACCTTTTTGTTGCAAAGTTATTGTGGAGGTTTTAAATAGTTCTTTATGAGATCTCAGTGGGCATTTCAATCTGAAATTCAGGAAGAGTTCTTGTTATAATCCTAAGAATCAGCATATACAAGCTGACCTGCAGTTTAGTGTTCATTTCAGTCCCAAATGTCTATTGTCTCTCACAGCAGGTACAGAAGAGCACAGTATAAGGAAAAATACTGTTTATTAAAACTGCTGTGAAACAAGAATTAGGGGTTTAGCACGAAACTTCAAATTCTTAAACCAAGATGTCCTTGCCATCATTTTAAACTTTTCAGCTAGTACTAATGCTGTAAAGATGAGGATTCTTTCTTTCAAACCTTTTGCCTATCTCAAATAATACGATATATTTTAAATCTTTTATGCAATTGTTTCTAAATCCTTGCAATTTTGGTAACTGAAAAACATGAATGGATCCTGATTTTGCTTATAGAATGGGGATTATTCTGTATATTGAAAATGAATTTGTGCTAAGTGGTGAACTAAACATATCCACAAATATCCAATAAGAATCCTGCTTTTATTTTATTTTGCTCATAGTGGGCCAGATTCTGTCCCTAGTACTCCCATTGAGTAGTAATTTACTGGGCTTGATTCTGAGATTTTTACTCATGTTGAGTAACACCTTACTCTGTCCTCAATATGAACAAGGTTATTAGAATCTGGTCCACTGATTTCAGTGGGCCTACTCATAGAGAAAGGTATTACTCAGCCCGAGTAAAGGTGGAGGAAGAATATAATCATAAATAACAATATCAAATATCCACAAATATCCAATAAGAATCCTGCTTTTATTTTATTTTGCTCATAGTGGGCCAGATTCTGTCCCTAGTACTCCATTGAGTAGTAATTTACTGGGCTTGATTCTGAGATTTTTACTCATGTTGAGTAACACCTTACTCTGTCCTCAATATGAACAAGGTTATTAGAATCTGGTCCACTGATTTCAGTGGGCCTACTCATAGAGAAAGGTATTACTCAGCCCGAGTAAAGGTGGAGGAAGAATATAATCATAAATAACAATATCAAATATTAGTCAAAGAAAAAGAAAAGACACAAGAAGACCCAGATATTGGTCTACATTTTCAATGGACACTGCTAAAATTAGCATATATTGTGAGAGTTTGTTCTTTTAGCAAAAAGATTCTGAAAACCCATATTTCTGCACAGCAAGGTAGATGAGCTCTGTTATACAAATAATTGTTGTTGTTGTCACTCTCACCATGTTCCCACTTTTATTTTTATTTTTAAATTGACACCTTTGCTTTTATGTTTCATTCTGTTTCATCTACAGCTCATAATTGCTTCCAATTTCACAGAAATAGAGAGAAAAAAAATTGTTGTCCATAACAAAAAGTTAAGCTACAGGGATTTGTACTTCTGTTTTGCTCAGTATCGCTTAGACAGAGGCTCAAAGAAATAAAACACAATTTGTATAGAAACATGTATTAGCTCAATATCAGGATGGGATGCAGTAAATATGCTTTCTTAAAGAGCCTTTAGTTCCAGTAGCAACAATGTGAGAATTTCCTTTGCTTTAAAGGCCTTCTGCTCTAAGTTTTTCTTTTAGAATTTCTCCCACATATTAACTTAGAAGAGTAAAAACCTTTATTTAATGATTTGCAATGACACAGTGGCAGTGACCCAGGTGCATTGCCCATCAGCTGTGAAATCTCAAATGATTTCAGGGAGGATGATGTAATAGGTTGTATTAGCAATGGTCCTTTTTTCCCTGATAATTCATGCTATCACACTTTAAATAGCATTGGGTTATCCAATGACAACCACACCCTTAATCGCCATTGTTTTAGCTGCTACAAGTAGGGGTTCTATAACTTTACCAACCATTTCACTTTGTGTTCAAAGAACTCACAGCACTCATCTCATAGTTAAGACCCTCTGATCTATAACCTGGTGCCAAGAAGTTTGAAACTGAAATGCATGCTGCACCCCTTCCCACACATTGTCTTCCTTTCTCCAAATGAGATTGAAAGCACCACCTTTGTGACTTTCTCATTTCTAGCTCCAGACCTGAATTTCCTGAATGGCAGTGCATAATATTATCCGATAGACTGACAGGACAGATTTTATATAGTCTTTAAAATCACTGTACTTTTCAGTTCATTTCTACAGTGATGACCAAAGGGCTCAAAACAGTCTTTGTATACTATAAATTAGCACAAGCTGCCCAAATTTTGGTGCAGAAATGTATGACTAGCAGTACTGTTTAAACTGAATGACATAAATCACTGGGGATGAGCTTATCAAAACAGGACCATGTGTTCTGCATTATTAACTAAGGGCTGTTTACTCTGATAAGTCAATAGGTAGAAAAAATTCTAAAAACATTTTGTGACATGAAAAGACTTGAACTGAAAATATATTCAAGCTTTAGCTTTCATATTGGTCAACCTTTTGTTTTCATCTTGCATACCAGCAGGGTGGTGGAAATCCCATTTCCCAGATAGCACAAGCTGGCTGAGAGAAATCATTTTCTTCATTTCATTTAATTTCTTGTGCAGAGTGGGCTGAGGATATAGCCTGGAGGCACCCTAGGGTTCAATGTACTAAGATGCCAAAATTGAACAGGAAATTCAGAATGAAAACAAATAGCCACAAAAAAACTATGTGAAATGCACAGACAGTAATTCAGGTATCTTGGAGTACTCAGTATTATCTTCTTTCTACCTGATAATAATGTACAAAAAGAAAACATTTCAGCAGCATGAAGGTGGTGAGTTACACCAATCAAAATAATTAAAGATAGTCAAAGGTTATGCTGACACTCACTCCTTGCTCTGTTAGATCTACATATTCACCTATACATCAAATAAAATCTCCTATGCTTGGAGATCTCTGCAATCATAGAATCATAAAAATATGGGGATGGAAGGGACCTTGAGAGATCTAGTCCAGTCCCCTATGCTAAGTTGGGACTGAGTATACTTAGATCATTCCTGACAGGTGTTTGTCTAACCTGTTCTTTAAAACCTCCTGTGATGGGGATTCCACAGCCTCCCTTGGGAGTCTATTCCAGTGCTTATAGTTTGAAAGTTTTTTTCCTAATATCAAACCTAAATCTCCTTTGCTGCAGATTATTTCTTCTCCTACCTTCAGTGGCCATGGAGAACAATTGATCACAGTCCTCTTTATAACACCCTGTAAAATATTTGAAGATTGTTATCAAGTCCCTCCTTCTTTTCTCAGGACTAAACATACTCTTTTTTAATCTTTCCTCATAGGTCAGGTTTTCAAAACCTTTTATAATTTTTGTTGCTCTCATCTCGACTCTCCAATTTTTCGTACAATGTAGCACCCAGAAATTGACATAGTACTCCAGATGAGGCCACACCCTGGGTGGAGGAAGTGGTAAGAAGGCACCTTACTCACAGTGCTACCCAGGCACTCACTCATCAGCTCCTTTCCACCAACTGCCCTTTCACCACACCCCGTTCCTCTCCACCAGTCACCCTGCTGACCAATCGCCAGGATGTCTTCAGGTTCCACCACTTAAAACAGCTCTCAGTGACTTCAGCTGTTAGCGGGGAGCCTCACTGCTGTGCACACTAGGCAGTCTCTTGCATCAGAGACACTGTCCCAAAGCAGGTCCAACACTTAGACCTAGATATCAGTGATTTCAGCTCTGCAATGTGTAACAAGACTCTCAATTGAGTCTAAATTAGCTCTTATATTATATAGTGGAGATTGAAATGGTCAAATAGTATCTAGGGCCCAAACATACAAGTACTTATCCCGACCCTCTCTCAACTCACTGGGCTTTAGAACCAATGTCCCCTGACTAGCGAGTGCTGTTTAGTTGAGGATGAGTCCCTCAATAAGGGTATGCCAAGTACAGTTTGGTTATTAATGAAGATATTGAATAGTACCAGACCCAGGACAGAGTCCTCCCAGATCCCACTTGATATGTCTCCCCAGTTTGACAGGAAACCATCAGTAACTACTCTTTGAGTATTGTCTTCCAACCAGTTTTGTATCCACCCTATAGTAACTTCATCTAGACCATATTTCCCTAGATGCTTACACAAATATCATGTGGGACCATATCAAAATCCTTTCAGAAATCTATATCACATCTACAGCTTCCCCCTATCCACTTGGCATGATTTGTTCTTGACCAACCCATGTTGGCTATTACTTATAACCCTGTTATGATTTAGATGCTTTCAAACTGATTGTTTCCAGTATCTTTCCAGGTATCCAAGTTAGGCTAACTAGCCTATAATTCCCTAGGTCCTCTTTGATCCCCTTTTTAAACACATGTACTATATTTGCCCTTCTCCAGTCAGCTGGGACCTCACCCGTCCTCTGTAAGTTTTCAAAGATAATTGCTAATATTTCCAAGACTGTTTCAGTTAGTTCCTTAAGTACCCTAGGATGAATTTCATCAGGCCTTGCCAACTTGAATACAATCTGAATTATTTAAATATTTTAACTTGTTCCTTCCCTAATCTAGCTTCTGTTCCTCCCCCTTTTTGGAATATTAATTGCGCTAAGCATCTGGTCACAGTTAAATTTTTAGAGAAGACTGAAATCTCCCTGATGTCATCCATTACTAGCTCTCCTTCCCTGCTAAGTAGAGAACAATGAGAACATTTTGGCAGAACAGGGATGGAGTGTCACCTTTAACTGAGGGCCTGATTCTCTACCTCTTTCCACCTGTGCAAAATGAGTGTAAAATACTACCAGATTAGACCAGTAATGTTTTACACATACTTTGAATTCATTTTTCACAATATAAATGATGACACGAAGTGTATGGCAGTGGAGAAGCAGGCTGTGAGTGTTCTTGCTTCCATCAACTTGTGTCATATAAACTTGTACTAGGATGTAGTTGTGCATTTAACAGTAGCCCTTGCAAGACTACAATTTTCTAGGTAGATGACATTTGGAAACAGTGTATTCTGAGGCCAGTCAGTGTATTGGATGAGGGCTCACATCATGGATCTATTGGATGGTTTTGGAAGCTAGGAGGAAAACATTAATCAGGGCACATGTCCAAAGTAGGGGAATAGAAGATAGTTTTGGCAACTGTGTGGTGGGTGAGATATACATGCTTGGGAAGACAGTGCAGGGACTGGGAAGTTCTGAAGTGGTTTGGGTGCATGGACATTGGAAATCTTTAGCACAGACCAGTCAGGTTACAGCCAAGGGATAAATGAAGATTCCAGGATCTGGAAGTCAGGCAAAATAGGAGTGCATATTTGGGCTGGTAGAAGGAGAATTCTAGCAGCTGAGATGACAGCTGGGCCAGGCCAGAATGCAAGTCTATAAAATAGGCATGCTCCAGCAGGAATACACTTGCTGTTTATTGGCATGAATTCAGACAGCTAGGCAGCTGGGAATGGTCTCACTCACCTATTGGAAGTAGAAGTAATTGGAAATAGGAGAAACTGGAAGATCAGACAACTGAGAGGGAGTGCTCTATGTAAATTTATGATTCTCCTAAGGTGGGAATCCTTAGCTTCTTTCTCATGGTAGCTTCAGAAAGAGGTCTTGAATGGGTAGAAAAAGATAATTTAAAATTGTTTTTTTCAATGTAAAATGATTCACTCATCAAAATGAAAATGTATGTGGAAAGTCAATCTTCAACTCTATTTTTGGGTTTTCATCAAAAACTTTTGGACCTGGGCTTTTCTGACACAAACCCCAAAACATCTGAAGACATATTTTGATGAAAGCAAAATCTTCTTTGTTTTCTTCAAAACATTGCACAGGAACAAATCATTTTTTCCACATGGCTTGATGTAGGCCCCAGTCTAGCATCAAATGCATCATTTTAAGTGTGTAAGAATTCCCATAGACTTCAAGGATTTTTGACATACCTAAAGTGACGCAAATGCTTTAAGTGCTTTGCTGGATCAGGGCCTTAGCATAGACTAGCTTCTGGCCTCATAGTCCACAGGGCATCCAATATTACTTGAGAACGGATTTCTGATGTATTTAATCTATGTTGTCATTCAATAATATAATGTACTGACAATTAGAATATTATCTATGATTTATTAAAAATATATGTGCAATTCCTTCAACAAACCTGTTACAAATATATTGAAAATACATGGTTTTTCCATATGGAGGCTAAACCAAAATGTTCTGACAATGTGTTTTTGTTTAAAGGTTTAGCAAAGTTAGGGTTTGTGATAGTAAGTACATCCAGGTACTTTTCAGACAACCATTGCACAAGCTTCATCACACAGCTGTACCAATGTACATCTACCCTCAACACCACCCCTGTTTTACTTCTACACTGGTGAGCAGTTTCTCACAGGAGTAAATGGAACTATGCTTCTGAGTAACTGCTCACCAAGCCGATAAATGTCCTAGTGCTGTGGTGGTGACAAGTTCTATACAAGAGCCACCTTAATTCTGAATTCTCTGCTGCAATACTCAAAGTTGTTTCATAAAATTTTCTTCAAAGTTTGCTTTTCTTTTTCTTGGAATAATTTTAAATAATTTTTGTGGCACTTTGTTTGGTGATTTTTTCCCATTATTACAGACAAATTTTTGAAACAAAATTTTGTTGTTTTATCAATGCGAAAGGGAGCAAATCTAATGGCAAAATGAAATCAAGAGGTTTTCATCACCCTTCTTGTTTATTTTCTATTCAATGTCTCAGCATTATTCTAGTAATAAACACTCCCCTAGTCCCTCTTCTATGTGGAATATACATTTCAAGAAATAGTGGATATGAATGTCTCTCTTTGTTTCTGTGAAGTTTTTGTTTCTTGATGTTTACTTTTCCAGTAAGTTATAATTTATTACCATGGTCACGATTGTACAAACCATTCATCAACTAAGAAAGTCCTATTTATCATAGCAAGAATGAATGTTGAGGTAGTTATGAATGGTAAAGATGAGAAGAATTTTTAGAAAGCATGGAAAATAACTGATTATATCTTATACACATGAATACTCTAAGGGTATTCGATGAAGAAAGCAAAAATCGAGAGACGACAGGGATTTGCATGGGGTTGTAAGGGAAGAAATGATTAACTAGTTCCATTCTGTAAGGAGACTATGGAATATGACACTTGCTTACTCATCAGATCTGTTGTCTGTGTGTATGCAAAGTTGCACCTGCTATCTTTAGGGATAATTATCCATTTTTTGCTCCTCCTAGCCCTGTAGACCCAACGCAGCCATGACAGTGTGAACGGGACACAGAATCAATTCACTAAGTAGTTATTTGCTGTTCACTGAATGCACTGGGAAGCCTTTTCAGGATGCAAAATCCTATATAATTGACAAACAATGCTTTCAAAACTTAAAAGGTGTACATTAGTAACAGTATTCATTTAATTACTAATGGCCCTGTGATGTGATTTCATATAACCTAGCTGTGTCCCCAGCCATCTATACTCAGTGTAAGGAGGCTAAATTAGAAAGAGCTGACGCTGGGGCAGACTAGTGTTGTTTTCCCCCTGCTGATTTGCTATGCTTATCTGAGCGAAGGGCAATAGGGCTCAAATAGCAGATGTAGCCAAGAATGGCTTGATTCAAAGCACTCTCAGTTCTCATAGCCACATGAACCATTCAGGGAGAAGAATGAAATCATGGGCAATAACAAGTGTGCTGCGCTGCTTTGAAGTCTTAGGGAAACAGAGGACTTTCTACCTTTACGTTTCCTTGTTTGATTTTTTTTTATTCCTCCCCATCCCTACAGAAAGGCTTCATAAAGCACACAGCATTTGAAACGTTTCTATGCTTTACAGCCTAAATCAATGCTAACATTAACTGTAAAGTATTATTTCAAGCAAATTCTTTCTAACACCCTTTAAAATTTCTAGAACTCCGGTGCTGTGCTGTCCCCATCCCAGCCCACCCCCCCCCACCCTCTTAGAGAGGGAGGTTGGGAAATAAGTACAAGGTGACTGCCCCATGACAGCTTGACTCCTGAAGAAGGACAAGGGAGGGCAGAGAAAGAGTGCAGAAGGGCCAGCCTCTCTTGGGGCAGAGTGTTCCTTTCCCTGGAGGCCTCCCCAGATGCCAGTCAGAGAACACATATTGTGCTACCTTTATGTCTGTACAGCATAATGGAGTCCTGACCTGTTTGGAACTTCAAGGTCCTACAGTAATACAAGGAACTATAGTGAGGCATGCACACTCATTACACTCCCTGGAACTAGCTGAAGGATTGTGACTTGGAAGCACAAATCCTTCCACTGGGGAGGGCCTATCACATGCTGGTACATCTGCACTGGCATAATTCCTTCCGCACTAACTGTATGCAGTAAAATGTATATTGCACACACAATACTGATAACAGAGAAATAGATTCACACAATGAAAAGACTTACCGGATTGCAATTAATATGTGAGGGTTTAGCTCTTTGCTGCTTCTGACTCAGATTATGTTGTGATTTACCTTAAATGATAGAGGAGAAACAGCTGTCCAGAGTGTGCCCACACATGTCATAGAAAGGGAGGATTCGAACCAAGACTGATTTTTTTCATATTTGCAATTTAATACCTTCCTTGTAAAAATAAAATGACCTTTGGTATAATTGTAAAGGGTTTAAAGGAACTCACTCGTGGACATTTTTTCTTGGATGTGAGAACATTTCAGAAGTAGGAAGATTTCTTGATAGCCATACCCATGGTACTTGTATTCATTATAGCTGCAGAGATTCAATCTGTGGTGAACAAGGTTTCCATGATTTTCCATCTTTTTCCTTGATTTCTTTCCCATTTCCTTTTAAACCCCACCAGGCTCAGGGAAGACACTGTCCTCCAAAAACCAAACAACAACAAAAAAAAAACCCACCCTCTTTTCTGGTACAAAGGGTAAAAAGAATATTCTGTCTCTGTGTGTCTAACCCTTGTAAAATATATGTGAGAAGATTCTGCCCTGCCATGCACTTACCACCATTAAAAATAAGTCAGCGTTTGATGACAGAAACCACATCATCCTAAAGAGAATAACATGGTTATATCAGATATCACTTGGTGGTTAGCTGCTAGAAAGTGCTCACTTTTTTTTTTTTTTTTTAATTAAAGTAACTACACTGCAGATTCTGCCACTGGAAAAGAAGCACAACACCATTTACTCTATGCTGCCTCTGAGGGGAGCAAAGAGGATCAGACTTAAAACAAAGCTACTGCTGAAAGGCAGTGGCTTTGGGCTCAGTGCCTTGGACTTACAGGCAAGGGGTGAGGAAGAATATTTTCTCTGAACCCCGCTCCAGTGCAACAAAGTAGGCATGTCGCTCCAGGGCCCTTTGCCTCAACGCCTATAAGTGCCATCCAACTTCTGACCTCCTTCACTGGGAGAAATGCAAAGAAGTAGCAGTGACCCAGTGACTTGGAGTGTGGGAGTGCTGACAGCTTCTCCCTGTGGGTACGTGTGGGAGTTAAATCAGTCATATAATCGTTGCCAAGGAGTATACAAAGGGTTTTAAGTTTATATTAAAGTTTTGTTTTAATAAAAGATATTTTCAAGCTATAGGTGCACTGAAAAAAAGATGGGATCCTGTTAACATTTTTAATCTAGGCTATATTTACTTACCTCTACCACAAACATTTTCAACCAATTTCCTTCAAACTGAAGGAAAAAAAAATCTCCTTGAGTTCAAGAATGATCTTGCCAATTTTCAGTCCAAAAAGAAGAATTCTAGCCAAAGTTATACTGTATGGCTGATGTAGGCCTTATAAATAGGACCTGAGCTGTCGCCTTAATTATGTTGCTGTAACTGGAGTCTCTATTACTTTGGTCTAGATTGTGCTTTTAGCTTTTATGCACAGCCCAGAGCAGGAGGTGGTGTCTAAGATGACCCCCCACCAAGGAGATAGCCCTCTGAGACTTTGTGACTCAGAGACAATTCCTCTTCCCCCTCCGATCGCCCTTTCTTGCCTTGTCTGCAGATTTTATCCCCATCCACTTTCTCAACCTCAGCTCTGGGAAATATTCAGTAGAAATTTAACCCATCATCCAAGCTCTCCTTTGTGCCAGTTTTTATTTTCCATAGATACCAACTTGTAAAAACAATGAGCAGGGGGTAAAACGACTAGAGCTGGTGGAAGGATGTGACAATTCAGTTTCACAGCAACTTTCACAGCTTCAAATTGGTTTTAGTTACACATGGTACCAAAACCAATGCCTTTGAATGTTGTGACAAAAACAGAATTGTGTTGAAATACCCATTTTTGGACCTACGTGTGTGTGTGCGCGCGCGTGTGTGTGCGCACACCTGGGATATGGGAGATCCAGGTTCAAATCCCTGCTCTGCTTCATTCAAAGCCAAATTTAGCATGTGAAACAATTTTTTCCTCTCTTCCTCTCTTTTTTCCTGACTAAAACTTTGTTGAAGCTGATGTGTTTCAGGAAAACATTGTGGCTTCAGTGAAACAGTATATTTCAAACCAGGTCCAAGAACTACAGACATACCTTTTAACCTTTGTTGAGCTGCAGTGAACTATTTAAGCCTTTTGTGAATCAACATTTTGACTTAAAAATAGGGAACACGCCTCCTGGTTGGTATGCATCTGCTGTACCTTCAGAGTAGAATTAGACCAGATTGGTCAGTGCTTAAGCAGTGTCGCTGCTGTCACACTTCCATTAAAATGATAAGATAAATGTAGCTAAAAAGTCCAAAAATGAGCCTTGCTTATCGTGAAGTCTTCCAAGGGCTTCTTCAGTAGAGGTCAAAAATCTAGTCTTGGTTTTTTTTTTTTTTTTTTGCTACTTGTGATCTACCTAGTCTAATCTATGTATTTATACCTTGCTTATTTCAGTGGCATGTGAGTGGACTACTAATATAGTAATATTTATCACCTTTCCACTTATTTATCACTTTCATCCAGGAATCTCAGCTTTTTGATAAACATAAATTAAGGCTCACCTGTTATTTTTGGTTATATATCTAATAGATGCATAAGTTGAGGAACAGAAAAGTTTGCAGGGTTGAGATTTATAAAACCAAATACAAGAGGATTGGAGTTGTATAAAAAAATCCCCATATCAGCTTTGAAAATCTCAGCCTGGATCACTTGCCCAACAAACAACTGGTATACAACCAGAGCCAGGAATAGACCCTACCCCAAATCCACTGTTCTACCCCCCAGAAAAAATTAACTTCTCATACAAAGTAGAAGTTCAGATTTCATACTTTACACTTTACTGCCTTCTATAGAGTTGCAAAGGGTGTAATTCAGCATGGAATTTAGCCTGGTACATTTTACTGAATCATAGAGTTCAAGTTTAAGGCCAGAAGGGCCAACAGATCATCTAGTCTGACCTCCTGTATACCTCCTGTATATTACAGGAGGCCATCAACACTACCCAGCACCCGCACAATAAAGCCAACAACCAAACCTGGACCAAAGTATTACAGCCCACAGGATGGAAGGATAGCACACACGCATAATTCATATTCATAGGCTAGTGAGGCCAATGCACAAAATAGGAGGATATTTTTTCTACTAAAAGCAGGCAGAGTAGATAATTGTCTGTGAAATATTTTTACACTCCTCAGAGGTTGCTGCTAGCGCTTATCACTAATTAGGCTATAATGAACAATGAACTAGCAACAGACACATAACAGAGTGGCACATGAGCATGTTTGTTGAGTTTCTTAGCAATCACATTGAAACAGAAATTATGAAGTGACATATGGATGAGATTCAAAATACTAACTTATTGGTTAAATTAGCATATGCTTAGTGTTTACTTGACAGGTTTGCACACACGGTTATATAAGAAAATATATCAAACCCAAGTTGGCAGTATGGAGTCTAATTTGTTTTGACTAAGCAGTAATGCATAATGCTGTCAGGGAAACCTTCCAAAACTTGACCAGAATACCACTACTAATACAAGTCACCAGTTTTGTTTCAGGAGAAGTTGAATGAATACAAATGAGAGATATAAGATTCCTTTTTTGTTTAGTTTCTAGTAGCCAAGATATATTTTTCCTCAACCTATCTTAAAATATTGTGTTTATTATTCAGAGGTAGTGGCTTTGAATCTTTGTGTCCGGGCAAGATTCCAGATGAATTTCAGCCTTTTAATATAGTCAGTCAGTTTTAGAAACCAAAAAGTTTACGTACTGAATTGTTTTTGTGCCCAGATTTATTTGATAAACATGCCTTGTAACTATAGAGTATACTGTCACATTTCTAAGCATTATTTGTTAGTTACAGAGAAGAGTCCTATAGTAATTAAGATGTAGTTATGCAGTTTTAAGAAAAATGAATTGGTCATATAATATAGGGCTTTTTGTATGCAGAGGAGCCGATTCAGTATCTTTATTTATAAGCCACACATAACAGTGTACTATCTTTTAGACTACAAATTCTTTGGGCCATGTCTTTCATTTACTATATGTTTAAAGAACATTTAACAGAATGGGGCCCAAGACCTGGCTGGCCACTAGGTACTACTGCAATATAAATATTAAAGAACAAAAACAGTAAGAAAATACATATTGTTTTGTGAATATTTTCCTTCATTTGTAATGAATTTCAGTTCTGGTGCTGTTTGGCCTTGACGCTGCAGTCCTTCTACAGACTGACTGGAATGTGAGTCCCACATTCAGAACAAATGCACAACTGGGCCCTAGTGAATTTTGGATAGAGATGGATCTAGCTGCCCGAAGGAGCAAAGGGTACCGGGGACAGAGCAGTGCTGGGGAAGCGGCAGGCTGAGCTGGGGAGCTCAGGCCTGGTGACTCCCAGGCTGTGGCCTAACAGGAAGGCCTTGAGAGGAACTGGGTTGCAGGGAAAGGCAGCAGGTCCAAACACTCTTTGCTAGTGATGAGTGGTTTATAGATTGCAGTCTGCCCCAGTGAGCGGGGGTCTAGATGATGACTAGCAGTAGCCCCTGAGGCAAGGTGGGTTTAGAAGGTTGGGGGCTCCCCTGGGAGGGGAGACCCAGAGTGTGGAGCTACTGCTAGGGCAGAACCCCAAGGCAAAGGGCACTGGGGTCGGAGGGACATGGGGCCAGCAGCAGGCAAGACACAGGCCAGTAGGAGGTGCTCTGTATGCTGGAGAGCTAATTCCTGAGACGACCAGCAGGAAGCGCTGTACCGGTGAGTCTTCGTGTCACTACCTGAGACATGATGGAATATAGAAGCATTGGACACAGACCTCTGATTTTTTTTTCTATTGTATGTAGTGAAAATGTATACATGGAAATGATGCTTCCATTTCAAACTGATAATTGAAAACATTTTGCAATATTGTGACAGTCTGTACCACCAGGTTCACCCCTTGGTTAAATTTTGTGCAAAGCATACACAATTTGAAAACTCATGATTTGCTACGTAGGGCTGGTATAGATTGGGTATGCCGTGACTCAGGAGCAGCAGCATAGTTTTGTTTTGATGCTCTTTATTTTAGGGGATAATATTGTTCAGTGTTTTTAGGGTTATCAGTCTTTAAAATCAACAAGTTGACTATTTAATTAAGGGGTTTAGATCAGTTCAAAGCTAGTCTGGGATTGTCTCCGATTTTGGACCATTCAATATTTAATCTTTATATCCTTTAAACTACTGATATGATTTTCTTCAAACTTGGACTATTTTATAGAACTTCATCATTCTGAAACTCACGTCTTATCTTTGGTCTTTAGACTTTTTTGTGTACTCTGGGCTGACTAATGCCATAGCATCTATATCACCTTACGTAGGGAGCTCGAGCCTGAGCCCAAACATCTACACTGCAGTTTTTTAGCTTCACAGCCAGAACCCTGCAAGACTGTCACCTAATACACATCAGCCATGGGTGTTTTATTGCAGTGTAGACATACCCTATATTATATGCCACTGTAATCCCCAGGTCCTCTTCTGTAGAACTGCCGCTTAGCCAGTTGGTCCCCAGCCTGTAGTAATGCATGGGATTCTTCCTTGAGGACCTGCTCCATGATTTTTCTGGGGACAGAGGTGATGCTGACTGGTCTGTAGTTCCCCGGATTCTCCTTCTTCCCCTTTTTAAAGATGGGCACTATATTTGCCTTTTTCCAATCGTCCAGGACCTCCCCCAATTGCCACAAGTTTTCAAAGATAATAGCCAATGGCTCTGCAATCACATCAGCCAGCTCCCTCAGCACCCTTGGATGCATTGCATCCAGCCCCATGGACTTGTGCATGTCCAGCTTTTCTAAATAGTCCTTAACCTCTTTCACCACTGAGGACTGCTATCTCCTCCCCATACTGTGCTGCCCAGTGCAGCAGTCTGGAAGCTGACCTTGTCTGTGAAGACTGAGCCAAAAAAAGCATTGAGTACTTGAGCTTTTTCCACATCATCTGTCACTGGGTTGCCTACCACATTCACTAAGGATCCCACACTTTCCCTGACCTCCTTCTTGTCACTAACACACCTGTAGAAACCCTTCTTTTTACCCTTCACATCCCTTGCTAGCTGCAACTCCAATTGTGCTTTGGCCTTCCTGATTACGTCCCTGCATGCTCGAGGAATAATTTCATACTCCTCCTTAGTCATCTGTCCAAGTTTCCACTTCTTGTAAGCTTCTTTTTTGTGTTTAAGCTCACCGAAGATTTCACTGTTAAGTCAAGCTGGTCGCCTGCCATATTTGCTATTCTGCACATTGGGATGATTTGTTCCTGTGCCCCAATAACGCTTCTTTAAAATACAGCCAGCTTTCCTGGACTCCTTCCCCCCTCATATTAGCCTCCCAGGGGATAATGCCCATCCGTTTCATGAGGGAGTCAAAGTCTGCTTTCCTGAAGTCCAGGGTCTGTATTCTGCTGCTCTCCTTTCTTCCTTTTGTCAGGATCCTGAACTTGACTATTTCATGGTCACTGCTGCCCAGGTTGCCACCCACTTCTACTTCCCCTACCAATTCTTCCCTGCTTGTGAGCAGCAGGTCAAGAGGAGCATGGCCCCTAGTTGTTTCCTCCAGCACTTGCACCAAGTTGTCCCTAACACTCTCCAAAAACTTCCTGGATTGTCTGTGCACTGCTGTATTGCTCTCCCAGTAGATATCAGGGTGATTGAAGACCCCATGAGAACCAGGGCCCATGGTCTGGCAACTTCTGTTAGTTGTCTGAAGAAAGCCTTGTCTACCTCATCCTCCTGGTCTGGTGGTCTAAAGCAGATGCCCATCACGACATCCCTTGTTTCTCTTGCCTCTAAACTTAACCCAAAGACATTCAACAGGTTTTTCTCCAGTTTCATACAGCAGCTCTGATGCTCACTTCTCTAGAGTTCTGTGCCTGTCATTTTCTCTCTGCATCTATCCCTGACGTCTCACATCAGCCCCCTGCATCAGGTTCCCTTTTCCATTGGAGGCTGTTCAGGCTATGTCTACACTACAGCCAGATCGACACTCTGGTGATCAATGCACCAGGGGTCGATTTAGCAGGTCCGGTGAAGGCCTGCCAAATCAACTACAGATTGCTCTCAAGTTGACCCCAGTTCTTCACCCCGAATGAGAAGAGTAAGATAAGTTGACAGGAGAGTGTCTCCTGTCGACCCAGCGTGGTGTAGACACTGCAGTAAATCAACCTAAGCTACATCGAGTCCAGCTACTTTATCCACGTAGCTGGAGTAGCGTAACTTGGGTTGATTTACTGCGATATAATCTCAGTTACTCCTCCAGGTTCTTTTTATGTGATCAGGTATCAACTCGTTCATAAAAGCAGGAAAGCTATGGTTAGCATTATTGTATGAAGAATAATGTTTATGCAGGAGTACTATTTTGGGTAGTGGACTAATCTATGTTCCTATCCTGGCACAATTGCAACTTGAGATCTACTAGAATGATAGGCTACCTTCCAAATTTTACTAGCCTGTAAAACTTTCCTGTAGTCTTGTTGTATGTGGTTGGCTGCCTTCCCCACAGAATGGTTTCTTGCCTGCTGGGTCTGCTTTAATAAATATTACTTAACCTAGATGGAAGTTTGTTTCTGTTTCTTTTCCCATCCCTCCCAAGGTGACTGCCTTCCTGCTTTGTTAAGGGACCTTTCAAATGCTAATTAGGTGTTCTCTGTCCTGGCTTAAGTGTTAAACAAGATACAATTGTTCAGTATCTCTCTCTCTGTGGGTCATAGTTTTATAAAGGACTATACTTACTTAACAATTCTAGTCTATCAATTTTCCAAGCCATGGTGAACTATGATTCCTGGGTGGATGACATTCTATCCATTCCCTTACTGTGACTTAAAAATCAAGCCAAAGTCTGAAAAGTTTATTATGTTGTAATAACTGGGCCTAAAAATTTACCCTAACCGTAAATGCAACTGTAAAAAGTACGTATAAGTTCATAAAATGTCCCAAGAACTAATAATAAATGTTAATGGAAAAAAGTACAAAAAATCCCCCAAAAAGCAAACCCCCCAAATTAAATTAGTTTAAACAAAAAAGCATACTAATAACTCAATGTTAAAATCATGCTTAGTGATTTTTGGTTTTAATCTTTTGTTTACTAAGCCAAAATTAGCATGCCAGGAACTAAGCCTAATTTATGAACAAAATAATAAGGTGGATGGGCTCAAGCAGCGGTACAAGTTGGGTTGCCAACTCCCCAGGATTGTCCTGGAATCTCCAGGAAATTAAAGATCAATCTCTAATTAAAGATTATGTCAGGTGATGAAACCTCCAGGAACACGTCCAACCAAAATTGGCAATCATAGAATCATCATAGAATCATAGAATATCAGGGTTGGAAGGGACCCCAGAAGGTCATCTAGTCCAACCCCCTGCTCGAAGCAGGACCAATTCCCAGTTAAATCATCCCAGCCAGGGCTTTGTCAAGCCTGACCTTAAAAACCTCTAAGGAAGGAGATTCTACCACCTCCCTAGGTAACGCATTCCAGTGTTTCACCACCCTCTTAGTGAAAAAGTTTTTCCTAATATCCAATCTAAACCTCCCCCATTGCAACTTGAGACCATTACTCCTCGTTCTGTCATCTGCTACCATTGAGAACAGTCTAGAGCCATCCTCTTTGGAACCCCCTTTCAGGTAGTTGAAAGCAGCTATCAAATCCCCCCTCATTCTTCTCTTCTGCAGACTAAACAATCCCAGCTCCCTCAGCCTCTCCTCATAAGTCATGTGCTCTAGACCCCTAATCATTTTTGTTGCCCTTCGCTGGACTCTCTCCAATTTATCTACATCCTTCTTGTAGTGTGGGGCCCAAAACTGGACACAGTACTCCAGATGAGGCCTCACCAGTGTCGAATAGAGGGGAACGATCACATCCCTCGATCTGCTCGCTATGCCCCTACTTATACATCCCAAAATGCCATTGGCCTTCTTGGCAACAAGGGCACACTGTTGACTCATATCCAGCTTCTCGTCCACTGTCACCCCTAGGTCCTTTTCCGCAGAACTGCTGCCTAGCCATTCGGTCCCTAGTCTGTAGCGGTGCATTGGATCCTAGGTATGAGTACCTGGGGGCATGCAGGGGGTCTTCCAGGGGATACATCAACTCATCTAGATAAGTGTTTCTCAACCTGGGGGGTCGCAAGATGGGTTTGGGGGGGATCACAAGTGCAGGGGTGGCATTAGGGGGTGGCAAGCAGGGCTATTGCCTGGGGCCCCACATACAGGGGGGCCCCATGAAGTTAAGTTACATGCTTCAGCCCTGGGCGGCAGGGCTTGAGCTTCAGAATCCTGAAAGAGGTACAGTAGTCTGGAAAGGTTGAGAACCAATGGGCTATTCCACCCACCATTCCCCTTGTGGGTCTTTGAAGAAAGAGACTTCAGGGAGAAAAACTGGCTCCTGGAGCTAGTTTCAGCATTATGGCTGCCACCCTCACCATCTCCTGAAATCTTGGGTCTTTGTCATCCTGAGCAGACTAGGCCAGAGAGGGACCCAAATGACATCAACTAATGTCTGTTTTCCCCCGAAAGGACAGTTATTACCATCTTTAGTATGGTCTAAAAAGACTACCAGAGGAGGGAGTTTTTCCTTTTTTAAAAACTCTCTCTAGCTAAAGAGAAAACAAACAAGGGAACAGAGTAACAGCCGTGTTAGTCTGTATTCGTAAAAAGAAAAAAGAAAAGGAGTACTTGTGGCACCTTAGAGACTAACCAGTTTATTTGAGCATGAGCTTTCGTGAGCTACAGCTCACTTCATCGGATGCATAGCATATCGTGGAAACTGCAGAAGACATTATATACACACAGAGACCATGAAACAAAACTTCCTCCCACCCCACTGTCCTGCTGCTCTGCAGTTTCCACGATATGCTATGCATCCGATGAAGTGAGCTGTAGCTCACGAAAGCTCATGCTCAAATAAACTGGTTAGTCTCTAAGGTGCCACAAGTACTCCTTTTCTTTTTTCTTTAAACAAGGGAACAAATGCCTTATTTAATATTTTAAATTTCAAATGATTTAACTGTTTTTCCTCGTTAAGCAGGGTGAGATCTCTGCTTGTTTAATGCTGAACAGTAACAAAATCATGTCAATACCTTTGGCCCATTTACTCCATCTAAATCACATACTATTTCTGGTGCCCAATGAAAAAGGAGCAGTCCTGTACTGTGACTTACTGTATGTAAAGCTAATGAAAGAAATTCTAGTTTGGATTATAATATATATGTATTAGATGTCACATAATTTATGATATAAAGAGAAACTATATTTTAAGGCATAATCACAAGAGGGTAGTCTGAAGGTTAAAAACTCACCTTAAGATATTTGAGTACTTGATTTCTCAATCATTGTTATTTCTAGGGGTTTTTTGTATGATCAATTTTTTGTGTTGACAGTAATTAGAAAAGGAATGAGATTTTGGCTAGTCTCATCTTCTCACTCATCTGTGTTATGTATGCTGTTCCTAATTTGGATGTATTTTGTTAATGGTATTCTTAGTTTGTTATTGTGGTTCACTTTATTATTTAGTCAAAAAATAAAAACTTATTTATTATTTGCAGGGCTCCTATCTTCCCATGCCACAATCTGTTTTGTTGGGCTATATTTCCATTTACACATGAGCCAATGGAAAGTTCATTAACCACTTTTAAAAAATGTATGTATACAATGAAACCATCAAGATTTGTATTTCACCATATTGGGAAACTCTATTGTCTTATTACACTTAACCCTTTTCTTTTTTCTTCTTTTACCAGCCCCTCTCCTTTATTTGTTCCTCTCTCATCAAACCCACAATTGCCTTGTAATCTGTTAGGGACAAATACTTTGGATCTGTTTGCCCTGTACACCAGTTTTGCATAAGTGCAACTCCATTGACCTGAGTGTATACTTTGTTTACACCATTATATGTGATATCAGAATGAAACAGCTGGTCTTTTAGTCATACTGTAAATTGACTAACACTGTTGGCTGCTGTAAAAAAGAATAATATCATCATTACTCGTAATACTTTGAAGGACAAGCATTGGGCACATCTGAAATAACTCCAAGCTTCATATTGGACAATTATTCAAATTTCTTAAATTGCAAACTGGCTGAACATTTCACAAGAACAGGCTCTGTCATGAGATTTCTGGTATTTCCTGATTACATTTGGGCAGCCTTTCTCAGCATGTTCTATGAACAAAAGAGTTCTGGGATCATGATTTACAAATATTACAAAGAGAGCCACCTACCCATTCCACATCTCATTGTTGTGCTACTGCTGGAGACATGATGAAGACCCCTATGATTGCTGAAAAAGACACCTACAAATTAGTCGTTTCTTATTCCATAGATCTAAAGAATTTCAGGAACAAAATAATTATTCAACGTGTGAGCAACACCGAATCACGCCCTTTTTCTTAAGATGAATTCAGTTACAATTAACATCTGTATTAAAAATACACAGTACATTGTAATGATTTAGTTCACCCACAAAAAAGTGCAGGCTTCCACACTGAATAAGTCAGTGGAAGAAACTTTATTTGGCTTCTGCAATCTCTGTGGTGCAGAGATTAGGGATTTTTCCCCTCAACTCAGTTCCTAAGAAATTAAATAGCCCTCAAAAATTTAGACTCACTTAGCTTGTTACTATAAAATTTTGACATAAAATGCCACCTGAATTACTCTCCTATTGCAGAGCATTCAGCAAAATCAGCAACATTTTCCTCATAAACGTTACTGAGTATTTTCATAAAGGAGCACATTTGCTTTTTATGTGAATTCTTAAACCGGAATGATAGGTTTTTTTCAGAACCAGTGATTTACCTCAAGTATAAGCAAAGAACATAGAAACTTGACATGATCATTTAGAAAGTTTGCCCTAAGAAACTTAAACCAGTCCAGAAGGTATGGGCTTGATGCAAGAATCATTGGGTGAAATTCTATGGCTTGTGTTATGCATGGATAACACATAATGGATCATCATAATGACATTGTAACATCTGGATTATCATAAAGACATTGTAACATCTGGCAATAACATCTTAAAATCTATGAATCTATACACTTTCAGAAGTCCTGAGTGACAAGATTGGTGAAAGGGGTATTGAGATAGATATTTTACATGGTGCTTGATGAGGAAGGGGTTAAAACCCTCTCCTGAAATAAGGGCTTGATCCTGCAACATCCTGACCCTGATCCAGCAAAGACCTTAAGCATATGAGCAGCCACACTGAAGTCAGTGTTTTTTAATGGTTTCAGCACATGTGCCCTTCTAACCTAGAGATCAGCCGAAAGCTACTCTTTGCTCCTGCCAGGCAAAGAGAAGAAAACTAGTTGCTCATTTGTCTGAAGACTTGCCATTCTCATCCTATATTAAAGTCAAACCAAGGAGTAGAGAAGCCTCCCACTCTCCCCTTGACTTTGCAGTTATGTGGGGGAGAGGCCCATATCTAGATACAAAGAGGTTCTGAAGCACATGCTGAAATTTTAGGTATATTAACTGTCCCACTGGCTTCAGTTTAGGCATAAGTGCCTTATGGAGTCAGGGCTCTAGCGATCAAGGCAAGGAACTCACCTTTCGATTAGCCTCTGCTCTTTCAAGTATTACAAAAACCAAATACTTTTGAATTAACCTGCCAATGGTTCAGGCTTGAAATGTTTCTTTTTTACTTTTTTAAGACTTGCAATTGGAATTACTTCCACCTTTGGGCTGTACAAACACACATAGGCTACAGAGTCCTTATAGACGGATATTGACTGAACCAGAATAGGGGGCTGAGGGTCACCATGACATAAAGCAGAGACAAGAGTTCTTCTTTCCAAGAACAACTCTGCGACTCCCAGCCATAAGCATTCTTTCTTTCTCCCCCTCCCATTCTCCTTGGCACACTCTGCAGCCAGCATCCATGGCGTTCCAGGGTTTAAATGACATGGAAGGCCACAGATATTTTTTGTTGGACTGGGCCCAACATTTTGAAATTCATTTTAACAAGGGTATTGATCATATAATTCAATAGAGAGCAAATACCTTGGAACTTTTTTCATTTAATTGAAATAATATGTTTTCTAAATTTGCTAAAGCCTTCATTCCAACATCCAGTACCATGCTACAGTATTAAGGCCATCTGTATTTGTTTATATTCCATATGAAGGAATGTCAAGTTCACAGAGTTAACAGTCAACAGTCAGGAAATGCCAAGTTAAGTTCCATGCATAAACCAAGATGTCTATGCATTATGTTTGTCTTTAATTTCATGATCACACACTATTTTTCAAATAATACAGTATCATATTTTATCTATATCCTTAGATAAACATGTATAGTGAGGTGAAACTTTTTTCATTGTTTTATGTTTACACTAATTTCATTGTCATAAATGCCGGATATATCTTTACTGACTTAGGTCAAGATTTTCAAAGTTGGGTGCCTAAAGTTAGACACCTAAATTCATGTTAAGGAACCTACATGAAAGTGCCTGATTTCCAAAGCTCTGAGCATCCACAGCTCATCCTGGCATGCCACTTCAATGGTCTTAGTGGACTAGGCTGTGCATATATACATTTAAAATTCATGAATACTTGTGTATGCAATTTTGAAATTTGTAGAATCAATAGGGCCATGAGCACAGCTGAAGCAAGTTCATTTAAAACTTTACAAGGATATTCAGTTAAAATTGTGAAAAGTCATCCAGTTCTGGTTATTATGCAGCTGTTTTAAATCATACTTTTATCCCATGTGGCTACATGAATTAGTATCAAAGCAAAAGTCTGTACAGAAAGGCTGCAATGGTAGTTTACCTATTTATGCCTGCCTGTGCTTCATAGTTAAAAGTGTTTAGTGTTTTATGTCTCCAGTTGAAAGGGCCCTCTCATACATTTGCATATTGCATCATTCTGTCTAATTACAAGTTAAGGAAGGTCAATTGTCCTTAGCAATAAAATATGTGGGAAAGAAAGAAAAATATCACACACAAGCAAAATTCTTTCTACATAAGATTTTACATGAGTCATCAGCAACTCTTTAAAGTTCATTCCAGGTTAAAACTCGTAAAGTTCCCTTAAAATGTTCAAAAGAAGGGCAATCCCTCTGCCAGGGTAGAAATTACACACTCAGATATATAATTCACTTATCTCCACCCAAATTCCAGTAGCTAGAGGCTTATTGGAAATGTTCTTTTGTGTTAAATATTGTGTTGTCAATGCACTCATCCAGCTATAAAGAAAAATTGTCTGTCAGTGGCAAGATGTTCACAAAGGTCAAACAGTTGTGAGGCAAATCCTAACCCCACACTCTGCTCCATGGCATGGAGCTGTCTGGAGCTCCGTAGCCCAGTCGAACTCTCTGTTCTTGGCCTGCGTCACATAACAGTCTAGTCTCCTGAGGGCTGTAATACTTTGGTCTAATTCTGCCTGGTGGGCTGGCTGTAGAGGTAGCTGGATGATTTTAGTGGCCTGTGATACACGGGAGGTCAGTCTAGATGATCTGGTGGTCCCTTCTGGCCACGCTTCTATGACTCTAACTCTGCATTTAAGGCCCTGACTATACAACAAACTGGTATCATGTTTCTGACAGGGCTAGGGGACAACTATACAATGCCATATTACCCATGTGCAGTAATTTGCTAATTTATGAGAGATGCACATGCAAATTATTTGGACAAACATGTATCCGGTAATATTTTAAATAAGTGGTTCCAACCTTTCTAAAATGCCATCAGGCAGATCATAGATTGTATTAATCTCACACTGGTATGAAAGAGTGTTTGTATTTCTTGATTTACTTTTCCTCATTTATTAGCTGTGTCTAAATTAGAAGATTTTCTAAAATGGACTCTATGGGCTGATCCAAAGCCCATCAGAGTCACCTGGAGTCTCTCTATTGACTCCAATGGGCCTCGAATCAGGCTCTAAGTGAATTAAGTTTGATTTTAGTAGAATGTGGCCCCTTTAAAAATTCTTTTTCTTATAAAATAGATTAAATAGTTAATAGTAATTAGTAAATAATGGTAAAACATGAGGTTACTCCATTTCTTTCCCCTCGCCTTCAGGCATAATTACTTTAAATCAGTGTTCAAATCTAGGATGGCAACTCAAGTCTACTGGCATGTACCTCTTAAATCTCACTTAAGTCTTTAAAATAGGGTATAAGTGGGATTTACTTGCTGGCCCTCTGCCTAAGGATGAATTTAATCTCTAACAGTTAAGATACTGTAATATATCTTCATAAGAAAACAACCACCTCCGCCCCCAAACAACTGAGAGAAAACTCCTAAAACCTCTCTCACTCCAGTTTAAGTTATTGGAATTTTTAAAGCAGAACATTTTTCAAGAGACGTATCAATTTATCACGATTTGAAAAAAATCACAATCTTAGTTCAAAATCTTTTCCATTCTAGGAAAAGTCATTCCTTTTAGAACATTTCTTGTAAGCATGATGGGAAAGCTGAAAGGCAACTGGCAGCTTGATATAGTTCCTTATATGTGGAAATATTTCTGAATCAGCTTTTCTTTTTAAACTTTGAAACTGAAAAGCAAGCCTTTTGAGCTATATTTTAACACTGCACAAACAAGAGATAACAAAAGTTAACTTTGAAAAAACAGCTGCAAATAAATTTAAAATATTTAAAAGAAACATGATCATATATGGAAAAAGATTATTGCTAAGACTTTTTTCAAATCTAAGGGCCTGATGCTCTTCTGACTTATACCAGGCTGAATAGGAGCAGTCAATGGAGGTATCAGTGTAGAACTGGTGTAAATAAGAGGAGAATCAAGCTCAAAATGTGGTACATTTGCCAACTTCTGATGTACTACGTTGTTAGCAACAGAGCAACATGCTTTTAAACTGTTAAAGACGTCAGTTTCCTTTATCTACTTTATGCTTTCCCGAGGATGAAGTAGTCCTAAGAATCCCAAAACCGGAGTCTTTTTCTTTTGATCTTCTGAGAGAGGTAGAATAGGTTTGTTGTAGGCTTTTCTATTGAAGAGCTCGAACAACAAGCCAAAATACTCTCCAGTCTCTGTTTCTTCAGTTAAAGAACTCTGGAAGCTAGGCAAACAAGGTATCATTTCGGAGGTAAATGATTTCCTCATTAAGAAGAAAGCCCCCATGCCAGCCGTACTGAGGTGAGAAATTCTTCTTGGAATGATGTTCTGATTCTGCTGGCACTTAGACCCTGAACCCCAGGAGGGAATCACAAGCCTGGCAGTTTCTTATAGGAACAAAAAAAGATGCTTGTCCAACTCTCACATATATTAAAAAAACAGTCTGTTTGAGAAGCAGGAAGAAGAAGGGAAGTAAAAGAAAGCCCCATCCTGGATGCAAAGGTTGCCATGAGAATGGATACATTTTCCAGCCTTTTCTGTATTGGCAACTTTTTTCACAAGAATGAAATCAGGTTTTGGATACATATTAAGTTGACAGAGTGCACAATGCAATCTTTCTCCTTTTCATAGTTAGTGTTTGCATTGGCGGGTGTTTTTCCACCTCTGTGTTACAAGTTCTTGACACTGTACTGCAGTTTTGAGTGGAAAGGTCAATCAAATGCAGAGTATTGTAAGGCTAACATAGCATTGCACATTACAGTGATACAATGGGGATTTGGCAGGGAATTCAATTCCTGTATCCCATTCTTAGTTCTTTTAGTTCAAATCCTAAGGACAAATTGGTAAATCTGCAGACTTAACTGACTCCTGTAAGAAATTTCTGAATTGAGAGCCTTATCCTCCTCCCATGGAAGTCTTTGGAAAAAACAACAACTGACTTCAATGGTTTAAAACTAAACCCTCAATGTTACTGATCTTTGTTTCTTGGATGACCATCTCCTGGGTTAAGTTCTTTATGCAAACAGGAGATGTCCTATTACAAGAATATGGCAAATGAATTGTTTTGATTACAGATAGGTTCAAACTTTTCCATCACAGAGTTTGGGATAGAAGCAGGACTGGTGGTCACATCAATGGGTTTTGACTTGACCCAATTACAGATGGGGCCAGATCAAGATGCAACATTTTCCTGAGTTTGGGCAATTTAGACTGGGGGCTTCAGTTGGACCCTCTCTCTAAATCCTCATGATCAAGGGGAAAATTAAGGAATACTTTAACCTCACTATTGGCCCCCTCACTCTTCCTATCTTAAACTGGGCAACCTGCAGTTTTCCAGATCTGCGGTCTCATACTCACATGCTTAATTTTAAGCACTTATCTTATAGTAGGATGGGGCTTAGAACAGAAGCTAGCATTGTGGCATTCTCAGAAGCTGTTCTGTATGCAGGTCCATTGCTTTTGAAGTTCTAGATACAATATATTTAGGAAAAAAAGCTTTGGGAAACAAACAAGCAAGAAAGAACAGGGAGGATGTTCTGAATGTTTTCCTGGTTCTATAGATTGCTTTGTGCATTCAGTTACAGCACAGAAGTTACAGTAAAGAATAACGGTTGTAGCTATTTAGAGTAGACCCAAAAAATATACATTGACAGACTGGAACTGTTTCCAGTGAAGGAAAAATGGCAATTTATGCCACAGTTACTGCACCTACTGTAGGCTATTACTGGAAAAAAGTAACTTCTACCCTATTTTCCTTCACTTCTTGTTAATTTTCTATTTTTTAAAAAAAATCTATTTGGAAGCAAGTAAAATAAACAAGTTGATCAGCCAAGTGAGGTTCAGTGTTCCTGCTGACACTGGCATATGGAGGAAAAACGATGGAAAAACTAAAAAGGCTAAATGCTGTCCAAAGCAGCACAGGGAAAATAATATGGACAACTGATGTACTTCAAGTAGTTATTTAACATGTGCACCAGTGGTAAGTGTATCGGTGTCAATTAATACTACAAAGAGAGAAGTGTTCAGATCCTATTGATTTTATGTGGAGGGCACTCACATATTACAGTGATGGGTGGCAGTGTAAAACCAATAGATAACACCTAGAACTTTTCATCAGAGGATCTCAAAGTGCTTTAGAAAAGAAGGTCAGTATCATTACCCCCAACTTGCAGATGGGGAAACTGAGATACAGAGAGAGGAAGGTCAGGCTGCAGGCCAGCCTGCAGGCCAGTGGCAGAATCCCAGTCCTGAGACCCAGTTCAGTGCTTTAGCCAGTTGCCACAGTGTCTAGATTTGTCAACAGATAGATAGTTAATTTTGGTGATATCATTCATAATGAAGGCAATGGCTTCACTCATAGCAAAAAGTTCAACTAGAAGATCCATTCTTACCTTTTAGAAAAGTGAACCATGACAGTTGTGTCTACCGTGGAGCTATTCCTGTCTGAAAAGGAAAATGTTATTATTAATATACCATTTGATATTTTCATTAGTTACTTGGAGAATGCAGTGTAGCATATGCTTACAAAATTTGCAGATGACATCATGGTGGAAGGAGTGTCAAGCACTTTGGAAAGCAGGAATAGAATTCAAAATGACCTTGACAAATTGGAGAATTGGTCTGGAATCAACAAGATGAAATTCAATAAAGACAAGTGTAAAGTACTATATTTAGGAAGGAAAAATCAAATGTATAACTAAAAAATGGGGAATAACTGGCTAGGAAGTAGTAGTCCTGAAAAGAATCTAGGAGCCATAGTAGATCACAAATTGAACATGAGTCAACAATGTGACGCAGTTGCTGAAAAGGCCAATATCATGCTGGGGTGTATTAACAGAAGCATCCTCTGTAAGACACACTTTATTCAGCACTGGTGAGGTCTCAGCTAGAGTACTGTGTCCAGTTGTGGGTGCCACACTTGAAGAAGATGTGGACAAATTGGAGAGCGCCCAGAGGAGAGCAATAAAAATGATAAAAGATTTAGAAAACCTGACCTATGTGGAAATGTTTAAAAAAAACTTCTCAAGACGAAACATGCCAAGAAGACTGAGGTGGCAATCTCATAACACTCTTCAAATATGTTAACGGCTGTTATAAAGAGGTCTGTAGTCAATTGTTCTCCATGTCCACTGAAAGTAGAAGAAGTAATTGGCTTACTCCACAGGAAGAATGATTCAGGTTTGATATCAGAAAACTCTTTCTAACTAAGGATAGTTTAGCTCTGAAATTAGGCTTCCAGGGGAGGCTGTGGAATCCACCATCACTGGAAGTTTTTAAGAACAGGCTAGACAAACACTTATCAGGGATGGTCTAGGTTTACTTAGTCCCACCTCAGCACAGGGTCTGGACTAGAGACCTCTCATGGTCCTGACCAGCCCTATCATTCTATAGGTTTTATATGTTTGTTTGAATTTGGCCTTCAGCCATACCACTTTGAGCTCAGGTTGCATCCATTCTCAAAAGCTGAATAGGACGGTTCTTATGTTTGGACTGAAGATCTCCAAGGAAAATACAGGTGCTGATGGTGATTCAGTAGGTGGCACCTTTCTTTTGAGCCAGTACTGAATCAATACCCCAGCAGGGCATTATAGACACAGTTCTTGCTACCAAACCCTATATTTTAAAGGCTAACTTCGCAAGAAAATGAGCTAGCAACTCCCCCCCCTGCAAAAAAAAAAAAAAAAAAAGAGTATACTAAGATTAGGACTGAAGGGGAGAAAAGGGGTCAGGTGCAAGTTTTCAAAATTGGCCTTTAAAGTCTATTTTATTTTTTGGGTGCCCAAAGCCTGATTCCCTAAGCATCCACATGTGGCCTTGATTTCACTGGAATGGTGGATGCTCTGCACCTCTGAAAAATTAGGCCATAGAAGTCAAAAGTTGGACACCCAAATACTGACCCGCCCCACTGGCTAGTTTTTAGTGAAATCTTTCCCCGCCAGAGCTGCTCATATTGAGCGAGTGATTTTACAAGAAAATCTTTAAATACCTTCTAATTTTTAGAGCAGTCAGCAGACTATTTTTTTTGAGACAGGGACTGTGCTCATTTCATGCTTTGTGCAGGCACAAGCATATTGTCAGCACTTAATAATGAAATAATAATACTATGGTTTTGTTCAAAACAAGCCTACATGCTATTTTTATTTTATTTATTTATTAGGAAAGTTTATATGTACTTGAGAAGACTTAACTCAGAAAACTGACCTATCTTTTAAGGTATAGAACCTCCCCAAAAAAGTTAGACCTATTTGCAGAAGTCAGCAATAGGTTACATTTTCACTGCCCTGTAATTCAAAAACATCTGGGCAGATTTGCTTGTGGAAATAAATCCAAGTATACACATTCACACGGAGATAACATATGTTTTTTTATTAGCAGAATTCCAGCAATTTGCTCCACATTCCAACAGCTGTTTTCTAGAATCATTTTCCATAGTTCTGGGGTTCTCAGGTTACAATGTTCAGATAGCCTTACATGGACATATCAGTACATTCCTCCTGGAACGCTTTACAAGTCCATCAAAGACTAACAAACAAACCACTCCAGTCTTGTCGTCATAAAAAAAAAATAATCATTATCAGGTTTTACAGTCTTGTAAACCTTCCTCACTGGTCGTCTTCTTACTGCAATTACATATCCTCTTTTATCTTAAATGAAGTTAAGGAAGCCTGCTTTTTGAAAGTTTCTAATGGACTGCTATGACTTGAGAACATTTTTAATATCAGCACTGTCCCTGGAATTTTGGTGTATCTATATTAAAATATCTAGAAGGCAAGATATATTGGTCTTTTCTCCTTTGTTATACTGTCAAAGTGCATCCGGAGTTCCTCTGACAAGTTTAATTTCTTCTTTGCCTGTGTTTGCCACCAAAATTCCACTTGCTATTTGAGTTTCACCATTTTTACTCCTTCCTTCTGTAAATCCATCAGTTCGTTCCTGTGCCTTTTTTAAACTTCTTTCAGTCACTTCCTTTTCAGTCTCAACTGCTTGAAGTCTTGACTCTGCTTTTGCAGCATGTGTTCCAGCTTCCTCACTTTGGCTGTTAGCTACCTTCTCCCAGCATCACATTTTGTACAATATTGCACAATTTTCAGGTTGATTTTATGATCCAAGTCATCCAACTCAGATCTGAGTGCCAGCTGGGATAATCTTGCATTACAGCTGGTCAGTATTTCAGCTACTTCCTGCACCAGTTTTCTGAAGACAAACGTTTCATTTATCACATTTTTCTAAAAACAAAAAAAGTCAGAACAAAAAGGGATTTTTCAAATGGATCTACGTCTCTGCTGGGTTTTTTTTGGGGGGGGGGAAAGCAGTGAATCAGAAGCATAATTTATTTCCTCACCCACATAGTGTAGCTGAACAGCAACTTGTCATTTTAAGTTTCCAGTTTCAAATACAGCCAAAAGATTTCTGACTCTCCTTGACCATTTTTGCCCCCATTAAACACCTTATCCATCCTCATGGATACTCCCTCACTGGGCATACGTGTAATGCAAATACCCTTTGCACTTGCACATGTGTGCTCTTTTTTCGCTTTGTCTTTTTAAATTATTGTATTTTTTTTACTAGCTGTTCCTGTACATTCTTTTCTTTCAGTTTTTTATCTAAGTTATGGATGCTCCCCCCCCCCCTTTCTCTATGTACCTTTATCCCAGCAGATTTTATGATCTATTCTCCTTTAACTGTTTCCAGTAACTTTAGTATATACACTATTATCCACAAAGATGGCTGCCTCATATTTCCTGTTAGTTTCTCTTATTCTCAGTAAAGACAGCCACTGCACTTTCAGCTCTGCAGTTGGAGACATACAGCAGGAAGCTTTTCTTTGGTATTGCAAATATAACAAGCTCTGTGTAGCTCAAAAGCTTCTCTCTCTCACCAACAGAAGTTGATCCAATAAAAGATATTAGCTCACCCACCTTGTCTCTCTAGAAAATGTACATATTGCACAAAACAGCTAGGAGCAATCAGTGCAGTTAAACCAATGCTGAGCACTGCATAGTTGGAAATCCGGGCAAGGCCAAAATGCATTCAATGATGGTTTCAGAAAAAGTGCTTGTTTTCTCTCAGATTTTTATTTAAGTAATGGATGCTTTTTTCGTTTTCGGGAGCCTGTGTCACTACAGTTTTATAAACTATCGGTTTTGAAATGGTGCTGAACATGATTTGTCCTGGGCTATGCATGTGGTGCTTCACCCAAAACACTTCTAATTTCCCTGCTCTAGGCACCCACTCATCACCCACACTCACCTAACAATTACCCAAGGCAACCTCTTTCCCAGTCCTGCTAGTTCTCCAGTTCAGCAATCTCGGATACTCATTCCTTCACACAGCTGTGCCAGGCACCCTGTTTCTACCACCCTTCCTAGAGATAACTTCTCTATGGGCATGGCAGCCCTCCCACTGGAGGGAATAGGCTGCTGTGTCTCACTGTCATCCGTACTTGCTTCCAGTGTTCTGGGGAGAAAGGGGTGTAAACCCATTTTTGTGCCCTCTCCCTGTCAGCTGCACAAAATCTCATCTATAGACAGTTCCCCCTCTGAGGTAGGTAAATATTATTAAGGACTTAAATATTATGTTATTTATGTAATAGTCAGACACAAGAAAAAACTCCTTTTCACTTTAACGAGCATTTTGTTTGAGAAAGGGCTAAGGAATATTACCATTGATTTCAATGAGTCCAGGATTTCACCCTGAGTGAGTATGTCAGGATTCAGCCTGTAATGCCTTTGATCCAAAGCACTGATTATGCTTGACCCAAAGTGATGAGTAAGTGAAGAACACAATCAAACCAATCATGAAAAATAACTAATCAATAATTCAAAAATGAGTGGTCCCAAATAAGAACAAAAGCTGACATGTCAAAAAAGAAGCATCGTATTATTATAAGAACAGGAGGAATCCGGGAGAAAATAACATGCTACAATATAGTTATTGAGAGTGAAGTTCATTGGGGGAGCAACAACTCTAGGGATATATATATATATTTAACGGGTATTCTCACTTTGTCATAATTCTGATACTCAAAGGTCTGATCTCAGAAGTGCACAACTGGCCAACGAATTACACAAGTGTAAGCAAGAGGGAGATCCTGGACCAGTGGCTATAATTATTTAAGAATGATAAAGAAAGAGCAGTTTTATTAAGCTCAGTTATTCCTTGGAAGTTGTATTATCATCATTTCACATTGGATTCTTTAGTTTTGTTTTTCAGTCAAACCTGAAGTCCCTAAGGTAGGTCATTTTTGTTTGGCCAAAACTTTGCAATCTTTGCAGCTTTATTGTTCCAATACATGTGGCAATGCACCAAAACAAAACTATTTTTGATTAGATGTTTAATTAAACAGCAAGTCCTCATCAACAATGTGAACTACTATATGTGCAGAAAGCCATTTGTTTGCATAAGCAAGAAATAGTCTTTTGAGTTCAACACTGCCCAGAGTACAAGCCACCTAATCACACATGAAGCCAACCCCTACAGGTCAGTTTAAATCCTTGCCTTTTAAAAATATGTGAAATGTCTGGCTCTAGTACAAACTTCTAAAACTAAATTTAAAACTGCTGAAAAACAGCATGAAATTTTGTCTCTTCATTTTATATTTCTTGTCCCAGAGTAATGATTGAGTAGAAGGTCGTGAGGGCTAATGAACACATGGTGGGACTTTATACAGGATATCAAAGCTGAAATGACCCACATACATCTCACTGTAGTACTGTAACTAAGATCAGAAAAGATATTTGATGCTGTCTTGTTCAATAGCTATAAACATAAAACTCAAAAGCAGTCAGTGAAAGACTCCCTTCTGCTCTCTAACAAAACAGCCTTTCTGTACAGATGACTGTGCATCTGGAAATGTCAGACCATCTGTGGGAGATTCAGATAACTCTAGTCATAGGAAATATGGAGTATCAATATGATCTTCACACTATTATAATGTGACAACTCTTTCCTCAGTAGGTCACAGTAGGTATGTTAAAAGATTAAAACTTTGTTTCAAAATAATGTAAATTTTACCATCCATTTGACTATCTACTGTATAATTCTGAATTTGGTATTAATGGTTAGCATTCATCTTCCTTAGAAGAAGCTTTTGATCCAGCAAGGAGTGCTTCCACTATCTTCAGGTAATGGTGGGTTTCTACCTATAGAACATGGGTGTGTGTCATGGTAGCTTGCAGAGGACAAAGCCCAGTTTGTTAACACAACACATTAGGGTCTAATCGAACTCCACTGATTGCAATGGGAGTCTTTTCACTGTCTTTAATGGAACTTCCCTGAGGCCATCAGTTCTTGGGAGCATTCTTATTAGTCATCTCAGTGTTTTTCTCTACCACGATTAGCTGATGCAAACTGCGGTATATTTGTATGAGCTTCTCCAAAAGCAGTTGCTGTTGCTAGCTGAAGTTAAGGTAATGAAGAGACAGCTCCTCCATCTTCCAGTAGAAAATGATGTTTCATGGGAGAAAGGTCCAGACTTTGGCTATGTTCAGAGAGAAACTCGGAGAAGGGGGAAATGCATCAGAAATGTAAGGTGGGTTGGGATGTCATCAAGTCCAGCCCCTGGAGCTGAGGCAGGACCAAGTGAGCCTGGACCATCCCTGAAGGGCATTTGTCTAACCTGTTCTTAAAAACCTCCAATGATTGGGATTTCACAGCCTCCCTTGGAAGCTCTCCTCTGGACTCTTCCAATTTGTCCACATCTTTCCTGGAGTGTGGATTCCACAATTGGACACAGAACACACCAGTGTTGAGTAGAGCAGGACAGTTATCTCCTGTGTCTTACATACAACATACTTGTTAATAATCCTCACAATGCAGTTTTTGCAACTGTATCACATTGTTGACTCATATTTAAGTCTACGAATCTGTCACGGAGGTCATGGGATCTGTGATTTTACGAGACTTCTGTGACTTCTTGAGAATTCCAATAATTTAGCCTTGGGTAGCAGTGCTTGGGCTTAGGCTTCAGTCCCAGGCAGCAGGGCTCGGCCTTTGGCTTCAATAGATCCATGATTTATTGTTTGTTGCCCACATCCTGCCTGTAACTTTTAATAAAAATACTCATGGCAAAATCATAGCCTTACTCATATTCAATTTGTGATCCACTATAGCCCCCAGATCCTTTTCAGCAGTGCTACTGCCATGCCAGTTATTCTCCATTTTGTGGCTGTGCATTTTCCTTCATAAGTGAAGGATTTTGCATTTGTCTTTATTTTAATTTCATCTTGTTGAATTCAGACTAATTCTCCAATTTGTCAAGGTCATTTTGAATTCTAATCCTGTCCTCCAAAGTGCTTGCAACCCCTCCCAGCTGGAGTCATCTGCAAATTTTATATACATACTCTCCACTCCATTATCCGTTTAATTAGTATATTTAATGAAAAATACTGAATAGTACCAGACCAGGAGTGACTCCTGTGGAAGCCCACAAGATACGCTCTCCCAGTTTGACAACAAACCATTGATAACTACTCTGAGTATGGTCTTTCAACCAGTTGTGCACCCACCTTGTAGTAAAATCATTCAGACTGTATTTCCCTAGTTTGCTTATGAGAATGTCATGTGGGACTTCAAAAGCTTTAATAAAATTAAGATATGTTATGTCTACTGCTTCCCCCATCTGCTAGACCAGTAATATTGTCAAACCTCTCCTCTGAGGGAGGGATCTCAAAGTTTCTTTCAAATTCTTCCATTGTAAGTGTGAGTTGACCATCATGGCTCTCACATGCAGGGATTTGACAACCCAAACTCAGGAGATCTTCAAAGAGACTTGTGGAGGAGCCAGCTGGAGGCTTCCCCTTTGCCCCCCCCTTACCCCACCCCCCCCCCCACAAAAAACCCACTAATGAAACAAGACAGAATTTTGTGTAAAATGCTATACATTCTCTAAGGACCAGTCCTGACTCTGGACTTTCATTGGCATTGGGAAGTCTTTCCTTAGTATAGACTGCAGGATTGGATCCTAAGGCACACTCACAAACTTTAAGATCAGAGGAGACCATAATGATCATCTAGTCTGACCTCCTGCACAGTGTAGGCCACCGAGACTCACTGACCCTTCCTCTATCTGATTTAAAGACTTCAAGCTACAGAGAATCCATTTAACATTAGTTTAAACTTGAAAGTGACCGATGGCGCATGCTGCAGAGGAGGGCAAAAAAAACCCAGGGTCTCTGCCAATCTGACATGGGGTACAATTCCTTCCCGACCCCAAATATGGCGATCAGTTAGACCCTGAGCATGTGGGCAGCACCGACCAGCCCGACACCTGGGAAAGAATTATCTGTAGTAACTCAGAGCCCTCTCCATCTAGTGTCCCATCACCAGCCATTAGAGATGTTTGCTGCTCGCAGCCACAGATCAACTACATGCCATTGTAGGCAGTCTCATCATATGATCCTCTCCATAAACTTATCAAGCTCAGTCTTGAAGCCAGTTAGGTTTTTTGCTCCCACAACTCACCTTGGAAGTCTGCTCCAGAACTTAACTCCTCTAATGGTTAGAAACCTTTGTCTAATTTCAAGCCTAAACTTGTTGATGGACAATTTATATCCATATTATGCGTTCGCTTTGGCACTTAATTTAAATAACTCCTCTCCTTCCCTGATATTTATCTCTCTGATGTATTTTTAGAGAGCAATCATATCACCCCTCAGCCTTCTTTTGGTTACATAGGTGCCGACTCCAAGGGTGCTCTGGGGATAGAACACCCACGGAAAAAAAATTGTGAGTGCTCAGCACCCACCAGCCACAGCAGTTCGGCGGCTGGGGGAAGTGCTTGAATTCATCTTTCTTACACACAAGAGGCGAGAACTGCACACAGCATTCCAGATGAGGTCTCACCAGTGTCTTGTATAACGGTATTAACACTTCCCTGTCTCTACTGGAAATACCTTGCCTGATGCATCCTAAGACTGCAATAGCCTTTTTCATAGCCACATCACATTGGTGGTTCATAGTCATCCTGGGATCAACCAATACACTCAGGTCTTTCTCTTTCTCCATCACTTCCAACTGATATGTCCCTAACTTATAGCAAACATTCTTGTTGTTAGTCCCTAAATTCATGCATGACCTTGCACTTTGCACTATTACATTTCATCCCATTTCTATTACTCCAGTTTACAAGGTCATCCAGATCATTTTGTGTGATATTCTGGTCCTCCTCCATATTGGCAATACCTCCCAACTTTGTGTCATCCTCAAATTTTATTAGCACCCTCCCACTTTTTGTGCCAAGGTAAGTAATAAAAATGTTAATTGGTCCCAAGCTCAGTTCCTGAGGAACTCCACTAGTAACCTGCCTCCAGCCTGACCGTTCACCTTTCCGTATGACCCGTTGTAGTCTCTCCTATCCACCTTTCAATTCTCATATTAATCCTCATCTTCTCCAATATAACGAATAATTTCCCATGTGTACCTGTATCAAATGTTTTACTGAAATCCATGTAGATTAGATCTACTCCATTTCCTTTGTTTAAAAAATCAGTTATCTTCCAGGTTACTGTTGGTTTGTTTTTTGTTTCTTGTTTCTTTTCTGCCATCAATAGATGGCTGATTATTGATTTACACTTGTTCCTTCCCATCCCTGTAGTTCTGTAACCTCAAATACAAATCTCCCTGCTCTCAAAGCACTAGGGTTCATTTTCTTGAAAAACTATTAAATTATTAATATGGCCTCACTAATTGTCAACATACTTGTATGTGTAATTGGGATTTTGGTTCCTCTCTTCCTTCTGCTGGCCTAGGCTAATAGAAAGCTGTCGGATAATTCATAACCTAGATCAGTTAAGCTTTGAATTGTGTACAAGAAAAGCTAAGGTGAGTCTGCAAATACTAACAGGACAGTGTAGAATCAAGTCCCTGTTTTGATCTGAATTGAGGCTAGATCATGGCTGGTCACTGCACAAGTCCAAAAGGGGAAGTGGGAGCATACAACGAATATCCACACACCTACTTTTGCCTCCCCCATATAGGCTGGTCACAACTGTGACCCTCTGATCCCCTGATTGTAAGGATGGCTCGTAACTAGGAGCACTAGTTAGGTGAGCTATGGTCTTGCCCACCACACACACACACACACACACACACACACACACACTATGTTGTCAGTGGTAGAAGAGGTAATTAGTGGATAGAAACCTCAGATGGGATTTAAGAGACTTGCGTTCAGTTCCTGCTTCAACTACAGATGGTTTGTGACCTTAAGCAAACCACAAGCTACACAGTGCCTCAGATCCACATTTGTAAATAAGGATAACTTCCCTACTGCACAGGGATTCATAGATATTAAGGTCAGAAGGGACCATTATGATCATCTAGTCTGACCTCCTGCATAATGCAGGCCACAGAATCTCACCCACCCAGTCCTGCGATAAACCTCTCACCTATGTCTGAGCTATTGAAGTCCTCAAATCATGGCTTAAAGACTTCAAGGACCAGAGAATCCTCCAGCAAGTGACCCATGCCCCATGCTACAGAGGAAGGTGAAAAACCTCCAGGGCCTCTTCCAATCTGCCCTGGAGGAAAATTGCTTCCCGACCCCAGATATGGCTAACAGCTGAACCTTGAGCATATGGGCAAGATTCACCAGCCAGATACCCAGGAAAGAATTCTCTGTAGCAACTCAGATCCCACCCCATCTAACATCCCATCACAGGCCATTGGGCCTATTTACCATGAATATTTAAAGATCAATTAATTGCCAAAATCACGTTATCCCATCATACCATCTCCTCCATAAACTTATCGAGTTTAATCTTAAAGCCAGATAGGTCTTTTGCCCCCCTGCTTCCCTTGGAAGGCTATTCCAGAACTTCACTCATCTGATGGTTAGAAACCTTCGTCTAATTTCAAGTCTAAACTTCCCAATGACCAGTTTATATCCATTTGTTCTTGTGTCCACATTGGTACTGAGCTTAAATAATTCCTCTCCCTCTCCGGTATTTATCCTTCTGATATATTTATAGAGAGCAATCATATCTCCCCTCAATCTTCTTTTGGTTAGGCTAAACAAGCCAAGCTCCTTGAGTCTCCTTTCATAAGACAGGTTTTCCATTCCTCGAATCATCCTAGGATCTTAAGAAGTTAAAATCCATTATGGTTTTGAGGTGTTCAGATACTATTTTGATGAGGGTCATACGATAGCTAGAGAGGTAGATGACTAGCTGTAGAGCACATATTCATATTCATGGATTGCAAGGACAGAAGGGACCATTGTTACAATCTCATCTGACCTCATGTATAACACAGGCCATCGACCTTCCTCAAAATCTGAATCTTCTTAGAGGGTGGTGCTGTAATAATGTTTGCTTGTGTACCTCTCTACTGTCCCCAATGCACTGCGGTTACTTAACTGCACTCTTTAGACATACATAAGGCAATGAAAGGCACATGTTTGTAACCTAATAATTTCACTCCTTTTCTGAGTTATGGTGCTGCACTAGTTTGTTTGTTTTTCCAGCTAAGAGAAATATAACACAGTTACATGCAAACCCCTATATAAATGTAACATGATGGCTGAAACTTTAAATGCACAAGAGTTAGGAAACAGTTGCTGTGAGAACATAAATTCAACACTTCTCTTATTCATATGTACAGTATACTGTATTACTACATGTTGTGATAACTTTTATTCCTCAGTATAAAGTGTACGTATAGTATTGGCCAAGTTATAGCTACTGTGAAAATGAATAGCATTGAATTTCCTGACTTTTGTGGGTACAAAACCTCAGATATAACACTGCTTGTCTTTAACATAGCTTTTGGATTTCATTTCCTTAGCAGAGGAAAAAGAAAAATGTGATTGATTTTTGTGCAACCTTCAATTCAGATAGGCACATCGGCCTTTTTGTTTGAATATTAGTGTATTGAAATACAAGTTAATATAAAAAACCTACTGTTATGAAGAGCAAGATTGAGTTAAGCTCACTGAGCGATAATGTTTATGCTTTGATATATGTAAGATCTGTCATTTAAACTAAGGCAGTGTTTCCTAATGGATAGAGCACTAGACAGCCTGAAGACCTGGGTTCTGTTCCTGGCTCTACCACTAGCCTGCTGGGTGACCTTTGACAAGCCCCTTCACATCTCTGTGCCTCAGTTTCTCCATCTGTGAAATGTGGCTAGCGATACTGACTTCCTTTGTCAAGCATTTGAGATCTACTGATGACAAAAATTATATAAAAGCTTGGTTTTTTCACAATAATACCTATCTGAATATTATTTATTTCTGAAGTAAGTACTTGAAACTGAAAGTACATGTTTTGCTCTGTGTATATAGGAAAACATAACAAAAATGCCTTCATATTCCTAACTCTAGTAATGTTAAATCAATGATCAAATGATCTGCGTGCAGGGAGTTCCACAAGTTACTTATTCCTTTCCTTCAGAGGGCCAGATCCTACCCGCTGTTCTACGTGGGCAAGTGCTTGTATCCACTCAGAGCCCTCTTGATGTCAGTGGGTTTCCACACAAGGGCAGGTGACTGCCCACATGGAAAAACAAGATCGGGACCCATGCAAGATCGGGACCCGAGTCATCATCCTTCTCTATCAACTAATACCCCTCATCTGATTCTCCTGTCACTCATTTTCACCCCTTTCCATCTCCTACCTTAACCCTTCTCCCTCATTCTATTGATATATGTATACCAGAGCACTATTGGACTGGCCCACTCCCACAGAGCTGATTAGACACTTTAAGAAAGCCCTAATCCTAACAGATAAGATTTCCTTCAGCGATAGGTGGGCTCAAGAGAAAAGAAAAGGCCAACAATTGAGCCTAAGACACAATTTCAAATTATATAAATGTGAAACTGCTAACGTGATGGTTGAGTGGAAGAGTATATACAGAATTAGAGTGCAATTTGCCATTGAGCTCTCTCCATAGCATGAAGTACTTACGAGGGACAGTATGATGCCAAAAAATAAAAGGAATGACAGAAAACAACTCTGTTTTTAAAAAGTTATTTAAAACTCTTTCAGGGAAAATCTTAATCTTTTTCTCTTGAATAAATAATGCAATATGGCAAAGGAACCTCAAAACAGAAGTAAAACTATAACCAACCAGAAAACACATCCTGCCCCATCAAAGATACCCACCCCCAGACAGCAATAGTAACAATCTGTAAAACAAAGCTTGGGCTCATAAAACACATAATTTCAGTCACAGTTAGTTATAGAAGTTGAAACAGAAAAAATGCTTGAATCAGGGCAGGGAGAACTTCCGTTCTCTCTCAACATATGTGTTATAAAGACTCCCACATACTAATTAAATGCAGTATTTCTGTGGTTATTTTCCATACAGGAGAGGCTCATTTCTTTTGTAAGCTGTATTTGGTCCCTTTGGTTCAGCAATCTTATGAATGAGCCAATTACCAGGTACCTCTTCACTGCCACAGTAGTCCAGCATATTGTTTATTATTTTATATTTTCATCTAGAAACATGGTGTGGGTGGCATGATACAGAGGGAATAAAGACTCAGAGCTAGTTTCAGATGCAAGTCTAAGGAACACTAAAGCTGATGTAATTTACAACTTCCCCAGCCCTTACGTGTGCCACACATTATAACTTTGTCTTCTTCCCTTAGGCTTAGACTCACATTCACTTACCCACAGCCACTTACAAACCACCTCAGAGTGCAACTGAGGCTAACGGAGCCTAAAATGTGATCATTCTCATGTCAAGGGGACGGAATAGAGGAGTGCTGTAAGAAAAGGAACTAAGAGGAGGGTGTAAGAATGTGAAAGTAGCTTCACTTCCTACTTTACTCCTCCTTGCCCCATTTTCAGGCTCTTCATGTGTGACTCACACCAGAGCCAGATCATGACCCTGGCTGTGCATTCATGCAGGACACTAATAAGGAGCTCCCTTACTCTTCTGTGTTTGTTACCTGCATATAGCAGCACAGGGGGTTGGGCGTGATCAACCACCACAGGGTTGATACTCACCTTCCTGCATAGATGGGTGGGAAATGGGTGGACAGTGGTGGTGAATGAATGGAGTTTTGACTGCTCCCTAAATGCACTGGTCAGTACAGCTAAGCTAGCACTAATGGTGAGGGAGAAAGTAAGCTGCACCAGGAAAAGGGCTAGCACAGCTCAATCCTCCATCAAGCAATGGGGAACCAAAAATCAAACTGTGACTCTACATCAGAGTTTGGTCCTTGCTTAACTACACATTGCCCCTTACTCAGGGAAGACTGTAAGTTTCCATTGCCTTGCACACTATACCATCTCTGAATTCAGGGCATGGTTCCTGCCTCTTACCGTCCAGGAGCTCATGGGAGTTGTCCCTAGTGTGCTATATGGATGAAAGCCCACTTCGTATCTTAAAATAGGGGTATACCACTTTAAATTTTCCATCAGGAGTTATAGCATTTTGTTATTAAAATGCATGCCATTGTTCCATTAAGCATTGAAAATAAGATCCCTATTAGCACAGTAGATGGAATATTCCAAAGTAAACTTTTTTAAAAAATTGAGACCTGCAGTATATTTTGTAAAGTTTGCTTATCCTGGCTTTCACTAAATGGAGAAAGTGGTTGATGAAGCAGTGGCATGCTATTCATGGTTTGAGCTTGTTACACAACAAGAAGCTTGATTTAAAACCATGCAACTGCCACTAAACCTAACTAGAATCAAAGCTATTAAATATATTATGGCTAACAAACTTACCATGTTGGTTATTCTTCCTCCTTTCATGTTGCTTATTCCTCTTTGCCATTCTATATCCCTTACTCCATTTCTAAAGGAAAGCAATCAAGCTTTAGACAATAACTGTGGATTCCTGTATTCTCAAATGTAAAAACCTCCCTGACTCTTCCAGAGCTAGCATGGTTAAGTGATATGAACATGGAAATGTGAGATAGATTTTACGAATGGAAATATTTTTCATAAAATCAAGAACACTAGAAATTTGCTTGCCTCAAATTTTTTTCACAGTAGCATAATGCTATGTCTACCCTTTGAGCTTGGGGTTGATTCCCAGAGCAAGGAGACATACTTGTCCTAGATCTGATCAAGCTAGCACATTATAAAGAAAAAGGGTAGTCATGGCAGCATTAGCAAGGGGTTGGAGTGGGGGACTAGCTGATCAGACTACCTGCTGTCCCAATGCTAGGCACCTCCTTTGGCAGCTAGCCAGGATGCCATTTCAGATTTTGGTGAGGGGGGGCAACTTTAACCATGATTCCCGAAGCTATTTGCTACTGCGTCAATAGTCCACAGTCACTTAAAAACTAGCCCCAAAGTAGCCCAATCTATTTATTTAAACAATTTTCTTTATTAACACTATGGTCTATACCAGGGGTGGCCAACCTGAGCCTGAGAAGGACCCAGAATTTACCAATGTACATTGCCAAAGAGCCACAGTAATATGTCAACAGCTCCCCCCGCATCAGTTTCCCTGCTCCCAGTGCCTCCTGCCCACCAGCAGCCCCACTGATCATCACCTCCCTCTCCCTTCCGGATCAGCTGTTTTGTGGCGGGCAGGAGGCTCTGGGGAGGAGGAGGGAGGAGCGAGGGCACGGCAGGCTCGGGGAGGGGGTGGGAAGGGGTGGAGCGGGGGCAGGGCCTGGGGCAGAGCCAGGGGTTGAGCGGTGAGGACCCCCTGGCACAGTGGAAAGTCGTCGCTTGTAGCTCTAGCCCTGGAGTCGGTGCCTATACAAGGAGCTGCCAGGGGCAGCGAGTTATATGGGCCTGTGGTGCAGGGCTCCAGCACTATTCAGGGCATGGGGGCCCAGCTCCACCAATGTTTGGGGCCGGGTCTCTCCGCCGGCCCCGCCTGCCACCCCCAAGTGTCCCCCCCACCGATCCCCACTTGCTGCCCCTCAACATCTTCCCTGGGGCCCCAAGCATCCCTGTCTCAACCCTGCAGCTCTGGCTGCCTCCGCTTTGCTTGCTCCAGGCATCAACTGCCACCGCAGGTCCTAGTGCTCCCCCCCACTAGTGCCAGGGAACGCTGCCCTGACCCTGCTCTTCTGCCTCGGACCCTTCCCTTTTGCGGCAGGACCCTCCACCAGCACAGGGGGTCCCCCGCTTGCAGTCACCACTCCTGCCCCACGCTGGGCAAGGGACAACCCCATCCCCCACCCCAACCCTCTGCCCTAGCCCTGAGCCCCTCCCACACCACAAACCCCTCATCCCCACCCACACCCCACAGCCCTCACCCCTGCACCTCAACCCTCTGACTGAGCCCCTCCCACACCCCAAACCCCTCATCCCCAGCCAGAGCCCCCATTCCCCTGAGCCCTAACCCTGAGCCCCTCCCACAGCCCAAACCCCTCATCACCAGCCCCATCCCACAGCCCTCACATTTTTACATTATTTTAAAAAATATAGAGAAATTGGCTTACAAGGCAGGCGTGGTGGGGGGGGGCAGGACTTGGACCTGTTCTGGGCACCACCAAAAATTATACAAACCTGCCGCTCCTAGGAGCCGCATATTAACTTCTGAAGAGCCGCATGTGGCTCCGGAACCACAGGTTGGCCACCCCAGTCTATACTTTTTAGAAGAATCACTATTTAGAGTATAATTAAATGATAGATGTTAGCAGCATAGATCTATAACAAACACATTTTGGCAGCCAAATCATACAAATTGTTCAGATTGGCTTAGGTTTATGTTCACTGAAGGCTTTATACAAATAGTTATGATAAATACAAAGGATTAAGTTGGAAGGAGGTTTCTAGTGTGTTGCTATAAGGATTGGTAGAGTAAACATCACCTCCATGAAATTCACTGATCGTACTCAAGTTTGTGATACTCTGCCACACTAAGAGATGTTAAACAGTAAGTACCATGGGAGATAAAATATTTACCAGCTGGAAGAGGAGATACAGCAAAAAGCTGTAAAATGGCTGCTTGAGGGGAGCAGTTGAGGGGCAGCAGCTCCTCAAAAGATATCTGGGAAAAAGGTCCTAAAAAAGTGCAACCCCACTCTGGGGAGATTTGGTAAAAATCCAGGCAGTCACAGAGGAATTGGTGTTTCTGTGTCACAGCCTATGGACCTGACCCAAAGCCCACTGTTGGCAAAGGAAAGACTCCCACAGACAAGTGGGACTAAAAACGGTAGAATAAATGGCCACACTGTGTATTGCCATTCACTGCAAAGTTAGAGAGTTGGAAACAAATGTAAAGTTTTAAGTGTAATTTAAACAATATTTGTGGTGGTGGCAGCTCATGCTTGTTTCTTCACAGCAGGGAAAAGATTACAGGTTTTCTATTCTGCAGCACTGCTCTTGCAGCCTGGCTGTGCTTTACTTTCTCCATTTATCTAAGTGTAGACACTGACAAAAAATCAGTTCTACAACTTTTAATTCATTTCAGTGTAAATGTCCTAGTGCTCCAATGTTTGGCTTTCAAACATTGCCCAGGAATCTTGGTCTAAGAACTATTTTCTATCAGATACATAGTCTTTTTAAAAAGGTTCTGGAACCTTTTTTGTAGTCTATGGTTTTATAACTTAGTTTTTTAAAAAAACTAAGTTATAAATGCTGAAACTAGGGATGCTGGGGGTGCAGCACCCCCTGGCTTGAAGTGGTTTCTACAATATACAGGGACACACAGTGGTTGCATGATCTAGATTATTTTTGGGCATGATATTTTTGGAGATATTTCTAATTCATCATGAAAGAAATTTTCAGCTTATGTGTTGTAACTTGATCTTTCACCACTAACATAAATGAGCTGATGCTAAACTATAGGTGTTAAGATGAATATTTAAAAGTTTGTCAAGGGGGAAAGTAGTATTAGAGACAACGTATGTGCATAAATTAACAAATGAAGGGGGGGATGAAATTAATGATGGCTCAAAAGGAGGTGAGGTACCAAAATTTTTTAAAAATCTCTTAAAAAGTCACTATATAGCATGTAATTAAAGGATGGATCTATAATAAATTTTGGATTACAAATTGTTCAGACTGGTTTGGGTTTATGTGCACTGAAGGGTTTAAACAAATAGTTATGATAAATATGTAACCCTTCTGCCCGTCAGACTTGGCAGCAACAAGGGCCGGGTTCAGTATCTAGGGGTTCCATTCCAATACACAATGCAAAACCGGCTCAAGCCCCCACCCAGTGACCTGGGACAAATATATACCATCCCCGCTGGGCGCCTCTAAGAGGCGATACTTCCCCTCTCGCAAGCACAGAGTCTGAGTGTAGGAAAAGCCTTTTAATAACAGAGAGAAACATGTGGCATTATGTTGGGGAAACACCACCAGCAGGATTCATAACACAACCCATGAGCAAAAAAACCCACCCCAAGCAATTTGGGGTGTGTCCTTTCCCTTTAGTTCTTGAGTCCAGCAACCCAAAGTCACCCAAAGTCCCAAAAGTCCAACGACCCAAAAGTCTCTGTCCCTGGTCAGTGCAGCACCAGAGCTCGACAGTTTATCTGCAGAGTTTTACCTCCCAACCTGGGTGGAGATGGGGGAGGGGGTTAAGGGGCACCTTACGTGGTCCAAAGCCCATTGCCCCACCTCTCCATGGGGCTCCACTCCACCAGCCATCCCACAAATCGCTCCTCTCTGCCAGCCACGCCCCATGACCTGCTCCAGCCATCCCACAAACTGCTCCACTCCACCAGCCATCCCACAAGCCACTCTGTTCTGCCAGCGGCCCCACAATATATCTTCAGGTTCCCCCATTACTTAACAAAACACTCAGTGATTTCAGCTCTTAATAAGTTTAGCTCTTTTGTGATTTCAGCCTGTAGTAGGGGAGCCTCAGTGCTGGTACACCATTAGCCTAAAGTGAATTCAGCTCAGCAGCCTGTAACTAGACTCCTAATAGAATCAAAACTAGCTCTGAGATTCCACAGTGCAAAGAGGAGACCCTCACCAGAAACCCCATACCACCAATTCCTACCCCCAGCCTCTCTCTATTCACTGACTTTTGGAACCCATGTCCCATCCCTAGCGAGTGCTACGTAGTTGATAGCGAGTCCCTCCATCATAACGAAAGGCCAAGTACAGTTCCACTGTCCTTGATTCACATAATCAGGATAATTACAATTTATTCTTCCTGCCCCAATAACAGAGAAACTGGGGATCCTACAGCAGCCAAAGTGACCATTTGGGCAGCTATGGGCTCATGCTAGGTGGGGTGGGTGTCCCTATGCAAATGAGATCAGCCCTGAAGTTCTTTTCCACAACTTGCCACAACTCACCACCAGATGTCAGGGTAGAGCTCATCCTGACTCTGCTTACAAATACAAAGGATTAAGTTGGAAGGATTTGAGAGAGTAAACATCACTTCAATGAAATTCATGAATGACTCTCAATTGTGTGAGACTCTACCACCCTCAGAAATATTAAAGAGTAAGTAAACAGGAGCTAAGATTACTTACCATTGTGAGGAGAAGGAGATACAGCCCAGCAGAACACAGCTATAAAATGGCTGCTTAAGGGAAGCAGTTGATTGTATCATTCTGCACATGTAAAGGAGCAGCAGCTCCTCAAAAGGTTTTCTAGGGAAAAGATCCTAGAAAAGTGCAACCCTGAGGAGATTTGGTATAATCAAGGCATTCACAGAGGAATCAGCATTTGTGTGTTACAGCCTATATGGCCCTACCTGGTAACCTGACCCAAAGCCCATTATAGGCAAAGGAAAGACTCTCACAGACAAGTGGGACTAAATGGTAAAATAAATTGGCACACTGGGGTACTGTCATTCCCCCCCAAAACTGGAAAACATGGGAAAGTTTTAAGTTTAATTTAAACAATATTTGTGGTGTGACAGCATATGGTTGTTTCCTGACAGCAGGGAAAGCTCTCAGGTGGTCATTCTCCAGCACTGCTCTTGCAGCCTGAAACTTCCAAAGCTGGGCTATCCATGGGGATAAGTATCCCGAATGTGCCTGAGGCAGCAGCAGCCCCCTCCCCTTCCCAAGCAGCCCTGTGTCTACTGGCGTCACACGGGGCTTGCTCCTGCCTTTGTAACATGTCACCATGTGAAGGTGAATGGCAGATCGTGATGAAATCTTTTTTAAATATGTCTCCAGGAATGTTTAGGGAATATCAGTTAGAATATACCACCTCCCCAGAATACACCATCTCCCCAGTAATAAGAAAAGAAAAGCATAACAGATTCCAAGTAAAAGAGACAAAGATGCAACCAGTCAATCCAAGTTCCAAAATTGTCGCTTTAGCACCACAGCTGCTTGGCTCTTCTAAATTTAAATGGAAAACCCCAGAAAGGCATGCAGGATGAAAATTTCCTATAAGAGGGAAACCCTGCACTGGGGAGAGCTAGTAGGTACCAGGAATTCATCACATGCTCCTGGGGAAGGAGCTGCTTTAGTGTTGTGTCTATCATGGTTGTATCACATTTGTATTTCCCTAAGAAGAAAACATTTCTCAAACTGTTTGTAAAATTGAACTGAAAAAAAAGAAAGGATGTCACACAACTTTCCAGAAAAACTGACTTTAAATTTGAACACCACTTTCTGCTCTCTGAACTATCTTTAGAAAGATATAGAAGAGATGAATCTCTTAAGTTATTTGTAGTTCAGTTTCTTCCTTTCCTACAAACATACCTTTTAAACCAACAATGCCAGGAACATAGACCCAAACATGATCTTTCTTAACTCTATCATGAACTTTTTAAATTTAAAGTGTCTGCTATGGGAAGGGCTCAGGATTTCTGACTGAAGCTTCTGCAACATGAGAAAACAGATATTGTGTTAGAAACATATGGTTAGCTTCACCCATGACTGTGAAATTCTTTGCTTTCATTGTTCTTTGTCAGAACCTTAACATTCTTTTCAAATTGTGTGTGTGTGTGTGTGCAGATTTATTTTTTTCTTCCCTTTCTAACTAAAAGGATTCATTTTAAAAAAAGAAAAGAAAGGTCAAACTACAACCTGTCCAAACATTACCTTACTTCTCAGTGTGGACATATATATATATAATTGAAAAATGGGGTACGGGATGATTCTGAGGGTTATTAATGGATACAGAACTTTTCCCTACTGGCTCAAAAGCTAAAATTCTACTCCAGATTAGCAACCAAGTGTTGTTACCATTTAACAGATGTCAAATGGACCGCCTAAAGTTGGCACCAACTCATTTCTTGGTAGACTAGTGTTCATATCACCATAACTGGCAAGAACTGACAGTTTAGTACAAAACCCAAGGACTGAATAGATGTTAATTGAATTAATTACCCTGCAACTCCTAAATATGAGGCTTTCCCCCCTTTCTTCCTTCCCAGAAGCACATCCTTGCATCACTGGAAGCCTCAGCTGCTTTATGGCTTTCCTGTTCCTGAGGCTCAGCCATTGTCTTCACTGTCTAGTAACCTAGCAGGCACAGCTGTCAGCAACCCTTTCCAGACTCAATACATCAAGCTTTCTGGACTCTTCCTCTCAGCCTAGGAAAAAGATTTAAATCCTTCCTGGTTCAGTCAGACATAGGGGATACACACCATATCACAGGAAGCAAATTGGTTAAGTAACCAGGACCTGAAAGTGGGTGGAGGGGGAAGCATTTTTCAATGAGGCCAATTCTTAACTGAAGCCTAAATCTAACTGAAAAAGGAGAGAAAAATACTTACCAGGCTCTCAAGGAAATCAGAGTTCATTGCAGTTACCAGGGGGCGGAGCACAGCACTAGTTAATTAAAACTAAAGAGTCCTTAAGTTCAACTTCTGTAGAATCTATTGTAACCTGACCTCTAGACATATTTAAAGAAAAAAACACTTAACTATGTTCTGGAATCTTTCTGTGCTTGTACCTCTTGAGACAGAAGTTATTTAAAAAAAAGTGAAGTGGGGATTTAAAATTGAAATCTGATGGGGGCCTCTAGCTTGGTTCTAAGGGCCTGAGTATACTGACATATTCTGACCAAATTGCTGAGGTAAAACTTTTGTTATCTGGTGTGACAGAAAGTGATTGGTATAGATCCAAGTCTACATAGCATTCAAACTAACAGGCAAAATACCTGATATATTTATCTGACCACTTGAGCCACAACAGCTTTCATTCACTAGCCACATTATTTCCAAATAACTTGGCCCATTTGACTAAAATAGTTTTGTGAGATTAAAGTAGTAAATCTTTGGTCTTGAAAGGTCTAGGTGAAGCTGACACGTGCTCTGTACATATGGAGCTACATATTGTCCTTTCTAACACAGAAAACTGAGTTTGCAATACTTCAAGAATCAGGAAATAAAAACACCTGGTTACAATTTATCACTGTTTTCTTTGGATAGGCTAAATTGCTAGTCTTGTGATCTTTTATTACTCTTGAATTCCCTCATTAACTCTTTCAAATATACTTTTTATTGCATTTTTTGAAACCATGACAATATACGTCTGATATTATCACTGATTTATAAGAGCAATGTTTATTATGGGGGACCAGACACCCCAGTTTTTCCATAACAATATTCTAACCAAAAACAATATTCCAAGTAAATTAGGCCCAGGCTGTGCATTGTCCAGTGTTGTTTCTTACTGGGAGATCATATACAATGGGATTGTGTTTTTTGAATACCAGGAGCAAAGAGAGAATAGTCCAAGTGACTTCTCTTTTTCCCAGGGCCTATAGGAAACCTTGAGAAACAAAGCATAAGTTAAAGCAGACCTGAAGCTACTAAAATTTACATTGGGTATTAAGCAGACCCCAGGCTGCTCCAGAATATCGGGAAACGTGAAGGTGGCTTACCATCACCTTGCCCTCTCCCCCTCCCCCCGCTTGTTCCTGCACTAGTCACAGAATTGGACCATTGGCATACTGGACGGACAGTCAGTCTAACCTAGTTCAGAATCAGCTGCTTTCAGATGAACACGCAAGATAACCCAAAATGGACAAACCTGGAATTGTAATATCTTATGGATGCAGACTGGTTTCATGATAAGCCTTGGCTGAGCATGGAAGCTACGTACAGAAGTAAGGTAACAGAACTTCCTACTGTTCTCTAGCTGTAGCCTGTGACCACCCTGTTTCTATCCCAGCATGCACCACCCCCCAGGAAACAAATAACTACATTAAAAGAAAAGGAGTACTTGTGGCACCTTAGAGACTAGCAAATTTATTTGAGCATAAGCTTTTGTGAGCTACATGCATCCGACGAAGTGAGCTGTAGCTCACGAAAAGCTTATGCTTAAATAAATTTGTTAGTCTCTAAGGTGCCACAAGTACTCCTTTTCTTTTTGCGAATACAGACTAACACAGCTGCTACTCTGAAACCTACATAAAAAGAGTACAGGAAATGTGGCATCTCTACACTTCCTGAAGGACTTACTCTATAGGACAGGAATGACTGGCCCATAGGAGTACTTTCTTCCTAACCTCATCATTTAGCAATTGCATTATGCTCTGAGGTCTAAAGATTCATAATCTTATCTGGTCTAATGTAACTGTAGATCCTCTCATTATCTATATACCATATATACTTGTTCATAAGCCGAATTTTTTTGGCAAAAAAGTGAAGCATCAAAGAATGGGGGGTCGGCTGATCAACAGGTCTACACCAAAATTTGATGATTTTAAGCTCTGTTGAATTATTGAATTGAATATCTAATACATTGTCATTGTAGATCAGGGGTCAGCAAACTTTGGCTCCCAGCCCGCCAGGGTAAGCTGCTAGCAGGCCGGGACATTTTGTTTACCTGGAGCGTTTGCAGGCATGGAACCCTCAGCTCTGAGTGGCCGCAGTTTGCCGTTCCCAGCCAAGGGGAGCTGCAGGAAGTGGTGCAGACTGAGGGATGTGCTGGCCGCCACTTCCCGCAGCTCCCCCTGAAATATAGGGTCAGTTTATGAAAGGGTCATGCAGTTTTTGCCATTTTTACCTATCCATCTTATAAACGAATGGGCTAATGAACGAGTATATACAGTAAATATCACGTCCTTTCATGAATCTTACTAAGGTCTCAGCCTCAATGTAAATCATTTGACAGTGAGTTCCAGGGGTTAAATATGTGTTGTATAAAAACTATTTCCAAATTTTTCCCTACATATTTCACTGAATATGCCTTCCTTCTTGCATTATGAGAGAGTAAATATGGAAGCAACTATTTATCTTTCCTACGCTATTCATTATTGTGTATAACTGTTATGTTCCGTGTCATTAATTTCCTGTGTACACTAACCAGTTCCAACCTTTTCAGTTTTTCCATTATTCTTATCGTCAATCTCTGGACTCCTATTTTTCCTATATTCTTTAGAGACAAGAATATCAGAACTGAACACAGCAGTCCAGGTGAAAGCACACCATTTTTTATAGAATGGCATAAAAATATTTTCAGCATTTTCTACCTGATTTTTCATATGTATATAGAGCTGCCCACAATATCGCCTTGTTCTTTTCCCTGAAAGGTTATAGATAATTTAGAATCCAGCAGTCTGGAGGCTAATTCAAATTATTCTTCTCAATATGCACAATCTTGCATTTCTCAGCAATGACACTGAATACCATCTGCCTTTATGTTATCTGTTCACCTAACTTTGTCCCTCCGCAGTTCCTCACAATTAGTGCTGACTTTTATAATGTAAATACTTTTGGGTCATTGACAATAGTTGCCAAGAGTGGCTGCTCTCCTTGTTTTCCAGATCATAAACAGATCTATTAAACAACCTCAGTCCGCGTACAGAATCTTGTGGCACTGCACTGTTAACGTTTTGCCATATTGAAATTTGACTATTTATTCCTCCCCTTTGTCTTCTCTCCCTTAGTTTCTAATCTTAGATGTTACTTTGCCTGTCACCCCATGACCCTGGTTTCATTAATAGCCTTTTATGAGGATTTTATAACACCTCCCTCCATCCCCAAAAAGACTAAGTAAATTACATCAACCAGTTTACCATTATCAACTCTTTTGTTTAACTCCTGAAAGGATTCTAATAGATTACAGAAACTGTGATGGTTTGTCCCTATCATATCATGTTCACATTGGTGTTTTACAGCTATAATATTAGTATATACATATAGCTAGTATATTATTGCACCAACAGGGTGCAATGCACATTATAGCATTTTAACTCCTTAAAATATCTAAGCTTATATCAAAAAATATTTTTCCTCATGAGTAACACAAAAATAATGCACCTTGCAATGAAGTTAGTCTGTATACAATAGTCTGACATATTCCTTACAGTTATATTTTCCCTTACATATGACATGCACTGAAGCCAGCTGGCAATGCACTTATTTGCTATTGGGGCCTCTGAAGTTCAAAGTTAGCTTTGTATGTTTCTCCACAATGGAAGTTCTCTCCCACTTCTGTCTAGATCTTATAATTACCACTGTATCATTTCAAAACCTATAGGCTCCTTATTAAGGAGATGGAGAGTTCTCCTAGCAATAATGATCCTTGGAGTGAGTTATCTACCACATGATGAATGGGGAAAAAGTGGCCTTATTTTACAGAAATAAATGGAAGTAAATATAATGCTGTTTGGCCACTTATGGTAAAGTTGCATTCCATAAATATTTTGCTGCACATGATCTATTCCGTTTGTTTCCGATTATGTTCCTGAGGCCCGGCTTACCTATATTTTATGGAGGTTGCTTCAGAGAGTCCCTAAATAATGCTTAATAAATTATTTTCAATAAACCTAATTTGTTTTTGTCAGTGGGAAGCCGATTTGATATTGTGAAACTCTGTTTAATGCTCACTTGATTTTCACATGCAGAATGGTTTCTGGTGTAACCCTTCTGCCAGGTGGAGCTGGCAGCAACCAGGGCCGGGTTCAATATCTAGAGGTTCCTTTTCAACAAAACAACACAGAACCGGCTCAAGTACCCACCCAGTAACCTTGGAAAATTACACACCACCCCTGTGTGCCTCTGAGAGGCAATACTTCCCCTCTCTCCAGCAGAGTCTAAGTGTAGAAAAGAAACTTTTAATGAAAGAAGGGAAGTCAACCAACATAAATTAGGGAAAATGCCACAAGCAGGATTCATAAATATAAAACTGTGAGCAGGGCACCCACCTCAGAGTGCCTGGGACGGAGTCTTCTACCTCATGTTCTTGAGTTCTACAACCAAAAGTTCCTTTACTGTGTCCCACTCTGCTCCCTCACCACACCCCACTCACAGTGGTGGTCCTTGGTCAGTAAGGATCCAAGGTTCCAAGATGCATCTGTGTGAGTTCACCTCCCACCTGGGGAAGAAGGCACCTTGCTTGCTCTGCCATCTGAGCACTTGCTCTGTTCCTTGCTGCCTGTCCGCCCCACCAGCTGCTGTTCTTTGCTGCCTGTCCGCTCTGCCAGCTGCTGTTCTTCGCCGCCTGGCCGCTCCACCAGCCTACTGCTTGCCAGTTTCGCCACCTGCCACTCTGCTGTGACCTCTGTAGGTCAGTCTCTTAGTGATTTTTTTGACAGGTTTCAGAGTAGCAGCCATGTTAATCTGTATCCGCAAAAAGAACAGGAGTACTTGTGGCACCTTAGAGACTAACAAATTTATTAGAGCATAAGCTTTCATGGGCTACAGTGATTTTTAGCTCTCAGCAGGCTGGGCAGAAACACGGCCCTCACCACAAGAGAAATCACTTATTGAGTGCTTGAAATAACAAAGGGCTCCTAATAAAGCCCCTTTAGCTCTATCTTTGAACAGTGGGGAGAAACAGGTTAAACCTGACCAGGGACTCTTAGGGAGAGTCCACACCTCCTGGCTGGGACATCTGTCCCTGTCCCATCCCGCCCTTACTTTCACAGGAGTCTGGCATTCGAGCCCCTGGTTTAACAAGGTCCTTTCAGTTGAGGGTGACCCGCTCATTTGGCACAGGTTAAGCACAGTTCTGCTCCCCTTTATTCATACAATAAAGACAACAACACTGATAACAACATTTCACTACCCCTGCATTCAGTAATTTGTAACCCAACAGCAGCCAAAGTTGATCAATTTGAGCAACACCGCTCTATCTGCTGGATATCTTGGCAGAGTAGGTGTGTTTGCTCCTGAAGTCTCTCCCCCGCCCCAGCTAGCTGTCAGAGGAGAGTTCATTCAGATCCTGCTTACACTGGTTTGGTAGCAAAGGTTACAGTTCAAAGGCGTAGCTCCCCCCCCCCGCTAAGAAGCTCAGCAAAAGCATCTGAGCTTGAACACTGTCAGCCACCCAAGCAGAAGTTTTTTTCACTCTGTTGTTTCTCTCAAGACACTGTTGTCAAAATTGCCGTGTATCCCTGTCTCTTACCATCACCCACAAATGTCAGACTCTTTATGTTAAAGCTATCACTCAGTCACTTTGCTTATCACAGGCCCTGGGGGGCTCAAAACCATCTCAGTGCAGGGTCTGATTCTGTGTTGCCTTGCACCCGGTACAGATGTTTGCACAAGTGCAAAGTGGAAACAAAACCTGTCTAACAACTATGGTGGGAATGCCCTAAGATAACAGCATTTTGGAGGAAAATAATAAACAGAATAATAAAGGTTATTGTCTTGGGAAAGGAACCATTTATATCACAATTCCTAATCTCACCCCTCCTGACTTCCTGTCTCAGTTTCCTCCCACCTCCAGTCTCTTTGCCCAGCTAGTCCCAGTTCCCCTCTTCCCAGCTCATGATTTTATTTTTCTATATCCCCCAACCTGTCTTCCAGCCTCTTCCTCTCCCATCTATGTTTCCCATCCCCACTGGGTCCTAGTCCCAATCTCAATGTCCCTTCAAGATCTTTGTCCCAGTCTCAACTCTTTGCTTGTACTCCGACTTCTCATCAAATGTATCTCCCCTTCTTCCTACCCTCCCCCTTCCTCACTAATCCTCAGTCCTAGTCTCTGCCCAGCTAGTCTAGGCTCTCCCTCCTCAGCTTCTCATCCAATCTCAGACTCCCTCCACCCTCACCAATTGGCTCCCAATCTACCCCAATTCCCTTAACTTTCAGTCCCACTTTCCCCCACCCTCATCTCCTTGTCCCAGTGTGCTCTCCCATAGGTCCATAAGTTTCTCTACCTTTTTTCTCAGAAAGGGCTGAACTCTTTCGGCTAAAATTTTTCAAGGAAGCAACCAAAAAATTCAGCCTGTGTCAGACCATCCAGCATGGAAAGTTTCAGCCCAAACAATTAAAGGTTGGCAGAGTTATATGCAACTGAAAACAGGGCCTTACCATGGGAAGAGTCATGCAACATTTATAATAGGCAGTGCTATTAGCCCCAATTATAATAACTTATGAGAACACCTACTGGACCAGATACTCGCTTATATAAATCAGTGTAGCAACATTGACTTCATTAGCGCTCCTCTGATTTATACCAGTTAGGAATCTGACCCATTAAATCTAAATAAAATTATTCTTTAAGACCTTTATTTGAAAGTATATCCTGTAAAATTTATTCTTATACTTTTTGAGAGTGCCAATGGGCTTACTAAAGATAATACTCATAGCAATTCTCCTTGGACTGTAAAGCAAGTCTCACAAAAGGCATCATAATCCATGTCGTTATTGTACTGCTCAGTCCTGCCATGGTGTAGCCATTAAAATATAAAATAGTGAAATACAATTTTATATACTACATCCTGCAAATGGAGAATGTTTTTTTAAAAAAAGACTAAAGAAATTCTCCAGAATGAGCTTCTTAAATCTATGTATGGCTATTTTTATGAAAATTAGACCTGTAAGGCCAAGAGTACAAAAGCTGAACTGAAAATATTCAATTTTTAAAATCTAAGCAAGAGAGTACAACAGACGTTCTCTTGCTGGGGGCATATAGTCTTTTATAAATTATACGGAAAAACATCCCAAACAAAAAGATTTAAAAAAAAATTATTCACACATTTTGATCTAGTAACTTTTGTACAAAAGATGGTCAAAGGGTTCAATCTATGGACACAGTCCTACAAGTATTCATACCGAAATGGAGCGCTCACTTGCTACCTTCAGTAGTCCCAGTGAAGTCACTGGGCTCAGGAGCTGAAACAATAAAATCACAAGTGAATGAGTTGAGGCCCCAAACTCTTAAGCAGACCAACCATCCATTACTAATGTAGTAATTACTTATTATTCACATTGCTAAGGTAATAGCAAGATGCAGTAAGGGAGCTGAGGGGACAGTATTTAGTTAGGGGTCAGAAATGGGAGCTCCATACTAAATATCACAATTTAATGTGTTCTTAGAACTTTTTCCTATCATTGCTTATCTTTTTCTATCTCATTATTCAGTTATACTCCCTAAGCAATTCCCATCCCTCTTTATTGTTTACAACTTTCAAATAACTGTAAACAGTTTCTGACATACCTATACTGGAGCTCCCCATTGTGCTAAGCACTGTACAAACAAAGTGATGGTCCCTGGCTTGAACTGCTTGCAGTTGAAGTATAAGACAAGATATCTAACCAAGATTTACCCATTGTATACAATTTGATTTATCATTTCCTGTTTTAACATAAATGACTTTTTTTGAAGGGGAATCCAGAGTTTTTCATGACACTGGACTATCTCTGAAAATTCTAAACAAAGTGCAAAACTTGTTTGCACACTTCAACTATCCACTTAGTGTTGGTAGCGAGGAACTGGTTGCTTGTGAGCTTCCCTCCTCCATTTGGATTGAGGCCGAGGTGCTATCTGCAGAACTAGATGATTACTGCCAAAATTATTCAAAGCATATTTTAAATGATTTCACTTCAGATATGATAACACTTCTTTGGTGTTTGGCTTCTCTGAGCATTTGTGCAATCAAATTTGACAAACCATGACGACTGAATTTTAAGTCTGTGCTCAAATACTCCTATTTTCCATGAATATTCATAGCAACAGTCTTGTTAGAATGATGCTCATCCAGTCAGAGAACAGAAAAAATGCCATATGAGTTATGTAACTGTCCCCTAAACCCACCATCAACTCTCAATTCTTTCTGGTCATGTTGGCATCTGCCCAGGTGTTTGTCCTTTTGTAACACATCTCATTGAGCATGCATCCCTTTACCCATATCTTATTGACTGAGATGAGTTGGGGTGTCTAGGTCCAGAACTCTTCACCCTTTAGGTCTCTCTTTGAGGTCACCTGGGTGCTTTTCAGTTCTGAGATGGGACTAAATAAAACTTCTACATTCATAGCTAGTCTTACAATAAAAGAAGTGTAGTTAAAAAGTAGCGAAAAAATATTTAACACAAAATAAATGGTTGTTTCAACACACTTGGTAAAAGCTAAACTGGGTAAGATACAGAAAAGAAAACTTACATTTTCTTAAACACAAATTCCCTCTTTCACACTAGTCCCAGTTCTGAGCAACCCAAGTTGTCTAGGAAGTTAGGCCTTGTCTACACACAAAAGATGTACCACAACCCCACTAATGTGGATGCAATTATACTGATATAAAGGTGCTTATACACTAGAGCTTTTCCAAACAGGAAAGGAAATAAGCTATACCAGTATAAGCATATTTATGCTGGTATACCTACATCTAGGCGTTGTACGAGTATAACTGCATCTGTAAAATATCATATCCCCAACCAAAATAGTTATAGTAGTACAAAAACTGTGTGTAAACTAGAGTTGAGTGAAATTAGGAATATCCATTCCATGGGAAATTCTGATACTTCAACAGTTTTTGTCCTAAATTAGGATGAAAGTTGAAGTATTAACATTTTTCATGGATTGAAATTGTCACCAGGCAGGGCTTCTCCACAGCTTCTAAATGCTCGCTGCCACACACAGTCTCCTTTAAGGAGGTTTATTCTCTGAAAACAGCCAGGTAAACAAAAAGAAGAGAGTCTTTGAACTCACCCTTTTTCTCCCAGGCTTCATGGCCACTACTCCCTAGGGTCTTTGGCGCTCTTGCTCCTGGCAGCTTCCTAGTTCTAGTCAGCTCTGCTTTCTTCCTGGAGCAGTAGATCCAGGACTGCTTCCCTGAGCACCTGCTCTCTTGCTCCAGGGAACCATCAGAGGAGTTAGCCTCACTGCACCCCGGCTTCTCTTCCCCAGGCACAGCCTGTCCCAATCACTTCCTTCCATCTCCCATTTCCTACCCTCTGGCAGTCCTTTATAGGCCCAGGAATACCCCAGCCCCCTTCAGTTGGCTAGATTAGCTAACTTGCTCTGACACAGGGGAGATGGGCTCTGTTCTACTCACAAGGATCAGCTCTCCTTAAGGTTGCCAACTTTCTAATTGCACAAAACCGAACACCCTTGCTCAGCCCCCCTTCCCTGAGGCCCCACCCCTGACCCCACCCCTTCTCTGAGACTCTGCCCCCTGCTCACTCCATCCCCTCCTTCACTCACTCTCCCTCACTGTCACTCACTTTCACCGAATTGGTGTAGAGGGTTGGGGTGCAGGAGAGTGTGAGGGCTCCACCTGGGGGGTGCAGGCTCCAGGGTGGCCGCAAATGAGGGGTTCAGGAAGGGTTCTGGGCTGGGGCAGGGGGTTGGGATGCGGGCTCCGGCCGGACGGCGCTTACCTCAGGCAGCTCCCGGAAGTGGTTGACATGTCCAACTCCTAGGCAGAGGGGTCATGAGGCTCTGTGCACTGCCCGCGCCCGCAGGCACTGCCCCCGCAGCTCCCATTGGCCGCAGTTCCTGGCCAATGGGAGCTGTGGAGCTGGCGTTCAGAGCAGGGTTAGCGCGAAGCCCCCTGGTTGCCCCTGCACCTCAGAGCCGGACATACCGGTCCCGCTGAACTGCTGACCAGACTTTTAGTGAAGCCACCAGGGTCCCTTTTCAACCGGGCGTTCCTGTCGAAAACCAGATGCCTGGCAACCCTTGCTCCCCTGTGACAGAAATATTCCAAAAAAATTCACTTTGGACTGTCAAAACTTTTCAACATTTCAAAATAGATAAGTTTTGTATCGGTTTGTTGAATTTACCTGTAACATTTTGTTTTGAGTCAGTTTGCCATTAAACTGCATTTCCTTATGGTGATGCATTGTCTCTTGGGAACTGTAGTTTGGGAGCCCAATGCTCCCTTCTTTACTATGGGCTGGGTTCCCTGGACAGATTCCTGTGATGCACCACAGAGTGTGGTTTTGGTCAGTGGGGAGCCTGCACTACATTACATCAGACATAGTCCTCCAGGAAGCCCAGTACATAGGAGAGAATGGAGGTAAGAACTACCACTCCCATGAGGTAATGCATCACAATTGGATATGCAGTGTAATGTTGAACTGATACAAAATAACCATTTCAGATTAGTTCAACAAAATGAAATATTCTGATTGAAGTTGAACCCATCCTAAATGAATATTTCATTTCAGTATGCTTAATGGAAAAATGAAATTCTAGCAAAATCAAACTTTTTTCATGGAAAATTTTGATTTTCTGGAAACTGCATTTTCTGTCAGAAAATCATTCCAATGGAAAATTCCCAACCAGTTCTAGTATAGCCCAGGCCTCAGTCTGACCTCTATCCAAACTGTCTTAACCCTTGTCTTGGGATTCATTTTCCCATTTTGAAATATTGTTCGCCACCCTTCATGAAACCATTTCCCACCAGCTTGGTAAATTCCATCTCAGCCATCAAGGTGTAATGGTATCAATGATGGCTAATCCATTGGGTTTGATGGCTCTATTCAGAGTTCTGATGGTTTCCCTCTGTCTCCATAATATCTGTGTGGAACTGGTAATTCTAGTGTTTGCATCTTTAGTTTATGCACAGGTCAAGCTGGACTTCCTTGGCTTGCTGAATTTCAGGTTCATTCACTGGCATGATTATGCATATGTAAACTGATGTTAGGGAGATCAAAATTTAATTCATGTGACACCTGAATGTTATGGATTGCAAAGCATTTTACAGAATCGCACTGAATGAGGTGACATGCAACTTTTTGTCCTAACACTTAAAACTCAGAATGAGAGAGAATGATGACATGTAATTATAGCTAGTCAATGTGTTCTTTACTTAGAAAGTTCAGCCTTATTCTAGAACCAGATTTTTTCCCCTCAGGTGTATACATAAGCAGATGTTTAGAGGAACAGGTGTAAACAGTATCCATGAAGATGGAAAGTATCAGGGCATTTAATCGTCCTTGCCTAAGCTACCAGAACTGCAGCAGTGATTTTTTACATTGAAGTTCACAAGCAGTGTGGTGTTACCTTGGCTTCTACAATGTGAGTGTGAAAGCATAAACTTAACAAATAGAGTCAGTTTAGAATATCATTTTACTGGCTCATTTGTTTGACACTTCCAATACTTTCCTTTGGAGATTACAATATACTTTACAAAACATATTACAATATACTTTACAAAAACAGTGCTCAGAGGATAAGGTGAATGAAAAGATAGAAGGAAAAGTGACACCATGATGTTCAGCATAGAGTAGAGCATTATCTATTCAGTGCTAATTAAATAGGGCTAATAAGACACTCTCCTCAATAAGTCGGTATGAAGAGGAACACTGTCAGAAAGCAGGATTTTTTTGTAAAAAACTTTACAAAAACAGTGCTCAGAGGATAAGGTGAATGAAAAGATAGAAGGAAAAGTGACACCATGATGTTCAGCATAGAGTAGAGCATTATCTATTCAGTGCTAATTAAATAGGGCTAATAAGACACTCTCCTCAATAAGTCGGTATGAAGAGGAACACTGTCAGAAAGCAGGATTCTCTACCATATCCTGTGCACTTTGGGAGGCTTCCATTTCGTAATTACTTTCCTGACTAAAATTCAGAGTACAATGTATGCTTTTAAGCCTTTTTCGTGTGAGCCTTTCAGTCTCTTTTGCACATATTAAGCTTCCTTTTTCTGCTGTGTGAAGATAACTCAACTTGAGATATTGCAAATAGCGCAGATGTTGAAACTTTAACAATAATAGAAGTCACATATATGGTCATCAGGAGGAAAAGAAATAATTTGGACCAAATTATCTGCTCAGTTATAGCAGTGCAGCCCATACAGCCTACTGTCTTTGAAGAGCGTGAATATACACAAATGGTGTGCACACGAATTTCAAGCATGCATTTTTAGAAGACTATTTGAAAATTTGGCCACAATTACACTACTTGGGAAGGAAAAACAAGGCAATTACTATGAAGATAGAACTTTCTTTAACATATTAAATTGATGTTTTTCATGTATTTTAACAGTTGGAATATTTTCTACCCATCTATGAACAGGCTCCCCTTTCCTCTCCAGGAAAGCCCTAGCTGGTAAGCCGTCTTAGCGAATTAAGCAGCATACAGGTCCACCAAGGTATCTTTACAACATGTGCTTATTGTTTGTCTCCTTCTTAAGCTTCAGGTACAACACAATCATATAACAGCAGTTATAACAACCACTTTCCTGCTCCCTGGATCAGCCTTTTACTCCTGAGGAAATTCTGCTTAAAACAAAACAAAACTGTGCACAATATTTTAAAATTCTGCAAAATTCTGCATATTTTATTTGTCAATAAATAAATATGGAGACTCCAGCATGGCAGTAGGGAGCACAGGCCACTGGCTGGATGGAGGTGGGAGATCACCCTTCAGCCTACCCCCCAGGACACAGACTTGGCAGTGAGGCTGCACACGACCCTGACACAGCACAAGGGCCAGGCCTGCCCCAGAAATAACCCACGGCCCTGCCCCTCCATGCCAGGCACATCAAGATAGGAAGTCAGAGAGACAGAGTCTTGCACACACAGCCAGCCCTGGCCCTGATCCAGGTGTGGGGCAAGCAGGTTCAGTCCAGTAGAATCCAAATGTGGAGGGGCTTAGTGTGTGGGGAATCCTGGCATGGGGTGAAAGGGTTCTGTGTGAGGCAACCTGAGTGTGGGTGGCTCAGTGTGGGGATTGGGTTTGGGGGGCATCTGGATGCACAGGGGTTCATTGGAGGGTTGTGGGTGTAGGGAAAATGGGACTCTGCAGTGGGGTCCAGGTGAAAGTGGTTGGGACTTATCAGGGGGGTCTGGGTTTAGGGGTCTGGGTCTCAGTGGGGAGTGATCTGGGTGCAAGGGTGGGGGACCAGATGAGTGGGAGGGGCTCAGCAGGGAGGTCTGGATACAGGGGGCACCTGATGCCAGGGGTGAGGCTTGGCAGGGTGGGGTTCTGGGTGCGTATGGGGTGGTAGGATTGGGCGGATCGGGGAGCAGCTCCTCACACAGTGAGACCTCCTGCCATGGCTGAGGAGTGATGGGGGCAGGAAGCATTGTTGTGGGGTGGGGTGGAGCTTCCTGCAGCTTGGGGAGGTTTCTGGAGCTGGGTCTGATCTGGCCGTGGCTGCTCCTTGCATGGGAAGAGTAGCTGAGCCCGGCGCAGGGTAGAAGCTACCAGACGGGGCATTCCCAGCAGTGATTTAGTGCTCTGCTGGTTGCTCTGGGTGCCCGAAACTGCTGGGGAGGGGCACATGACTGCTCTTGCAGCTTCTCTTTGCTTCCCCATCAGAAAGTAATTTTCTGGGTGCGGGGGGGTGGGACAAAGAAATCTGCAGGGGACATGAATTCTGCACATGCATAGTGGTGCAGAATTCCCCCAGAAGCAGCCTTTTATACTGCTGGCTTTCTTCTCAGAGTTATCCAGCTTGTCAGCTAATGACCTTATTAGCTCATCAGGCTCTCTACAGGTGCAAGTGATCCCTTCTATCCTTCCAAACCCCAAATACCTATGTCCCTCCTACTCTAACTACATCCAAGGCCATAGGTGTTCTAAGTGATCAGGGTGCTGGCTTCCACAGGGCTCAACTTATAGCTGCTAACAGCACCCTGGCAAAGCATACAACTCTTAAATTGCATAAAAGATAGGGACAGCTGAGCACCAGCAAATCTGACCCGTTTGTCTGATTGTAATTCATTTATTGGCAAAGGCCGCCATTTTAAACCTGAGTACTGTGACCCTGGGAGCCCATCAATGCCCACTGGCAGAGAGCCCACAATTCTATAAATCATATCAGCCCTGACACACTCATTATCCCCAACACACTGTTGTCATAATATGTATCTAAAAGGTGTCATGTAAAATATCATGTAAGTAAACTGATGACACGCTGTCCTGAAAACCATTATGTGATGTATGTATGAGCTGAGTAAAAAGCGTTCCAGACTTTTGCTGGAAATATGTTCTTAAAATGAGTTTGGGAGGCAGTACGTACACACAGCCTGCTCTAGACAAAGGAATGTGTATTTACCTGTCTGACCAACTTGATTACTGGCAGAGGACCATGGAAGCACATTTACGTATACAACAATAAACAATGTACACAATAAACATATAAACAGGGCTATCAAGCTTACAAGCAGCAGCTTAGTGAGCACACCAGGGGACAGATTCTTCATCCCAGGAAACCTTGAGGTGGAGACAGTGGATTTTGGGTAATAAAAGGGGATCAAAAAGTCATTTTAATTATCCATCACTTAAAGGGAACAAAGGGAACAGCACCTTTTTGATTCTGTGAACATTGGGTCACCTGGCTGGAGGGCTGGGGGTGCTAGTAACTTGATGTGAGTAAGAAAACGGCTTAGACAAAGATTGTAACTTGTTAAAATTATGTTTTAGTCACTAGAATGTGTGTTTTATTTTGATTTGTTTGTACCCATACCTCTTTTTTTCTTGCTTAATATCACCTAAATCTCTGTTCTTTGTTAATAAATGTACTTTTGTTTTATTACAAAACCATCTCAGTGCTGTGTATTAAAGTGACGTGAGCCTTCAGTTAAGCTAACAGGCTGGTGTGTGCTCTGTCTCTTTGGAGGCAGCAAACCTAATAATTTCTGAGAGTGTCCAGTGAGAGGGACTGGACACGGCAGGGAGACATCTCTGGGGAACTTGGGAATTGGGGTGCACTGATTGTTACCTGTGAGACAAGGTTTAGACTGGCAGTCTTGAAGAGTTTGCTAGGAAGGCAGACAGGGAGGTGTGTCAGGAAGCTGACACACTGCTCAGCAGCAACAAAGCTCTCGCTCTTGCTAAGTCAGAGGGTAACACAGCGGTTCACAGGTCTGGGTATTCTGAGCAGGATGTCACAAGTACCTATAATTAGCCTCCTAATATTTCAGCATTTCCCAAATTCCACTGGGGGAGCTGTGGTTGTCCAGTTCCTATGAAAAATCAGGCCCTCTTTAGGTGCCTAAATATAGATTTAAGAGCTTAACTTTAGGCTTCAGATTTGAAATTTTGAGACAAAGTGTCCACATGCCAAGCTAGTCTAAGAACTTTTGGAAAGGTACATGAAATTAGTCTACTTAAAAATGTCATGGTAGACTGTAAAGCAATTGATACAACATATTACTGAAAAGTCAATGGCCAGCTCAGGAAATGGGATTTTTATTTTTCAAAAAAAATGCATGAGATCCAAATAAAAATTTTATTGGATTTCTTTACTCAATTGGTTGTAAAAATATTTGCATTGTACATTGGTATCTTAATATTATCCATATATCCTGATGTGAAGTTTGGGCTATATACCAAATTATTAGTTGAAAGAGTAGAATGCACCAGCTACATTTTAACAAAGAAAAACAAAAACAAAAAATTCCCTGCATTTATTGAATCTATCTTTGAGATTTCACTTTTGGGACAAGTCTTGTGTTCATGAACTTTACATCTTTCCTGCTGCAACATAGCTGGAGCCCATTTGAATGAACTAAAGCCACTTTATGAATGCCAGAATTGGGCAACACATTCATTCATTTTCATGCTCTTTTGACACTTTGCAGAAATATTAAAGTAAGGGAAAATAGCCCCAAATCAACCACCAAGGTCCTGTAAAATTAAGTTTGTTTGCATACTTTGGCTTTATGATGGTAATTTTTAAAAGAAGATTTACAGAACAAAAGCAACACGAGCTACTGTGCAGCAAGATATACCAGGTTGCAGATAGGTTTTCTTCAGCAATAAATTTAATTCTCACTCAAAAGGTGTTGATGATGGATATGTCATAGGTCAGCACTTCTTGGATATTTGAATGGACAGAGAAATTTAGAAGTATTGAAACTGGAACATTTTAGTGATTTTGATGCCAAATCAAGTATTATATTTAGAAGTATGCAGGGGATGGCTGCATAGGGTTCTGGAAAGGTTTGATATTTAATTAAAGGCCTTGGTAGTTAACCCCCTGTGTTGTTCTACGTTTCTGGGATGAATGTAGGAAATCTTATAACATAAATATTGACCATTTATTTTAATGTAGGAAATCTGTTTGTGAGGAATGACCACAAGCCAAGTAATATCAAACCAGTGGATTTTGGCACTCCGAAGTTGGAAGTATGTCTGATGCATGACTGACAGGTCAAGATTCAAGGGGGGAAATGTACTTTGAAGCAGCACAAAAAATATTGTGTTTCTAGATATTGACATACATCCCTTTTTTTGTAACAATTTTCAAACAGGTCTCAGGGTCACTAAATGCTTCTGATTTTACATGAAAACAGGACAATAAAACAGAATTATCCAATCTGTAACCTTATGAAGAAGCTGCATAAATGATAAATGGTACGGCTGATGTAGAACAGTGGTTCTCAACCAGGGATCCAGGGCCCCCTGGGGGGCCGTGAGCAGGTTTCAGGAGGTCTGCCAAGCATGGCGGGCATTAGACTTGCTAGGGCCCAGGGCAGATAGCTGAAGTCCTGCCACGTGGGACTGGAGCCCGGGGCCCTGAGCCCCACTACCCGGGCTGAAGTCAAAGCCTGAGCAACTTAGCTTCACGGTGCCCCCTATGGTGTGGGGCCCCAGGCAGTTGCCCTGCTTGCTACTCCCTAACACTGGCCCTGGCTTTTATATGCAGAAAAAGAGTTGTTGTGGCACAGCTGGGCCGTGAGTTGGGGCGGCGGGGGGGGGAGTGGGCTCAGAGAGAAAAAGGTTGAGAACCCCTGATGTAGATCACCCCTTTCGTTTTCCTGCTAGAAAAACACAGGGTACCTGCAACTCCCACTGAATTCAATGGGAGCAAAAGATGCTTGCTCAGTATCTTGCTGGATCAGGCCTATGATGTGGTGCATGCAGGAGCACTTTGAAATGACTTTGAAATTTCTCAAGTTCCAGAGACCTTCTTGAATTACTGCGCTAAGACTCAGCATTAAGGTAACTAGCAGCTTTATTGAACGCATTAGGGAGCATCTATAGTTTATAGTACCTCCTAAAACTCCCAAAATCCTGTCACAGCCTGCAGTAGTTCTTATCTATAACTGGGATGGAATATTTGGTTGCAGGCCTCTTCTCCACTTGTTCCAAAATCTCAGTCAAGAATCTAGAAGGAAACTTCTCAGAAAACAATCGTCAGTATTTTAAAATGTTGGAAACCACTATTACACTCTTAAATCCATATTTAGGCCTCTAAATAAATGGCCTGATTTTTTCAAAATTGCTGTGCACCCCATTTTGAAAATGTTGGCCTAAATGAATAATCTGAATGTTGTAGTGTATGTTGTGGATCAATAGCATATCACTTATGTTAAAATGTCCTTCGCCCAGTCAGAGTATACTTTTCCTTTTTTTCAGATCAGAATCAAATTTGCCAAGCCCCCATTTCTGTCTGTTGTCAGGCCAACCTAGACAACTGTAGACAATGTCTGTAATAAAACTGCCTGCTATCAGATGATTATTAACAACAGTATTGGGAAGGACTCTCTATAGCTAGTGCGCGGGCGGGGGAGAGAGACAAATAGAATGAAAGGTGAAAACCAGAACCTAAAATCAGGAGAGTGAAACTCACCACTCCTATGAATGAACAGCATATACAGACCCCACCATTGTGACACTTACACCTGCTCTGAAATTTTCCATCAATTTATTTATTTACCATGAAATGGCCTACTTTTCCAACAAAATTTTTGCAGAAATATTTCATTTTGTTCAAATTTTCCAGTTTCTCAATGGAAAACCAAAATCCCCCAATTTTATTTATTTTAGATATGTGTGTATTTGAAATTTTTTGTCTACCAATGATCAGATTTTAAATAATTTTATTTACTTCAAGAAAAATACTGAGGTTTAAATGTCCAGGATTCAGCACCACAGTGACCTTAAATCCAACCCCAGAAGTGAGGTCACAGTATATCCCAGGACTCTAATTATTACCCCCATTTTATACATGAGGAAACTGGGAACAAAAGAAATTAAATAATTTACCCAAGGGACATACAGCAAGTAGGTGATAGATCTGGGATTAGAATTTAAGTGTTCCTGGCTCCCAGTCCCATACTTATTCCACACTGTCTCTCTCAGTGGGCTGTTAGTGTCAGGAGACTGACATTAATATGTTGGCTTTAGTACTCTTCCTGTTCAACTTTTTATTTTCTTAGCATGTAATAGGTAGTTTCTAAGTATAAACCCTGGTAGAATTCCAGAACTTGAACTCACAGAGGACAGCATGTTTTCCTTTTTGTTAATGCTCCTTTCATAATTCATATAACTGAAAATCCAAATGCAGATGATCCTGTGCGACTCTTGCTTCAATAATACAAGCTATCTTCAGTTGCAGTTTGGTTTATGCAAGTGTGGTTTAAAAATAAACTGATTTTAAAGAGAAACGAAAGAATAAATGTTTTGTGGCACAAGTTCAAACCAGAGTGCTCTACACTCTGAACCTTCTGCACGGTTTTTCAGATGCGTCAAAATGGAGCAGGCTTTTTAATTTAAATCCAGGGATTTAGCAACACTTCCTTCTGAATTTTAATGTATGTTAAAAATAATTGTTTTCCATGACCAGTATTAAACTGTGAGATTTATAAACAAGAGTTTGTTTAGTGGCTCTTCCTCTTGCTTTGTTAGGGGGCTGTAGTTGTGCTATTTCACCTCATTCATCACTAGGGAAATGAGATGCTGTTTATAATTCAGCCTGGGATTTTATTATTATTTTTGGCTCAGTGGCACCTTTGTTATGCTTTCAGCCATGATCCCTATATAATATGCTATGACTGGCTCAATTATTTTTCTTCCAATCTATACCCCCAAATATAAAATACATTAATAAAATATCAGAGGGGTAGCCGTGATAGTCTGGATCTGTAAAAGTGGCAAAGGGTCCTGTAACACCTTATAGACTATCAGACATATTGGAGCATAAGCTTTCATGGGTGAATACCCACTTCGTCGGACACATGTAGTGGAAATTTCCGGAGGCAGGTATAAATATGCAAGCAAGAATTAGGCTAGGGATAACGAGGTTAGTTCAATGAGGGAGGATGAGGCCCTCTTCTAGCAGTTGAGGTATGAACACCAAGGGAAGAGAAACTGCTTTTGTAGTTGGCTAGCCATTCAAAGTCTTTGTTTAATCCTGAGCTGGTGGTGTCAAATTTGCAAATGAACTGAAGCTCAGCAGTTTCTCTTTGAAGTCTGGTCCTGAAGTTTTTTTGCTGCAGGATGGCTACCTTTAAATCTGCTATTGTGTGTCCAGGGAGGTTGAAGTGTTCTCTTACAGGTTTTTGTATCTTGCCGTTCCTAATAACTGATTTGTGTCCATTTATCCTTTTACGTAGGGACTGTCCAGTCTGGCCGATGTACATAGCAGAGGGGCATTGCTGGCACATGATGATGTATATTATATTGGTGGACGCGCAGGTGAATGAACCAATGATGGTGTGGCTGATCTGGTTAGGTCCTATGATGGTGTCGCTGGTGTAGATGTGTGGGCAGAGTTGGCATCGAGGTTTGTTTCATGGATTGGTTCCTGAGTTAGAGTTACTATGGTGCGGTGTGTAGTTGCTGGTGAGAATATGCTTCAGGCTGGCGGGTTGTCTGTGGGCGAGGACTGGCCTGCCTCCCAAGCCCGTGAAAGTGAGGGATCGTTGTCCAGGATGGGTTGTAGATCACTGAGATGCGTTGGAGAGGTTTTAGCTGAGGACTGTATGTGATGGCCAGTGGAGTTCTGTTGGTTTCTTTCTTGGGCTTGTCTTGCAGCAGGAGGCTTCTGGGTACACGTCTGGCTCTGTTGATCTGTTTCCTTATTTCCTCGTATGGGAATCGTAGTTTTGAGAATGCTTGGTGAAGATCTTGTAGATGTTGGTCTCTGTCTGAGGGGTTGAAGCAAATGCGGTTGTACCTCAGTGCTTGGCTGTAGACAATGAATTGTGTGGTGTGTCTGGGATGGAAGCTGGAGGCATGAAGGTAGGCATAGCAGTCGGTGGGTTTTCGGTATAGGGTGATGTTAACGTGACCGTCACTTATTTGCACTGTGGTGTCTAGGAAGTGGACCTCCCATGTAGATTGGTCCAGACTGAGGTTGATGGTGAGGTGGAAGCTATTGAAATCATGGTGGAATTCTTCCAAGGTTTCCTTCCCATGGGTCCAGATGATGAAGATGTCATCAATGTAGCGTAGGTAGAGAAGGGGCGTGAGTAGACGGGAGCTGAGGAAGCGTTGTTCCAGGTCAGCCATAAAAATGTTGGCATATTGTGAGGCCATGCGGGTGCCCATAGCGGTGCCACTGGTCTGGAGATGTATATTGTCACCAAATTTGAAATAATTGTGTGTGAGGATAAAGTCACAGAGCTCAGCAACCAGTTGTGCTATGGCATCATCAGGGATACTGTTCCTGACAGCTTGTATTCCATCTGTGTGTGGAATGTTTGTGTAGAGAGCCTCTACATCCATGGTGGCTAGGATGGTGTTTTCTGGAAGATCACCAATGCATTGTTGTTTTATCAGGAAATCAGTGGTGTCACGGAGATAGCTGGGAGTGCTGGTGGCGTAGGGTCTGAGTAGAGAGTCCACATATCCGGACAGTCCTTCAGTGAGAGTGCCAATGCCCGAGATGATGGGGTGTCCAGGATTTCCGGGTTTGTGGATCTTGGGTAGTAGAATAACCCCGATCGGGGCTCTAAGGGTATGTTGATTTGTTCCTGTGTTAGTGTAGGGAGTGTCCTGAGTAGATGGTGCAGTTTCTTAGTGTATGCCTCCGTGGGATCTGAGGAAAGTGGCCTGTAACATTTGGTATTGGAGAGTTATCTGGCAGACTCCTTTTGGTAGTCAGACCTGTTCATGAACAGCATCACATTTGACAGAGGACACTAAGAGTTTGCTGTATTTTGATATTAATTTTTATCAATTGTTGGATAACGTAGTGAAATGTAGATTTACTATTTGCCCCAATAAAGCCTGACATATCCATTGTTCTCTATTAATGTTAACTGCTAGTACAATACAAGCTTGTGGTATAACTATAGCACCAAATAAATAAAAATTCCAAGAAGTTATTCAAACAATAAAATGAAACCAAAAAAATTGATTAAAGACGTAGTACTGAATCAATGCAATTATAAATGTACGCATCAATCACACTCCACATAACAGAGAAGAATAGCATTTTCTTAATCACAAAAGATGGCTACAGAAAATAGGAATAAGCCATCCAGCAATCCTGCTATTGAGACAATTAGTGGTGAAAAGTCTGTGCTATTCCTGCTGGTAATCCCGCTGCTACGGAAAGCAGTGACGGAAACGGAGTTTGTGGGGGTCTCAGCAAAAATTGATAATTCCTCTGCATGATGACTAGTTCTAATATTACCTCTTCAAATCAAAAACCTAAGAGTAAAAGGAATATGTGCAACACAATACTATACAGGCAGTAAGGCTACTGGCATTCAGGACTGCATCAATATCTCATGCGACATATGCCTCAAATACAAATCAAAACATATGGGGTTAGATCCTCAGCTGATGTCAACTGGTTTAGGTCTATTAATGTCAATGGAGCTATATCAGTTGACACCAGCTGAGGATCTGGCCCTTATTCTCTTCTTAGAAATTAGGATCTATGGGGGAAAAGTGTATGCAAGCCCCTGAAGCATGACAGCCAATGTTACTTTCTACATGAGGTGTTGTATTTGCTTTAGGCCCAAGTGATTGCCAAGTCTCCGAAATATGAGACCCCAGAGTACCCATCAAGAGTGTGGAAAAGAAAAACTTTTGCCAGAAGCATACAGTGTATCGTGTCTGGAGTACAGTGTCCAGTTTAGAGACATTTCAATATAGGGCAGCAAAATAAAAGGAAAAAAGAACAAAATTAGGATTATTTAGTCTTTAAGAAGGAATTGCACTGATCTAAATGACAGCAAAATCTGACTCAGTGTTTGGAACTGGATCTTTGAGAAAAATGTCCATAGATATAACCATCATATATCTCGTCTCTTAGAATTGGGGCTCTGGCTGTTGCAGCATCTGCCACAAAGCTCTTGTGGGGAAAGCAGAAGAAATAGCTTGCTGTGTTGCAGCAATCAATCCTGGATAGGTTTTAACAGTCAATTCAGGTCCTAGGCAACTTTAATTATGTTGATTTATGTTGCCCTCTAACCAGAAGGGAGCGATGGGAGGAATATACAGACACAGAAACAGGTAAAAAGCTGAACATAATTGTATTGCAATAAGTCTAAGACACCTACAGTAACTTCTCCTGGTTCGTCCTTAACATCTCTGGCTCTGCTTGACTCTCCTGGATGTCTAGAGCACTTCCAAACTCTGACTTGCAGACTCCAAAGCATACTCCCCACTCACCATCTTGTGTCCCAGTGTGGTGCTTCTGATTGGCCAGACAGCAGCCAGAATGAGTATCCTCCCACAATGGTCTAGCCTGGAACTATATCACCATTTTAATTTTCCTTCTAGGATATGAATATTGCAAACCTCTGTGTATACAAACACCAGTAATGAACAGATGGTCTCATTCTTCCTCAGCAGTTACAGTTACCTTCCAGCAGCTGGTTACGTAAGGACACAATTACAGAGGAAAGACTAAGGTGACATAGCTCGCTCCAGACTTTGAGGACCGCATTTTTAAAATGTCAAGGTGATTTGTACCTGCCAATAACTTAAACCAAAAATAAAAGAATGATTTGATGAAAGCATGGTCATGAAAGCAAACGGAGAGAATGGGTCAGGCACAAATGAAATAAAATACCGAAATATGTTGAATTTAGTGGACCTCAACTGTAAAGAAACTATATGGATTTTATGTGCTAAAAGTTACAGTACATATTAGTGTTGTTACTGGAAAGGTCCAGTGGTTTATTTGTCATGAAACAAATTCTATACTGATCTTTCTCTCCTCCAGCATTTTTGGTCATTCTGCGTTGTTATGCTTTATTGCAACTTTAATTTAAACATTGCTTCCTTAATTAAAATGTCAAAGCATATTTTCTAGCCCCTAAAATGGTCCTCATTACCCCCCCCCCCCCCCGAGATGTAGACCTTATTTGGAAAGTTAGCAGGTGTTCTTCAGCTGCACAGTGTATTTCATTTTGTTTTATTTCTAAACTATATTTTTGGGTTGACAAAAACAAATAAGCAATTTAGTCTCTTGAATTCTTTTGCTTAGCTTTTCCTTCATATTATTATTGCTCTTTCATCAATGAATATGCCATCTAAAATACAGTGTAGACAATCATGACCCATTCACTACAGGAGACATGATTAGCCAAATTTCATTGCCAAATCTGTTTACTAAGAGCTTGATCCAAAGCCACTGAAGTCAATAGAAAGACCCCTATTTGACTTCAATGGTTTGTACAGTGCTACTGTAATTCGAACAATGAAGACATCATTACTTCTATTATTTAGTATGACAACTGTGTTGATAGTTGTACATTTACTACTTTAAAGTATTTTATTCAACTAAACCATTCACTTTTTCAGATGGCATACATATGTCAAAACTGGCTTGCCATGGTTTCTCATTTAAAATGGCAATTACATATCTCCTAAATTCATGGTTTTGATGGAAGATTAAAGTTTATCCACTGAGCAGGCAGATGACAACTATTTTCCTTGCTTTAAATGTTCTGTAAATAAAAGCTTTAAGTAGGTAGATAGAAAGACAAGTCAGTTGTAAGACACTTTTCAGGGTGGTGTTGGGATGATATAAAATTCTTGCCAGTTGCCCAGCTTAAGTTTCCTATTGGAAATTGTGAAGCTTGCTATGTTCCAGTCACAATGTTTATACTACATACATAAATTTCACATAGTGCTACTAAACTTAATTTTAGAAGCAATATTATCTACCAGCATATTTAGAATGACAAAGGAAATGTTGTGTATAACTGCTACTGCAATAGCCACTCTATAAATAAATAAATGTTCTAGGAAAATAATATCTCTTGCAGTTTCCTTGGTAGGGTAACTGAATTTATACAAATTAAGGTTCTGAAATAAATAAATACATGTAGGTGCAAATATGCCCCTTCCTTTGAAGTAACTGATAATCTCTTGGGAATAGAAACCAGCATGATTCCACTGCACTGGGAAAGGCAGGATTTCAGGAAGCCATGCAAGCGATGTTCACCTCCTACGAATACCAGAACTCAGCTCCATGTCTGATTGCTATACGCAGATCCTAGAAGACGGCTGGAGGCAGAGCCTGGGTTCTGTGCAGGATGAGACTGGAATCCTCCTACTTTTCTTCAGTAGGACTTCTTCTGGGATATGCACCTCCTTCCTGGTGTCACTGAGTTTTATTCTTGAAAAGTAGTGCCCACTGAGTTCTTCTGAACATCACTTCACAGCACTGAACATTTCAGACCATGTGCTTCCAACCACCTTTTTTACTGGACTGGCTGGGAATTGAGGGCACTCAGCATCTACCAGGAACAGTCCTTAGAAAGGATGGCTTTTGGCAGAAGTTGTTCTGTATGTGTGTTGAAAAATTGACTCTGTGTTCATACTACTTAACATATTAATCAATTAATGAAAAAGCATGCAAATATCTTACAATTTTCTGCTGAATTTTTTTTTGCCAGAATGTAAGGATATGATACTGATATTCCTGAATATAATCTTAGTTATCAATGAATACGAGATTGTCCAGTTGCTTTAAGAATAAGTGGATCATGTTATTACTGATTTTTAATCTTGTTGACTTCAAGTGGAAGGAAGGTTGAGGTTTTCCATTATCCGAACTTTATCCTTAAGCTTTCTTCCACATATGAGAACTTGTAGAGTTAGAAGAGTGAATGCTTTCAATATTCATTAGTAAAAGTAATTTGTTAATTTTGCTTAAGAAACAAAAAGGACAAAATGTATCCTGTGTGTAACTCTACTGAAACCAACAGCATTACATCCAGAATGGATGTATCTTTTTGATTACAATAGGCTTACTACCAAGGATCAATTTACCCAAAGTCTTTAAAGACATTATTAAACAAGTATATGTGTATTAATCTTGCATTTTCTTCAGATAAATGAATTGAGTTTAAAGCAGTTTCCATGACACCGTTATTAATCATCCAGCTAGCAACCCACTGTTCCACTGAGATTGATGTGTAAAGTCAGGAACATTAATTTGAATGAGAGAATGAAGCCTTCCTGACTGCAGATGATTGGGAGTATAGTGGGACTTTAAACTTTGTGCCTGCCTAGGATTATTTGGGGTAACAGCCATTATTGCAGACCATATTGCATTTGGGATTTTATGATTATTTAACAATCTGTTATTTCTGCTACTTCTGCAGAGGGAAAGGACACAAACATGGAGATCCCAGCTCTGTCCCAGCTGCTCTTCTATTCTACTTGCAACCCAGTGATGCAGGACTGCAGTACTCTAGCAGAGATCAGCACAAGTGAAAAACTTGCTGGGCCACAAGTAGAATAAAAGGGTATCTGACAACTAAGAATAGAGGAAGGGGCACTGCTGAGGGAGTAACAGGACCACCTTCATATTTGTTTTCTTCAGATTACTCACCTATGGGTGGAGAGACAAAATTACTAGGAAAACTTACAAACCTAGTCACGAGAATGAATGGACCAAATTCTGCTCCTACATACACCCCGAGCAACCCACTGATGTCAAATGGGAAACTATCTGAATTTAAATTGGTATGTTGGAGAGAAACTTAAATTCAGATCGTTTTTGAATAGTACTTAAATGGAACAAGCTTAGTTATTTACATCTAGAACACCAGGGGTAACTCCAGGTTGTTCTACTTCCCTAATTTTCCATGACATGATGAAACAATAATCCAAAAATATATAAGAAAGACAGTTTTATATGCATTATTTTTGGCACATTGGTTTAAAATCACACCATACAAAATGTTACATGAAGGAATCTGACAAATTATGGTCTTCCACTTTGAAAAAAATAATTTTGCTAACTAAAGTACTGTACAATGGATAGCATTACAAAATAGATATGCTGCACTATGAAATTTTCACCTACTCTGGTATTTATGATATTCTTTATACTCAGAATGGGAAACATCAAAGTATATTTAGCAGTTAAAAGTTGCAAATATGTGGCTTTTTAATGGTGCCCACTCTGCATTTTCAGAGTCAACTGTGGTACTCAATAGCTGAAGCTAATTTCTATGCTTACTTCTGGGTCCCTATCCAATGGTTTACAGTAGGTATATCAGCATAGAAACTGTAAGATTACAATGCCTGCAATAAAATTCTGCAAAATAGGGTAGCTTCAGTTTTCAGTAGTTTCTTTGGTTTTGATTCACATGGAACCATATCTGCTGGGGTTTTACTTTGAGTTTTAAGTGGGAACACACTCCAACTCATTCAAATCCACTTCTTCCACCTAGTTTCTTTGTGAAATTGCAGATCACTCCAGGTTTGCTCAGGCCCACTTTCACTTGAAAAGATTTTGCAAAGTTTAGTGAACCTGGGTAAGCTGTCAAGTATGTAATGAAGCCAGGGAAGTTTCCAGTGTCTCGGGGTTTGTCTCATTATGACATAATTCTGAGCCTGGAGGAGCTGGGAAGACTAGACAAGGGGCAACTTGCTGTTCTTTTGGATTTTTCTGAACCCTCTAGAATTTTTTTTTCAAGTTTTCAATGGCACAAACTTTGACAGTTTGCAAAATATTTCCCACCCTTAATCTGAAGGATTGTTTTTTCAAAGGAAATTTTCATCATCATCTTCTATGGACCTCTGTAGCATATTTTAACCAATATAGGTGTCAAAGCACTTTATAAGCATTACTGTAAGTGTCATTAGAAAACTAAGAGCAGATTTTCCATTGCAATGCACTGCATGTAGTCATTTATACAAGGGTAAATTGGATGCAAGGTAAAAACCCAGATTAAGTTTCTTCAAAATTTAACTAAAGCAGTGTTGCATAGTTGTGAATGATTACATTAAGTCACATGATATTCTCCTTCCTAGTTACCTCATTCCCCTGTCTTTGATACAGTCTAGCTCATTCTGTAAGCAGGGATATCTTGCTCTTTTCAATCTCTATTTCACTTTGATATCAACAAATATAATCCAAGTCCTTTCCATGTTAAACCTGCTGTATGACATGATGGAATACTTCTGGAGCAGAAGATACTTCAAACATCAGGCATTTGCACCTGTACAAGCGCTTAGGGAACTCAAATGTAGGGATCCCCTTGGATGGGGATGATGGGTCAATCTGGTGAAAATGCCATTTTAAATTAAATCTACTAAAAACAATTATTGCATTCACATTTGGAAGGAAGTCTTAAAATGTAGGAATCAGGTGTCACTCCCAGATTATTGCTTTATTAGCCTAATGTACAAATGCTCATCTCTGACCCTTCTAGGACTAGCTAGTATTTTAATCTCTTTATTGGTTCCAGGGATACTCTCTCCTCAAGTCAGTCAATTTATTTCCTACCATTTCTTTATCCTGCAAGGAATCCTGCATACACTCTGTGGTACTAATTTTATACTGGAACCCGCATGGATTTCAAAAGGAAAGTCTTGTAGTGTTGCTAATCCTGCAAATAACTCATTTAAATTCCTCTATTATAGCACTTGAGTTTCCTCTTTGAAGGAACTTTCCCTCTTTGAAGGAACTCTTTGAAGAACTCTCTTTTGCACTGCTGTTTCCTGTCCCAGAAAAGCTATTATTTTCCTTTGCAGTACAAGGAAATGTGTCTCACATGGAATATCTTTGTTTCCAAAGCCTGTAATTTGCTTGAAATTCCCCTAGCATAGGCTTTTTATGTACTGTTGTCAGCAGGTGTTGTCAGCAGTGACAAGGGCCAGGTTCAAATAGATAGGTTTCCCTCTGAAAATGAAAAAGCATCATTGGATTGAGCCCCTACCCAGAATTTCTGGGACCTCCAATAGGGAAATGTTCCTTTACCACATCACTTCCCCCTTCCCCATTCACTAAACCCCACTCTCATTTCGGTGTCAGTGGGTAGCACAGTCTCTAAGTCCTGAGGTGCAATCAGGCAGGCTTGTGTCCAGTTCTTGGGAAGTGGTACCTGGTTCTGTCTTGATGCTCCACTACCTAGTCCAGCTATACTGATTTCAGTTTTATTTAGGAGATTTGGTAAGAGGGGCCTTACTAGACCACCCTCAGCATCTTTAGGAAAAGCCTTCTCTGCTTTGCATCCCATCAAAGAGTCCTCTAAATGCCATAGGCTCCTCAGTGGAGGGGAAACAGTAGCATACAGGACCTTTGAGCAAAGTCTTTACCACAAAGTGCTTCTATTTCTCCTGCCCCTTTTCAGTTTAGTTGCACTATCAAACCAATTCTGAGTTTGTAAAACAGTTATGGTGACTCCCAAAATGTCACTGAGGGAATTCTGGATACAAACTTATGCAAATAAAGCACCCTCTGTGGCAGTACTTTCTCCTGTTCACCAAAAGATGGAGGCAGAGAGCTCCTTCCTCTCTAGAGCTTGTCCATCTGTAGTTCTGGGAAAACAGCTTAGGTAGATGAAGCAGCTCTTTGGCTATTCTTCCCCCCATCTACCACCAGATGAAAGCCAAGAGCTCCTTATGCTCTAGAGCTTCGGGCTGTAAGGCTTACACGTGTACACATTTCTTCTCTGCTAGATCTCAGCTGCAATTTTTTGGCACCTTTATGGTATCCTGTGATTGCTTGTCTATATTACAGCCTTTTTGATCTGTAAGACACAATGTTCTCGAAACATTTTATACCAGAGCATCCCCCTAATATGAATGGGTTTTTTATCATTTGACTCCACTATCACATCATATCGATTTTCTTTTCCTCTTCCTTTTCCAATTCTCTGGCTCTGAATTTTCTTTTGCCTTTCACCGGTTTTTCTGCAAACCATTGCAAACTGCAGTCTTTCCAACGGCATTACAATATTGCCTTTGTACAATTTTGACTTGTGTCCCTTTTAAGCCATATTTGTAACAATTCTGTCATTGTGGGATAGACGGATCACGCTGAACCTTATTATACTCTTGAGCTCTTGACTGCTGACCCACATTCCTTTTTAAAGCATTCACTGAGGTCACCTTCTTTTCTATGAGCACCAAGCCTCACGAATCGAACTCTAACCCTTGCAATCTGGAAGAAGTGAAGTTGTTCTGCTAGTAATCATTGTCTTAACTGGGATGAGCTACAATTACCCCATTATTTGATTTGCAATTATATCTTCTGTAAGTGTCCCATAATCACATTTTTAATCTTTTAATTTTGTCTCAAAGGAATCTAGGGACTTTTCGTCTCCGTGAATTGCCTCTCTAAATGCAACCTTCCTTTATGTCAATCACGCTCCTCCCTAAGTCTCTTCCACTGTTTGAAAAAAAAAATCTGCACTTCTGAACCAAACACAATAAGTTATGGGCCAGTTTCTCTTCAGGTTCTACTCTCCAGTAGCTGTAATATAAAAAAGAAAGACCTGTCTCAATTTTACCAGTGCTTGGCTAATATTAATTTGATTTCTAGAAACAAAGAGTCCAGTAGAAGATAAATCCAGGAGTTTGGCTACCCTTACCACCAATGCAGGATTTATAGCTCAGAAATGACTGCACACACATGCACAAAAAATTGTGCCTAGCATCTGCTTTAGGCTAAGCTTGGCGTGGCCAGGATCAGGTTGCAAAAGAGCAGTAGAGCACTGAAGTCTTCAGTATCTAGTACTCTACAGGAGTCCTGTGGCTCTTCCAGCAGCACCAGAAGAACAACCCTGTTGTATGCAGAACTTGCCCTGCAGGAAGTATGGCAATGTAATCATGCAATTTAGGAGGAACTCTACCGTAGCTCTACAACAGGGGTGGAATTAAGAGCAGAATTTGACCCAGAGTCTTCTTGTGAAGAGTCTATAAATCATGCAAAAGCTAAAACTTTTCCTAGGGGGTGTTTTATTTTGTTTGTTTGTTTTGGCATACGTATGTCAACGATTGTGGAATATCATGCAGACACCAAGCTACCAGCCTCCATATATCAGTTAGGCAGAGCAGACACAAATGGGTAAAACCAACTTAATCCAAAGGCCATTTCTTTGAGAAAAAACCATGCCATGTGTATTTTCCTTGACTTAGTCAGCAATAGGTATTGCTGTCAATAGTGTGCGAGCCAGTTTTGCATAAGTTGCTTTCAAAAGAGTATGGTCCATTAAAAGGGCTATTTGTTTCCATTTTGGAGGTAGCTATATAAGCATTCTTTTAATAGTATTTACTTATTAATGAAAAGATACAGTCATCTTAAAATTGACTTTTATATATATATATGTAAAATGTTGCTGGGCAAAGCTAATTTTCAAACATAGAGAAGGCCAAGGGCCAAAACACCTTAGATCCTGGACTTGGAAAATTTGTGTTAACTTATTATTAGCTGCCATAAAATTAGCAACCTGTATTTTCCAGTCTGGCTTCCGAGAAATAGAAATGCTGCCTTGTAGCTGAACAAGTCGCCCGCAAATATATATATATATATATATATATATATATATATATATATATATATATATATATATATATATATATATGCCAATGAAAGTTAGGGGGGATGTTGTTGATCTCCACAATAGCATTGGGATTTACTGAGGATGTGATTAGTTCTTTATATCATGATCCAAAATGCCCAGATCCAGTGCTGGAAGATTTCAGATTTTGATCCGGGTTTTCTTATTTTTAAATTCAAGCTTTTGAGCCTTAAAAAAAAAAAAAAAGAATTGGAACATGGTTGGGGAAACAGAATCTGGCTAGCGCTAAAAAAGGTGTCCTAAGTGCCAATTGAAACAGGGAAAGTTTTTGAAACTTATGTTAAAAACATTTCCTTCCTCATTAAAATTTTTACATTTGTACCAAAGCAAAACACTACTTCTAGAATGGGTTAAAAATTAAATTAGTATCTGTTATTACAGATTGCAGCTTTGTTCCCCAAATCAGTTTTCAGATTAGCTTCAATCAAAGACCCTACACATTCCAAAGACAATATTTTCACTTGTACATTTCTTTAGCAGTTTGCAAAAATGTCTAGACTTATATTTCAAATATACTACTTGCGTTCCAGCTACATGAACAAGCAGAATTTTTTGCTTGTACCAAACATTTTCCAACAAATTAGGCATGTAGGAATGTACAGTGTTCCACACTGACAATAAATATCCCATTCATAACTTCCTAATACAGTAATTACACTAATAATGTATTGCAATCCTTGCTTAATATCAAATTATACACACTGACCCAGAAATAAACACTTCAAATAATTGAAAACAGGCAGAAGAGAAAGCCCCCAAAAGGAATGTGTACTTTTTACACCAACATTAATGTATGTACACAAGCCATTAGAACGGATACCATTAGCAGGTGAAGCTTTATTCACCACCCTAGATACCTGCAGTATCCCCCTATGCTTAGTTAGGGAAACACCTGCAGAAATACTGCAGAGTGGTGAACACAGGTACAGCACAAATGGAACAATGACCTCAGATCCACCAGGATGAAATTCTAGCTCCTACACCATACTGGTAGCTCATTAAGATAGGCCCCTGAAAAGAGAGACAAGGTACTCCTGATATTTTGCATTCTTCACAACCTAGTTTTACCTTACAACCAAGGGGAAGGATGGGGGAGGAGTGGGATGAAGAGCAGCAGGAAGGATTAATCAGACCAAGGGAGCTAAACCAATAGTTATGTGACCTGAGCCCCAGGACTGTCAGGGAGTAGGTTTGCAGATGGGCTTTGTAGAATGTTCTTTGCAGAAAGTGCAGCAGTAATGCGAAGGTGCAAACCCATGGACGCAGTGAGTACTGTGCATGTCTATTAAAGAAATTAAACACTGATCTAAAGCTGATCATCCTGAGTGTCTGTGAAAAGTGAATGGCTTTGGGTTGGTAGGTCAGGATAGCTCTACCCTGACTGGTAGTGTCATTACATCAGAGCTGGGTGAATAATTGATGTTTTGGGGGCACTGGCAAAAGCAATTAAAAAAAAAGTTCATGTCAAACCAAATCCAAAAATTGTGAAAAAAAATGGTGAATGCCAAAAATCCATTGCAGGTCAAATAAAACATGGTTCATTTGACTGAAAATGGATTTTTCCAGGTAGAAGTAGAGGATGATGACTCCCTCTTGTAACCTTTAGCTTAAGGCACACACTTGGGATGTGGGAGCCCTGGATTTAGATACCTCCCCTACCTGATGTGGAGAAGGGATTTGAACTTGAGTCTTCCACATTGTAGGAGAGTGAGTGCCATGGTGTATTTGGAATAGGTCTCTTCTGTTGATGCTGTTCTACTTTAATTAATTAAGTAGTAATTGGAGCAGGGACTGGAATTGGTGAGCACCCTAACTACCAAGCTTAAAGTTGCCCAATGCCTTTCATCATCGTTATGTATTGCCACTGTGAGAAATTCTCATGACCACAAGCCACTAGAAAGCATGTCCTTACCTACAACTCCATTCATTTATTCTTACTGACTCCTTTGTTTCCTGTGTTCTTTCCAAACCTTTCATTTTACAGTTCCTTGTCTCCCACTTGCAGCCTCCCTCCTTCTGTCTATCATTAAGGCATCATATGAGTGCTACCTTCTCAGATAATATATCATACAAACACCAGAACAATCCTCAACTCCTTATTCAAACCACCTCTCTCTCTTCCTTCAGATCCTTCCTTAAACGAGTAGCAATTCTTCTAGTCAATCTCCTTACCCTCTCCTCCTCCCTGAGAGTCTTCACACTGTGTTGTGTATGAACTGTTGTATGTCTTATCTTAGTCTTGTCTCTCTTAGTCCCTGCTCAGGCAAAACTCGCACTGCTATCAGTGGGAGTTATACCTCAGTAAAGTTACAGTGAGGACTGCAGGCCTTGGTGTAATAATAACCAATAAGTGATTATTTAAAGTGAACCATTTGATGGTTTGTTAATAGACAAAATCCAAAAATCAGTCCTGCAAAGCTCAGAAATGGACAGCAGTTTATACAGTATTCATTTAAGCTGAAACATGGTAATGGCAGGAAATTATTCTCTACACATAGAACTGTGTATATTGCTACAATAGGTCAAAATAATATACTCCTCAGCTGGAATTTAAAACTCTTGGGAATGCATCAGGTAGCACAGGTTTCACTGTATAAGGGAGATATCAGTTTTCACAAGTAGGGTGAATATGGAATGTTTACTGTGTACCAATATGGAGAGGGAATATATATATCTCCTAGTAGAAAGAATTTTAACACCACAAAGTACCCTGCCCCTACCCACCCACCATTTCTTTCCAAAGCTTATTAACTTGTTTTGACTTGCTATTTATTTTCTGACATTTATGTGGTTATTGGTGGCTGAAGCACCTCTACAGTAGTGAACAGAAGGAACACACCAAACACATTTTCTGAGTGCGGTTCAAAAAAATTCAAGACTTGTGCAGATTTTTAAAGTATTAGTTACTCTATAATTTCCTTCCTTCCCCCCCATTCCAACCCTTTGTCTAGAATTTATCCATGCCAGACCTAATTTTCAGTAAAGAAAGCATAGAATATGCTATGGGAATAACTGCACAAGAATATAATATATATTGCATGTAATTGGCCAAATATTTAGTGAGTAGCTGAGGATCACTTGCAAAAATATGCAAACATATTGGTCAGTTACTCATGTAAGTAAATACTGTGCAGAAAATTATTCAGTTTGCACATGCAATGAGAGTTCACATACATTTGCTACATACAAAGCTTTACCTCTACATTTACAAAGTGCGGTCCTATAATAACCAGTAATACAGATTTGCGTTCTTTACCTGCAGAGCGCTAACCTTTTTTAAGAAATGTGCTGAGCATGCTCATTTCCCACTGACACATTCAATACCTTGCAGGATTGGTCTCTGGTCAACAGGGACTAATGAGGGCTAAGTCCCACCAGTAATGTGTCAGATAGTTGGTGTAAGAAGAGGCAGCACCACTTACTACCAAAGGGGATTTTTGGTGAGGATGGGAGTGGTCCAACCCCTGAAAGTTAATAAATTCATATAGTTTAAGGCCAGAAGGAATCATTAGAGCATTTCATCTGGCCTGTGTATCACAGGCCATTACATTTCACCCACTTACAGAAGGGTCTAGGCCCAATATAGGGGTCTGACTAAAGCATATCTTCCAGAAAGGCATCCAGTTTTGGTTTGAGGACATCAAGAAATGGGGAATCCACCACTTCCTTTGGTAGTTTGTTCCAATGGTTAGTCACCCTCATTGTTAAAATCAGCCTTTACTTCTAATTTTAATTTGTCTGGGTTCAGCCCTCTGCTGCTGGTTGTCATTAGGTCTTTCTTCACAAGATTAAAGAGACCTTTAGTTCCTGGCATTTCTCCCCGTTCAGGCACAAATCAAAGTCACCTCTCAATTTTCTTTTTGATCAGCTAAGCAGATTGAGCTCTTTCAGTCTGTCACAGGGAGGTATTTTCTCCAGCCCTCAAATAATTGTGGCTCTTTTCTGCACCCTCTTCAGTTTTTCAACGTCCTTTCTAAAATGTGGACATCAGAACCATATACAAATTCCAGTAAAGGTCTCACCACCAATGCCACATACAGGGTAAAAATCACCTCCCCACAACTACTTGTTGCTCCCCTGTTTATACATCCAAGGGTCACATTAGCCCTTTTTGCCACAGCATCACAGTGGATGCTCATGTTAAGTTGCTTGTCCCTAAATTCTTTTCAGAGTCACTGCTTCCCAGGTACAGTCCCCCATTTTTTAGGTATGTCCTGCATTCGTTGCTCCTAGATGTATAACTTCACATTTGGCTGTATTAAAACACATTTAGTTTGAATGGGCCCAGCTTAGCCAAGTGATCCAGGTATATCCAGAGCCAGGGTATGACTGCTCTGTCCTTATTATTTACCTCTCCACCAATCTTTGTTTCAGCTGAACATTTTTATCAGCTGTGATCTTACATTTACTTCAAAATCATTGAGGAAAATGTTGAATGAACATGATGGAAATGTTTAATAGAACTGAAGGTATGTGAGTGCCGTCGAGTGAAATCAGTGAGAGCAGTATGAAGCAGATGTGACTGGTGCTGATACTCTGGCCTCCATACTGCTAATGAGAGGGGACACCTCAGTGTGAATTAATTTATTAAGAATATTTTGATTATCGTCCACAATATTTATGTTTTCTTTTGAAATACCATTTTTTAAAAATAAAACATCCTTTTGTGGATTGTTCTATCACCTCACTGTTTCAGATTCCCTGGTCTTTTCATATATATTGGTACATAGCAGGTTGCACTTAGCAAAACTGGAGTCTTTCTGAATTCTGGGGATGCTTGATGGCCGAAGAATGGGTGAGAAATGTATAACTAGGACTTTACCAGACTTCTGAATTGCTTTCAATGAAATAACACAATGAACCTGAAACAGGATGTTTTTTTAATACTGACTCTACTGTACCAAGTTATCAGAGACTGCAAAGAAAATACAGTTTCATGTGTGGGATTAAAGATCATTTTAAAACTGAAGGGCAAAGGACAGAATTATTTTTGGTTTGTTTCAAGTGACTGGTCTGGGATTAGTGTTTGGAAAAAACTTAATTGGACCAGAACGTTTTTGGTGATCCATAAGAGCTTTTATTTTTAGTTCTGGAAGGTCAAATGCTACTTTTTCTTACAAGAAAACCCACATTATTCTGATAAGTAAGGTTTGCTATTTTATAATCAGGGAGGACTAGAAATACAGTTAGTAGCACTTAGAAGCCAAGAAGCCCAGCTATCAATTGATATAACACTTTCATATAGCCCCTATGATTTGAGGGCCATTAGAGTTCCCCGCCCCCCCTCACCTTGATACAGCCAGGGGAAAAACTAGAATGTTTGGCACACTGAAGCCCTCAAATCCTCCTCCCGCACCCTTCCCCAACCTCTCCAGGAATGAGGGGATTAAAACAGTCAGTGGCCCCTTGGTCCTACAGTATTTTCTGGCACTGGTCCAAGGCTGAATGTAGCAAGTCTTTGACAAGTGTAATTTTCACCTCTAATAGAAGTTTAATCTAAACTCAGCATTTTCTATCACGAAGAGGTCTAGTTCACAGGGATTTCTGTGAATGTTTTATTTTGGACTCATGAAAGGATGAGTGCGTCAGAGGAATTACAAAGAATACTCCATGTTACACAACATGGGGATGGGAAGGGTTATTGGAATAAAAAAGTTCATGACTCCCTAGGTGACTGTAAATTAGGACCTTTCAAACTGAAATGTGTCCTGTAGGACCCCAAAATTCAAACTATTTCCCCTAATGAGAAGGGGACTGCTATTGCTACTAGCCAGCAATCATCTGATGTGTGATTCTATTTTTTTCTTTGATGTATGTGCATTAAGTTATATAAATGTAGAATATCCCTGAATAACATGAGAAAAAAATCCCTTATATTGCTGTTATTTGCCTCTAGTATAGCTAGTTAGTTATTTAATAGCACTTTAGAAAGAAAACTATACAATTGATATATTTCTTTCATGTTCCACATTCTTGATGTAAATAGTTCAGAGCAAGGTTATGTCATTATCAGTCACTAAGAGGAAGGATCCAATTTCAATCCAAACCAAAAACAAAACAAACAAACAAAAAGGTTAAAATATTCAAAGGGAACAAGAAAGCAGGGGAAAGTGTGTGGAGAGGAACATAAGAACATAAGAATGGGCATACTGGGTCAGACCAAAGGTCCATCCAGCCCAGTATCCTGTCTACTGACAGTGGCCAATGCCAGGTGCCCCAGAGGGAGTGAACCTAACAGGTGATGATCAGTGATCTCTCTCCTGCCATCCATCTCCACCCTCTGACAAACAGAGGCTAGGGACACCATTCCTTACCCATCCTGGCTAATAGCCATTAATGGACTTAACCTCCATGAATTTATCCAGTTCTCTTTTAAACCCTGTTATAGTCCGAGCCTTCACAACCTCCTCAGGCAAGGAGTTCCACAGGTTGACCATTTGCTGTGTGAAGAACTTCCTTTTATTTGTTTTAAACCTGCAGCCCATTAATTTCATTTGGTGGCCCCTAGTTCTTATATTATGGGAACAAGTAAATAACTTTTCCTTATTCACTTTCTCCACATCACTCATGATTTTATATACCTCTATCATATCCCCCCTCAGTCTCCTCTTTTCCAAGCTGAAAAGTCCTAGCCTCTTTAATCTCTCCTCATATGGGACCCGTTCCAAACCCCTAATCATTTTAGTTGCCCTTTTCTGAACCTTTTCTAATGCCAGTATATCTTTTTTGAGATGAGGGGACCACATCTGTATGCAGTATTCAAGATGTGGGCATACCATGGATTCATATAAGGGCAATAAGATATTCTCCATCTTATTCTCTATCCCTTTTTTAATGATTCCTAACATCCCGTTTGCTTTTTTGACTGCTGCTGCACACTGCATGGACGTCTTCAGAGAACTATCCATGATGACTCCAAGATCTTTCTCCTATTAGTTGTAGCTAAATTATCCCCTGTCATATTGTAAGTATAGTTGGGGTTATTTTTTCCAATGTGCATTACTTTACATTTATCCACATTACATTTCACTTGCCATTTTGTTGCCCAGTCACTTAGTTTTGTGAGATCTTTTTGAAGTTCTTCACAGTCTGCTTTGGTCTTAACTATCTTGAGCAGTTTAGTATCATCCACAAACTTTGCCACCTCACTGTTTACCCCTTTCTCCACATCATTTATGAATAAGGTGAATAGGATTGGTCCTAGGACTGACCCTTGGGGATCCCCACTAGTTACCCCTCTCCATTCTGAAAATTTACCATTTATTCCTACTCTTTGTTCCCTGTCTTTTAACCAGTTCTCAATCCATGAAAGGATCTTCCCTCTTATCCCATGACAACTTAACTTATGTAAGAGCCTTTGGTGAGGGACCTTGTCAAAGGCTTTCTGGAAATCTAAGTACACTATGTCCATTGGATCCCCCTTGGTCCACATGTTTGTTGACCCCTTCAAAGAACTCTAATAGATTAGTAAGACATGATCTCCCTTTACAGAAACCATGTTGACTTTTGCCCAACAATTTATGTTCTTCTATGTGTCTGACTATTTTATTCTTTACTATTGTTTCAACTAATTTGCCCGGTACTGACGTTAGACTTACCGATCTGTAATTGCCAGGATCACCTTTAGAGCCCTTCTTAAATATTGGCGTTACACTAGCTATCTTCCAATCATTGGGTACAGAAGCTGATTTAAAGGAAAGGTGACAAACCATAGTTAATAGTTCCACAATTTCACATTTGAGTTCTTTCAGAACTCTTGGGTGAATGCCATCTGGTCCCGATGACTTATTACTGTTAAGTTTCTCAATTAATTCCAAAACCTCCTCTAGTGATACTTCAATTTCTGACAATTCCTCAGATTTGTCACCTACAAAAGATGGCTCAGGTTTGGGAATCTCCCTAACATCCTCATCTGTGAAGACTGAAATAAAGAATTCATTTAGTTTCTCCGCGATGACTTTATCGTCTTTAAGTGTTCCTTTTGTATCTCGATTGTCCAGGGACCCCACTGGTTGTTCCTGCTTCTGATGTACTTAAAAAACATTTTGTTATTACCTTTGAGTTTTTGGCTAGCTGTTCTTCAAACTCCTTTTTGGCTTTTCTTATTACATTTTTACACTTAATTTGGCAGTGTTTATGCTCCTTTCTATTTACCTCATTAGGATTTGACTTCCACTTTTTAAAAGATGCCTTTTTATCTCTCACTGCTTCTTTTACATGGTTGTTAAGCCATGGTGTCTCTTTTTTTAGTTCTTTTACTATGTTTTTTAATTTGGGGTATACATTTAAGTTGAGCCTCTATTATGCTGTCTTTGAAAAGTGTCTGTGCAGCTTGCAGGGATTTCACTCTAGTCACTGTACCTTTTAATTTCTGTTTAACTAACCTCCTCATTTTTGCATAGTTCCCCTTTCCAAAATTAAATAGGAGATAGCAAATAGTAAAGCTAATGCAGCAATTCTGCAGCTAGAGGTGAATTTGTGGTCCATCTTGGTGTAGATTAGGTTAGGAACAAGGCAGCTTTATTTTCAATACTGCCAACATTAATCCAGCATGGGTGGCCATTCTGGAGAGTTAAAAACATGTTTTTGTACTGGCGCATGTATCCTATCCTTATAGTCAGGTACACTAAACTAGCTTGTATAATGTTGTTCCAAAAATATGACGCATAGACATTTGTTTCTGTAGAACTGCTTCAGTGTTACAAATTTTTCATGCATTTTCAATGTTCAACGGTTGAACAAGTCTGCTTTTTGGATTTTTGTTGTGGGGTTTGGTGATTAAAGTGTTAATATTTGTAACCTTTATGAATATGGATAAAGGGGGCTTAATTTGCCTCCTCTACCAAAGTAAGTCAGGAGTAACTATACTGAAGTCAATGGAGTTATACAGCTGAAAATTAGTACAAGTCAAAGGAGAATCACATCCAAATTTCACGAATGTTCACAAACTCCCGCCACCCCTAATTTTTGTACAAGACACTTTTACAAACAAGGTACTTAGAAAATTTGTATGGTTTCTTCCCCTTTGGTTGTGCAAAATGAAAGGGAATGGGGAATCTGAGGTCATACATTTTTACTCACAGTATAGCTCACAGGAGAGCAGAAATTAAAGAAGTAGGGGAAAGTCAAGGTAATGATGATTTATGAGGGTGTGTCACAGTTCCCACAGAGGCTGAAATCCACCTGTCACCTTCTAGAAACACCATTAGGTTCATGCAAGTCAGAAAGGGGTTACCACAGACCAACCACTAATGGAAATTGAATGCATTATTCATTGTGAGCCTGATCCAAAGCCCAGTGAAGTCAATGGAAGTCTTTCCTTTGCCTTCAGAGGGTTTTGTATCTAGCCCTAACTTATGTAGCTGGGACCAGTTTATAAAGAAGAAAACAAAATAGGTTAGCAGCAACTGGAGCTCTGTGCATTTGTAGAAATTGGATATGAGCTAGACCCATTATGTCATCTAATCGACACCTATAATAGGGTAGGCTTCTTACTACATTTTCTAGTGCTTTGTTCTAGCCTAGTTTAAAATGCCAAAAACAATAGGGCTTCCACTACTTCCCTTGAGAGACGGTTCCACAGTGTAATACAGTTTACTGATAGGAATTTATTCCTTCTTAATTTCATCAAATTACTTATTTCTCCTTATGCCACCATAAACAATTTCTCTCTATCCTAGGAGTGAAATCCCAGCCCCACGGAAATGATGGGAGTTTTGTCTTTGACTTCAGTGGGGCCAGCATTTCATCCTTGGTTTTACATGCTTGAGATACTTTTAAAAAGTTACTATCAGTTATCAGTCAGCTAGGTGCTACCTGTTTATCTATTTTAATCAATTGCTGAAGAACGGATACAAAAGCTATGAGAATTGAAATTTTAAGTCAGAGCAACTAATGGGAAAGGCAGAAACATCCATCCAATTCCCTGTCCTGTTGTCACGTGATTAAACAAGTGAGCAAGAAAGGACCACCTTGCAGGTAAAGGCATAAGAAGGTGCTGGCCCTTCATTAGAAACTCTCTCTCTCTCTCACACACACATACCTCAGAGCATAAAATTCAACCCTATGCTAAGGGATTGTACAATGCCCGGGCACCACTTATATACCTCTTAAGCCCTTACAATAGCACAAAGAAAGATGGGTTAAAAAGAAAAAAATTAAAAGTGGAAGAGAAGAGAAGAGAAGAGAAGAGAAGAGAAGAGAAGAGAAGAGAAGAGAAGGAGAAACTAAGTCCCAAATTTTCCTCTTCATGGCCCTAATCCTGCTCCATTAAAGTTAATGGGAGCTTCTCCATTGGCTTCAGTAAGCATAGAATCAAGCCCCGGTACAGGAGCAAAGGAAGAAGAAGCAAGTTACAGAAAGGGAAGGCAGGTTTTCTTCCCCTTTTAAGTCCCCAAAGTCTCCTCCACTGTCTTTCTCCTTTCTCTGCTCCTATCCTCAAACATTTGGTTCTAAACATTTATAAAAAATAGAAGCAGAAAAAAAGAGAGAAGTCACTTGTTTTTTAAGGTTTCACTTGTGACACCTGCACTTCCTACTTGCCTACTCCTTATTGGGGTCACACTGAGTACCCTGTATTGCTGATCATATAGGTAGGATTTATACTCAGACCATGTAACATTGTAAGTTGAATTTAGTGTTGGACATTCACTACCACCACTCACCCAATGCACACTCTTCAATTTACTATGTGAACATTTACAAAACCACCGTAAAATTGTTTACATAGGTGAAATCCTCTTCTGTGTTGAGGGCCTAAGTGGTTCATAAGCCTTCTTCTAATCATCACCATTAGTCCTTAATGCTTTTCTCACAGTCTGTTCTTTTTCTAGGCTTTCAGACAAGAAGTTCTACCATCAAGAAACAAGGATTACATGAGATAACACAAAGTAAATGGAGATTTCCTTAACATCTGCTGATCAAACTCTTTCCTAGATGATGATGATGCCCTAGAAGAGCAGAACATCTATGTCAGAAGAACTTCTTGGTTATATCTTAAAAATAGGCTGCTTTGGAATTGAAATTCAGTAAAACTCAGATCCATGATCATGTTTTCAAATCTTTTGTTAAGACTAAAGACTAATGAGAACTTTTATATAAACATCTGGATAAACTCAGAAATCACTTGCATAATGACAGGTTTCAGAGTAACAGCCGTGTTAGTCTGTATTCGCAAAAAGAAAAGGAGTACTTGTGGCACCTTAGAGACTAACCAATTTATTTGAGCATGAGCTTTCGTGAGCTACAGCTCACTTCATCCGATGAGCTGTAGCTCACGAAAGCTCATGCTCAGATAAATTGGTTAGTCTCTAAGGTGCCACAAGTACTCCTTTTCTTTTTTCAGAAATCACTGAAGACCTACTGTATTCAGCTTTTGTTTTTTCTTTATTACTGCTAAGTCATTCTAAGAGAGCTTCATGTAAAATGAGTATATCTGATCTATTTCCTTTGAGTACTTCCCAATTGCTAGAGCCAAGCAAATCTGGAAATTTAAAATTTGGCAGAAAAAAAGCTAAATATGCCACCATTCAATATTATGATGCAAACAGATAAAGTTACACAAAACTTGGTAGACCAGCTTGCCAATTTATAATCACTGCCAACCACAATAAGTAAAAACTAACCATATGCCAATATGCCAAGGTATACAGATGAAGGTATTACAAGGTTTCTATTCAATATTTTTATATGAGTCATCTCTACCCTTGTCCCTATATAAACAACTCATTTTTTCAGACCATGAAGAACTTTAAATTCAGGCAATTGAATTGGTCAGGCAGTCATTGGCTTGGGAATGCAATATTTTGTGTTTTGTTTGTAGACCTGTTTATGCTGTGTGACACTTTTGCTGACAGTAGTTATTTTTTCTCTACCCACTTTTTAATTAAGTTGAGTGAAACTGATTGAAAAGTGACATTGTGAAGTTACATATTTGTTATCTCCCTATATCACAATCACTATTTGTTTGTGCTGCAGTAGTGCCTAGTGGGATCTAAAGGTCCCAACCAAGTTCAGGGCTCCTCTGTACAAACAGAGTGAGAGACATGAAGACAAGACAGCCAAAGGCTGGGAGAGTAAACAGAGGTAGCAACTATCTGAAGATCATATAGCAGGTTAGAGGTAGACTCTAGGATGAGACCCCAGCTCTCCTGACTCCCAGCCCAGTCTGCTACTCTCTACCTCCCAGGTGGGTGCCCTAACCAGTGGGCTACAGAGTCATTCTTACTGTCATTCTCTGGCCCAATGACTGCTCCAGTGTGGGGCGGGGTGGGGAGGGGGGAGAGGAGAGAGAGAGAAAAAATGAGAATGACTCATTTGGAGTCGAGGACACAGCATCCTGCAGGAGGAGCTTTACACTTTTCAAAAATGGCCAACTATCTGTTAGTGCTACATTAGCAGCCTGAGACCCCAATCAAGGCCCCCCAATATGCTAGATACTGTACAAGCTTGTAGTAAAGGGACAGACCTGGCCATAACGTTAGCAGTGACCATTATTTAGAAACAAACAAACAAACAAACAAACAAAAAAACACTAAAGCTTTACTTAAGGAGTTCTCATTCTCAGGCTACTCTCATCTTCCAGAATAGTCAGCTCTATATACAGTTTTAAATCTACCCTTAACAACAAGTTGAATTTCAATTTAACTATGTTCTAAAACACTGAAGCCTTTGGACATTCTTACCTCACAGACCCAACCCAATGGTCCCCCTGAAGAACTTTCTTGACTACCTTTTCCAGCTTTTTAAAAATATTCTAGATATATCAATGGGCAACATTAACAACAATAGAAAAGAACGAAATTAAAACAGAGCATTAATCTTCAAGTTTTTACAGTGCACCCAAGAGGGAATTGCAGCTGTTTCTATATCTTGAAGTCCCTCTGAATACTGGTAGCAGTGAAAACTTCTTTTTTCATCATGCCCCCAACATGAGACTTTAGTCATAGTCTGAAATATTGAATCTTCCCTGGACATAATGGAAGTCAATAGGCAGATTTCAATTGATTTAATGGAAGCTGCATCAGGTCCCCCAAAAAGATTCCAGCCAAGAAGTGTGTATTTCAAGAATTACAATGAAATGCATTTCAGTCTAACAGATTTTCGTCATGGTCTATAAGAGTTCTTTCCAACGCTGACATACAAGTATGTTTTTATATGAAGTTAGGATGTAGAGTAAAACCCATGTAACCTTGAATTTTAAATATCCCCAATTAACATTAATTTGTTAAAGCTAAGAATGCAGTAAACCAAACCTAGTTTTCAGGTTCAAGCCTCTAGTCTGGTTACAGACAATTTATTTTACTAGAGGATGCTGGATGACACTTTGCACGATAGAACCAAATTTTAAAGAGAAATTTGATGGCTTAAGCAAACAGGCAAACAATTATCATTGACATCAGTACTACAATGATATTCACATGCATAGATGGAATGGGGTTTCAATGAGTGATCAGTCCACTGCCAACAGAATGAAGTCTAGTTTTATTACCCTTTAACCTAACAATACCCTTTTGATGGCAATTCAAGCACTCCTGCAATTTATATAGGCTACTCCTTTTATAGCCTCTTATAATACTCATTAACATTAAACCTATCTATTACTATAGTCACATTTCCACCACCCTCTTTACTGGCTCTTTACATTACCCCTTATATAAATTTACACCCACACCAGTGGACTTCCTATGCTATCAAAAAGATAGCATTTTACCAAAATATTCCAAATACATTAATTTAAAACCTCTGCTAAAAATCAGTTATAATCAAAAGATAGCCTGGGTCATGATCTTGCTACATTCAATTTTCCCATCTTACTACCTCCAACTTATCGTTAACTTTTGCTCACACTAACTTATTCAATTTCTCCTACTCCTCTGCACTACATAACTGAGGATAAAGCTCAGTTTCTACTTACACTTGAACATAATTCTACATAACATAACTAAACAACCATCCTATAGGCTACACACATCACCAAGATAAATGATCTTTTGTGTATTTTTTATGAAAACATTCACCCAGTACCAGCCTTAGGGCAAGGTGATCTGGGCGCCTGCCCGGGGCCTCATAGTCAGGGGGCACTGTGGTGCAGCAGAGGCAAGAGGCTCACGCTTCCCTTTGCTGCCTACAGAGTGCAGCCCGGCGCAGCAGGAGCATCTGTCTTGCCTGTTGGGAGAGGAGGCCCCCTGCTTGCTACTCCACATGGTTTCCAAGCCCGGCTCCAAGTCCCGCCTCTGCACTCTGTGAGCCTGCAGGCGCTTCCCCCGCTCCCTCCCCCCGGGACAGTCTGAGCCTGGTCATTCCTTCTTCCATGTGCAGCCTGAATGAAAAGCGATGCCACCCAATGGAAAACAAGTGTGGGATTTGGTCGGCCTGGGAGCTGGCAGTTGCCATCATCTTCTGGGTTGGGAGGGGAAGGAAACTAAAACTGAAGGACAAAGAGACCAGTAAGTCTGGGGATCCTGACCCTCTGTTCCAGCTCCTGGGGGGTGTCTCCCTGTGCCCCCAGCTCCCAGGTTCCCAGTTCCCAAGCCCCCCATTCTCTCCAGTTACCAGGGTGTCCTCCACATCTTCAAGGTCCCCCACCCACAAACCACACTCTGACCCTCCAGTTCCCCACACTTTTTGTTGCTCGCTTTTTGTTGCTTTTCCCAAAGGGAGGTGTCAGTGCAGGGAGTTGTGGATATTTTGGCAGCGAACCTTCCACCATCACCACCCTCCCTAGATACCTTCAGTGCACTGGAGCATATACATTTTAACCTCCCCCAATAGCCCACCTTCCCTGGGACTGAGACACTTGAATATTGGGGATACTCAGTATTGGGGTGGGGAGAGATCTGCCCTTCTGGAGCCCCCATATCACCTCCCCCCCACCCTGCATCCCCACACCAGTGAGACTCTCTATACTCAAGTTCCCTCCCCCCTTTCTGGGGCTCTCAGTTCACTATGCTGCTCTGCCACCATTACCCTCTGGTGCCCTCCTGTCACTGTGCCTCTCCTTGGGCTGCTGACCCTCTGGAGCTCTGGCAGAGAAGCTAGCTGCTGTGTTGAGTGGGAGAGTTTGGGAGGTGCAGGAGAGGTACCACTGTGCCCCAGTGCCTGCTCACCCTATCAAAGTGCGGAAGACCACCTACTACATTGTCTTGGCTGTCCTGCTCAACGACCAGATGCGGGGTCCCTGTAGCACTGGCTGGGAGAGTCAAAGTGACTGTTGTGGGGTTTCCTATGATGCCCATCACCATGGCATCAAGATGTGAGGCACTGTAGGGAAGAACTGGCCCTACAGGTGGGTGACATGGTCAGGGGCGTGCCATGATTAAGAGGCAAGAAGTAGGGTGGGCCTGGAGTGCAAGGTCACAGAAGGGAGCTCGGGGCAATGGGGGGAGAGGCAGCAGGTGCTGGGACAATGGGTGTGAGGTGGGGAGCCAGGGAGGCAGCTGGAGACAGGGGCACCAAAATACAAGGTTGCCCAGAGTGCTGTATTCCCTATGGCCAGCCCTGCACCATTCAGAAGGTAAAGTGTAGGAATGAAAAAAAAATGAAGAATGATATATTTTTATTTTAGTTTGAATCAAAGTGGTGACATTTATTTTACTAGCTCACTTTTCTAGAGCGTCTTTTCTTTAGGGTAAAAAGTAATGAAATCTAGTTTAGTGTTCCTCTCTAGGATAAGGAATTAAGTTGACATTACAAATTACGAAGCAAAATTACCAGTACACAGATATATAAGACATCTTTTCTGTCCCGGGGGGAGGAAGAGACACAACTTTAGCAGCAAAGTTTAGCACATTTCTACACTTGAAACCCCTTTTGATTAGGAATTAGGAGCAGCATAAAAGGAACCCAAGGATCTGAAAGAAATCTTAACCCCAGTCCCAATGTCATCTTCCCAGAGCATTTGACATGCCTTGCATATTCCTTGGCCTGTCTACCCCCGACACTGGCAGCAAAAATGACTCAGTAACCATTGTTTGTCCCCAGGCCACTTACCCATTCAAGGGGTTTGGGAGGTGCAGTTAACTTGCCATTCTTTTTAACTTTAAAATGCAGTGGTTTGTTGTAGTTCTATTTTACAGAGGGTGAGGATCAATGATAAAGCATGCAGCATCTGCAACCCACTCTCAGTGTTGTGAACAGTTCATATCTAGAAGTTGATGAGCCTTTTGAGGTGTGGCTGGTTCTTCCAGCTCAAGCAGTCAAGGTTCATGCATTGAGATCTAGAGGTTCCAGATTCAATCCCCTGTACTTCTGGGGGAGTTCTGCGCCATGCAGAATTTTGTAGAAATTAATGTTGGGTGTGCAGAATTTCCTTTTCCCCCTACAGAAATAGGCTGCAGAGATGGTGCCTACCACTAGGGGCTGCTGGACCCAACAGAGCCCAGCTTGCAAATAAAAGACAAGGATTGGGGGGAGGAAGGGAGGGAACTGAAGGGTTCCCAGCAGCTGCAGTTTTTAGCATGCCCTGAAGGAAGGAGACGGCAATGTGCAGGAAACACCATGCAAGCCCAGGACCCAGCATCAGGCTGTTCCTCCATCTGGATCCCTGGGCTCTAGAAGGGTAGGGTCTGTGAGTGTCTGGGCTGGGGGTGAGGCCCCTGGCTGGATTCAGGGTTGTCAGAGAAGCAGGAACTGGGTTGTTTCTTTAACTCTCTACTTCTGGGGGAATTTTGTGCGTGTCTTAATTGTTACAGGTTTCAGAGTGGTAGCTGTGTTAGTCTGTACAGCAAAAACAATGAGGAGTCCTTGTGGTACCTTAGAGAATAACAAATTTATTTGGGCATAAGCTTTAGTGGGCTAAACCCCGCTTCATCAGATGCATGGAGTGAAAAATACAGTAAGCAGAAAAAAATATATATATATAGCACATGAAAAGATGGGAGTTGCCTTACCAAGTTGGGGGGTCAGTGCTAACAAGCCAATTCAATTAAGGTGAAAGTGGCCTACTTTCAACAGTTGAGTAGAAGGGGTGACTACCAAGGGAGGGAAAATTACTTTTGTAGTTCTAATGAGGCCAATGCAATCAAGGTGGTACATTTCCAACAGTTGACAAGAAGGTGTGAGTATCAGCGGAGGGAAAATTATTTTTTGTAGTGACCCATCCACTCCCAGTCTTTATTCAGGCCTAATTTGATGGTGTCCAGTTTCCAAATTAATTCCCGTTCTGCAGTTTCTCATTGTTTTTGAAGTTTTTTTGTTGAAGAATTGCCACTTTTAAGTCTGTAATCAAGTGTCCAGGGAGGTTGAAGTGTTCTCCTACTGGTTTTTGAATGTTACAATTCTTGACGTCTGATTTGTGTCCATTTATTCTTTTGCGTAGAGACTGTCCAGTTTGGCCAATGTACATGGCAGAGGAGCATTGCTGGCACATGATGTCATAGACCACATTGTTACAGACAAACTTGCTGACAGGTATTTTGAAATAAATTACCAAAATAATTGGAACTGGCATGATTATATAGTGTTATTTTGACAAATAAAATTTGCAGAATTTTAAAACACTGTGCGCACTGTCCCCCAGGAGTAACTGCTGATAACCCACCTGGCAATGAGGCAATACACAAAGTATCTGTTCACTAATGGCATCCCTTCTTTGTCCTACCCCTTGAATTTCTGCAGAAACCCTATTTAACATGGTTTGGATAGCAGTGGCAGTGTCTATCTGTGCAAGAAAGGGCATGACAAGCAATGTATGTCACTTCCTTGTCTCATGTCACAGAATTAGTCAGCATAGCCTCCTGTCACACCATGCCGCAGAGGAAAGGCAAGGGCCCATATCGCTCAGGCCTAGCCTACACCGAAAAACTTAGGTCAACTTAGCTACATAGCTCAGGGGTATGAGAGATGTAATTAACTACATCTCTTAGGGGAGCTTAAGTTGTAGACACTGCTAGACCTCTCTAATGCCTCTTAGGAAGGTGGATTTACTGCAGCAACACAGCAAGAATGCAAGGTTCTTACCCCTTCTGTCACGCTACTAAATGTCTACACTACAGCAACGCCTGTGCTGCTGTAGCGTTTCTAGGGTGGACGTACTGTCACGGGGCCGGCTCACCACATGGCACCTCCTGCTGATTGTGCTGGGATTAGCTCTTTTGGAGCACCAGGGCTCCTTTTACTAGCAGTTTCTCACTCTCCGTTACTTCCTCCTCCACCTCAGTCTCCAACCTCTGGACACATGTCGCTCCTGGACCGCAGCATCCTCTTCAGGACACGGCCCTCCAACTGTGCCCCAGCCCGCTGTGTCCCCACTTTCAGGGAACAGGCAGTCCTCAGTCCCTCCACTTGCCTCAGTGGCCAACTACAGTCTCAAGTCTAGCCCCTGGCTTCAGGGGCAAACTGCAGTCTGGATTTAGGCCACTCTCCTGACTGGCAAGTAGAGGTAAAGGGAGGGGGGACCCAGGCCCACCCACTACTCTTGGTCCCAGCCCAGGGACCCTATAGCTGGTGCCACTTACTGCCCTGCTTCCTATTCCTGCTGCCTACTTTCCTTGGGCCACTTCCCCTGTAGCTCTAGCACCTTCCCTGCCCTTGCGTCAGGGACTCAGTCTGGCCATGGTCAGCCAAGAGCTCCCCTATTGCTCGCTACCATGCCCAGCACTGCAGTATCTCCAATGCTCCTTAGCAGCCAGATCTTCCCCCTTGCCCTCCAGGGAGGGACTGCCCCTTACCGTCCTGAGCAGCCCTTTATATATGGGCTGCTCCAGCAAGCCTTCTCCTGATAGGCTGGGTTCTGCGCAGCCTCTCCAAGGCTGCCTTAATCCTTCCTCTGCCTGTGTGGGGCAGCCGCCCCACCACACATACCCTTAATGTAGTCATTTCCCAATGTCTCTGTTGTTATTTGTGTTAGTTTTAATCTTTATCTGATGGTAGAAAATGTCCAACCTCAAACATTTTTCACTATAAAAAAAGTTTTACAAGCATTTGGAAAATTTCATACTTGTGTTTAATTTTTTTTAATTGAATATTTTAAATACCGAATTCATTTTTTTCTGGTTGAGAGAACTTTCTACCAGGTTAATTTTTAGGGACATTTTATGACATTTTGCCCTTTCCGGTTATAATGTACTGTATTAGTCAATTCTCACTAGACAACAGTAGAAGAAACCCAAAAGAAGTTGAGTTCTAAGTTGCTGCAGAAAAAGACATGACTTAACAATGCAATACAAGTATTTTAAAAAGAGTTAATGACTCCTGTTTTTGTGCTCAACTCTTTTATTGTTCACTCATCCTTCCATCCCATTTGTTTCTTCCACCTACTGTATGCTGTCCAGCATGTACATTCATTGTCAGATCTGAGAGGCAGGGATAATAAATACAAGCTTGCAGTATGAAAAAAAAAAGTAGCATTGTACCTTCAGATACATTTTATACAGGTCAACAGATGCCTGTTGTACTTGTCTCTTGGAAATAAATATAACTAAGGCCAGTTATGTTAGGCAAATGGCTACATCATCTCTATCAGAGAATGTTAATGTACCACCAGGAATGTATAGGAAAATTGTACTCAATTAAGTTTTCCAGGGATTCTGAGCCACCCATCTACCCAGCACTGTGTTCTCTGGAAAAAGAGGTATTATTTCTGGCATGGAATTGCCACATGACATCACTCTCAAGTTAATATACTTTTCTGACCAAAACATTTTAGTAGCAAGGATGCTTGCTGACTGAACATCTGAATTCAGTACTTGGGTAGAAGAGCTGTATTAGTGGACAACCGAATCAGTGATAATTTCAGAGGTGGACAAGAAAGGTCCTAGAAAGAAAGATTTTCTGCTTCTTAATATACATTCAGAGGTAGTAAAGGACCAGGGTTGGTCACACAAGGGTGAAGGTGAGTTCAAATATAATGTAGCATATCCTTCCGAAAATAGAGATGATTTAAGAGTCACAGGGAAATAGAGGACATACCACCTCCAGATTTAAAACTACTGAGATTCTAAGCTATGAAAGATTAGGCCTGCTCTGTACCTGCAGGTGAGAATGCCAATGAAAACCCAAGGAATTGCAGAAAATGGTTTTAGTGGCTCTGGGGGTATGAACATATTGCAGACACCTGCAGCTGGCCCTCAGGCTTATCGGGTGATAGCTCATAGGCTAAAGGGCTGTTTAACTGCAGTGTAGATTTCTGGGCTAGACCTGGAGTCTGGGTTATAGGACCCTGGGAGTGTCCCAGAGCTCAAGCTGCAGTCCAAGCCTGGTAGTCTACACTGCAGTTAAACAGCCTCACAGCCCAAATCAGCTGGCATGGGCCAGCCATGGGTTTTTATTTGCCACCTAGGGTATGCCTACACTGCAGTCAACTTCCTTATTGACTTGGAGAGCAGTGTCGTAGTATTGGAAGTGCTGGCTTTCAGCTGAGACATATAGCTGAGGTCATTTCCTCTTGTGATCCTCTAAGCTGAAGTGGTGCTTATTGCAAGGAAAAGAGTATTAGCCCCATTACCCTGGCTGGATGCCACATTTGGTAATAGTTGTATTTTACCTTCTTAAATTACGCGTTGTTTCCAAGGTGTATGCATAGGTGTAGCTTTAATCTCGCTAGTTTGGGTAACAATAGCAGTGAAGGCATGACCACACAGACTTCTCCTCAGGCAGCTAGCCTGGGAGCCTGAGTACATACTCGAGTTGCTAGCCCACAGTGAAACCCTGCTGCCACGTCTACACTACTATTGTTACCGATGCTACAGTCACTGCAGGCCCAGAGCAATGGCTGAACACGGCATACCCTAGCAGCCCAACAAACTCCTCCCACCTGCTGCAGATACAACTGCCATGGCTTAGGCCAGGGAGCATTGACCATAAGCTGAAGTTTATGGTCATATGATCCACAACTGTACAAAATAGTTCATTATACAATAAGCATAAAAGATCACACACAGAGTTTAAGAACAATTGCAGCTGTGGTGTGTGTATATTACAAATAGGATTTTGTTTGCTGTATATAATGCACCTTTGCCTGCTCTGTGTAGAAGTAAGATGCCATTTGAGAGGTAGAGCTGATCCAGCAGGTTATAGAGGTAACTTACACTATGTCTCCTCCCCCAACTGCTCTGTGGAGACTTAACTTTTGTCTTTGTGTCTTAGTTTCTCATAATGTAACATAAATCAGACTGAAGCCATAGGATTGCTTATGGGAAAGTACCATCTCCTCAGACATCAGAAAAAGGAAACTGGAATTAACCACAGCAGTACTTACCAGCTCCAGGCAGCAGACACTTGCAAAATGGCTCTGGGGTCTGCATGTGTTTGGCTCTGCCAAATTTAAAAGGGCCAGCTCCAGAAAGAAATGCTGAGTTTAAAAAAATTTAATTTTTTTTTAAAAAAAAATCTATAATTCTGCACTGGAGGACATTAAGTAGGGATCAGGAAGTCAACAAGGAATATGCTTCTGCCTGGGGTGCACTGTACACACCACCACTGTATCACCTTGATGTTTGTGTATGAAAATATAGCATTTACAGATAGGATACAGTACTTTTCCACAGTTTCTAGCTGTCTTAAGACTTCCTCTAGCTCCATCACTGTTGGATGTTAAGTACTGACTGGAACTGTTGTGTAGTGCTACTGTGCCCAGTTAAACAGCTCTGGAGTTTCACCGGACTGGCAGCTGATCCTTAGTGATGGGTGAAGTGGTACCTGAATACAGATTTGGCAAAGACCATTGGGTTACATTATATAAGTGTAAAATATTATATTCTTCTAAAGCATGAAAAGTGGTAACAGAGTAACCCCGGAGGCATAAATAGGTTTTTGTTTTTATTTGCAGTGGAAAAGTAACAGAAGCTGAAAATAAAATACGGTTCCTGGATAGTCAGCCTACTGTATGCAGAGGATGGGGAAACTGAATGAAGTCCATTCACAGGAGCTAAAGTTGGCCACAGGAGCAGCTGACATTGGAACCTTACTAGAGAGACTATGTTGTTGTGAGTTTACTGACTGCTTCTCAAACAGCCGAAATAAACAGAGCATTGGGTTTTAATTTTAGGGTATATTTGCACCCTATTAAACTAGAGACTCCAAATGACGTCTGTCGAAAGTAACTCCTGGCACCATCTCTTTTTTTTTTTTTTTTTTTTTTAACACCTGGTTGATAAAGGATGATTCGGCACTAAAGAGGCACACAGTGCAGTATGTGTTATCCTCTGAGTCATCAGCAGCAAGCAGTACTTTCAGAGGCTAGTATAGTAGTTTTACCTACTCTAAAAATCACATTTAAGAATAATTACTTTTAAAAACAACAGATGCTCTGCATTTCCTGATAGCAGCCTGGATAACTATTGGATGGGAAATGGGCTTTACTTCTCAGGCAACCACACTCTTGTAGTGTGTATTATTTTGATTGGCTTTCTGTAATAAATAGGACAGATGGAATGTGGCCATCCAACACTCATACTAATAAAGCCATGATAGGACACAACACTCCCATGTATATAATGCTCTGAAACCTGTTTTGAGCAAGAGATGGAGTAAAATAGTTTGCTTAATAGATATGACCTTCTAATAAAGTGGGGCCTTCTAATAAAGACATACTCAGTTGTGGGCTATATCAGATAGTCTCCTCAGAAGTTAGGTTCCCTGAGCAAATAATTTGCCATGAGCCATTTACTAAAAGCATTTGTCTATTAATAACGTGTCCACAAGTTGGTTGACATTTCCTTGGCTTTGTCACTATTCAAATATAGTTCGTAATGATTTGCTGACTATTGCCCCTTATGGATTGAGGATAAGTAGTTCAATCCGTATTCAGTTCCTGATAGTCTAAAGCAGGGGTGGCTCCGGAGCCACATGTGGCTCTTCAGAAGTTAATATGCGGCTCCCATGCGGCACTGATTCTGGGGCTGGAGCTACAGGTGCCAAATTTCCAATGTGCCAGGAGGTGTTCACTGCTCAACCCCTCGCTCTGCCACAGGCCCTGGCCCCTCCCTTGAGCCTGCCGTGCCCTCCCTCCTCCCCTGCCCTGAGAGCCTCCTGCACGGCACTAAACAGCTGATTAGGAGGTGCGGGGAGGGAGGGCTGCCAGTGGGTGGGAGACTCTGGGAGCCGGGGCAGGCGGGGGGTGCTGATGGGAGGCTGCTGACGTATTACTGTGGCTCTTTGGAAATGTACACTGGTAAATTCTGGCTCCTTCTCAGGCTCAGGTTGGCCACCCCTGCTCTAAAATAAAGCTATGTTGGTTCATTATGATTATTCATATATGTCACATGGTATTTTCTCTGACTGAATAGAGTCTTTATAATCCGGACAAGGGCTTGAAGAGGTCAGTGGGCTTTGAGTGTCCCAGAAGGAGATAGTAGTTTAAGTAGCAGTAATATATACTTACTGTTGCTGCCCTGGAGAACAATATATTAAAGATCCATATGGAATGGAGCAGGGCTGTTTCCATCCTGCACACAGAGAGGAAAATTTCACCCCTGGGTAAAGTGTTAGTTCAGTGTCAATGCAGACTGAAAATAGAGCTTCATTACATGCATTACTTAGGCCCCACCTTTTACTGGCCTTTTGCATATTGACAAACTTCCTCTTGAAGGGGGCAGGAGTCCTGAGGAAATAATGGTATAAGATCATTAACATTATCTTAATGCATATGCACAAGGGAGCAGAGTTAAGGTTATGAAAGCAACTTTCTCATTTCCTGTCTTTTGAGTGTTTCACTTTGCAACTTCAACATTCCTTTAATATATGTTGAATTTAATTGAATATATGTCATTGGAATGCTGGCACACAGTAAAAACACATACTTAGAGCACATCAGTTTTTTTTCAGACAGGTTATTTCTTTCTCTAAAGAGACAGGATGTTCAGAATCCTGGGAGAGTAACCAAAATTGTTGGAATTTTTTTGGCAGCTGAAGCCACAAGCTGTACCTGTCATTAACCTTTCAGAAACCCAAACTGTAATGATAGAACAATGTGCAACCCAGTTATGGGGTAGTACTTCAAATCATAAATCTTTATAAATGCTTTTTATCATGATGGGACAAACCTAGAGCATAATTTCTGTCATCAGTACTCTGGCCACCTCTCTGCTTCCTTCATTTGTTACAGGCCGTCTGCACATGCCTTGGTCAACCAATGGTGCAAAAGGTAGGATAATAGCCTTTGAAAAAGATTATTATGATGCCCCACCAGACCATCAGTAGAGTGGTCCTTAGGCTGTGGAACATTCTGCCTCATAACAAACTCTTATTTCTCAGCTTCCCCCTCCCCCACTAATTTTGTGTCTTTTCATCTACTTCAAAAGAAACCATAATTGGATCGGGAACTATCTATTCCAATATTAAAAACTATACACATAATTTTACTTTCAATTGAGAAGCAAAGAATCCAACACATAAATTTTACTATCTTGGCATCTATTCAACAATATATTTTTAAAATTTCAAAGTTTGTGAAAGAAATACGACTTACTTAGCAGTATTAAGAAAAATAGTGGAAGAGTGCTTTTTAGGATGCTTGCAGCCCTGCCTGAAGCCTATAATATCTCACTAAAGAGTCCTAGAAGTCTCTGCAGAATTGTATTGTAAAACAAGAAACACATTTTTATAGCCATATCGCTTAAAATACAGCAAATTAATAATTGTCGGAAAAAGGTGATAGGCTGGAGTAATGGCATGGATTTTATTACACAAACTTACTATCCCAAGTAAATTCCCAGTCCTGAAAATCCTGCTCAGGCAAAGCTGTTGTCTGAATGGAGTTTTTCCTTTGTAAGGATTATATTATTGAGCTCTCATATTGACACCATACAAATATATTGGTTCTTAGTTTTGTTTTTTAATTCCCTACAGGTAAACAGATATGGGGCCATACAATGCAATATTCACATGTAGTTATTAAAAGCATGAACTCTCTTACAACTGAAAAGCATGAGCTTTACTAGACCAACATTTTCTGTGGGTAGGAAATCTTTTACTTTTGAAAAATAAATATTTCTTTAAATCACACATTAGATGTTTGACCACAGTTTTGTGAACAGCACATCTGTTCCTATGTCCCACAGTGACGCATCATGTGGTGATATGTCCCATCTGTTTATGGGATGTAGGCCATGTTACAACAGCAAGACATCATATTTAACATGATAGGGAATTCTTAGAGGTATATTTGTCTCTCAGTATAGACAGAATCATAGAATATCAGGGTTGGAAGGGACCTCAGGAGGTCATCTAGTCCAACCCCCTGCTCAAAGCAGGACCTATCCCCAACTAAATCATCCCAGCCAGGGCTTTGTCAAGCCTGACCTTAAAAACCTTTAAGAAAGGAGATTCCTTAGGTAACGCATTCCAGTGTTTCACCACCCTCCTAGTGAAAAAGTTTTTCCTAACATCCAACCTAAACTTCCCCCACTGCAACTTGAGACCATTACTCCTCATTCTGGCATCTGCTACCACTGAGAACAGTCTAGATCCATCCTCTTTGGAACCCCCTTTCAGGTAGTTGAAAGCAGCTATCAAATCCCCCCTCATTCTTCTCTTCTGCAGACTGAACAATCCCAGTTCCCTCAGCCTCTCCTCATAAGTCGTGTTCCAGTCCCCTAATCATTTTTGTTGCCCTCCGCTGGAGGTTTTCCAATTTTTCCACATCCTTCTTGTAGTGTGGGGCCCAAAACTGGACACAGTACTCCAGATGAGGCCTCACCAATGTCGAATAGAGGGGAATGATCACGTCCCTCGATCTGCTGGCAAAAACTGACAGAACTGGATGTGATAGCTAGGTTTATATGCATGCAACAAGAAAGGAATGGACATTCATTTTTTAAAAAAGGGTTGTTATGCCTGGTTAAGGAGTTCAGAATGCGGCCCTGTACTAGTTACTTCATTTCTTTAATGATAGTACAGCAAGTGGAAAACACCTACTTATAGGAGGGCATTTGTCTCTCTATAGTTATTGAAGCTAGCTTTCCATTATATGTCTGATTCAGATGCCCACAACCGTCTAACTTTGCCGAGAATAAGCAGTCTGCTTGAGGTTTTCCATATGTGATCTGATGCTGGAATTATTTGCTTATTGGTATTCTATTGAAGATACTGCAGTTTTAAAAAAATGAGAAATTTGTGACTTCTTGGAAACATTCCCAATTTTTTGCCTCCGAAATAATATTGGCCTAAAAAATCACAGTATTTGTATCCTGTCAGCTTCTGAGAGGACTAGTGCCATTAGAAGGTTTAGGAGAATTTGCTGTGTTACTAGTTTAGGGCTAGGAACCGGCCCATTCAAAATTACGATTACACTTACCAAAAAAATCAATTTTTGGAAACAGAAATGAACAGTTAAGCTCAGCCAAACAAATTTAACTCTGCCCCCACACCAGCCAAAATTAACAAAAAACCCTACACCTGAACACCATACAAAATCTCTCATCAATTTCTCTTCTACTTGAAAGAACAAATCACAAATAAAATGCACACTACAGTGCAATTCACACAAATCTAAAGAAACAGGCACAGACGTGCTCACTTTACCAGCAGAGGTGGGTGGCCATAAACTGAGAATTTAAACATTTATAACTTTTTATGACTGCAGCTGTCCAAGGATCTGTACGTGCAGTTCTCTTAAATCATGTATAGCCTCCTGAATGTGCTGGATACACCTTGCTGCGGTAGCTGAAGTGGAATGCAATGAACTTTTGATAGCTGTAGCTACATGTTTCAGTCTTCACTATGTACATAAATTAGCATCCTGTTAGACACAGTTGATAGAAAACTTAAAGTCCTTAGGTGAAAAGACCATAGTCAGGAGAAAAAAGCCTTGGAATATAAAGTGTAATATGCTAAACTACTAACACATTGTGAGATTAAGCATTGGCAACTATTGTATTACATATAGATATGTCTTTACTATGAACACAATCCAGCCCTTGTAGAGTTTGGTACATTACTAACACATGACTTCAGCTCCTCTGAAACCCTTGTTCATGATTTAACAGTTTCCCTTTCTAGCTATTGCAATTCTATCATGTAGTCTCTGCATTCCTACTGTCTAAATTTTAGCAGTCAAGATCAGAAGCACACTCCAAGAAGTGGAATCATCTTACTTCTGTCCTAAATCAACTTTATTATAGTCCACTGAATTTGTGACAAATCTTCTCGCCGATGGATACTCAAAAATAAATTCTCACCATATACAAATCTAACTTCAAGTTTTCATCTTCATTTGATGCTTCATAATAGCTTCAACTGTTACAGTCCACCTCACTTTACAATATGGAAGTCTGATTCATGGTTGTTTTGTTTAACCTTTAGTGCCACAGACATATTCTCCAAAAGGAAGATATATTACAGAGGGAGCTTCCTTTAAAAATAAATGTATCATTGGCCCATGCAGCTAAACAAAATTTGGGAACTTGAAGTGTTGTTTCCACTAGGCTGAGAAATCAGTGATACAAGGCAGATACATTATTGGTATAATCTTGTTTATTTACAAATATGCACATGGAATCCTGTTTCCCTGAACACAGTAGATGCAAACAGCAGCAGGAAGTGTCCTTGCTCAGAAATCCCCAAGTGTGCCAGTCCAGTGAGCTCTGTGCCAAGAAAGCTCTGTCTCCCTGCTTCCTGCCCAGAAGACCTAGCAAGCTAAATAAAGCTATGTCTGCACTTACAGCAGCTAGAGTACATACTATGGCATGCCCCACCAGCATAGATATCAATAGCAATGAAGCCTGAGGCACTGCTTAGGTGAGTAGAGTAGACACACACACACACACACACACCAGAACCGTAGGGTATATACCCTACTGGCTCACTACATGCCCAAGTTGTGCCTCTCACATCTACACTGCTATTTTATGCAGTACAGTGTCCCACTGCCTCCCTGCTGCCAGAGCCTTTCCCTGCTGCATGTAACTACACACCACAGCGTGTACACAGTCCGCTTTTCATTGTGGCATGTAGCGACACATACCCTACCCACCACCTCCAGCATAGACAAGGCCTAAGGGTGAATGACAGGCTTCATTTGTTGACTTGTAAATCTCTAAATGCACTACAATCCACCTATTTGAAATATCTGCGATTGGTTTCTTTTCCTTCCTGCACTTCTCAAATCAATAGTTGCTGTTATCAGCTTACTTTAAGTCAGTGAGCAAACATGCCTTTGCAACAGAAACCCCAACAATATGTAATGGGTTATATTAGAGATCTTAACCACCCCTACTTCAACCTCTCTTTAAAGAGGTAGTACAGGCTGCTTTATTTTGCATGTGCAGTGACATTTGAGGAATCTTTGAGGATTGTGTCTTTTTATCTGTGTCCCATTCGTAGGTGCTAGAACTAGATGTGCTGGGGGTGCTGCCACACCCTATGGCTTGCAGTGGTTTCCATTGTATTCTGGATTTACAGTTTGGTTCAATGACTCAGCATCCCCAGTATGAAAATTGTTCCCGCACCTCTGGTCCTATTGCATTTTTAATTGCTACACAGTGACCTCAAGTATTCAGCAGGAGGTGTTTTAATACACATTGTGGATTATCTTTATGTGTCACCACAAATAGCTTCAGATAAACTTGAAATATATAGTCATTGAAAAAATGGAACACTATGGTTAAGAGCGTAAGCATGCAATAATCCGAAATTTCAAAGTTATGGTTCCCTCAGCAGCTGTAACAAATCCAGAACGAGTTACAGTTTCTTCAGGAGTCATCCCCTTATACATATGTAGTATTTTATGTCACTATAAACTGTATCTTGTTTGATTTATTCTTCATGGATATATATTTAATGTGCTGAGTTAATGTTGCTGTGGGAACCATAATTTGGTTGAGAAGGTTCTGACTTGGATTCTTTAAATTCTCATCCCTAACATTGTATTAACATTTCTTTGCATTGAATGCCTTTGCTTTTAAAAAGTGTGAGTAATTGCACATAAAATGTACAAACATCCTGGGTCTGATTTGTGTGCATGCAACATTCAAATGATTAAAAAAAAAAAAAGAGTAAATCCAGCTAAAAGGAAAAAGCTTGCTTGATTGCAAATGGATATAAATGCATGCAGTCATTTATTTCAATGTGCATCATGAGAGTCAAGTGTGGCAGTGTGCATATATCTACTGTACTGCAACAGGGTTTATCGAAATGATCACACATTAAACTAAACATAATAAATTTCAATCCAAAGGGTAACCTTTTCCAGAGAGTTATAAGTCTGAAAATAGCTGTTTAGAATGAAGATACCACCTAAACCATAACTATAGTATATAAGAGTATAACTCTTACGAAGGCTCCATCTTGCCATAGCACTGCTGTGTTCCTGAAAGTTCAGGGGACAGGGAAATAGAAGAACAGGATTACCAGGACACGTTAATAAAATCCTTAGTCCAACAACATTGCTAGTGGAAATTAATGAAAGAAGTGAAAGATTCAGGTGGAACAGATGCTAGCAAGTGATTTGGAATAGCCTGAGGGGTCTGCAGAGTCTCAAGTTGCCAGCCAGCTGGGAAAGTGCTCTCAGATACAATTTTCAGAGTAGCAGCCGTGTTAGTCTGTATTCGCAAAAAGAAAAGGAGTACTTGTGGCACCTTAGAGACTAACAAATTTATTTGAGCATAAGCTTTCGTGAGCTACAGCTCACTTCATCGGATGCATTCATTTTCAGCCTCACAGAGATTCCTGGACTTTACTGTATTTTGTTTAGAGTCCACAGTACCAAAGTTTGAGGAGTGACCAGGGAGCCAGGGCTTGTGGAGGTGCCAGGCTCCTGCTCAGTTGGGTTAGAATCCAGACAAATTCCTGGAGGTCTACCAGGTTGGGTGTGGACTTTGCAGCTTATTTCATGGAGAGCAAACTCCTACTCTCAATGGGATGATACTGGAAGTGCAATCTTGGCAAGATGATTCTGGCAGAAACTTCTTCCCCTTGGGATTTTTTTATTGTTTTCTCTGCAGCAGAAGTTGATCCAGGCCCATGGCGGGGGGTTTGGAACCATCTTATAGATTTTATGAGAAGTTATATTCCTGTGTAGAAATCTATAGACATCATTTGATATTACATTAGCTTTTTTAGAGTAACACTTTCTATAGGAACAGAGTGGTTTTATCCCTATTAAATTCTACAGGTCCTTTCTATAAGAAAATTTCTAGATGAGACGATCCAAGCTTTTCCAGTGACAGCACAAATGTTGTTATACTGGGGGGGGAGGCGGGGAAGGAGGTTGGGGGAGAAAAGAAAGGATATATACACAAAGATCCTCTTAGTTAGCCTACAGTATATAAGGCATGAATTTGACCCAACTCTCTAATTGAGTGGAATTATAGCAGGGATTAATGTGGTCCAGTGTGATAACTGGATCTCTCTGTAATAGGAAGCTTTTAGTTAGGGGCTGTAAAAGAAAAATATATTTAACTGTTCTTTGTGTACCTCAGTCAGCAAAGCATATCACCATATACTTAGGGTGCTTGAAGTGATTTTCTGAATCAGGCTCGGTTTATGCACATGCTTAAAATTCAGCACATACTTCAGAGCTTTGCTGAATTTGTGCCTTTATAGCCATTTTTTTTTTTAATGAAGTTTGCTGTTTCAGAGTGCAGGGTCCTTATACAACTCACATTGCCTTTCATGTGAGTCTTTCCAGAGGCTTCAAAGGGAGCGAGACTGGGCCCCCAAGGAAGATCAACAGTATTAATACAATGGTGTCCTCCCCTCAGAATTGCTTGCTAGGCACCCAGGGACAGTGTGTTCAGATGATGTAATGCTTCTGGCACATTTGATTAAGTGATTTGCCACTTAATAGCATGATGGGCAGAATTTAGTAAGCACTGCTCAGAACTCGTCTTTGCATCTCAGAGAAGATTCCTGCTTCAATTCTCCCGATTCATGCAATTCAGATAACGTCCTCTTAAAGCAATTATTTTTCTAATTTACTTTTAGATTCTCACATGCTTCAAAACATAGCACTGAATAAATATTACCCAATGCCTTTATTAAAAACAAATATCTCATGCCCTGGCAACTTACAGCTAATGTACAACAAGAAAAATCATTTGGACAATATTTTTATGGGAAAATGCAACACAAAGTTTGTAGCTACTGTGCATGATAGTGCCTCGAGTTACTGCATGGCAGTTCCTCGAGTGGAATAAGAGTTAAATTTTTAGGCAGGATACAATGAAAGTTCCTCCCAAAGTTATATTCTATCACTTGTGTGCACACAAAGAATGCAAGTCAGTTTTATGAGAGTGCAACTATTTTTAAATTTTTGGCCTGTAAGGCCATGTTATCTAGTGATTAATTCATAATCTGGGAACCAGGACTGGTCCTAGATTTACAACTGACTTGCTGGGTGATCTTGCCCCCCAACCCCAATCACCCAAACCTCTTCATGGTTCAATTTTCCTACATGTTGTGAAGTCAAATTTAAGTTTGTAAAGAGCTTTGAGATCTTTTAGATAAAAGGTGTTCAGTACGTTCGAAGTATTGCTGTCTTTCTATTTGTACTGTATTACCTTAGTGAGACAAATGATGTGACCCTAGCTTATATAAATGTGACCCAGCAGAGTCTGGCCTGAAAACATTAAGGAATTTGTATTAGTCTCATATCTGCTGTATTTTAGAGTTTACTTACAATCCTCAGCCAAGTATGTTTATATCAGATTGTTTTAGGAGCTTTTAATCTTCTTTTTCCTAAAAAAAGGCAGATAAATCAAGAGCAGTCATTGAATTAAGCACATACTTCCCATTACTGAGGTCAATGACCAGAGTTACTATAGAATAAATCCTTTTTAAAATGTACTCCGAGTTAGAGCTGCCTCAGTCTGCGACTATCCGCTCTCATAGGTATGTAAACACATGGGCATGCCTGCATCATGATCTCACTGCTGTACAGATCAGAGACCTGGCACTATATCACAAGTTAGAAAACAAAGTGGACAGCTTCCAGAATGGGCATGCTCATTAGCAGATAAGATAGAGGCAGTAACAGCTGACAGGGAACTTAAAAATTAGATACGATATATTTTTAAAACTGATCTTCTCTTTGTAGGTGCACTTGAATTTACCAAAAACTTTAAAAGTTGTAGTTGACTCCTTATTTTATTGTAAGACTACTTAGACATTGGTTCATTCTGATTAGCAGCAAGTATTGTAAGGCTCCAATCCTAAATCCATTGAAGTCACTGGCATACTTCCCATTGACTTCACTGAGGGCAGGATGACAAGCCGTAGGAGAGATTACTTTAAGTTTTTTGGAGCCTGTGATGGGTTTTCCCAGGGTGCAACCTGACTGTGGGATCGCTGAGCCCTTTGTCCCGCCAACCTGAACTCCGTCTCATACTGTGATGCTGTTGGCAAGCTACAAATCTCTGACAGGCACTACACTTACACAAACCTCCACAGGCAGGGACACACCTAACTGAGGTACATGAATGATTCTCCCAGCCACTCATGAACCAACAATAGAGAGGCTCCAACCAATTCCCCCCAGCTCCCCAGCCTTGCACCTCAGAACTGTACAGTCCTGCCCTGGCCAGAAGCCTGGTCAGTGTAAGTTCATTACCCAGTCTACCACTCCCCTGATGTGGGGAGGACACACACCAGCCTTTGTAAACTGAGCTAAGATTTTTCAAGTACTTCAACCAAAACACAGTTTTAGGTAAAATATAAAACAGGTTTACTAAGTACAGAAAAATAGATTTTAAGTGATTATAAGTAGCAAGCATAGAGAATAAAGTTGGTTACCTAAGAAATAAAATAAATTTGCGGTCTAAGTTCTATTAACTAAACTGGATTTGAATAAAGCAGTGTCTCATCCTGACAGATGGTTTAGTTCAATATACAGGCTGGGACACTCCTCTAGCCTGGTTCGAAGTCTTTGTGCTCCAGACAAAGGTGTTGCATTGTGGGGGGAGTGAGGCCAAGATATGTCACTTCCCCTCTTTATAATTTCTTCCAGCTTGCTGGAAAGATCTTTTGCTTGTGACGTGGGAGTCCAATCCCATTGGTCAAGCAGTCTCCATTGTCTACGCGCTCTCTGAGAAGTCTCCATTGTATACAGTTCCTGGGATAGTGGATTCTCTTTAATGGGCCATCAGCATGTCTGGCAACTCCACTGTTGTATCTGAAAAGCTGGTTGTGGTGTTCCCAACCTCACAATTTATTTCAGTAACACACGCATACAAAACTTCATAACTTCACATACAATGATAGCACATATAATCCAACAGGATATTAATGTTCAACAGATCAAGACTTTTAAAATGATAACTCACAAGGCATGTTTTGTATAAAACATCTCATAATTAGGTCAGTGGTGAATATGGGGGTTTCAGGGTACTGCTTTGAGGTACAGAGTACCTCATAAGTCACTGGCAAACTTCCCATTGACTTCATTGAGGGAAGGATGACAAGCTGTAGGAGAGATTACTTTTGCTGAGGCCCATATAGCTTGCTTGAAACAGCTGTTTAATATTCACAACTTTCAACAGCATCTCATGACAGCAAGAGAGCACATTTACCCCCATGTGTCATGGCTGTTCCACATCCCTTCATGAAGTTAGCAGTGTAAATGAATCCTATATATGTCAGAATTGTTTTAAAACAGTCCTTTGTTTAAACTGGTTTCCAGGGAAAGTGGCATTTTCCCTGTTAGCCAAGCCTCTTTGACAGAACTACTGCCTCTGAATTTTCTCCCTTTTATTTTAAAACTTTTAAACTCACAATTGAAAGAAAGAAATCTATCAAAATGCCCCAGTTCGTTTCCATATATAAATCAAAAATGCAGAAAACTGTTCTGTATATTTATAGGGTCTAACTTTGAGATGTACTGAGCATCCACAACTCCCACTGAGGATAACTCTGAGGATTTGACCCAAAGTCATTATCCAGACCCTTAACAGACTTACAAGAAAGGAACAAAAGGAGCCTTTTGTGAGAGTAAAACTGCCGTTAGCATTACTCAGGTTGTAGTAGTATGAACATTTCAGTTTGATTCTCCGGCTGGTTGTGTGGGACGCCTGCATGGTAAGGAGCCTCTGTTGTTTAAAACACCAAGTAGAATGTAATGCATTCCAACCCCCCCTTTTTTTTTTTTACAGTGAGCTATTTACATACAGTAAGATAAGCATTTTTATACACATTTCTCAAAAGAGGGGGATGACTCTAGCAGATCACCAGTGCAGAAAAACAATGTTGAAAAATGCCAGGGAAATGCATGCTCCCACTAAGTGCATTCCAACTCAAAACAGGATGAAGCCACATATGCTTCTGTTTTACCAAATGCCTCATGCCCAATCAGACCACTGAAATATAAAAGGAAAACAAAAGACTACCCCTCAATATTACCCTCCCAAACAAAACACCAAAAAACACTGTTTACTTTGCCATAAGAAATCTCACTTCATTTGAGATCCTCATTCTGCATCTCTTTCATAAATCTGGAAGTCTTAGAAACAACTGAAGTGTCACCTTTCCCTAGAGGGAAAAAACAAAAAACATGAAGGTTTGGACATGAGCAGATGAAATCAAAATAATGGCAGTAAGGAATACAAATGGGAAGCACCGAGTGGAGTGGGGGCATGGCTAAGGTAACTGGGCATGTGCTAATTCAGTTCATCGCCATTCTAGCCTCTACCAGTTGGGCTTTATGCAGAACTTAAAGCTGCCTCCCTCGGGGAGAAATGCTGAAGAAGAATAGGAGACATAAATGTATTAGCCTCCCAGCTGACACAGGGAGGTGCCATTTCAGCTTTCCTGTGTTCTGTAAAAGTGAATCTGACCTCAAGTCTTGCTTTTTCATCACTAGAACGAGTGGGGGAAAGACTGTGTCTACTGAACACTTGTGTACCAGAGTGAAAACAGTGCACATTTGGTCTCATAAGAAACCCCTGAAAGCGTGGGACATCTATTCCATGAAAATAGAAATGGTGTTTCCTTCTTAAAGAGATGCCAAATCCTTTATATGGAACACACTAATGATAACAGTAAGTTCCATGGACCAATAGCTGGGTTTTAAAATAATGTATGGAAGGTCATAATTACTTGTGGATTAACATTAGCTATAGGTCAGTTCATGCAAGGCAGCTTTCTCCATGACTACAAACAGCTGCCAGCTCTCTCTGAGTCCAGGCCAGATCTGCACACCCACTGCTCTCCATTCAGCTACTGGATGAGGAACAGGCAAAGTCTTGGCAAGTGGGTGGAATGCAGTATACTCTTACTGTCAAAGGCCAGCAATAGACTATTACCCCACTGGAGCAAATGAGTTGCAAGGAAGGAATTGTGCCTCTGAATCATAGTCTCATCAAGCTCCCCATGCTGTTACCAGGGCAGATAGATTTGCTTAGACTATCCCACTTAAAAGATTCAGATAAATTGCTTCAGAACTGTGCTAACAATAACACGAAAGTGATTGAGCTGCATCTAAGTTGGTTAATAAAAGTGAAAGGGGACAACTAAATATTTAAATGAAAAAAAGGATATTGAAGCAGGAAAAGCTGTCATAATGCATTTGAGCATTTAACAGTAAATATAATGAATTGCAATACATACATGCAGCAGATTATTAATAATTAATATTTTAAATTCCTGCAATATATGTATCCTTTTAATACTGAAGTACAGATTCTCAGTTGCACTGAGCACTGCTGCAGGGCAACTGGGGGGGATAAAAAGGTGGCCTTTCATGACCTTTCCATCATTCTGATCCCTGGGAATGCAAGGGGATGTGGTAAGTACAGCCTCTGGTCAACTTACAGCAGCCTGAGCCATAAAACCAGTGTGTGACAAATGGGGAACCAGCATCCCTCTACTAGATAGGTTTCAGAGTAGCAGCCGTGTTAGTCTGTATCCACAAAAAGAAAAGGAGGACTTGTGGCACCTTGGAGACTAACAAATTTATTTGAGCATAAGCTTTCGTGAGCTACAGCTCACTTCATTGGATGCATTCAGTGGAAAATACAGTGGGGAGATTTATATACACAGAGAAAATGAAACAATGGGTGTTACCATACAGACTGTAACAAGAGTGATCAGGTAAGGTGAGCTATTACCAGCAGGAGAGCAGGGGGGAAAAACCTTTTGTAGTGATAATCAAGGTGGGCCATTTCCAGCAGTTGACAAGAACATCTGAGGAACAGGGGGGGTGGGAGGGAGCATAAACATGCGGAAATAGTTTTACTTTGTGTAATGACACATCCACTCCCAGTCTTTATTCAAGCCTAATTTAATGGGGTCCAGTTTGCAAATTAATTCCAATTCAGCAGGTCTCTCGTTGGAGTCTGTTTTTGAAGTTTTTTTGTTGAAGAATTGCCACTTTTACGTCTGTAATCGAGTGAGCAGAGAGGCGGAAGTGTTCTCCGACTGGTTTTTGAATGTTTTATAATTCTTGACGTCTGATTTGTGTCCATTTATTCTTTTACATAGAGACTGTCCGGTTTGGCCAATGTACATGGCAGAGGGGCATTGCTGGCACATGATGGCATATATCACATTGGTAGATGTGCAGGTGAACGAGCCTCTGATAGTGTGGCTGATGTGATTAGGCCCTATGATGGTGTCCCCTGAATACATATGTGGACACAGTTGGCTTTGTTGCAAGGCTAGGTTCCTGGGTTAGTGGTTTTGTTGTGTGGTGTGTGATTGCTGGTGAGTATTTGCTTTAGGTTGGGGGGCTTTATGTAAGCAAGGAGTGGCCTGTCTCCCAAGATCTGTGAGAGTGATGGGTCATCCTTCAGGATAGGTGGTAGATCCTTGATGATGCATTGGAGAGGTTTTAGTTGGGGGCTGAAGGTGATAGCTAGTGGCGTTCTGTTATTTTCTTTGTTGGGCCTGTCCTGTAGTAGGTAACTTCTGGGTACTCTTCTGGCTCTGTCAATCTGTTTCTTCACTTCAGCAGGTGGGTATTGTAGTTGTAAGAATGCTTGATAGAGAGCTTGTAGGTTTTTGTCTCTGTCTGAGGGGTTGGAGCAAATGCGATTGTATTGTAGAGCTTGGCTGTAGAAAATGGATCGTGTGGTGTGGTCTGGATGAAAGCTGGAGGCATGTAGGTAAGCATAGCCGTCAGTAGGTTTCCGGTATAGGGTGGTGTTTATGTGACCATCGCTTATTAGCACCGTAGGGTCCAGGAAGTGGTTCTCTTGTGTGGACTGGTCCAGGCTGAGGTTGATGGTGGGATGGAAATTGTTGAAATCATGGTGGAATTCCTCAAGGCCTTCTTTTCCATGGGTCCAGATGATGAAGATGTCATCAATGTAGCACAAGTAGAGTAGTCAATCTCTTTGGTCACTCAATTACAGACCTAAAAGTGGCAATTCTTCAACAAAAAAACTTCAAAAACAGACTCCAACGAGAAACTGCTGAATTGGAATTAATTTGCAAACTGGACACAATTAACTTAGGCTTGAATAAAGACTGGGAGTGGATGTGTTATTACACAAAGTAAAACTATTTTCCCATGTTTATGTCCTTCCCCCCCCACTGTTCCTCACACGTTCTTGTCAACTGCTGGAAATGGCCCACCTTGATTATCACTACAAAAGGTTTTTCCCCCCTGCTCTCCTGCTGGTAATAGCTCACCTTACCCAATCACTCTTGTTATAGTCTGTATGGTAACACCCATTGTTTCATGTTCTCTATGTATATAAATCTCCCCACTGTATTTTCCACTGAATGCATCCAATGAAGTGAGCTGTAGCTCACGAAAGCTTATGCTCAAATAAATTTGTTAGTCTCTAAGGTGCCACAAGTACTTCTTTTCTTTCTACTAGATAGGTGCACTGGACTTGAACTCAGGAGACCTGTGTTCTTTTCCTGATTAGTCCACTGGAGACACCATTATAGAAAATAAAATTGTATATACAAAATAAATGATTTATGCATTTGCAAAAAAGAGTACATTGGTGAAATTATGAGGTTATCAGTCCTTAGCCCAGACAGAGATTAAGGACCTCACCATTTTAGCAACTGATAGCAAAATTCTTAAGAAATACGAAATATGTAAGTCTTATTTATGTTAAAAGATGTAGCTTCCTGACACAATATGGAACAGATGCCTTGACTCTTTTGCTCTGTGGACCACTCAATTCAGATAATAATTTCAGAATGCCTCTCAAGAAAGGGACTTCACTTGTGAACTAATACTTAAAATGAATTGCAGTTCTGTGAATTAGTTCTCTGTCTTTCTGTGCAGCCAGTTTTTTAATGTTTAGATCAATTTAAATCAGAGGGCCATAACATGCCACCAGATTTTAAAAAGAACTCCTGTTGAAAATTTGTTTTCAATACACGCCACGCTTCTTAGCCAGGAATCTAAGTAGTTTGCACTATCCGACAATTATTTATTAACTGAAATTAAGTCAGAATCATCTGTTTGTCTAGAGCAATTTGTTTGGGATAGATCATACCACTATTTGCTTGTTTAAAAGAAAGTACGAAATTTCCTTATAAAAACAAGGTACAGCATCTAATTTTACCAATGGGTAAAATTCATCCCGGTACAGAGAGGGACCAGGGCAAAGCTCTTGCAACATTTAAGTCCCACTTAAGTTCTCAAAAAAAACCACCCAGCTTTAGTGGTCCATAACTCTTGTACCCTTGTAGGCAGGGGTGAATTTCACCCACTGAGTACTGAGCTGAAAATGAAGTAGTTTTCCCCAGTGAAAACATTGAACATAGCCAGGAAATATTCCCCAAGAGAATTCCAAAAATCAAACAGCTTCTTCAATTAAAGAACTGAATTTAATATCAGTTGTAGCAATACAACTTGAGGCATAGGCATCCACTCCAGGAACATGCTGTTTTAGCTATGAGAGAAAAAATATCAGAAACAAGCAAATGAAATGATGACAGGAGCTGAAAGATGGAAATGGGTCTTTCTTTTTTCCTCCTCCCATATCATACAAGTGTTTTGCGAACATCAAAAGCATGCAGATAAATGGGATTTCTGGGATGGTGTAGTTATTGGTAAGGATTTATTCTGGAAGACATAACTAGAGTCATAAAGAGTTTCAGATTAAAGGTGCTTGAATAAATAGGTGTAATATATTACTCCTGACATTTTTGCTTTTCCCCACAAAAAATTGTTTCCTTAATCAAAGTAATACAAAAAAGATCACTGGCAACTGACTTTGTACCATTGGGACAACTGGACAGGGAATCAAATATAGTTGTATTGTGTGTTTTAGCATTACCTACAGTACATAAGGGGTCAAGAAGAAAGCATAACATTTTACCTTCCTTCATAAGTACTTCACAGTGGCCTTTCCCCACCTTTACATTCCTCCTTTGCAATCAGGGTTTTACAATTACTCTTTCCATTGTTAAATGCTATCCAATTGCTATGGGACAAACTCTGTCATTGTTGCTCATATGGGGATGAAATTCACCCTGTGCAGTGGGTCAGAATAAAGTGTATGCATCATTCTCACTTACATCCTCAAAATAGGTGGTACACATTTTATGTTTGCTGTCTGCCTGGGGCCATGAGTAACAGTGGCAGAATCTGGCTCTTTGTATTACTACATTTAAGAACAAGAGACACCTTAACTCAACCTAATTATACTAGCACCACTGAGTTGTGTTCAGAATCAGTCATTTCTAATAATGGTATACACATGTCTACTAGACAAAACATCTTTCATTTTAGATCTGCATTAACCCTATGTAAGGTTAAGATTCTATCAGGGACAGGTCACAGGCAATAAATAAAAATTCACAGAAGCCAGTGACCTGTCCCTGACTTTTACTAAAAATACCCCGGGACAGGGGACAAATAGTCAGAGCTCTGCCAGGTGCTTGCAGCTGCTCCAGCCCCTCTGCTGCTCCTGTGACAGGGGCTGACCTCACCCCAACTGCTGCTCCAGCCGTGGGGTCGCTGCTCTGGCCTTGCCCCAGAAGTAGTCCTGGAGGTCCTGGAAAGTCACGGAACCCAAGACCTCCATGACAGAATTATATCTTTAACCATATGTCACATTTTGGAGTACAAGTCAGACCAATGAGAGGTTGTGTCACTGCCTGTCCTGTACCCCTGGGTGCCTTAAATGCTTTGCTACTGGGGCTCACAGCCCGGATACCAACAGCCAGCAGACAAGTATGCAGTTCCCTGAGCACATGTGCTGTGCAGTCATGGTTCAGCACTCTGACCCCAGCAACCTGCCTACAACATAACCCCACCCTGGTCTCCATCAGCCTCAGTTACTACTTGCAGAATGATCAACACACCTGCAGTCCCAATTTCCCCCAAAATGATCTGCCCTGACATGTCCATCCCTTTTCTGGAACAGAGAATTAAGGTTTGTTGCTCCTTTTGAGAGACAAAAAGCACAGCTTATTACTTTAACCGGAGCTAATTGCATCAATTCAAACATAAGCACTGGGTTGGTTTAGATTAAAAGCAAAACTTGTTGATTTAATCAGAGAGGTTAAGTTAGTATAAGGGATAAAGTCAAAAGTGGTTACAAGCACATAAAAGTAAAATACACATTCTAGTGCCTAAGACTAACAAGCTACAGCCTTGGTTCAAGGTGATTTCTTACCAATCTCTTTTTTTTCCTGACTTAGTTAGGATCTTCCAGGGAAGCACAAGTGCTGGTTTCCCTCCTCGACCTAAGTGAAAAGTTTTTGCCTAAGCAGGTTTCTCATACATATTTTCAGTTCCCAGAGATTCCAAACCCCTTCGTTGAGGGGTCCATCTTTCTCAAGCTGCAAGAACTCTGCTCCCTTGTATCTATCCTGTGACGGATGCCAAGATGGCTTCTTCTTATATCTTCCCAAACTCAATATTTTGTCCCCAGACTCATGCTGTTCTTCCCTTCCTGGGGGCTTCCCATCCCCCTTATGATTTGTATGTAAATAAGACTTCCATTGTTTTTGGTCACACCTTGCCTTGCTTAATTTCATTATAGATAGCTCCCTTCCCTCCTGTCTGGGGAAAAAAACTGTTTAGCTGTGTGTGGTCAAAAACTTTAAAGCATATATCATTAAATATCCATAATTTCTCATATAGATCTTACTGTAAAATGTGTACATTAATACTATTAGTCACCAGTGTGTCATTAGCTTTCATAAAATACCTAACTCAATACATTTATAATATAGTAATATTGTATACAATCAGTTGATTCAGTCGCTTATCGTTTGAGATTCAGACCCCCACAAGAGGCTTCCCCTCCACACTCACTAAGTTGATGGGTTTGTTTACCTTTTATGTAAATGTACCTTCACAGTGGCTGCCCAACAACTAGTCAGACAAATACATTCCTTTGTCTAAGGCAGACTATGCATATGTATTGCTTGCCAGACCCATTAAGAGCGTACCGTTAGCACATATTCATAACTTTGTAAAGATGCTGTATACAAAGTCACACAAAGATATTAATGATCAGTGAATTAGTTTTCCAGTGATCTTACATAACACCTTTTATATAAAGATTATGACTGTCAGATATAGTGAATATATCAGGCCTCACAGGAGTTGCTGACAGTAGTAAACCACCAAAGTGTTTCTGTGCCACACTATAATACAATTTAAAGATATAGCTGCCATAGAACTCAATTTGGAAACTATAATTTCTGTTAAACTTACGGTCCCCCTGCAGCTTTATATCAATGGCTTCAAAGTTTATGTAGCTTCCACTAAATTTTGTTACTTTCACCTGAAGTTTGCAAAGTAATGATACAGCTACTAAAATAAGCTCTTTACAAAACAAAGATAGTTCTAGATAGATGCTCTGCAGTGAAGGATAGAGACACTTTAGGGAATAATATTTTCCTTATTCTAATAAAGTGTCAGAAGAATGAGACTCTTTCTATGGTTCTTTACCATTGTGAAATGACTCTTTATTAAGATAGAATAGGAAGAGACAGTCTTCAAAGGCAGACCCTCCCTTTGCTTCATACTGGTTTCCAGGGAGAGTATGGGAAAGCAGCACCAGAGGGCACTGGAAAGAAAAAGTCCAACAGGAAAGACAAAAGTTGCCAAACATGTCTTCAAAACAGGAAGTTTTTTCACGAAGGAGTGAGGTTGCCTGCAATAGCAGGGGATTGGGCTCAGTGACCCAGGAGGTACCTTCAATACTTTGTTCATTTAGAGCTGGTTGGAAAATGCCAATTATTCTTTCCACATGAACACTCAGAAAATAATTTTATTTTTCATTAAGATTTTCTGCAAAAAATGTGTTTCAGTTTTTCAATTCAGAACTGAAACCCCAAACATTTTTCAAAAATTTTTTGAAAATTTTTGGTTAACATTTTGTTTTTGAAGTCTGAAAATTAACCAATTTTTTTGGGTATTCATTGAAAAGCCAGAAGAGATTGTTAAAAATGAGTTGTTTTTCCCCGTAGACATTTTCATTTTGACAAAAAGCCTTTTTTCTGTCAATTAAAAAATTTCAACTAGCTCTAGGAAGTATTTGGTGTCTACTTTGAAGCCTACATTTGGGCTGCCCATCAGTGTGCCGACTATTCTGTGCTCTCCAGCTTCCATCATAGTCCCTTGAATAACAGGCTGGGGAGCAAAATATGACAACAGGGAATAGGTTGCAAGGGAATAGACAATGGCAGTAGCAGCCTCTTTGCCAGATGCCCATACAGTGGTAAGGTTCGTCTACACAGGAAAGTGACACAAATATAAGGTAGGGTATGAATTTAAAATCACTATATTTACTGGTACTAGTCACCTTCTGGTTTAGTTTGTTGGTTTAAAGCAGTTTAAGGTAAGCTTAAAATGTCACTTATTCCAGACTTTTTTTAAAAAAAAGTGTCCTCACACGGGAGTTATATCAATGTAACTATAGCTGTTTAACCCTGCCAGTATAACTGGAAAAATCTCCTGCATAGAAAAGCTTTAAGTGGACAGAGTACCGCTACTCAGAAAGGAGGGTGAGAAGAGAGGCAGAATCACCAATAACTTGGAGGAGGAGTTTGGAGAAACAGGAAAGATGGAGAATCCAGAAACTTGGTGAGGGTAAGAAGAGGGGACATGGATGAGGATTGATATTTGGAGAGTGAATGGTGTGATGGGGCCATTCAAGTATTGTAATATCACTTTGTGCTTACAGTGCCATCTGAATATTGTTATGGTCTCTGGTATTCTACTATTTTGTCATGTTTCAGCTAATTAGTTAATCATACAGCACTTTTAGACTGTAAAGCATTATGTAAGTTTCAACTAGCAATACTAGTGTGCTAATGTTTTATTACTCTATTTTTAAATTGAGTCTTAAAGTTCTTTTCTTTGGATATAGAATTTTAAATTGAATAACCACCAATGCTGTTTTAACTATAACAGATTTATTTTTTGTTCTATGAAAGATTTCAGCTTTTACACAGTTTGTAATAAAGCAACCATATTTTTGGTTTCCTGAAACCTTTTTAGAGGTTTATCTTGCCATACTGGCAAATGATTTTGCTTACATTGGAATATACTTATTTACTTTTACCATTCACATTAAGAAGGCTATTTTTGCTGTGTACACAAAGTTTGTAGTTTTGATTATGCTTTCATTGAGCCTGCCAAAAACAAAATCTAAATTAAATTAGATTGCTTACATATCTAAATAAAAAATGGAAGCCTTGCCTACAGGGACAGAAATAATTGCAGACAATTCAGACTAACCCTTAAAAAAGCCCCAAGCTATTCAGTGTGCTAACATTCAAAGGTGCACTCAAATGACTTCAAGGGAGGTAGATGGATCTTTCAGATGAAGAAGGAGAGAGAGAGAGAGTACCGTTCTTAAAGCACTGTTATCAAGCAGGCGTCTGTAATAGGAAGTTTGGGACCTAAATTTCTCTCATACCAGTGAAGATCAGTGAAGTCAATGGAATTACTTCACTGTAAAACCAGTGTAATGAGAACAAGATCTCAAGAAGCAGAGGGCCAAGAAAAAGGGGAGAGGGGGGAACGGTTCCCTAGATAGCTACAGGTGCATCACATAGCAAGCTAAGAAGTCAGCATGTCTTATATATTTTAATATTATTCTTTGAGCCTTGAGAGCCCACCCAGGCCATATTTTTTCTAAACAGCTAGAACTCCTCCTCATCCCTTTTGTTTTCCTAAAAAGAAAGCTGAGATTCACATAGTCACTTGACTCAAGAAGCTGGGGCTTAAGGAGAATACCAAATACCAGAAGATTTGCAGACAGATTGCAAGAGCTGGCAACACTTAACCTACAAACGGTCAGCACTGGAATTAGCTCCTGAAATTAGAGCAAGCTCCTGAACTGAACTAAATTTCTAACCTGGGGCAATCTTCTGATTATAAAAAGCTTCCAAGATGTACGGAAGTCTCAAATTGAAGAGAGTCTCTTAAGGCTGGAGCCGGCCTCTGCCTCAGCTGAACTCCCAAACTGAAATGAGTGCTACCAGACTAGAGCAGCAGGTGCTCTAGTCCCGTAGCCCCACCCCAGTCAGCCCCCTTCACTTGACTCAAAATAGAATCTCATCTCCAGCAGCAGACACTGCAGCCTCTCCTAGCTCCAAGATAACTTCACTAGTTTGTTCCCCAAATCTCTATCATTTCAAAACAAGGTCAACTCAAAAGAGGAAAATCGAGATCAACCCTGCGCGCATTGCAGTCAGCTTCTACTTTCCAGTCTCTCCTTGGGACTCAGTAGAGAACCTTGATACAAATAACAGTCATACAGTTTAAGGCCAGGACGGACCACCAGATCATGTAGTTTGACCTCCTGTGTATCACAAGCCACCACCTAGCACCCACACACTTAAACCCAACAACTGAAGTTAGTCTGCTGTGGGCTGTAATACTTTGCTCTAAACCAGTGGTGGGCAACCTGTGGCCCGCGGGCCGCATGCAGCCCATCAGGGTAATCCGCTGGCAGGCCACAAGATAGTTCACATTGACCATCTTCAGGTATGGCTGCCCGCAGCCTGCTGCAGGTTGCCCACCACAGCTCTAAACTGTTCATGTGTGACAGGCAGACAATAGGAAGGACCGAGGTGTACCAATGCTCTAACCCCATTGCAATGGCAGGGAATTGATGATGAGAGATATACCCAGATAATCCTGGCAAGAAGCCTGCACTGCACCCTGAGGAGGAAGGCAAACCCCACCCCCTCAATGTCACACCCATCTGATCCAGGGAAATTCCTTCCTGACCCCACATATGGGGATCAGTTAGATCTGATCATGTGAGCAAGAACCAGCCAGCCAAGCACCTGAGAGAGGAAATGCTCAGTACCGCTCCTGAGCGCCAGCCCAACTCATCCAGTGTCCCAGCTTCAGCCATGATGTCTCCATCTCTGATGCTTCAGAGGAAGGAGGCAAACAAACAAACAAACAAACAAACAAACAACAGAAGACATTGGGGGAAGGAGGCAATTCCTTCCTGACCCCTGCAGCGTGTCTGGCTGAAGCATGAAATTTGAGGAATTTTAGACATGAACCAGAAGGGACTCTCAGGACTGCCGAGCCCTGCCCACCACGTCATAAGCAACCCCATCATGCAATTCCACTCATAAATTTATTACTCTCTCTCAAAATATGTCACCCATTTAAGCCTTTCACAAATCTATCAGTCAGAGTAGCAAAACATGTCCAGATAATATCCATCTGCATTTTAAAAAGAAAGTGTATAAGGAAAACCATGAATTCATCACTATTTAAAAGATCACTAGATTGAGGAAAGATGTGTGAGGATTGAGAACAGGCATCTCTCTTTTAAAACAGGATCAGGAAACAAGTCATGGGTTGATTCTACTCGCACTGATATCAATAGCAAAGCTCTCAGTTTGATCTATACTTTCCTGTTGTGTTCCTCATAAATATTCACTTCAGAGCACTCTCCTAGCATCTGGCATGGTATTGGGCCAAGCAAAATACAATCAGGAACTCAGACATCAGTCCCTTATGTCTGTGAAAAAATAAAAACAGTTCCAATTAGCTTGTTACATACTGCTCTAAACAATTGGCCTTCTACGGCATCCATGATTTTTATGCTTTGTAGGTTAAATCTTGGCCTACTGATCAGAGCTAAAAAACCAGGCTCTATGCCAGGGGCACTGCAGGGACCAGCAAGAGGAACTCTTCCCCATAGGCAGAGAAAAGACAGCAGAATTGCTGCACTGTGCAGCCCTGATACTGCAGTAGTGCCTACAATTCCTGTCCCATATGCTGAAAATCCAATTCTCCCCCACTTCATTCCCAAACATCTCCACAGATGGAACTCTCAGAGAGCTGTACTCCACGGCATTCAGTGTCCCCATACATTTATGCAGAAATCATTTGTTTCACCAACAACAAAATTTGAAAAGTACTCACTGTCGCGGGGCCAAGAATGGTTTACAGCTGAGAATGCCCAAGCTTGGGACAGACTGTCAGAAAATAGAGCAGACATCCCAAACTGGTGGAATGTTCTAGCATTATATTTCACCAAGCCAGTAATAAAAGGGTACTCTTGGATCACTATACTAATTTACCACAGAGTGCAGACAGTCCCCTTGACATTCCAGCCCCTGCTTACCACCCAGACAAACTGGACTTCTGTGGCATAAGATTATTAAAACCAAAAACACCACACATTAGGTTCTTCCAGTCCCAAAAAAATCAGTCACTCACCCCAGGTCACTGGATACTTCAGGATCTCACCAAAAATAACACTGCTAGCCAATCCTTAGTATCTACAAAGGTAAAGATTTATTAAGAAAATGAGAGTTAAGAGATTGAAGCAAATGACATATATTACATTAGAGGTTGTAGTCCAGGTGATCACTCATATGTAGAGTTTCTTAGAGTCTTTTCTTAAATCCTTCAAGCATTTCCCAAAGTAAACTTTTGGGGATCTTACTCCAATGGCTGGAAACTCTCCCTGTTTAGAGTTCAGCAGATTAGAGTTTAAAAAAAGAATCCTTCCCAAAGCCCCTTTTATAGTTGAAGCAGGCTTGGTGAGTGTTGCTGGCACAACATGGGTTTTCCTCTGGGGAAGAATAGGTAATCCAGACAGTGTGTGAGCTTCCATTGTTAGACCAACGACCCTTGCTTTGAAGCTAACTACCTACTTCCCATGCATACACAAATAATTCATTTATACTGATTTACATTAGGCAATTGCCAGTCCTTCATTAAAACTCGTGTGGACAATACAGGAAAGATTCTTTAGTTTCATGCAGTGTATACTCAACTTTGATCTTAATGCTAATTGAGTACAGGATAGAGACAGACATCAACATACAAATAACATTTTCCTTGATTTCTTATCAACACAAGTGAATGGGTTTGTGTGTTAATTGTCAGCCCAATTAACATCTCTTAAATATCAACACACAGTAAATTATCCTGATTGGAATTGTAGTGCCTCTCCATATGCCTATAAGAGTCATATTCAGGTGAGTGGGCCTGTTAGTTTTAACCTGAACTCGTTTGCCAGCATCACATTTACACAATCTATTTAAAGAAAATCTCATTCACTGTTTGCATCCAAAATCCCCACACTGAATGGGACAAGACAATAAGACCTGATTATTTTGCAACCACTATGCATGACCAGTAAGTGAACCATGGATACTGGGCACAAGAAGTCACATAATCGGTCATTTGTAGATGACAGATTATAATGCCCAATGAAAGTTCCTGTAACCGAGTCCACTCATCACTTGGTACCCCCTCGTGACCAGGGACAGAACAGGACCTCCTATTGACAGTTACCATGTTGGTTTCTCTTTCAGGTAACTTGGTCCTCCAACCTTTAGGCCACCCCTTCCGAGGTCCTAAGTGTCCAAACTGAAGTCCCAAACTGCCTTTAACAGAAACAAAAAGATTGTTTCTCTGGGCTCTTCCTCAGCCTAATCCTCAGTTCAGTCTGCTGGGCTCAACTACCCTTGTATGGAGCCAGTAAGGGATCCCAGTCCCATCCTCAAGTCTGGGTTCAGCCCAGGGTCTTTCACTGCACAGCTAGGTCAGATCCTTTAACCACATATCAGTTTTCCCTGGGCCACTTCCTATCTTGCCATTTTATTTCTCCTCCAGGTCTCCCTAACTCTTCTCCAGTTAGTCAGAGTCTCTTCCAGGCCTCCCTGGTAGCAAACTTTCATCATTGTCTCCCTACATGGTCAGGGTGCCTGCCTGGAGAACTTGCCTCCTAGCTTGCTTGCTTGCCTCCCTCTCCCGTTCCCGTTTCTTCTACTGACTCAGGGCCCTGCAACTTCTTCCCTAGCTGGACACTGCCAGCACTTCAATCTGGCTTCCTTTCTACAGGAGTCACCTGATTCCTCACAGGAATGGCTTGTCCTGTAATCACATTTGGCTTAGGCCCAGTCTCTCCACCCCAAGGGCAAGCCATCCTGTTACAGTTCCTTTAAAGAGATCTTGTCGTTATTTGTTCTCTTTTGGAATGTTGTATTTTTAGAAACCAAGGAAGGGCCAGACCCTCAGCTGGTCTAAATGAGCCAATCTCCATGCCTGTTTACACCATCTGAAAATCTTGCCTCAGTTCTTCAGAAATTAATCAGTGTTTTTAAATTTAAACTAAAGCCAGGATCCCTTATTAGCATACAGACAATATGGAAGCAAATGTGCTGCATTAGAAAGGTATTTTTAAATACTTTATAGACCAATTCCACACTGTGTTCCTAGAAAAATGTCCTGGTTTTTTTCATATGTCTTTGATCCATGCCAAGGATACAATTCCCCAATCATTCCACCACAGTGTCTGTCTAGTGTAATTTGCTCCATCAAGTGCTATCCAATAAATACAGCAAAGTAAAGGGAATTTTGTTTCATCAGTTCATTCATCATATTCCTGCCGCTTTCATTGTACCTAAAATGGTTGTTTACAGAGCCAGTTTAGAAAGGGTTCACTCTCTGTGGATTTTCACCTCCTATCTTGGTGCTCCAGAGACTCCCCACTTTTACTCTGTCTTTTACTCCCTAAAGCCATTGAGCCAAATCTGCAAATGATGTAAATTGGCATAAATAAAGCTAAGCAGGATTTTAATTGGAGAAAATAGTAGTGGAAGTCTCTGAGGCTCTGGCCACTTAAAACATCAAAATGAGATGTCACTTACAGCAGATAGTGAAGGTTTCCACACTACATGTGCTCTGCTGGGCTTCACTGGGTTCTCCTTCAACAGAGTTCTGATTATCCAGCTGTGAATACCCATATAAGGCACAGGCATGACCGGCACATACTTAAATCCCTTTGTGGTACATTTCAACGCCTAAATCCCTTTGTGGATCCCACCCCTAGCCTCTCTGTGCCATCTCTAAAATGGGGATGATAATGCTTCCCTACCTCATAGGTGATAAATACATTAAAGATTGTGAAGAGCTTTGAGATCTACTGATGAAGAAATAGGCATTCTGAGTCTGCAGGCAGCCTCCAGCAGAAGAGCAGCAATCACTACTTCCAGGGATGAAACTCTCAGGCCCCACACTGACCACCACGGCAGACTAATCTAATGTAGGGGAATGACACTAAGATGTCCAACTGGGTTGTACAGGATTAGAATATCCTTATAAGATGTGGATGCCCCTCTGGGCAATATGGGATTGGATCCTCCTTCATGGAGTTCAAAGATCCTCTTGGCTTCATTCCTCCCCTCAGGCCTTTTGAGTCCATGGGGAAAAAAGAAAAGGAGTATTTGTGGCACCTTAGAGACTAACAAATTTATCTGAGCATAAGCTTTCGTGAGCTACAGCTCACTTCAGCTGTATTCAGCCACAAATACTCCTTTTCTTTTTGCGGATACAGACTAACACGGATGCTACTCTGAAACCTGGGGAAAAAATGATTATCTTCTCCCAAATGCCATCCAGTTGTGGCACCAAGATGAGATGCCACTCGTGGTAGATAGTGCACATCTGTGATCCTCCCAGTCCTTTCTTATGTGCTTTGAAAACAGTGAAATGGTTAACATTATTGACATATTTGGGCACCTATGTTAATACCTATTGAGATGAATGGGCAATTCACCCCTCTCAGAGCTAAAATATATATGTGGTTTGTTAAACTTCATTGTGCATGAAAATTTCCATTTTCTTTAGTTTTTCTACTCTGCTGTAGGTTCCCCTTTTTATCACACTTTTTCATACCTGATCATGGAACTGAAGAGTTTTCCCCCCTCTTTTTGATGTCATATGAGTATGACTGAGCCCTGCCATCCCTCTAGCCCTGCTGAGCTGAGTAGTAACTCTCAAGATTTTCTTTCACTTTGTAACTCCCACCTCTGACTAAGAGGAAGAGAGGCATTTATGCTCTTGCTGAGACTCAAAGCAGATGGGCTAGGTGGGAGGAGCGACAGTACTGCTATTTCAGAGTCATATCTGTCAGTCCACATGAGGTCTGAGAGTGACAGTAGGATAGCAACTTCAACTGTACAGGTACTCTGAGTAGCTCCCAGGTCAAACCCACAAGATATACTGCTTCACCACCTTAGTCCTGTTGTCAGCTGAATGATGCCATGTAGCCAGTAGATTTAGAGAAATTAAATTATTTCCTCTTCCTGGGTTTGCTGGGAGCACAAACTTGATTTCCCATCAGTAGATTATCTTCCCAGTTGTGAGGCGAATACAAAATTCACAATAACTTACATACTGTAAAATCTCTCAACTCTTGTTGCTAGCAAGTAATCTGATTTACACTACTGAAACCTTCACAGCTGGGAGTTTATACATGTGGGGCATATCACAGGTTTTTGCTAACTAATGAGCTGGTAGAAAAAATAGTGATCTGTGGCTTGTAAGCACGGCTTTTTTCATGAACACGGCTTGTAAAGGACAAACAAAGGGTACAGTGCTGAGTTTAGTGGACTAGTGGGCAATTAATTCATTTTTAATTCTTGAGAATTGAATAAAATAAAAATTACCTTGGCACCTTTATAGTTATCAAACTTATGAGGAGAACTATTTATGTCCTGCAGGCCGAAACAGATCCAGGTGATGGCCCTATATGGAAAACCTCATGAAATAATTCAAAAACTATATTTATAAAGGTCTAAACAACCCTGGTAACAACTATGGAAAAACCCATACCTTGTTCCACCTTCAGTTTACTAGGGAATTTTGCCCGTTCCTCTGCGTGAGCATTTGTCCACATTGATCCACACTTTCATTGCCTCCAGACAGGGGTACTGTAACACTGTCCCTGGAGCTGAAAGAAGTCCAGCTGGTTCAGAATGCAGCTGGCTACTTCCACAGTGGCTTTGATTGCATGAGCTGGTACTGGGCAGTGTAGTTTTGTATCAGTGGCAGCTCCCAAACATAGGGCTGCTCCTATGGGTATGTCTGCACAGCAACTAGACACCCATGGCTGGCCTGTGCCAGCCGACTCGGGCTGGTGGGGCTCAGGCTGTGGGGCTGTTTCATTGTTGTGTAGATTTCCAGACTCGGGCCAGAGCCCAGGCTCTAGGACTCGAGGTTCCAGAGCTTGGGCTCCAGCCTGAGCCTAAAAGTCTACAGAGCAATGAAACAGCCCTGCAGCCCGAACCCCACAAGCCTGAGTTGGTTGGTATGAGCCAGCTGCAGGTTTTTCTTTGCAGTGTATGCATACCCTTAGAGACACAAGCCAACCATAAAGGTCCTGACTTATTATTTACAAAAGTGTATGTGTTATTGCAGCCTATGATTATCCCCAATAAATTTTATGAGCCATGTTTTCAAACCAGCCTTGACCCAACCTCCTAACACTGTGCGTAGAAAGGTTACATTTGCACACAGCAATTGAATAGACATCCAGTTAGCTGATTTTCCTGCATCAAATGGTGCCACAAGTACTCCTTTTCTTTTTGTGAATACAGACTAACACGGCTGTTACTCTGAAACCTGTCATTATGCAAGGCACTGCATTTAGCCGTATGGAGTGGAAATCTATCAACTGCATGAAAAAACTTGTACAGATACAGACAGACATCATCTTCCTCTCCAAATGCAAACAGATGGCAGGAGAGTGGGGTGGGGGGAGAGAAAATCTTTTGTAGTGGTAAACACCCATTTTTTCATGGTTTGTGTGTATAAAAAGATCTTCTGTACTTTCCACAGTATGCATCCGATGAAGTGAGCTGTAGCTCACGAAAGCTTATGCTCAAATAAATTGGTTAGTCTCTAAGGTGCCACAAGTACTTCTTTTCTTTTTGCGAATACAGACTAACACGGCTGTTACTCTGAAACCTGACAATTTTCCTGGATCAGATTTGCATATGGAGTATTGGTGCCTCTGACTGAAAGTTAAAATCACCTCAGAATAACATTCCAACATAACTAAAGTCCAACAATATCTTTCAATAAACTCATATCTGGCAACCCGGAAAATTACAGTTGAAAACCACCCTTCTACTCCAACATTCAATTCCCACTTGATTCTCTTGTTTTCAAATACCTAGAAAACCTGCATATTGTAGCATGCCCTGAAGGTCATTAGATTTGGACTAGTAGTCAGCAACTTTTAACATAGTAATATTCATCTCTTTTATTACTTATTATTTGAATTACAGTAAAAACGGACAGTCTCTACGCAAAAGAATAAATGGACACAAATCTGACATCAGGAATCATAACATTCAAAAACCGGTAGGAGAACACTTCAACCTCTCTGGCCATTCAGTAAAAGATTTAAGGGTGGCAATTTTGCAACAGAAAAGCTTCAAAAACAGACTCCAACGAGAAACTGCTGAGCTTGAATTAATATGCAAACTAGATACCATTAACTTGGGTTTGAATAGAGACTGGGAGTGGCTGGGTCATTACACATATTGAATCTATTTCCCTAAAGTTAAGTATCCTCACACCTCCTTGTCAACTGTCTCAATGGACCATCTTGATTATCACTACAAAAGTTTTTTTCTCCTGCTGATAATAGCTCATCTTAACTAATTAGCCTCTCACAGTTTGTAAGGCAACTTCCAACTTATCTGTATGTATATATATTTCTTCTTACTATATGTTCCATTCTATGCATCTGATGAAGTGGGCTGTAGCCCACGAAAGCTTGTGCTCTAATAAATTTGTTAGTCTCTAAGGTGCCACAAGTACTCCTGTTCTAGTAACACGTAGGGGCCTCAATCATGGATCAAGGCCCCATTGTACTAGGTGCTGTACCAACACAGAACAACTGTTTTCAAATACATCATAGCATCCTTCTCAGTAGATAAGAGGCATTTTTCATAGTCTCAGAGCCCACAGTTAAATTAGCCTTCAGCATGTGTTCTTGCCCTTCTAATTAAAGGCCTGATCCCATGACAAGCACTAGGCATTAAGGATGATTAGTACACAGCAGGAGGTGCTCAGTACTTCACTGGGACATGCCTTATGTTTCTTACATGAGTCAAATTAGCAGTCAGGGTAAAACAGACTTTCTGGTCATCATAGATCTCAGTTTATAGGACTGGTTCTAAGTTGCAGCTTCACCATAGTGTTGATGAAATCTAATGCAAATCTGCAGCTGAATGCCTTCCAAGACGATAGGGTGGAGATTATGGTTTTCCTTCGTTAGATCATGACAGCATATTTTGGGGGAGAGGGCGGCTGATTATGATCCTCATGAAAACTAGAAATTAAAATTGAAGTTTTGCTAGTGCTAAATTAAGATGAAGATTTTAATAGTCCTTATTGTTTACTAGGTGTCAAATAGCATATCCTCAGATCTTATGCTCATCATACTCTAGGTATGATTTCATCATTCCTAGCACAGGTCTTTCCACATGGCTGAAACAACTGATTTGAAACTAATGGGAAATTGCCCCTAAACTATGTTCACGTTGTCCCGGGTCTCTTACATAGCTGCATCTGAAGCTTCCAATGATCAGTGCCAATTGATCTTCCATCAGTGTTTAGCAGTAATGCCAAACCTATGAAAATCATTGGCGGATAATCCGTAAACCACAGAATATATTTTACATACGATACTTGAACCCTGATGACAGGGCAAGGCTTTATCCTAACCCCACTGTCAAGTGACTGCTTTATAAAAAATGCAGAGTGATCTAATTTAGCCCATAATTCTCACTAGATGAATGAGAGGAGATCAGAGTATTTCACTAAGCCATTTCTTTAGCTGTGGGATCAATTTAGCTGTGCCAGGGTAGGAATATCACCTCCAGTGCAGCAAGCACTAAATCAACTCATACAATACAAATCTTTGTGCACTGAATTGGGCTAAATCCAAAAATCTGAGATTAAGTCCTTCTGCATAAAATGATTGCTCTGTTTCTGTGCTTGGAGCAGTCTGCTGCTCAAAAAGGTTTTGGAGCTGTTCTGACACAATAATAGAAATGTTTTTTCAGAAGACATGATCTTTCAAAAGAAAACAAAAACTCAAAAACCCAGAAACAGATGGATTTTAACAGATAAACAAGGAATGAAGACTGAGGACTAAAGGGAGATTTATTTAGTGAATGCTTCTGATTTATCTTTGAGATGCCGTACAGTAGCAGCAATTCATGAAAAATCAGAAACAACTTGCTATTTACAGTGTTGTGAGGGGGAAGTAACCCGTAAGTAAATAATTAAACAACTGAAGTACTAGCTTTTCAAACTCTAGGTTAAATTTGAAAGGCTAGAAGTCTCTGCAGCAGTTTTTGTTTCTTTGCTAATGTTTGCAAAATATAATACCAAAACTTAAAATTAAGTAAGGGTTGTCTATACAATACAGTACTGCACGTCACTGGGGTGTGGATTCTAATACACACCAATGTGTCAAACACCAACTGGCCCATGTAGACCCTGCTGGCATGCATGAGAAGTTCCCTAGTGCATATTAACATAGTTCTGCTTGAAATGGTACTATGGTGAAGTGCACTAGGGAACTTTTTGTGCACATCAGCAGAGTCTACATGGGTCAGTTAATGTGCGACACATTAGTGAGTATTAAAATTCATACCCCACTGATATGTATTATTGCACCATGTAGACAAGCCTAATATTGCTAAAAACCTTGCAGAATCTTTCAATCCTTGCAAATGCGATATAATATATAGATGCAAGTTAATTTAATACAATTTGAATGAGTATTTAAGATATTTTCCCTGAAATCCATCTAATTCTAGACCCTTTTTGATTACATCGTTTCATAAACAAAGCCTGTAGTACAGTATTGTACAAATTCTTATGACATCTGTGGTGAAGTAGATAAGCCACTCACCGGCACAGAAGGAGTTTAAGTGAGCCTTTGGGCCCAGCTAGCCCTGCCCTGTTATATCTGCAGCCAATGCCAGGCCTGGAGGGTAGATAAAAGGAAGAAGCCTGGCTCAGTTCAGGGCTGACTGGCAAAGAGGCAGGAGCTAGCTGCCTCCCTACCTCAGAGGAAGGATCACCAGGTCAGCGACCAGGAACCAAGCAGCATCTTCCTGACCAAAGGAGCCTGAGAAAGATGCCTAGGAGCACCCAGCCTAGGAGGAACTCAGGTGACTGAAGCTCAGAGAACTTGTGAGGTTCCAGCACTGCCAAACTCATGGCTGCCCTGCCTGGAGGAACCTGAGACTGTAGCAGGATGCAGACAAGCCACCACAGGAACTTGAACTATACAGGCCATGCGCAAACTCCAACCATTAGGCTGCCTGGCCCTCCAAACCCCTATTACAACATCATTTGTAGTGTTTCATGAATACCAGCTTTGTTAGGTATTGTCTAGAAACCAATCCACACATAATTATTATCCAGGGTTTTCTGAACCCAAAACAGTGGTAGCATAACTGTTTCTCTCTAGGTGGTTACAGGATTAAATCAATGAGGACACAGCTCCTCCGTCTGATAAATGATTGATACAAACTAGAGTGCCTTACCTAAAACTACTTCTGATTAGGTCTTAAGCACACACGTATATATCTTGTAGCAGTAGGTTTATAAACATTTATATTTACCCAAAGACTGAAATGGTTTTGAGTGATCAGCAACCAGCCTTCCAGAGCCCTCCTTTCATCCAGCTGCTGGGGAGTATAGGTGTCAGCTCCTTGCCCAAAGAAAAACTTTCTTGGATTGCTTCAAAGTGTAGCCTTTTCCTTAATCTTGTATAGCTAACTTAAACAAAGCACATAATTTATAATGACTCCTATTGGGTCACCATAATAACCTCTAGTAGGTCACCAATTCTCCTAGTTTCAGCAAACTATTCATTATCTCTTATCATCAAAGCATTACTAGTATTTCTAGTCATAACAACAATGATACTCATATGTCAGGGGCACTTAAAACCAAGGTCGACTGTGTAATGGGTTTGGTCACAGAGACCCCCTTGAGACTGTCACCTGATGTGCTGAAACTACCTCTGAGCCTGTTTTTCCCGCCAGCTTGGGACTCCAGAACCCTGTCTTGTTGAGCCGGACACGCTACTCCGCTGAAACACAGACCCAGGGTCTGAACCATGCCCCCAAAACTGCAGACTTTAACCAAAACTGCTCAGCAGGTTTCCTATCTCCAGCACCCAGACACCCAGCTCCCAATGGGATCCAAACCCCAAATAAATCCGTTTTACTCTGTATAAAGCTTATGCAGGGTAAACTCATAAATTGTCCGCCCTCTATAACACTGATAGAGAGATATGCACAGCTGTTTGCTCCCCCAGGTATTAATCACTTACTCTGGGTTTACTAATAAACAAAAGTGACTTTATTAAGTATAAAAAGTAGGATTTAAGTGGTTTCAAGTAATAACAGACAGAAAAAAGTCAGTTACCAAGCAAAATAAAACAAAACACGCAAGTCTAAGCCTAATATATTTAAGAAACAGAATACAGGTAAATCTCACCTCAGAGATGTTCCAATAAGCTTCTTTCGCAGATTAGACTCCTTCTTAGTCTGGGCCCAATCCTTTCCCCAGTACAGTTCTTGTTAGTTCCAGCTCAGGTGGTAACTAGGGGTTTTCTCATGACTGCAGCCCCCTTTGTTCTGTTCCACCCCCTCTTATAGCTTTGGCACAAGGCAGGAATCTTTCATCTCTCTGGGTCCCCGCCCCTCCTTCTAAATGGAAAAGCACCAGGTTTAAGATGGATTCCAGTACCAGGTGACATGGTCACATGTCCTGTGAGACCCCAAGCCTCCATTCTTTCCATCCTGACTCACAGGAACACAGGAAGGCTTATAAGTAAACAGAGCCATTTACAACCAATTGTTCTAGTTAATGGGAGCCATCAAGATCCTAAGCCACCATTAATGGGCCACACTTGGCATAATTACAATAGGCCCTCACAGTTAACTTAATATTTCTAGCTTCAGATACAAGAATGATATATTCATACAAATAGGATGACTACACTCAGTAGATTATAAGTTTTGTAATGACACCTTACAAGAAACCTTTTGCATAAAGCATATTCCAGTTACATTATATTCACATTCCAAGCATATTTTCATAAAGCATATGGAGTTCAACGTCACAGACTGTCCAAATATACCTTCCCTTATCATGGTGCATTATTTCTCTGACCCAGCCTCCCATTCTGATTAGCAGAACTGCAAACATACAGCTGCATGGCCTTGCCTCTCAGGGCCTAAGATTATTCCTAGCTATGTGGTATTTGGTTTCCAGCTAGCAGTGGCTATACACACAAAAATGGCTGACTGCAGTAATATCAAGACCTGGGGTTACAGGCAGTAATATTAAATTGTGGGGTTACACTCCCCTCCTTGCAGATCACACATTTTAAATATTAAGATCTGCACACACGTACACAACCAGTTTGGCAGGTTGCTAGTGAGGCCTAGCATGGGTTCAAGGTTCTCGACCAAGAAATAATCTTCTCACTGGCACTCTCAGTTTTCATTCTGCCTTGTTAAAGACCAGACCTCATGTAAATTCCCTTGTAACTGATAAATTCCTCCCACAACTGATTGATCTTCCTCCAGATCCAACACGTCAGTGCCAGGAACAAAACAACCACCAATATCTGAAAGGCCAAAACTACCATAATTGGATGTAAAGCCAGATTAAAAATTCATTTTGCTGTGGGGGACCATCCCAACATGTCTCCCACCATTTGTGTTCCAAATCATAGAATCATAGAATCATAGAATATCAGGGTTGGAAGGGACCTCAGGAGGTCATCTAGTCCAACCCCCTGCTCAAAGCAGGACCAATCCCCAATTAAATCATCCCAGCCAGGGCTTTGTCAAGCCTGACCTTGAAAACTTCTAAGGAAGGAGATTCTACCACCTCCCTAGGTAACGCATTCCAGTGTTTCACCACCCTCCTAGTGAAAAAGTTTTTCCTAATATCCAACCTAAACCTCCCCCACTGCAACTTGAGACCATTACTCCTTGTCCTGTCATCTTCTACCACTGAGAATAGTCTAGAACCATCCTCTCAGGTAGTTGAAAGCAGCTATCAAATCCCCCCTCATTCTTCTCTTCTGCAGACTAAACAATCCCAGTTCCCTCAGCCTCTCCTCATAAGTCATGTGTTCCAGACCCCTAATCATTTTTATTGCCCTTCGCTGGACTCTCTCCAATTTATCCACATCCTTCTTGTAGCGTGGGGCCCAAAACTGGACACAGTACTCCAGATGAGGCCTCACCAATGTGGAATAGAGGGGAACGATCACGTCCCTCGATCTGCTCGCTATGCCCCTACTTATACATCCCAAAATGCCATTGGCCTTCTTGGCAACAAGGGCACACTGCTGACTCATATCCAGCTTCTCGTCCACTGTAACCCCTAGGTCCTTTTCCGCAGAACTGCTGCCTAGCCATTCGGTCCCTAGTCTGTAGCTGTGCATTGGGTTCTTCCGTCCTAAGTGCAGGACCCTGCACTTATCCTTATTGAACCTCATCAGGTTTCTTTTGGCCCAATCCTCCAATTTGTCTAGGTCCCTCTGTATCCTATCTCTGCCCTCCAACGTATCTACCACTCCTCCCAGTTTAGTATCATCCGCAAATTTGCTAAGAGTGCAATCCACACCATCCTCCAGATCATTTATGAAGATATTGAACAAAACCGGCCCCAGGACCGACCCCTGGGGCACTCCACTTGACACCGGCTGCCAACTAGACATGGAGCCATTGATCACTACCCGTTGAGCCCAACAATCTAGCCAACTTTCTACCCACCTTATAGTACATTCATCCAGCCCATACTTCTTTAACTTGCTGACAAGAATACTGTGGGAGACAGTGTCAAAAGCTTTGCTAAAGTCAAGAAACAATACATCCACTGCTTTTCCTTCATCCACAGAATCAGTAATCTCATCATAGAAGGCGATTAGATTAGTCAGGCATGACCTTCCCTTGGTGAATCCATGCTGACTGTTCCTGATCACTTTCCTCTCGTGTAAGTGCTTCAGGATTGATTCCTTGAGGACCTGCTCCATGATTTTTCCGGGGACTGAGGTGAGGCTGACCGGCCTGTAGTTCCCAGGATCCTCCTTCTTCCCTTTTTTAAAGATTGGCACTACATTAGCCTTTTTCCAGTCATCCGGGACTTCCCCCGTTCGCCACGAGTTTTCAGAGATAATGGCCAATGGCTCTGCAATCACATCCGCCAATTCCTTTAGCACTCTCGGATGCAACTCGTCCGGCCCCATGGACTTGTGCACGTCCAGCTTTTCTAAATAGTCCCTAACCACCTCTTTCTCCACAGAGGGCTGGCCATCTACTCCCCATGTTGCGATGCCCAGCGCAGCAGTCTGGGAGCTGTCCTTGTTAGTGAAGACAGAGGCAAAAAAAGCATTGAGCACATTAGCTTTTTCCACATCCTCTGTCACTAGGTTGCCTCCCTCATTCAGTAAGGGGCCCACACTTTCCTTGGCTTTCTTCTGGTTGCCAACATACCTGAAGAAACCCTTCTTGTTACTCTTGACATCTCTTGTTAGCTGCAGCTCCAGGTGCGATTTGGCCCTCCTGATTTCATTCCTACATGCCCGAGCAATATTTTTGTACTCTTCCCTGGTCATATGTCCAACCTTCCACTTCTTGTAAGCTTCTTTTTTATGTTTAAGATCCGCTAGGATTTCACCATTAAGCCAAGCTGGTCGCCTGCCATATTTACTATTCTTTCGACTCATCGGGATGGTTTGTCCCTGTAACCTCAACAGGGATTCCTTGAAATACAGCCAGCTCTCCTGGACTCGTTTCCCCTTCATGTTAGTCCCCCAGGGGATCTTACCCATCTGCTCCCTGAGGGAGTCAAAGTCTGCTTTCCTGAAGTCCAGGGTCCGTATCCTGCTGCTTAGCTTTCTTCCCTGTGTCAGGATCCTGAACTCGACCATCTCATGGTCACTGCCTCCCAGATTCCCATCCACTTTTGCTTCCCCCACTAATTCTTCCCTGTTTGTGAGCAGGAGGTCAAGAAAAGCTCCCCCCCTAGTTGGCTTGTCTAGCACTTGCACCAGGAAATTGTCCCCTATGCTTTCCAAAAACTTCCTGGATTGTATATGCACCGCTGTATTGCTCTCCCAGCAAATATCAGGAAAATTAAAGTCACCCATGAGAACCAGGGCGTGCGATCTAGTAGCTTCTGCGAGTTGCCGGAAGAAAGCCTCATCCACCTCATCCCCCTGATCCGGTGGTCTATAGCAGACTCCCACCACTACATCACTCTTGTTGCTCACACTTCTAAACTTAATCCAGAGACACTCAGGTTTTTCTGCAGTTTCGTACCGGAGCTCTGAGCAGTCATACTGCTCCCTTACATACAGTGCTACTCCCCCACCTTTTCTGCCCTGCCTGTCCTTCCTGAACAGTTTATAACCATCTATGACAGTACTCCAGTCATGTGAGTTATCCCACCAAGTCTCTGTTATTCCAATCACGTCATAATTCCCTGACATCACCAGGACCTCCAGTTCTCCCTGCTTGTTTCCAAGGCTTTGTGCATTCGTATATAAGCACTTGAGAGAACCTGCTGATCACCACTCATTCTCAGTATGAGGCAGGAGCCCTCCCCTCACAGACGTTCCTGCCTGTGCTTCCTCCCGGTATCCCGTTTTCCCACTTACCTCAGGGCTTTGGTCTCCTTCCCCCGGTGAACCTAGTTTAAAGCCCTCCTTACTAGGTTAGCCAGCCTGCTCGCAAAGATGCTCTTCCCTCTCTTCGTAAGATGGAGCCCGTCTCTGCCCAGCACTCCTCCTTCATGGAACACCATCCCATGATCAAAGAATCCAAAGCCTTCTCTCCGACACCACCTGCGTAGCCATTCGTTGACTTCCACGATTCGATGGTCCCTGCCCCGGCCTTTTCCTTCCACGGGGAGGATGGACGAGAACACCACTGGCGCCTCATAATGTTATATGAATTATAACATTCATAAACCAGTCAGAGAACACTTCAATCTCTCTGGTCACTCGATTTCTGACCTCAAAGTGACTATCCTTCAACAAAAAAACTTCGAAAACAGACTCCAACGAGAGACTGCTGAATTGGAATTAATTTGCAAATTGGATACAATTAACTTAGGCTTGAATAGAGACTGGGAGTGGTTGAGTCATTATACGAAGTGAAACTATTTCCCCTTGTTTATTCCTCTCCCCCCCCCCCCCACTGTTCCTCAGACGTTCTTGTTAACTCCTGGCAATGTGCTGGAAATGGCCCACCTTGATTATCACTTCAAAAGGTTTTCTCTCCCCCCACCCCACTCTCCTGCTGGTAATAGCTCATCTTAAGTGATCACTCTCCTTACAATGTATATTTTTTCATGGTCTGTGTGTATATAAAATCTCCTCACTGTACTTTCCACTTTATGCATCCAATGAAGTGAGCTGTAGCTCATGAAAGTTTATGCTCAAATAAATTGGTTAGTCTCTAAGGTGCCACAAGTACGCCTTTTCTTTTTGTGACTACAGACTAACACGGCTGCTACTCTGAAACCTGTCATCTTGTACAAAGTATGTCATGTAAGGTGCCAATGGAAAAGTTATGATTTGCTGAATATGATTATCCTATTCGTATGCATGTATCATATTTCATATCTATATACCTGTATTTCAAATGTGTTTGCTCCAAGGTATCACCTGCAAGGTAGTTTACATCCAATCTAGCCAGCACATTGTGAATGCACTATTCAAGCTGATGGCCCATCAACTAACACATTGGGCCATGGAAGAAGTTTAGCCCCACCTAATGGACTTTCCTGTGGACATTTTAGCCAGAATATGGGTAATGGCCACTGCTATGATTCATCAGAGCATGCAAGGGCATGTGACCAGCTCATGTGACACTAAACTCCATCTTGTGCCTGTACTTTTCCACTAACTGTGCTGTGGGCTTTGTTTCAGCCAATTAAATTTCCTCCACATGGCAGAAGCTATAAAAGGCTTTGGAAACATCCCCATTTTTTCTCTTTCCTGATCTGATCTCTGGACCATGGACTTATACTCAGAGGTGTCCCATCCATAGGACAGTCCAGGGCAACCGCCCTGGGCCCCGTGTTTGGGGGGTCCCACGCTTCAGGGTGATGTGGGGTCCAGGGCTTCCTGGGGATTTAGTGGTGGGCCTGGCACCGGCGGCAGCAAGAGACCTGCCCCAGCCCGTCCTGCTCTGCTCCACTCCGCCGGCTCCCAGCATCGCTCGGGCAAGGGGGGTGGAAGCCAGAAAGAGGCAGGGTGGGGGAAGGGGTGGAATGGGGGTGGGGAGGAGGCGGAGCATGGGCGAGAAGAGGCGGGGCAGAAGCTTGGGGGAAGGGGTGGAGAGGGGCAGAGCCTGGGGTGGAGGGAAGGGGTTGTCCCGGGCCCCTCACCCCCCTGGGGACAGCCCTGCTTATACTAATGAGAGCATTCTAATCAAGGAACTGAGGATCTTCCAACCTTTTGGAAGCAACCAGAGACTTAACAAGCCAGCAGTTTATTTCATCACTTCTTCAAGCCTGATACAAAAACTTTGCAATTATTGTATGTGTTTGATTCCTTTGACCATTTTAATTCTCCTCTCTCTTTTCTCTTACAAATAAACCTTTAGATATTAGATTCTAAAGGATTGGCAACAGCGTGATTATTGGGTAGGATCTGAGTTATATATTGACCTGGGTATGTGGCTGGTCCTTTGGGACCAGAAGAACCCTTTAGTTGATGGAACTGGTTTTAAATAACCACTCATCATTGTCTAGTGTCTTTAGCCAACGTGGTGAGACAGAAGTTTACTTTTGTTACTGGTCTGGTATATTTTACGGAAGAATAACCACCAGTTTTGGAGTATGTCTGCCCTATTTCTTAGCAGTTTTTCCTGAATCTGATAGTCGCAGTTGTGATTCACTGAGGCACGATGACATCTAGCAAAAACCATATGATCTGGGTAGCTTTCAATCCACTCCACTTACAAATCTGCTCCCCCCACTAGCCTCTTGTGTATACATGAGGATGGTGCTGTTGCCACCAAAGTGCCAGGGATTCTATAGCCGCCAGCATAGACCATTTACAACCCAAATCATAATACATTGCCAGTTCTCGCACACATTCCCACACTAATATTTATTAAGTCGAGGCCTTTCAATTTTACTGAAGTGAGATCTTATCCCTCCAAGGGGCCTAAAAGAGTGATTTGTTTTTCTGGGAGGTTGGGATCAGTAGTGATGTTGAAGGTATTGTTCACTTTACATTCCACTGTTATCCATGGGAAGTTTCCCCATGCCTTCAACAAAACAGGTTCCAGATTCACACCACCAAAGGAGCAGATCTGCAATCAAAACACCAGCAAAAGCAGCATACAGGAGCGGATCATCTCCAAAGTCTTCCAGCATCCACACAGTTAATAATCTAAAACGCAAAGTGAAACAAACCTTTCCCCTCCTTATATAGCAGGAGGTATCACTAGACATTTAAGCTAAGCTTACTAAATTTTATTCCGAGCCATTAGGTTCTGAGTTCCTTGCCTCCCTCCCCCTTTCTCTGGGAGGGGGCTCTTGAACTTTTAGCTTTGAGCAATCACTTGGGGCTCAGCAAATTCATCAAGCCCTCATTTGCTGAGGGCTTGCTGGGGCTAGACACAAGACCATTATTAATTTTGCCAGTGAGTACATATTTTACTGGAGAGTGGGCAGTTTTCAGTAACACAGGGGACAATCCCACCAGATACTCCCAGTGCTGCAAAGCTCAAACATGTGCCAAAACCTCCTTTTCACACAGAGTAAGTCCCTCCTATATTTCAGGTAAAGTTTGGAGGCATATGCCACAGGGCAGAGGCCTGTGCCATTTTCCTTACTCAGTACAACTCCCATCCTGCTCTTAGTAGTTTCCAGTTTCAGCACAAATGGCTGTTCCAACCGGGGACATGCTAAAGCTGGAGCCTGAACCGAGGCCTGTTTTAATTGGACCATGGCTTCCTGCTATTGAGAGTCCCAGTCTCACTCTGCTCCCGCCTTTAACAATTCATGCAGTGGGGCTGCCTTCTCTGAAAATCCCTTGGTGAGATCTTGGGAGAAATTAATCATTCCCAGAAAGGATCTAAGAGCAGTTACATCTGTGGCAGCTCGAGTTTAAGGATCAGCTCCACAGCCTGTTGGTCAGGGGAACACCCCTCCTGTCCCAGAGTCACTCCAAGATAATTTACTTGTTGGGAGCACAACTGGGCTTTCTTTGGGCTTACTTTAAATCCAGTTTCCCGAATCTTTTGTAATACCCTGTCCAACACCTCCAGATTCTCTTCCCTGGTCTAAGGATATCATCCATATAAGAAATCACACTGTCTCTTTCTGGCAGCCCATCCCATATCTTGACTACATGGGAATGACAAATAATAGAGGCATTGCTCCAGCCCATGGGGACCCTGGCAAAACAAATGCTTCTTTGAAAGGTGAATGCACACTTATAGTACCTATGCCAATGCAAGGTGATACCGAAAAACATTGGTCAAATCTCAACTTAAAAACTACGGGGACCCTCCAATGATGGAGCCCATCAACAGGCTCACCCAATTAAGGGCGTGGAAATCAATTACCAGCCTCCAAGTCCTGTTGTCACCTTTAAGGACCGGCCATAGGGCAGCATTATTGGGAATTGACTGTTCCACAAAAAGCCCTTGGCGAAAGCGCCCACCAATTGTTTCTTTCAGGCTGGCTTCTGCCTCTTTTGAATACCTATACTGCTTCTGGGGTGCGGGATTGGGGCTTGTAACTGGGATTTCTGCATCAATTTTATTCTAACACATTCTATTTTATTCTTGGTCCACACCCCTGGTGTTTTCTCTGCAATTGCTAAAACTTCTGCAGGTCACTTGTCACTCCAGTTCTTCAGATGCCTTAAGGGCTGCTAGCTGGTAACTTGCTGAAATCTCCACTGGCTTCCAGGGTGTGCCAGGAAGCATTTTCCCCAGGACTTTGTTAGCAAAATGAACGAGCATTCTCAATTCCCTTAAACCATCAATTCCCAGGATCCCTTCTCCTCCCAAATCCCTTAAACCAAATTGCCCTTTTATTTTCCTTTGCTCCACCCAATTCAAAATCCCTGCTTCATTAAATCCCTGTAAGGTCTTAACTCCAGCCGGAGATTCAAACTAGGTTCTTATTCTAGGTACTCATCAAAGAATAAGTGGCAACTGTATCTAAGAACAGATTCTGAGTCTGAACACCCCTCCTTCAAATTCCACATAAACCGTGAACCTTCTGTGTGCATCGGTGTTCAAATGTGCCACCATGGGAGAGCTAGGGGCATCTGGCCTCCCTAAGGAGAGCTGGCAGGAGGCGCAGTCAGGGTCTTCCCTTTGTGCTCAGCTAGCTTTAACAAACGTTCCGCGGTGGGCAAGCTATCCATCTTTTCCTTCAGCTCTTATCTTAGGAGCTGTCTCCAAATTTCCACCTACCAAGGATGAGGGGCTCTCCCCTAACTTTTGCAGAGCCTGTCTCCCTTCTCTTTCCTTTCTGCCCTTTAGCTCTCATCTTCCTTTAGAGTCTTATCTGGGAAGGCTATTGGTTTAAACGGGGTTGCTTCATGTGGAGACACAGATCCACGTATGTCCATAAAAATAAAAGGCAGTCTTTGGGCCTGATTCTTCTTTTGTTAATTTACTACTTTTCTCAAAACTGTTTTCAAGGCAGTAATTAGGATCAGTAGCAGAGTTAACATTCCTATTGCTTGGCAACCATATCTTCAAAGACAGTAAAATACTTCCAGCTGTGGCATTAACCCTTAAGTTTTAAAACAAAAAACACAAAAGAAAAAAAGAGGGGGGGGGGCTGGGAGGGGGAATGAAAGGGGGCATGTGAAGAAAGAAGTGGAAGAGGAGGGGGAAGAGGGAGTGGGGTGTGAAGAATGACTTAGGAAGCAAGGGAAACCTAAGCCAAGAAAAAGTACAGACAGCAACAACAAATCTAGAAGTGGAGTTCCCTTGGCCAAAGCACCTGGGAACCCATACTCCTGGCCCCTAACCTGGCTCTGAGAGGAGAGTGGGGGATGCTGACACATCTGCCGAAGTGAGACCGGGGGTGCCAGCTATCCTCACCAGCCACCCCAAGGCTGTGCTCCAATTTAACAGGCCAACCGATTTCCCTGCAAATCTGACCTGGTCAGGAGAAAAGGGCCTGACCTCTACTCATTCTTCCCCACTTTGGTTAGACCCTTGGGGACCAGTCTTCTCTACTGTGGTGTTTACTGTGGAAGCTATCGGTGGGGGCTTCTGCAACTCTTCCAGCGTTTCAAGCAAGGGATCATATGGGGACTGCCCCAAAGGGCCCAAGCTGAAAGGGAAACTCACGGGGATTATCCCTCTCATAATCAAAATAAGAAGGATAAAAGTCGGGGTCCTTCTCTGACCCATCCCCCCTTCCCAGACTACAACTCCCTTGAATCATAGCCACTATTCCCTTCCGCTCTCTCAACCTGGCTCTGAGAGCACAACTTTGTCTCTTACTTTCTCCATGATCTGACTGCGTCTTATCCTGGGAATCCTTCAGTAAGGCTGTAACAGTTCCTTCACTCTCTATTGTCTGCTGTTTCAAACCAAATACCACCTGTTCCAGCCTGTCACTCTCTCTGTTTGAGTCAGGTTTGTCACCTAGAGGGTGTCTGACTCTGCCTTCAAGCTGGATATCTTTTGCTCTTTCTCAATTTTATCTTTCTTTAGCTCCTTTATTTCCTTTTTTTTCTTGACCCTATCCTTCTCTGAGTCCTCCACTTTTGCCTTTAACTCGTCTATCTCTTTATCTACTACCATTTTATTACAGAGCTGCAGAAATGCTCTGGGGCCAGTGAAGGCTCCAGGCTTACAAAGACCATTACCATGCTCCTCTACAAAATCAATCAGGCTGATTCCCAAAACCATTTCTTTCTCTCTCTCTCTCTCTCTCTCTCTCTCTCTCTTGCTTCCTTACTCAACCAGACTACCAGCCTGAGCCTTGAGTCCCAGTAACAAAATGTATCCATAAATTGACTCAGGGACTACGTCACAAGAAATTACAGGTTTCTACCCTTCCCACAATCCTCCTGTCTTGGACAGCAAACAAATAAAACAGTTTTATACCAATCGTCCACTCCTCTCCACCACTCCTGGCTGGCTTGGAGAAAACCCAGAGTTTTCTGAATTTGGTAATTTAACTGTTTCTCTACAGTCACTCTCAGGAATAAATCAAAGGGGACACAGTCCCTCTGTCTGTTTAGAACATTACAAACATTTATATTTACGCCAAGTCTGAATTGGGTTCAAGTGATCAGCAACCAGCCTTTTGGGACCTTCTGGGGCCCTCCTTGGGCGTTCATGTGTCAGCTCCTTGCACAAAGAAAAGCTTACCTGGACTACTCCAAAGTGTATCCTTTTGCTTAATCTTTTATAGATAACTTAAACAAAGCACATAACTCACAATGACTCCTAAGGGGTCACCAATTCTCCTAGTTTCAGCAAACTACTCGTTATCTCTTATCAACAAAGCATTTCTGGTATTTCTAGTCATAACAACAATAAAACTTGTATGTCAGGGGTACTTAAAACCCTGACCAAAATCAGGCCATGTGCTGGCACGATTATTTTAATTTTTCAAATGAATATAATGGGTTTGAAAAGACCTCTGTAGATTTATTGAGGAAACTGAAGTCCTTTCTACATCCATTAAATGAGTACAACTGCAATGCAAATTTTCCCATGTTGCTTTTGTCAATCCACCTCAACTCTGACCCATTCACAACACTTCTAAACATCCTTCAATATTTGGCCTCTTGGCTGATAAAAAGAAAGGTCATGAACAAGAGTAATAGAGTCAGTGTTGGCTAGATATGGAATCTAGTAACTAAAGTGGGAATGTGACATAAGTCAATTTTATTATCAAAGAAAAATATTGGAAGTAATAAGACCCATGCCTATCATGACTCTGACTTCTTTGTTTGTGTGTTCTTTCTCCTTCCACTCCTGACCCCTCAGATTTTTTGTGTCTGATCATATTGTACACTCTTGATACTCTCTCTTCCTATATGTTGTACACTGCCTTGCCTGACAGGGTCCCATATCTTATTGGGGCCTTTGGGCACTGCTACAATACATACATTAAATAATATTTACTAAATGGCTGGAAGCTGAAGCTGGACACCTTCAGACTAGAAATAGGGTGCACATTTTCAACACTGAACAACTTACCAATGGGTATGATGGATTCTCCATCACTGGAAACATTTAGTTCAAGATTAGATATTTTTCTAAAAGATATGCAGTAGTTCAAACAGGAATTAATTCAGGGAAGTCCAGTGGTCAATGTTATGCAAGTGGCCAATGTCAGACTAGATGATCAGAGTGGTTCTTCTGATCTTCTAATCTATGAATGAATATAAAATCTTAGTGCAAACAATAATGGTGGTATTTTGTGACATAGACACCAGTCTTTTAGCACCCAGACTAACACAACCAAGTCATTAAACATAGACTATTGAATAGTTGGTGACAACTTTCAGATGCTCTATCAACCTGGGTCAGATTTAAACCAATCATCTAAGGTGAAATGTTGTTGACCATCACTGTTGCCTAGCAGCAGGAGTATACTAATGCTAAGGTTGAATGTATGGCTTTATATTATATTCCCATTATATTCATTTGAAAAATTAAAATAATCATGCCAACACAGGGCCTGACTTTGGTGAGGGTTTTAAGTACCTTCATAAGCATAATATATACATTGTAATATGGTCCTGAAGTACATAATCCCATGCCATTTCCCAGTTAATAGACTATATCACAGTATTTTAGAAAAATTGTAAAAGGTGCTTCTTGCACAGTAAACAGGCAATGAGACAAAGCTCTTCAGGCTCTTCATTCTCTGTATAGTTCCCTATATTTTCCTAAGTGCTATAGAAAGCCCTAAGATAGTTAGAAAGGACAGGAATATGGCAGCACACTATTTCAGTCTAAGCTATTACATAACCTTGCAAAAGCAGTACTGTACTATATGCATAATCTTTATCATTTCTAAATATTGATATTTCTAAGTCTGTTCCTTCTTATGAATAGAGACAATGCAGGAAGTAAATATCCTCTAGTGTGTTCCCATGAATCTGGGTTATCTTATATCTTTGCCAAATCCAAAGCATACTTCAAAAGCAATAGCCTCCCAGAAGACATTGTGTGTAAGGACATGAGTATGTCTCAGCCATTTCAAGCTACACAGCATTCAAGTTTTTATGCATATGTATCAATAAAGCCAAATAAACTAGGCTTTTTCATGCTTTAAAATCAGCTGATGTTCTCCACCCAAATGTCTATGATGTTTACCTACCTTGAAATTTAGCACTTTGCCAGTTCAAGAAATGACACACTTCTAGACAAAGTTATTCTTACCTGAGGGTATATGGGTTGCCTCCCTGGCTCAGCTACCCCATATACTGTACATAGAATGCACAGGCCAAATTGTCTCCTCTGCAGAAAGTACCCACCTAAAGGACTGGAAACTCCACCGGGCTCCCCAGCTTGCAGTTTTCCTTGGCAGCGTTCCCTGTGGGATAGTGGCGTGTGCTAGCTGGTGGAGCAAACAGAGGGGTTTCCTTTTGTATATTTTCACATTTGATACTAGCAAAGATGTCATGGTTGGGCTTTTCCTGATTACTAATGATTGTCTGCGGTAATACCCCCCCCCCACCCTGTCATCACATTCTGGGCACAGGGCCTTAGCTGGTGTAAACTGATGTAATGCTGTTGACTTCAACTATTGACGAACTGGTCCAAGGTTTGTAACTGCCTGCAGACACCTTCCTTGTCAGCTCTTCGGCTTAACTTACAGTTCATTTATAGCAGAATTTCATAACATAGGGGGGCTGGCCAGACCGACTCAGAGGATGGGTGGAGAAAGCTGTAGCAGCCCAGATCCACCAGGGTATGTGCTGCAAACATGCTGCCTCATCTACTGGAAAACTTGCAGGCAGCTATGATGAGAGTTGTGTCGTAAAGATAGGTCATCCACTCACCCTCCTTCCCTGCTCTCCTTAGTGGCCTGTCACAGAGTGGCTGGACCAGTTTGAACTGAACCCAACTCCAGGAAGGAGGGCTGGGGGCTTCAGTTTCAAGGAGAGAACTGTGGAATCAGTGGCCAGCTGGGCAAAGTTGGTGTGGAGTATTAATGTGTGTTAGGACTAAATAAATTGGATCCCAGAAGGGGAGTGTTTTAACTATCATTGGATTGTGATGGTGAATTATTGAGAAGCCCCCAGGAGAGAAGGGAAAAAGAGGCAGAGTTCTGCAGAGCCATCCGAGGCTGCAAGGGGAGCTTGGGAGGCAACTTCCCTGTTATAGAGCTACTCGTAAGGCTGGTTACAGGAGCCACTCACATGTACAGGATTGCAGCTCCCTCCCCAAGCCCCCCCCCCCCCCCCCCGCAGCCCAAGCTTCTCCTCTCTGCTTCCTTGGTATTCAGCTCAGGCTTGGGTGGCATCAGTGGTGCCCTGCCTCATGCAGCCTTCTGGTGAATGTGGAGGGGGATTAGAGAAAACAGAGTGGGGAGAGAAGAGTCAGCAAAATCACACAGAAGAGCAAAAAGTTGACCAGAAGGAAAGCCACAGAAAGAACAGATAGACAAAAAGGAGGGGGGACAGCAATTGTGGGGGTTGGAAGAATTTACCTCACAATCCATCCCAAGGAGGGGCTCTAACAAAAATCCCACCAACATTATTACAAATAACGACTTTTTCTAACTGTCAGTTCTTCAAACCAGAACCTCGAGTCTGAAAGTCAAGCTGAGTTCTTTGTGGCTGACTACATGCAAGCCAGAAAATACTCCATTTCATTCTTCCATAGCTGTACGGGTTCTGTAGGGTTTATGAGAATAAAAAAAGTATGAAAACCTTAAGTTTCTAAGTAGAACTATAAGCACATATTACCAGGAATATTTCTTGTTTGGGCCTCTTTGCACTAGTGAAATTCCATTAGTAAAAGATTAACCACATATAAAGGAGGTAGATGGGCTGAGTAAGGTGATGGCATTTTATACATAGTCAGTTTCCTGATACAGAATGTACTATAAAGAAGCCTAATCCCATATATCCTGATGGCGACTTTCAAACCAACTAGAGGAATTATCCTTACAACTTCCAGCATAATTGATGGGAGCTATGCACCTAACTCGCCTAGCCAGCTTTTAAAACCTCAACCTCTTTCTATAGCCATGTCCTACAAACCACTTGCAATGTTTTGGTCAGCAACAAAAGTAAACTTTATGTAGCTGGTATTTTTCTTCTTGAGCTAGGACAAACATATATTTTCTGTGGGGAAAAAAAATAGAGATTGCCAATTTTACAGTTACTATGTAAATTAATTTTATTCAAAACTGATTAAAAAAACTAACAAGGCTTGCCTAACTACATGAGGTAGTACATGTAGCAAAACAAAGGACAGAAAATAATACTCTGAAATATGAAGAATACCAATAAGTTTACAAGTTAGAAAGAAATAATAAATTCATCAGCAGAAACAAAAATACCAAAAATAAAGTTCAACAGCTTTTCAGTCTTAAAGCACAATACACTTTTCATAGAAAGAAACATAGTATCACCATTATATTTTCTTCATATACCATAATATGGTAAAATTAATGCACACGGCTATTCACCATAAATGAATTAAAAGGAAATGGTGAAGCAATAAATGAGTTAATCTTCATTAGGCTCCATACCGCTATACGTCCTGGCCTGCAGGAGTATCCGCCAGGTTGTGAGAAGTAAGGGGGATTGGCTTTGTTACCATTTTCTTAACAGTGTAGAGATTGTGTTGACTGTTGATCCTCAAATCTGTGTGTAGCACACAGATACCATGTACAGGTTAAGGCCTGAAACTTGCAATTACTTATGCATGTGAGGTTAACTTTATTCCCATGAGGAAGCCCACTGAACTCAATGAAACTAGTCACAGGCTTAAAGTAAAGCTTGTGTGAATCTGCAGAATTGGGAACTTAATCCTTTCAGTTTATTCCTCCTCTCAGTGTGAAAATGACTTTTTTAGTGTCTGGTTATTTGAACTGACTGAGTTACCCACGTCCAATAACAGTATGTTTATCATCAAATTTAATTTGGAAAATTAAAAAAATGTAAATTGACCATTCTTAACAAAAAATGTTTCTTTAAAGGAACACATTTTAATGGTCATCTCCATTTCCAATTTTTTAAAAAATCTGATATTTGTCTAATAATTAGTGTAAAGTATAAAACACTCCACCTCTTCTTTTAGGTTGGTTAATGCTAGAGTAAATCATAAAAAATGTTATACTACTGATTTACAGGCATGATTTATTGTGTCAATTTTTTAATGTAAATTGGATATAAAATCTCTGGTCTATCCATGGTGTCGTTTTTAAGTTATTGTTAGTGGCATACATAAAGCACCGTACAATAATGTATTCAGATAAAAAATGTAGAACATTTATGAGATTTGAATTAACTGTATAGGAATAACTGCTAAGAAAATATAGCAATATTTAACACAGGATTCAAAAAATTGTTATATATCGTAGTTTTTCAAATGCATTTTCTCCCATGTTTAATTTTACAGATTTTTCTCCATTAAGATTTTCATGCAGCTGAAAGTCTTTTGGTGGAAAATAGTTGATATCTTCTGTACAATAATGTTACAGCTTTATACAAACTTTAGGAAGTATACTAAGTGATCTTCATTATCCTCTTCCAAGTGCTCTGGTTGCAGTTTATTTTGTTTTTTTACACTTTAGTAACTGGACTCAGACAACGGCAAATATTCTGAAAGCCTTGCCTCCTGGAGGATTCTGTAAACTGCAAAATAAAACAATCCCAGAGGTTATTTATAAGACCACAACACTCCAATGCACTCTTAGGAACTGGTGCAAGCCTTCCAAGTCCAGAACTCTCATTGACTGGGCTCTTAGGCTCTGAGCCTGCAAAGTATTTTGTGCAGGAGGAATGCTGGTACCTGTGCCACTGATGCCGTGGCAGATTCAGGCCATATTTCTCTATATGACATACTGCAAGTAGGTTTTAGAGAATCCTGAGTAAGGGCCTACCTCTGTTCTTCTTGAAGTCAACGGCAGAGTTGCTATATAACCCTGCCATTCATTTCAATGGGAGCAGGATTGGGTTAATTTATCAGAACAACAGAACTTTCTGCCAGAAATACAGTAATCTATACTAACAGTTCTACCACTGATGCTCTTTACTTCAAAAGAAATGCTTATTAACAAAACAAATAAAGCGAATACTAATATTTAGGGGAAAGCCTTGAATGTGTATGATTTCTCGTCAATTATTACAGAGCCTGAGGGTACAACTTATGGAATGAATGCTGTTTTGTAAACATTAGCGATAGCAGAACTGCTTAGTTTTGCTGGTCTTTCAGCCACACAGCTGAACAGTGTCATGGTTCTGTAGGACAAACTGCAGGTTCTGTAGGACAAACAGTCCCGAGGCAGATGGCACGTTGGAGCCAGCATCTTGGCTTCTTTCCATTTGAAACTAGCAGCTGTGCAACTGCTATACATGCTTTGAAATCTTAAGTTTTTAGTTTATAAATGCCTCTCGCTGGGGATATGGATTAGCAATGCAGGTTCTTCTATGCTGTTAAATACCTGCTGCATCATTTACATGGACCACACAACTGATATCTATTTACTTAAATAAACTGTTAAAAGGCTGCAATGGGTTAATAGTGCCCAAATAGTACTTTTTCTGCACACATAAAATCCAGGCAACTAATCAGATACAAATCACAGTTAGGCTGGGGCAAAAATTTTCAGACATATTGTTTATTTACCATAAAAACAAGTTTTGGTTGACCCAAAAATTGTCACTAATTTGACAAATTCACAGAATAGTTTTGGACAAACTTATTTTTGGGGGGGACTTAGGTGCCATTCATAAAATTGGAAGGGAGGCAGTACCCACCTTAGAACCCAATGGTTAGAGCACTTAGCTGGGCTGTTGGAGACCTGAATTCAATCCTTCCGCTGTGAAGAAGGGATTTGAACTTGGGTCTCCTGCATTCCAAGTGAGTGGAGTAACTGAGTGCTGTAATCCCTGGGCTACGGAAGAGTATTGTGGGGGAAAGACTGTCTCAATCTCACCTAGTGAAGCTGTTCCACTATGTATAAATAATTAGTGCTTGAAGCAGGGACATGAATTTGGGCCTCCCAATTGAGTACCCTTACCACCAGACTACACAATCATTCTCACTTTTTCCTCTTTTCCACATGCATGTAATTCTTGTGTAAGGGATGATCTGGCACACAGTTTGCAGCTCCAGAGTTCACAATTAGCTTCATGATTGTGAATGGGACGTACCAAGAATATTGTAAAGTCAAAATTTTGTTCTGCTAGAACCCGGAAAAATATTTCAGAACTTCAATTTAACGGGAAATAGGCAGGCACATGTCATCACAGAAGGTACTATATAATGGTAAGTGATTTTAAAAGACTCAGATACACATCTGTATGTCTTAGGAAATTATTTTATATGTTAATCTGTTGCCCGTATCATTTGTAGACTACACTCATTGATACAAAGATATGCAAAAAGTTAATGGTCATTCATATAATCCACCCTCAGTAAGAGGGTGCCATATAAACAGCAAGTACTGGACCATTCCAAACCCCACTCAACTGAATGAATTACTAATCTAAAAAATGCAAAAGGAGGCAAAGGTAATTTTCTTTGCAAACATTGCATTATTTGCCACAGGATCAATAAACAAGAGAGTCATTTTGATTTATAAGCGGCTTTTTAGGGTTATGATTTATGAGCTTAGAGGAGACAGGCAGTTCTGGTACCGCAGCTTCTCCAGTCATTGTGACTCTTACACAACCCTGTAAGTCACCCATGTTATCCTATTTATTTAGCTTTCAAGCACACACACACCCCTTAACTTCACCACACACAGAGACTTAGTGCAAGAATGTGAAAATGATGGCATGCATTACTAGGAGAAGGGAAAACAACAGTCTTTTAAACTGAGCTTTTTACCTTTCTGAAAAGATTCCATTTTGAAAGGAGGCGATGTACACCTTCCTTTTATCTACTGGCATAACGTCAACATAGCCTCCTTGGTTGGGAACTACTCCAGCATGTACTGCTGCCCGGCAGATACTAGACACCTGAGAAAAGAGCAGAAGAGTTTTTGTTTGCATTAGTTCTATTATGTTTTTCATTAACTTTTAGATTTAAAAATAATAATAAAGAAGCATATCCCTGGCTCTAGATACCTTATCATAATTAGTCATATAATAAATGCAATTAAATTAATCCTCAGCAGCACTGAAGTACATTCTACAGGAACTCAGCTGGCTGGCCAGCAGGACACCAGCCCCCCTCCATCAACTGGAAGCAAGCCCCATTAGTTTTGTCCAGAGAACAAGGTATCTTTTGCCGCATGTCTGGAAAATCACCAAATTCAGGATATTTAGGACCAAGGTGTGCAAGGAGGGGAAAACAAGTTCCAAAGTCCTGGAGCCCTCACAGGGATGTCCTGTCAGCCTCCCCCTCACTTTTGTAAAGAGGGGGATCCAGCTCAAGTGCCCCTGCTGACTGCAGCTGTGGCAACATCGCCACTCAGATAGTCCGTCTTCAATAAGAATTAACGGTTGTGCCATAAAAAACAACAAGAGGTGGTCCCTCAGGTAGGCCAGTTCCAGGGCTTTAAAGTTCATAACCAATACCATAAACTCCACCCAGAGACCAATGAACAACAAGTCTCCCAGCAAGATTCCCCATTCAATAAGTGCCAGCTTCAGTCTCCAAATGTTTTTAATGGGTAGCCCTATGTAGAGCATGTTGCAATAGTGTTTGGCTTGAGTCTTCAATTTTTACTCAGTTGTTGCAATCTTGTTTGCGGTTATTCCTATCTTGAGCTCCTAATTCCCCATACTGCTTTATAAAAGAACTTGCCCATAATATTAATCTGTAGCTGGACCTGAACTGCATGTCCTCTTACTGCAAAGAAAGTTCTGACAGTATATTCCTAAAGAACGTTGCATCATGTGGGGACCAAACCTGCAAACCTTACACAGGCAAAGTTCTTAGTGAAGTCAATGGGAATTCTGTCTCAGTAATATCTGCAGAACAGGGTCCTTAATGTGCTCTAATGAAACTGCTCAACTCTGATGATTTACATGCATATTTATTTTAAATAAAGTGCATAGAAGAGTAATCCATTACTCAGAGAACTGGTAATCTCTCTGCTTAATTACTTAAAATTTTTAATAACGTAATGCTATTTTCAGCGAACTGCAGATATAGTAAAACTCCATCTATACTGCAGAAGATAAGCCCTTGTTTGTTTCAATGCCCAGCACTGTGCAATCTGCAATTCCAGGTACAGGGAATCTCCCTTTATAACCAAGCTGTTTTGTGAAGAAGAAAAAAAAAAGTCTTCACTGTAAGAGGATTCCACAGAATCAACATTAAAAACGTAACCAGTATAAATATCAATATGGAAAGACCAGTTTAAACAAGGCCTGCGTTACCTTTCAGCTGGAACTGGAATAACATACATCTGTAACTCTCGTTATTTTGTAATCGAAATGCTACATAAAATACAGGAATTCAAAATAGCAATTATTTACCAACTCCTATTCCAACCATTGAAGTTGCCAGTTTCACTGCCATATAGTCAGTCCATGAATGTCACAAAATTTCTGAGAATATAACTTTGACAAAGTTTATCCAAAGGCCCTTTTAAGCTTTCCACCTCAGAATAATTGACTGCAGCTCTTAAACAAGCCAGAGGAGATAGAGTTTATACTATTCAGTACCTTTCTTTCCTTCCTCCCGTAACAGCCTTAGGATTTTGCTGTATTCCCAACCTGTCAGCCAGTGATCAAGAGACTAATTTAAATTATTTAGGGCTATTGCTGCTCCTAAATATTAATATTATGGTAGTGCCCAAAGGGCCCAGTTAGGATTGGGGTCCTATTGTGCTGGGTGTCGTACAAACACAGAAGAGAGACAAAGAAGGATTTGTACGGAAGGATTTACAGTCTAAAGATACAAATGAAGGGTGGGGGATGTGAATGCAATGTATATGGTGCAAATGAGTACGGTGAAGAATTGGCCCGGGTAGTTACATGTATTTTAGGGGGGTTATTTGCTTGTTTGTTTTTAATTGGCATTAGAGGAAGTGAGGAAGGGAGTAGGAAAAGGAAAGAAGAGGAAGAGGAAAGGCCACAGCTTGTCACCTGTCTAAACATGACAAACAGGCTTGATTTTGTAGGCATCATGGCAGAGGTGAATGCTCCAGAAGGATCTGAAGGAAGATAATGGCTGCTTGGATTTTATTAGTGTGTTTTTCCCTAAGCAAAAGGGACAGTGTGGGAGAAAGCTTGGAGGTGTTTAAGGGAGAAGCTGATGGGTGGATGGTAAAGGTTAGGAACATTGGCAGAGCTGACATCACAACAGGTTACTAAATCAGTAAAGTGGAATGGGGATATGATATTTGGGGTGTTAAAAGTATAGACGAGAAGCTTATATTTATATAGTGGGAAGAGGAAGCCAGTGGGAGACTCAAAGGAGGGGTTTATGTGGTAAGAATAATGAGCCAAGAAGATGGTTTTTGAAACCAAGATGGCATTCTGAAAAAACATGAGGAATGCAAATATGCAGTAGTTAAGGCCAGAAAATACAAGGTTGCACTAGTGAAGACATGGGATGAAGTCTTGGATGAGGAGATTTGTGACCCTGATGTCCCGGCCTGCTCTGTGGGCTGATGCAAGAAGTGAGGATATGGGACAAATGTATAGAGTTTTCTAAAGGAAGTGTCATTTAATTCTGGGTGTTAACTGGACCTTCATTCTTAGCCCTTAAATAATTTTTGTATTGAAGTAATTTATTTTAAATAGGGGGATGTTTCCTATTTTGAAGGGTCAGACCATCTAGCATCCTATCCAGCCTTTCTTGGGTAAACATTTTGGGTGAATTCCTGGCCATATTGAAGTCAATGGCAATATTCCCATTGATTTCAGTGCAGCCAGGATTTCACCCCCACAGGTTTATCTTCTGTTTCTAAATATTACTTAGCAAGTCATTTTATTAGCAGCCTTAAAGGCATACTCTCCCTGGAAGTCTCCATCAGTAGCTTTGAGCTGTTGCTTTAATTCAGATATTATCTCAGCCCCAAACATATATAAGGCAACATAATGCACTTTTAAGGTAACAAACATTTCACACAGCATTGCATGACCTTACTTTATCAGTGTGCGGTGAACGCTCTGATATTCATCAGTATTTAACAGGTCACAGAATCTGCATACCAAGCTGCTTAATCATTTTCCTTCTTTTGCTACTCAGCAAAATATCCAATAGCTACCACAGCATAGCATTACTCTGCAAAGGCATTTTACGAATAGCATTTGTTCCCAATGTTATTCATAACAGATAGGACTGCTAATAGTTCTGTTTTTCTCTCAGTACTTTACCCTGTTCCACAGCAGAATGTTATGGACAATTATTCGAAGATATTAGGAAAAGGATTTCCATGTAGTTAATTGAAGCAAAAGCATTTATAAATATGAGCCAGATCCTGAGCTACTATAAATCGGCATAGCTCCATTAACTTCTGTAGTCAATGGAGCTGGGCTGATTTACATCAGCTGAGGATCTGGCCCACTTTTTAACATTTGTGATTGACTCAAAAATATTACCACAGGATTCTCTATCATAAAAGATTGTTCTCAGGGCAGTGATACCTGGTATGAAAATAAGATGATGAAACGGGAATTTGCTAAGAGTTTATTTTGAGAGAAGATACGTGGGATATAGCTAAGAACACACTGATTCATCACTGTCAATGGAATCATACCAGGAATGAACTGGGCCCATCAAATCTTTTATCAAAACAAATTCTAAGTGTGAAACAAGTGATAACTTGGCAACTTCAAAAGCCTCTCTTTATTCTGTAGGTGTATTTGGTGCTCGGAATCAGGGACTAATAGCAGTGGCAAAAGCCAGTCACTGTACAAGTAGGTGCTTCAAAACATCTCCAGAAAGCTTTGACAATTCACCTCAGTCAGCATGTGATTTGGTTTCCTGCAAATCTTATACCTTTTGCAAACACCAAAGTAAACTTTGAAAACTGTTTTTTGAAGTGTAAATACTGTTAAAAAGTTCTGTGGCATAAGGCATAATATCAAAATGCCAGAAATAAGCATTAGATAATTGGAATAGGGGAAGCTGAAAGCGTGGACTTCCTGCTTTCATGAGTGGAAGGCAGGAAGCTGTAAGGTGGTCTACCAATAGGACAAAAAATTCCCAGGTGGACAGTCTGCATCGCTGGGCCAACAGGGATCTGGTAGTGTGTGCAGGCCCCTAGTAGAGTAAGTAATTTGTACAGTCTGTTGTGAGAGTGGCATATACTATAGTTATTTATTATCTACATTATGAGAGTGCCTAGAGGTCCTATATAGCATTTAACTTCATTGTCCTAGCACTGTACGTACACAGAGTAAGAGTCACTCCCTGCCTCAAAGCACTCACAATCTACTTTAAGATAAGACAAAACAAGAGGGTGCAAAAAAAACAAATGGAGGGTACAGGGGAAGGGAGGATGAGTAACAGTGACAGAAACACACATGTGGTTACTTACACACTGTGCACAAGTACATGGTTCTGGGTTAATCTGTGGGAAAAGTTGACAAATAGACTGGTAGTGCTGACAGAGCAGAGGGTAATGCGATATCTAGCAATCTCATCAAGATTAGGGGCAGTCACTGTAACCTCAGAGCTTGGGACAAATGGTATGAGAAGAAAATAGTAAAAATGTTGTGAGGCGCCATGGAGATTCAGAGTCGTCCCTGCTTAGATGCTGGGAGAACGGAAGCAGAACCAAAATTTTCTAAATCAATTTACGAATAAAACACTTTGGTCAGCCTGCTACGTAGCAGTATTTTCAACCTTCTAGCCTAGTTAGTGTAAAAAAAAAAAAGTCTTAACTAGAGCTTCACGAATCCTGCAAAAATAGGTTTGCAAAAACTTTTATTTCCTTTGCACAATGGATGCATTTTTTCCAAGCAACATGGCTTCAAATATTTCTGTATAACATGGATGAATGTTGAGAAAGTAAATTGTTTAAAAGCAAAACTCTTAGGAGACTAATTAGAGGCTATCTGGGACAATAGCAAAGCGCACAGGATTTGGCCTTTTGAGATCAATGGGACTTCTTGCTTGAAGAAGGTGAGTAGAAATTAGTGTTTATCCTCTAACAGGATAGTCTGCTGTAACTCATCTTGACTCCAGGGTGTTGACTTCAGACCGCTACTGGGGAGCTGAAAGTAATTCCTTCCTCAAAAGGCACACACTTTTCCATTTCCCCTGTTGACATACATACTAACAAACATGCACATGAGTAACTCAGTGAGATGTACTGAACTACATAAGGGACTACTCCCATATGTAAAGTTACTCATGTACATGAGGTTTCAGAGTAGCAGCCATGTTAGTCTGTATCCGCAAAAAGAAAAGGAGGCCTTGTGGCACCTTAGAGACTACCAAATTTATTTGAGCATAAGCTTTCGTGAGCTACAGCTCACTTCATCGGATGCATTCAGTGTACATCAGTGTTTGCAAGGTGGGAGCCCAAGTTATTTATTAAGTATTACTTCCTTCTCATAATAATGATTAGTACATATATAGTGCTTTTCATCCATAGATTTCAAAGTACTTTAAAGTGTTTGAGTATCATCACCTTGGCCAGCTACTTGTCATCACAGTACTGAGGACTGATTAAATATGCAGGCTAATGCGGCTTACTGGGAAAACAGTGAACTGCTTCCTCTGCAGCTAACCCATTGCTGCTCCCTGGACAGATGACAGAAGAACATAGCGCAAAGGACTGCATCCTTCCTACTTCTCGCTGCTGCCTGCTCCAAGACTAAGCATATCTCCTCCTATGTAAAAATCCTATGCAGGTTAGAAACAGCGTGCAGTCTGTATCTAAAGTCCCCCGCATATTTTAGCAAGACAACGCACCTCCTAGTAGCACCACTGCTCAGCTGCAACAACTTTCTCGTCACCACAAAACAGATAAATAAATACAGGAAAATCCATTGGTTTTCTGACTGAAAAATGGATGTTCTGGAAATGGATTTGGTTTGTTAGAAAGTCAAAAAGCAATTCAGTTTAAAGGATCATAGACTAAGGTGAAGAAGAGTTCCCACCTACTTTTAAACAATTAACAATTAAACTGAAGGTAAAACTAGCAAAGAGTGTTGCCAGGTATCATAACTGGCAAAAATGTACACTATTTTAATGCCTAATGAGTGTAATCCAAGTGATTAACTGCACAAGATTGGACTCGATAAAGAGGAACTTTGTCAAAGTCAATTGGACTAAAACTTGATCTACCTTGTTGTTTCTCTTGGAATGATTTTCCAACTAGTTAAGCACCCACCTTATAGTGGCTCCACCTAGGCCATTTTTCCCTGGTTTATTTATGAGAAGATAATGTGAGACAGTATCAAAAGCCTTACTAAAGTCAAAATATACCATATCTACTGCTTCCCCCCATCCATGAAGCTGTTACCCTGTCAAAGAAAGCTATTAGATTGGTTTGACATGATTTGTTCTTGACAAATCCACGTTGACTGTTACTTATTACCTTATTATCTCCTAGGTGTTTGCAAATTGATTGTTTGATTATTTGCTCCATTATCTTTGTGGGTACTGAAGTTAAGCTGACTGGTCTGTAATTCCCGGAGTTGTCCTTATTTCCCTTTTTACAGATTGGCATTATATTTGCCCTCCTCCAGTCTGCTGGAATCTCTCCAGTCTTCCATGAGTTTTCCATGCTCAGGTAACTCTTCAGCCAGCTCTGTGAGTATTCTAGGCCCTGTCAACTTGAAGATATCTAAGTAATTTTTAACTTGTTCTTTCCCTATTTTAGCCTCAGATCCTCTCTCATGTTCACTGGCGTTCACTATGTTAGACGTCTGATCGCTAGTAACTTTTTTGGTGAAAAATGGAAGAAAAAAGTCATTTAGCACCTCTTCCATTTCCACATTTTCTGTTATTGTCTTTCCTTCTTAGTTGAGTAATGGGCCTACCCATCCTCGGTCTTCCTCTTGCTTCTAATGTATTTGCAGATTGTTTTCTTGTTACCTTTATGTCTCTAGCTAGTTTAATATCATTTTGTGCCCTGGCCTTTCTAATTTTGTCCCTACATGCTTGTGTAGTTTTTTTTATATTCATCCTTTGTAATTTGACCTAGTTTCCACTTTTTGTAGAAGATTCATGCAATTCTTTTTAAGTGACATTCATGCCACAAAACCTCTCTATCCAGTATCCTGGGCCCAGATTTTCCCTTATATTCAAAGCCATGGAAGGGGACTTTTCATTAGGATCTCCCCATGAAGATTTTCTTGAGGAGATCCCCCTGCATTGTCCAATCAGCAAGGTGGTGTTTTCCCCCACAGCAATGCCACTCCAAAACACAGTTTATCTTGTGGAAGGGCCTGCACTCATACTGGCTCCTTGAAGCTCTGCTGACTGCTTGCCATCATGGCTCTTTCCTTCCCTACACCACTTTTCAGTACCTCTAATCTCAATTCAAAAAAATACTATACATGTGTATAATAAAGCCAGGCCAATCTTCACCAGGTCCATTTGTTTGTATGTTGTATGTTCTGGCCCTATCCATTGTCTGTATCTTAGACTATAAGTACTTCAGGGCAATGACTGTCTCTTTTTCATGTTTCTACAGCACCTAGCACAATGTGGTCCTGCCTGGGGACCTTGGGCTCTCCCTGGGGACCTTGGGCTCTCCCATAAAATAAAGATTGAATAATCATGGCTCAAACAGAGTTGCATTACCAGGGACCCTTCTGTGCCAAGGTGGCACCAAGTGACACTGAAAAGAATCAGGAGAAAGTTCAGACATGAGACTGTGTTAACTTTTTTGACTATTTTCTGCAGGACCTGGGGGGTATCATGTGTGTTCCATCCTCCGATTCTTTTCAGTGTCACTTGGTGCCACCTTGGCACAGAAGGGTCCCTGGTAATGCAACTCTGTTTGAGCCATGACTATTCAATCTTTATTTTATGGGAGAGCCCAAGGTCCCCAGGGAGACATTCAGACATCCCATCACCAAGTCCAGGAGGAAAAGTATCATACAGAAATCCAATCCCCCCTTTCTACATAAAGTAGGAGAGATCCTCACCCTAACCTTCTCGTGAGCCCAGTGAGACATGATCTGAACCCCCAAGGGGAATGCATATGAGTGCAGGGGGTACAGCCATATAAGCATGTTGCGAACAGAGAGGAGTAGGATCTGTGCCAGTTCCAGATATGTTGCCATCAGGAAAGCTTTTGGGGGGATTGGAAGAGCAGTCACCATATACAGATTTTGTGAGCAGGAACCCTACAGTGGCAAGGGCTGAAATAGTATTCAAAAAGGGGAAATGGAGCTGTGCTCTGCTTCTGGTGGGTGAACTCCACCCAAGACAAGCATGTGTGTATGTGTGTGTGTGTGTACCAGAGTGAGTGTATGAGTGATTGGGGGGAACTGGGGCATGACTTTCATGCTGTATGTTTGAAAACGTGCTTCAAAGATTCTTTAAAAAGAATTAAACATGAATAACTGTCAGCATCTCAGTGCTCAGGAGCACTTCTCTAATAACAATGAATGGGTACTGTACTCCCACTGGAGAAAAAGAGATGATAGAGAAATAGATTTCATTTTTCAGATTTCCAAAAATAGCTTTATGGTAGTCTTTTGCTTTCCATCAGAAAGTCTTATTTATAATTTTGAAGACTGCTACAAATATGTGACTGTCCATAACTGAGATATGTCCAAAATAATGGGATTACGTATATTTATTTTTAGAATAACATGGTATTTCATTTCACTGGATTCTAGAAAATATATTTGTATCTGGAGAGGGTCATTAAGGGTCTAACCCTTCATTCGTTGCTCATGTCATACAAGTCAGTGGCAATTTTGACCAAAATTTTCAAGTTTGGGTACCTATAGTAAGGCATGTAAATCTATACTTAGGCACCAAATAACTGTCCTGATTTTTAGAGGAGCTGAGTACCACTGAATTCTGTGGGAGCTGTGTGTGCTCAAATCAGGCATCCAAGTTTGAAAACTTTGGTCTTTGAGTGCATGAGGTACATAGGATTAGGCCTGAATTGTCACACTATGCAATATCCTCTCATTGTATACAGTTTCATCATCCACATTCATGAATATGCTTGAATAAATCATGCTACTTACATCAGAATAAATTCGAGTTCCAATTACACGCGCATAGTGTGGGTTTGCCTGCATACAGTTGCGAGGACAATACACTCTGAAAATTGAACACAAACATACATTTTAATAATGTAACTACAATATTACAATACGATGATATTTCATGAAACTGGGCTTCAGGATTTGACAATCAATAAATTCAGTGATGGATAATAAGGTGTCCATAATGATGATATTAGATCGATCTGCTAGTATTGATGCTATGGACTAAGAGGTGTTATTGATGCACTTCTGGTCCCTGGCAAGAGTGGGTGGTGGAGGACTTCAGTAGCTCTGGGCTTTTCTGGCAAAGAAGACGCAAAGGGCAGTGCTGGGCAATTGCTCCCTCTGCCCTGAGGAACAGTTACAGGTTTCCTTCCTCAAAATATTGAGGCATAAGCTTCTTTTGATGAGTGAGAATGTTGGCTTCAAAAAAACAGCTTACACATTTTGCTGAAAGCTATAAATTGACTTATAAACAAGATACTCACCATGCCCTACTTTACCAATCTATTAATATTTCTTTGCAAACAAATATTTCCCTGACCTCCTATCCTCCAACCCCCCAATGAAACAACACAGAGCTGTTTCAGACCCTTTTATGATATCTGTTTGGAGTACCACAAGGATTTTCTTGGAACCCTCTTATTATTCAATGTGTGTGCAAGACCATTAGGAAAGTGGGTCAAAAATCACGGGCTAAATTATTTTCACTGTGCTGATGACAGCCATCTCTACTGCATCCGATCCAGACAGAACCATCAAATGCCTCTCCTGGTGCCGAGGCACCTCTGGGGCATGGGTAAGAGTAAGTTGGATGAAACTTTGTCCTGAGAATACTGAGGTGATGTGGGGGTTGGAGGAAGGAAGCACAAAAACTGGAAGTTATATTAGTTCCTCCAACATCTGTGACCAAAGGTTGTGATTTGGGGGTGTGGTTAGACTCCCAGCTGCTTCTGGATGATCAAATAGCAACAGTGATCAAGACTACCTTTCTCCAGCCTGTGCCTGGCTATTCCTCTGCAGCCTTTCCTCTTAAAGACAGACCTTGCCATTGTGATAAATGCCTGTGTTACCTGTGATTAGTATTTGAGGTGTGGTTGGGAGATTGTGGAGGAGAAGTGCTGTTGCCATGATTTATTGCTGCTTGTAACTTGCTGGGTTGTGTTTTTAAGATGTGTGTCCAGGGCACCCAGACAGTGTTGGATAGGACTTTGCTTTGGAGTTTTTAAAACTGATCTCTTTGTCACTCTTTGACTTCAGGTTTCTATTTTTAAATGTTTTCCTAAAAATGGCTTCTATTTTTTCACTTTAGAATGTATTATATTGTGTAGTAACAAGAGAGAAGAAAGATGGATTTCAGGATGGGATTTGCTCCATCCATTCCTGCATTTCACTCATTTACTTATTTCTGCACCTTATCCAGAAAAACTATGCAGCTATATCCAAACACCACATGAGTCCAAGGAACCAAATGCTACATTATGGGATGTTTTCTTAGCAGTTCTGGCTTTGTGTTTGCTGACTCTATTGACTGTAGGACAGCTACAAAACTACTCTTGTGCATATCTCCACTCTTGCGGTAACTCACGCTACACTGTATTTACCTCTGACTCATCTATGGTTTTAAGAATGGTTACAGGTTTCCTTCCTCAAACTATTGAGGCACAGTCTTCTTTCGAAGAGTGAAAATGTGGTTTCAAATACACATATCAAATACACACCTCACACATTTTGCTGAAAGCTATAAATTGGCTTATAGACAAGATTCTCACTATGGCCTACTTTACCAATCTATTAATATTTCTTTGCAAACAAACATTTTCCTGACCTACTATTCTCCAAAAAAACCCAACCAACCAAACAACACCTAAGACACAGGGATGTGTCAGACCCTTTCATGATATCTATTTACAGAGGAGGAAACTGAGGCTCAGAAATCCATTGCCCAAGGCACACAGCAAGTCAGTAATACAGAATGGAATATATATATTGCAGTCTCTTGGTCTAACCACTAGACCACACTTCTGAAAAGTGCAAAAAGACTCATGCTCTATAGAAAGTGTAAAAGACCCTTTATTAAAAATAAATAAAAGTATACAGATCCTCCTCTCCTCAGAATGTATTTACTAGCTGACAATGTTCTTAAACCAAAGCCTGAAAGACAAGCAAAACATTTGTGGCGAGATTTTCAAAGATGCTGAGTACCTACAGCTCCCACTAACATCAACTGTGGGTGCTCAACACCTCTGATAAAAAAGACTATTTCTTTGTGCTTTGATCTGACAGAAAGATTCGAGACCCTTACCTTGGGCAATGCGAGGCTGGTTTTTGAAATGGGCATAGCTGTTCCACTGTTGTTTCACAGGTGATAGCTTGAACTGAAGAAATAAAACAGAAACTAATAGATATATGCAGTCAAAATACAGTCCAGTGTATGATGAAGATAATATATAAATAAATGCTAACCTGTTACTTTGGAGACTGTGAAGGAATTAGCAGACTGATATTTGCTAACAGAAAGAAGAAATAAAAGAAACAGTCAACAATCAAACAATTTATTTAATGGATTTCCAGACATAGGCCCTACACTGATTATGCTTAATTGGAATCCACTAGTTCAGACCCCAAGTATGGAATCCCTGCATGTTCACTGCAATTACTGCATTTAGTTTACATTCACAGTGAAATTCAGCATGAAATCAAGGATTAGCACAAACGTGTTAAGCATTGGATTTCCCACATTGTCAATGACTTCATTTAACAGTACAATAACAGCTAATGTAATCGGGTTCCATGATTCTGTTTTAGTCAGGAGTGCCAATCAGCAGGAGCATTCATTGTCCATTTCCTCACTAAGGACCTAACCACAACATTAACATCATGCAGGCATAGGATGCTGTTCAGTCAAAACCAGTGTCAGAATCTGGAACGTGCATTTTCAGATTCATTTCTGCTTTTAGATTCAGTTTCTACATTCACATTGTTACTGGTATCATTATCAGGGCAGCAAAAAGGATACAAATTTTCTTTTTATTAATAATTACATGGTCACCAGCAATGTCAATTCCTTTTCCTGTCTCTGAACCTTTATCTAATAACTGGTCAGTACTTTTCTTCATTACTTCTTCATCTCAAGAGATGTGCTACTAAGTCCTAAAATCTTTGGGTTTTTTACAACACCCTTAACCAAGAAGTAAATGACCTTGTTTGACTTTGGTAAGTTTAATTACTAAAGGAGGAGATGAATTCTTAGTCACCTCCAGAATGGATTACTGTGATGTGTTCTAGCTGGGCTACATGCTGTACTCGGAATGGCTTTCCTGCTTATTTAATTTATTTATTCCTATTGGATGCTAATTGCACATCTTATACACGAGATTCTCACTATGGCCTACATTACCAAACAAATATTTTTCTGACCTACTATTCTCCAAAAAACCCCAACCAAAACCTAAGACACAGGGATGTGTCAGACCCTTTCATGATATCTATTTATAGAGGAGGAAACTGAGGCTCGGAAGTCACCACTGTCTTCCAATTTGCTTCCAGTTGCAATACAAGATGTTGGTTTTAACCTATTATATAAAGTTTTAAATGGTTTGGGTCCTTGCTCCCTTAGGGTACACCTAGACTAGGATAAAGGTGGTGGTATAGACAGGGCAAGTTGTATTTTAACATGTGTTAGCTGGTCAAGGTGAACGCTAATAGAGGGAAAAAATGGAAAAATATAGTCCTGATTTCAAGTCTAGCTTCATCTTGACCACCTAACACACTCAGGATGTGTCTACATTCAAGCTGGACGGTATAATTTTCAGCTCAAGTAGACACACTGGTGCTTTGATTGAGCTAGAGCACTAAAAATAGAAGTGTAGCGGTGGAAGTGGCAGAAGGGGCTGCCTGCCCTAAGTATGGTCCTGTCCAAGACCCTAGATACAGACATGGGGCAGCTAACCCCTCTTGCTGCCTCAGCTACACTTCTTTTTTTTGACATGCTAGCTTGATCACCACTGGGCACAGCAGAGAGAGAGCAACAAGGGGGCTGTTCATAGCTCCTATGGCTACGGCCCGAGCCCCAATGGCCCCAGCCCCAACATAGATTGACAGACCTGGAGTCTGCTCTAATTTATACATGTGGCTATGGCATGCAAGGGGACTTCTGCCAGCCAGAGACTGCCTGGGCAAAGTGAATTCCAACCATGCCACCTCCCTGCACACCCAGGGCTAAAGGAAAATGGGGTAACAGTCAGCTGTGTTGGCTGTATGCTTGCTGCAGGTTCCTCCATACTGGGATAATCTCCACCTGGGAAGATGAAGCCAGTTTCTGTCCTCTTTATGCTGCGTGGCTGATGCAAAGTACAGAGTGAGCCACACAAATGGGCGTTACCTCAGGAAACCTTTCCTCACATGACATTCTGTCCAATCCCTAATTTAGATTTGTAACCCTCTTCTGGACTTTTCTAATTCCTGGATGTACTTTTTAACAAGTGTGGTGATCAATACTGCACATTATTCTATACACACAGAAGCATGTGAATTATAGCTGGACATTATTGCATTTTCCCTTACCAAGGTAGTAAAAGTAGTATTAAATTACATTCCCACATGCTACATAAAGTCAGTCATGGTTTGCAGGTTTTTCTTTTCAATATCTTTTATGGTTAAAAATACCAGTATTGGGAGCGAGGTCAGTATTACAAATATCCACACTGCAAGTAATGTCCTCTGGCTAATCACATGCTGTTTTTTCTTCATTCAGGTTTGCATCACTGAGAAACAAATGACTAGATTTGCACGTGGCAATCCAGCCTGAGTAAGGAGCAGCACACAAGAGCAGGATGAGAACTCAGACCCAGTCTCACCCCTGCTTCTCCTTGCACTAAGTGGAAAGTAAACTGCGATTTCGCCTGAGTGCTGGTTCAGCTGCACCAGCCTGTGTGCACCGCACTGGCCTGTTTTGGGGTCAGAGCCCAGGCTCCATCCACCCCACATCCCGGTTTATACAAGATAGGCATGAACAAAAACAGCAACCGACAATTATCATATGTTAGGATGAACCCTACTTTGTTAATACTAACACTGGAGTAACACTAAGCTCTTGGTAGTCTAAAGAGTTAGTACTGATGCTGCGCCCTAGTTGAGCCCTGTCAGACTATACCCTCCATTTCCACCGACCACATTTTTTGTTTGTTTTCTTATACAAGTTGAGAAGTATTTGCACCTGCTTTCCTATACAATAACTCAGCAAGATTTCAGATAAGGATCCAAACTTTGCCACACATTTCTGACTCAAACCTCCAGAGTGTTTTAAGTTATCCCATCACTAGCAAATGTAAAAAGTTGTGCCAAGTACAGAATTGTAAATTTGCATGAAGTTTCACATGCAGATACTTAGCCTCGTAAGGAAACGGTTAAACATTTACTTAAATAGATGTACTTTCATGTTTTATGTGAGCACGTACTAGGTGTGATTCACTTCTAAATACAATTTCTTATGGTTATTAAAGATCCCATAGCACTCTTCAGAAGAGCAGAGAGGGAGGTGCTCCAGTATCCCGGGAAAATTCCAGTTTAGCTAATTATTATAGAATATTCTGCCTATTGTCGCCCTATAGGGCTAGCCTGTTTGCTTGCTTATATAGGTTTTCTTATGGGTTTGATTATTTGTTTTATTATACAGATTTGTACTAGAATATTTTTGGCCGTAGCTCAAAGAAACTACAGGCCACATCCAGTATGTTGAGTTAAGGCAAGTTAGCATACATATGTTTGAGACCTTTAGCCCAGTTAGGTGATGATGAGCTAAAGCAGAAAGGATTTATATGTTTGTGACCTTTTATATAGATAAGTGAGGTTGCTCAAGCAAGTTGGTATAGCTAGGGGCTACCTAAGTTCATACCCTCTTTAAACTTTGCAGGTACAACCCAAAGAACATTGAAATAACTGATTTGGCCAGAAATAACAGATGTGAGAATGAGCTAATGATGATTAATAGGTATGCTTATGTCAATAATATGTACAAACATGCCAGCCTACAGCGTACATGTACCCTGATACTTTGTGGGTGAGGAAATTCAGTTTGGACATGGAAGGAGGACTCATAGTGCTCAGGCTCTCTAAGAAGGGTAACCCACCATGTTAAAGGGCTGTTCATCATTGTTCAGTTAGTTCATTAGTTCGTAGTTGTTCCTTAATTCCTAATTGTTAGTTCTTAATTCTTGTTCTTAAGTTACTTAGTGGAGTCAAACTCTAAGTTAGCTTCTATAGTCTTTCTATAGCTTTTTAGTTCTAGGTTCTCCTAAGTTATTCACCACACACTTGAGAATTGAGGAACCTGAACCATCGGACTCTCTTAGCATGCAAGAGGCAAGGCTGGTCCTTTGTTTCTTACCACCAGGTTATCAAGGAAGGCTGTGAGTATATTAATCTAGAAACCTTTCTGGTATATAATACCACATGTACCTCTAAAACAATATTATTGCCTTTGCAATTCTGATGATTTTCCATTTGATTACTATTTGATTACTTTTATCTCAATAAAAGTCTTTAAGGATGTATTTTGTTCTCAGTGTGAGTGTCCTTGTTATACATCTCGAGGGTCCTTGAAAACTCTGTGTAGCCTGATTCAGGGACAAGAACCTTATTATCTTTTGATCAGATTATTTGGTGAGCCTATAACCCATATTGTATGAACAATATTATTAATCTCCTAAAATTAGGCAACACTGCCGTGGTTAGTCCTTAGAAACATTACCAGTGTTACACAGGATGAGCAGATCATTTTAACTCAGGCTATGCCTACACTACCACAGTAAGCTGACCTACGCTACGCAACTCCAGCTATGTGAATAACTTAGCTGGAGTGGACATACATCAGGTCGAGTTACCGCGGGGTCTACACTGCGGGTGGTCGACAGGAGAAAATCTCCCGTCGACTTACTGTATTCTTCTCATCAGAGGTAGAGTACAGGGGTCGACTGGAGAGCTATCTGCAGGCAATCTGGCGGGTCTTTACTAGAGCCACTAAATCGACCACCGGTTGATCAATCTCAGATCCTGGCTGTAGTGTAGACCTGCCTTAACTCAGTTTCAGTATGCACTGTTCCTTTGTAGGTTCATCTTTACATTTGTATCGGAAATAGATGAATGCTGCAAATATTGAGGTAATTTAATCATAAATACTAATTTAGCTATCTGAGAGACAAGGGAGGGTGAGGTAATATATTTTATTGGGCCAACTTCTGTTGGTAAGAGAGATAAGCTTTGCATTTACACAGAGCTCTTCTTCAGGTCTGACTATCTGACATAATTGCGAAGGACAACCATTATACATTTTCCCTGCCTCTTCTATTTGATATAGCATTTTTGTCACTTCCTATCCCATATCTGTTCTGTCATTTTGCAGTATGCTCTTAAGAATGGCTACACTTTCAGGGTAGGTGAAATGATACCTGTATTCCAGTATGTGTCGTTTTTACAGTGCTTTCAGATCCTTCAGGTTTAAAACAATTATATGGGAAATCTATTATTGTGACTTATTTCAGGTTAAAAAAATGCAATATATTGGAAACATCACACATTTTAGTTGTAAGCACACAAAGTATCAGTAATCTTGCACTTACCCAATTGACTGAATGCCATTTCTATAAGATTTGATGAAATAGTTTTTCCTTCCTTGCCTAGTGATATCAACCCAACCACCATCATTGTCTAGGATACCATAATGTATGGCAGCTCTACAGATGCTGGATTGCTAAAAAATGGAGCAAGAAAATCATTTCCGTGTCAGGTGAAACAGTTATTTTCCATTGTATTTTAAATGTGAAAAGGCAGTTCTTCATTACAATTGTGTCCAATATGCAATATTTGCATTTGTTAAAGCTACTCAGCCTTATGCCTTGCAGTTCTCATTCCCATCAAACTATTCCAAAAGCCAGGGATCAGCCACTCCACCATTTTTTCCTGCCCACACTCCCTATTCTGCGGATTGGGAGGTTGAGTGGTGAGTCACTACATGAGGCCTTCACCACTTGGGGATTCCCCTACACAGAGGTAGCCAGTGAAACCACTTTTTGGCTGCTTGTGCCCTCAAAGTGAGGCAAAGCAGTGGGAACATGATCCTGAATCCAGCCCTTACCAAACTTGGCATAGGTAGTATTACCGGCAGGGGCTGGAGCCTCCACAGGCATGCCTATTATGCTTAATGTAGTTGGGACAGCCACCACCCCACACGAAGAAAATGTCATTTTCCCATTACTGAGAATGAAAGCAGACATTTTCATCGTGTCTCTTGTTTCCTCCCTTTTGTTTTAGTGCCCAACAATGATATGCAACAGGATAAAGCTGGAGGACCAGATATTTAAAACTAAGGGTTAAATTTATATATCTAGACTCATATTCCCAAAAGCAGCCTATAAATATGCACCCACAAAATCCTAAACAGCATTTGTACAGATTTACAGCTGTCTAAATATCTGTACACACAAATCCTGCTTGTGTGGAAAAATGTGAGGTATTATATACCCAAAAATTACATGTTCAGAAGTGCAGGAACAAATCTAGACCAGGTTGAGGCTACCTTAACAATTTGCAGTAGGCTTTTTACTTTTCTGAGCATAGACTTCTTCAGAATGCATTCTTACTGATAACATATTTTAGCTAATATTCCAAATTAAAAAGACAGAATTTCATTAATTACATCTATACTAAACTCAATTTAAAATATATATATATGTTTACCATTTCATAATGAACACTTCCAATCACTTTGCCCTTACTATCCAAGCAGCCAGCAGGACATTCATACCTGGAGATTTAAAATACAAATTGGTTTGAGATCCTATGATTGCAACAGGGGAAATATTTTAGTTATTTCAACTGTTATAACAACAGTTTAGAATAATCTGAGATAGGCAAACTGTAGAATGTACCATACCTATTGCAAGTTGTCCCTTTGCACTGGTCTCTTAGCCTTACTTCACATGAAACAATCTGAGCTAAATAACAAAAAGCCAGTTTCATTAAAATGTCTTAGAATGCTTTTTGTACCACTTGGTTCAAATTAGATGGCACATAAAAAAATGCAAACTCCTTACACATTTGTTGTGTGCTTATTACTTCATTTCTCTCACTATCATCGCTCCTTGTAGAGCCTGCAGGTGAATGGGTCCTTGACCGACTTTGTGATGTCGTATCCTGTGCTTTGGATTGCTGCCGTTCAATCTCGTTGGTTTCCTCCTCTGGCTCATGAGGGGAGTAATGCCTGTCTGAACCCTCTGTTTTAGTGAATGAATGAGATAAAAGTAAACGGCACTGACATGAATGTGGAAACTTTTGTGAATATTCATACTTTTAATATTTTGTTTTCATGGAACACTTTAAAAAGATGAACAAAATGAAAAACTTGATCCTTCCATTGACTCATGGGATTCATCAGCTAGATGAATAGCTGATGTTTGGTAACATATACCATATACTTTATTGGTGTCTTACTTAGATGTTTGGCTCACTTTGTAGCACTGACAGCATAGTTTTACGTGTGAATGTGCTGGCAATATTTCTACTGCTGTAACTTCCCTCTGTCATGAGGGAATCCATAGACCAATAGTGGTATTTCTTCACATAATGCTACCTAACAAACCTTTTAAGTGCAGTTTGCTATGATTAAAGAAATTGGGCTTCTAAATCTATATCCACCTGAAATTAGGCCCTTTTCTAGGTAAGTTAATCAGGATCCTAAATTTCAGAGGTGTTTACATCTGAGCGTAAGTCCCTTATTTAGGTACCTACATTTAGGTACTCAACTGTGACCCAGATGAACAGCTGAAGAACTGTATTCAGTAATCTTACTTTTCAAAAGTATTAATATAAGTGACTTTCTGTGTGCCCCTGCCCTGCAACTGGGGCTGTCAGGAACCAGGACCCTGCAGCCCCAGCTGCACTGCTTCCTCTGGGGGGCTGCAGCCAGGGCCAGGGGCTGCAGCCGGAGCCATGCACCCCAGCTCCGTGCCATCCCTGGCTTGGCGGGACTGCAGCCAGGGCCGTGCACCCCAGCCCCATGGCTTCCCAGGGCCTGTAGCTAGGGCCGCACACCCTCTTGCAGCTTCCCAGGGCCCTGTGCCCCCCCACCCCCACCCGCTGCGGACGGGGCTTGGCAGGGACTGCAGTGGGGGCTGCGCACCCCTGTCCTGCAGCTGGGCCAGCTCTGGAGCAGGGGCTGTGTGCCCCCCTGGCTGCACCACCGCTGCGGCCATTGGAGTCAGGGCTGTGCCCCATGCCCTGGTGGGGGGCTTGGCCTGTTAGTTGTCCCCCCTTCGCCCCCCCCATGGGACTCCATTCCGCCCCCCCCCCCCCCCCCCCGACCTAGCCCTGCCCCCGGTTATTTGTAGTAAAGTAATGGACAAGTCACAGGCTCTGTGAATGTTTGTATATTGCCTGTGACCTATTTGTGACTTTTACTAAAAATAACCGTGAAAAAAATCTTAGCCTTACTCATCAGTAAGTGATGTAAACAATATGCAGCTGCATCCTGCACCTTCAACCATCACTGAAGTCAATGGAAATTCAGCACACTTAACTCTTCATAAAAAGGGCTCAGACTGTCACAACATCAGACCTTTAATAGTTGCCTGAGCAAAATTATACAACAAGTATACAAAATTATATCTCCGCTGTCTAGAAGCATAATAAAGAGAGGAAAGAAAAATGTTACATTTATGGTGTCCAGCCACACAATCCAATTTGCAGCTGCATTTGTTGAAATGGTACATACCCCTGTAGCAAAGATTTTCTCTGCAGCCTCCTCCAAAACTAGGTGGACAAGCAGAACAAGGGCGGCCATGTTTGTAAGGAGCATGACCCCACCAGTTGCCCCTTAAAAAGAAAAATGCTAATTAGTTAAAATATGCATAAATGTATTCATCGATAATATTAACATCATTTCAACATGTGGTCAAACAAAATGAGGAAAAACTTGTTTCTATTTACATTGACATTTGAACTGTGATGTTGTTATAATAAATCAGGCCCCCAAAAGGGGTGTTTGACTTACAAGAGTCTGGGTTCAGTCACTGAGAAACTCATGAAGGGGAAATTGAGGCAGTAGCATGGTGCAGTGTTGGATCAGGTGAGACCCTGTTACTAGTATGCTACCTAAGCTAAATTCCTCCACCATAACTGAACGGGACTCCCACTGTCCTGGACTTCGGTCACCTGAAGGTACAATTTGACCCTAAGCATGGTAGGCTCTCTAAATGAGAAATCTATTGCTTATTTGGTAATGTTATACATCTGCTAAAATAATAATGGGGAGATACCTTTATTTTCCAGACAAAATGATACATCAGACCACAGTAAAGCTCTCTAACCCCAGAGCACTAAAAGAAAGGCCAGAAAACAAACAGCCTGTTTTTGCTTCATTCAGTTATGGCTTCATTAGAAACAAAGTATCTTTTTGTGGCTGTTCAGAGATAGAAAATTTAGCTTGATTTTCTCTGGGATTATCTCCTGGATTATGCAGTATTTTGCCCTTTCAGGATAAATTTTACATTAAGTGTTAGCCTACTGTATATACTTACTTGGGAGAATAATTGCACACTAAGTAGACTGCTTTTGGCCAGATCTGTCCCCAGATGTTCATATTATGACACAAGTTAATAGCACAACCTATCCTGCTACTTGTGGCCCATACCACCTAGATGACAGGAAACAAGAATACATGTGAAAATTAAATGAGTGATTAATACAAAACAAACATATCTATGAAACACTGAGCTAAAAAAATCAAATTACAAAAAAGCAGTAATGTTTCTCTCTCATACACATCTACTTTTGGACAGGGAAACACTCATGCATGGAGTTCAACTATTATTTAAAATTTGAACATTCAGTACCAAGGGTGATGTATATTGGTTGCTGTTGGTCAGATCTCTGGCTAGTATGAATCTGTGTTGTTCCAATGACATCAATAGAGTAATGCTGATTTTCACCAGCTGATGATATGGCCGTTCAGTTATATCCCTTGTTACAAAGAACAATTTTATGTTGATGCATAAAGGTTTTACCAAAAAAAAGCTAAACTGGGAGAAGTTGGGCTCTTACATATCACAGTTATGAACACAATGTAAGAACACAGAAGAAACTCAGAATTAGGTAGGTAGATAGATGATAGCCAATAATTGTTAGCAATTAACAAGCAAGCAATTAACACGAGTAATTAAACTATTAACAAAAGGCTTCATTCACTGAAAATACTCATGTCTACTACAGACCACAGATTTTAAACAATTAGGGAATTCATGTCATTGCAGTTGAAAGGAAAGTTGTATTTCCTTCATTCAGCTGTTAAAACAATGCTCATTACAGAATTTTTAAAAGATTCTAAAAAACTAAGGCTGGAATTTTCAAAAGTGCTGAAGGGAGTTAGGTGCCCGACTCCCATTTAATTAAATGGGAGCTGCAAATCTCATTCCCTTAGGCCCTTTCACCATCCCAGCCTAAAGGCTCAGATCGATTCTGTGCAGAACCACCAGCACATTAAAGGTATGTCTATGCTGCACACTCCTTTCACTGGAGTATAGAGTACATATACTACATGCCCCCTTGGCCCTCCAGACAATAAATAGCATTGTAGACAGTGAGGCTTTGCTAAAGTGACTAAAGACATGCCTGAACGCTGTGGGTGTATAACTTACATGGCTCTCTACATGCCCAAGCAGTGCCTCTCCCATCTACATTGCTATTTTTAGCAGGATGGCGTCCCACTGCCACCCTGCTGCAGGAGTTTTTCTCCACCACAGGGAATGATCCTGGCAATGGGGAAAGACCCCAGCAGCTCCCTGGAGCCTTTCTCTACTGCAAGAAAGTGCCAGAGCCTTTTCCCGCTGTAGAGAAAGACTCCAGCAGCAGGGACAGGCTCTGGAGGCTCCCCACTGCCAGGACAGGCTCTTATCATCACTGCAATAAAGGGCTTTGGCAGCAGGGAGCCGCTAAAATCTTTCCTCTCTGCCTCTCCTGCTAGAGCCTCTCTCTGACATGTGTAGCTACACACTAGGGTGGACACAGCCCGCTTTTCACTGTGGTGGGTAGCTACATACATACTCTACACCAGTGGTGGGCAACCTGCGGCCTGCAGGCCGCACTGGGCCCCTCAGAGTAATCCACTGGCGGGCCACAAGACAGTGTTTACATTGACCATCTGCTGGCACGGCCGCCCGCAGCTCCCAGTCACCGCGGTTCGGTGTTCCCAGCCAATGAGAGCTGCAGGAAGCAGGTGGTTTATTTTCTATAGGATGTTTGTTCCTGATTATTCATAGGACAAATCTCTTTCTTTTCTGCACTATAAATTTCTACTGCATATCTGTACATGGAACTCCCCTTGCTGTCAACCGGCTAACTGCAGAATATGCAATCTGCAAAGTGGACTTGAAAAGAGGATTTTGCAAGTAGTGGATGAAATTCACACAACCGCGCCCCCATTATCCCAGAGAACTTGGGCTTTGTGGGGAATCCTCGCATAGGTTGAGAGGGTGGAATTCTCACTCTCTCACTCGTACATCCCCAAGCTGCAGGAAGTCCAGAGATCTGCAGCATAACCCCACTCCATACCACCTATTGTGTCAATTTACAGCCAGTGATGAATTCAGTACACCCAAACCTCCTTCAGTGGAACATATTTGGCTAACCTTAAACTTAACAATAAGTTAAATTCTAAGTCCTTACCCAAAGTGAATGGATAAGAGTAGAGACTGAGTGAAAAGTTAGTAAGGACCATAGACTTTGGCTCCCAAGAATGATAGGAACATAGTGCTTCCACATTTTCCTTCAGGTATTTCCCTAATGCTGTCCTCCTGAGGCACCATGGGATTACAACTGTGAAAAACAGGAATAACTTTGTGGTAAACCAAACACACATACCTGTGTATAATGAGTGCAAACAGGACCAGAACATCTGTAAGGACAATAGGGATTGCATTCCTGAGGATAAGGGTAGGTGAAGTCTCTCACTTCATCATACCAAGCTTGGACATGAAATGTTGGAGGCCTGTATCTATAAAAAACCAACAATGTTTAATAAAATTATAGCCTCTATAGAACAACCCTGAAAAAAAAGTATCTTTCATCACTCTGATTTTAAATAAGAAATAGATTTCCTTATGATTCAAAATTGTTTGAGATAAAATGGTATTTTAAACTACCTTCCCCAATGTGCCCCCAAATTCTGCCCAATTGATGGAAGAAGGCTTGCAGGTCCATGTTCCCATAGACAAGTTTCAGCCCAGGATTCTGCAGATCTCTCCAGCTCTACATCCCACACCTATGATTCAAGAGAAAAAAAGATAGGCATGACCTGAGATATATTTTGTGGCTATTTCATGTATCTGAAAAGAATCTCACCAAAACTATTTTTGTTTTAAGTTTCTTGTTTTTCAATTAAAAAGGCAGCTTTAAATAGCTTATCCCCTATTTGGGTTATGTAAGAAAAAACTTCCTTATAAAACCATGAAGTAATAGAAATATTTTCACAATATTAAAAAATGTCTTTTCCCCCCATTTAAACAATTGCAGCAGCATTGTGCGGTGCAGGAAAGAGAAACTATGAAATTGACAAGCTCACTTCAACTTTCTGGGCTGAATTATATTTTCTGTTTTGTGAGATTTCTTGCATAGTGGAAGGCACAATTCTTAGCCAAAAGGGTATTATCCAACACACTTTCAGCATAAGGGGTTCCCCCCCTCAGTCCCACAGTTTATCTGAAATGAAGGGTTTTTCTCCTCCTTTTTCATAATCAGCTTTCGTAGAAATAACACAAAATTCAAACATCTACTTGAGGAATAGTGCAAGCTTCCAGAATCTAAACAAAATGACTGTCTTGGCTGTATGGTGAGGCTGGTAAAATAGGTTATGTTCAGCATGTGAAGCAATTCACTATGCCACTCAGTGGAAAATATTTCTGTCCATTCCAAAGTGTTTTAGAAAAGTAAAATAAACTGATATATGAATTATGGTCTGTTTATCACAATGTCCTTTAGAAGCAATTGTCAGAGTAAGCTTATTGCTGAGAGGCAAACAGAAACTTGGAAGTTTCCCTCTCCTTCCAACCATATATGAAAACTCACCTTTTCTCTGATACACATCACCAGTAGAGACCACATCTTACTATGTTTGTACTGTCTGTACTGCACTAACCAGGCAATATTAATTTTAGAAGATTTTAGAAGCCGGTTTCAGAGTTGAGCAGGTATCTCCTCTTTTAGTTCAAGCACCACATTAATGCTGCCTGACTTCTTCTATCTCTGACCGGGTAGTTTCAGAAACACCCTCTTTTTCAGGCAACCAAAAGCTCAGCACATTTGAGGCAGTACTGGATTTCTTAATCAATACCAGCTGTCTGTGAGAGGTTGCTTCCAAGATATGGAAAGTGTGCAACATTCTCCAGAGGGTTATCGTAGGTCTGTATTGCTGGTGCTGGCAATTGTGCAGCAGGAGCTTGCTGATGGAGGACCTTTGTCTTTTGAATGTTTCGTGTCAGTCCCATTTTCTGAGATGCTTCAGCAAAGACATCCATGATTGCCTGAAGATCTATTTCTGAGTGAGCACTCAGTAGAGCATTATCCAATACTGAAGCTCAACAGCTGAAGTCGATGATGTTTTGAGCCTAGATTGGAAGTGGCCAAGGTTGAACAGCCTGCCATCCACTCAGTAGATTCGCTGCACTCCTACCAGGATCTTATCAGGAAGGCTAAGTTCACGCATATTTTTAGTAAAAATCACGGACAGGTCATGGGCAATAAAGAAAAAATCATGGAAGCCCATGACCTACCCATGACTTTTACTAAAAATGTGCATGACAAAATGGGGAGCTGTGGGTTCCCCGGGGGCCTGGTTGGGAGCTGCAAGGCATCCCCGCCACCTGTGGTTCCCAGCTGGGGGGAACCCCCAATGCCCCTCCAGGGCATCCCGGCTGCCCGCAGCAGCTCCAAGCTCCAGGGGCACCCTGACTGCCCATGGTGGCTCCGAGCTCCCCTACCCATGGTGTCTGGGAGCTTGGGGCCCTGCAGTTCCCAGCCACCACAGGAATGGGGGGACCCTGCAGCTCCCAGGCACTGTGGACTCAAGTCACAGAGGCTCTGGAAGTCACAGAATCTGTGACTTCCATGACAAAATCGTAGCCCTACTTATCAGTGATCAAATAAAGCACTGCAGCAAGGAAGATGGAAAAAAGAGTGTTTAGGCAGTGACACAGCCCTGCTTGATGCCTGTATTAACCCTAAAAGGAGACGTAATAGATACATTACAGTGGATCACCACTTGCACGTCAATATGAAGGAGATGAAGAATGGTGACAAATTTTGGTGGACATCCATACTTAAGAAAGATTTTCCACAATGCTTCCCTGTTAAGGGCGTCAAAGGCTTTTGTCAGGAAAATGAACACCAGGTATAGTGGTCTGTGCTGTTCTCTAAATTTTTCCTGCAGCTGGCGAGCAGTGAAGATCATGTCAATAGTGCCTCTAAATGGTCTAAACCCCACACTGAGATTCAGGTAGAATGTCTGCAGCAAGAGGAAGACGACGCTCCAGGAAAAGTCTTGAAAGAACCTTTCATGAAGTTGCTAACAGATAGACAGCTGTATAATTTCCACAGTCAGATTAATCTCCTTTCTTGAAAATCGTCACAATCATAGCATCTCTAAATTCATCTGAGATTTTCTCATGGTTCCAGATTTTCAGAACAAGAGTGTGTAGCTGTGAGGTGAGTTCCTCTCCCCCGCGCTTATAAATTTCTGCAGGGATTCCATTGACTCCAGATGCTTTGCTGTTCTTCATCTTCTTAATAGCTCCACACATTTATTCCAATAGCTCCACACTTATTCTGAGTTCATGATTGGGTGTTGTGCGATGAAGATGAAGACACTGTCATCAACAGCAGAGTCCTGATTGAGAAGATCTTCAAAGTGTTCCTTCCTGCACGCACTGACAGCTTCCATTTCTTTGATCAACTTCCCTCCATCCTTAGATCTCAGAAGGGTTGACTCCCGGACACATGGGGCACATATAGTTTTAACGGCATTAAAGAAGCCAGGCATATAATGAGTTTCAGTGAGAAGTTGAAGCTCATGCGATTTATCCAGCCACCAACTGTTCTTCATGTTGCAAATTCTTTTTTGGACCTCTGCCTTTGCTTGTTGGTGAACTGACTTCTTTTGCACAGACTTGATGTTGTTCTGCCAGACCCAAAGGCCTTGTGTTTCTGATTGACAAAGATTTGTATCTCCCGATCATTTTCAACCTTCACAAGAGGTTTTATAGTAGAGAACCCTAGCATGTCTTTGGAAGCACCGAGGATGTTAGATTTGAGGGCATCCCAGGTGCTGCTGAAACATTCTAGTTGTCTTTTTTTGAGATTTGTCAGTTTTTCACTGAGGCATTGGCAGAAAAGGTCACACTTTGTTGGATCCTTGAGTGCCTCTATGTTGATTTTTCTGTCTGCATCATTTCCATTGCAGCCATCATTTAGGAGCCAGTCTGATGCTCATGATCGAGCAATGAGGCAATCATCAGTCATTGCCTCCAGTCATAGCTTGAGTAATACGGACATCTTTGCAATCCCGGACCCGGACAATGACATTGTCAACCAAATGCCAGTGCTTAGATTGTGGATGTTGCCATGATGTCTTGCATTTGTTTTGCTGGTGGAACACAGAGTTAGTGACAACAAGTTGATATTCTGTACATTTGGTCAGAAGAAGGATACCATTTGAATTGACCTTCCTTGCTAATCATTCTGTTCCATAGTTTCAACTCCCATCTGACTCTAGCATTAAAGTTTCCAAGAAGGATGACCCGATCTGTCACTGGTAAACCAGAGAGGACTTGATCAAGGCTGGTGCAGAATTCTTCTTTGGCATCATCATCAAGTGCCAGGGTATACGCAATAATAACTGTAGCATATTGGTTCACTGCGAGTTTCAATCAAAGAATCATAAGATGTTCATTGATTCCAACAGGGAGCTCATTAAGTTGGTTGACAAGTTCAGTTTTGATGCCAAATGCAACTCTATGTGAGTTCGATATTCTGCTTCAGGTTTTCCTTTCCCAAAGAAGGTATATCCACTTCCTTGTTCCTTGAGCTGTCCCACTCCTGCTCGTCGGCTCTCACACAGGGCAGCGATATTGATGTCATATCACTTTAGTTCTTGGGCCACAATTGTGGTACGACACTCTGGATGATCAGTATTACTTTGGTTCATGAGAGTCGTGACATTCCAAGTCAGATTAAATTACTTTGCTGATTTTGATTGCTACAAATGATTCCTCTGGACATGGTAATCCAAATGGGAGGTGTGAGCCAGGCTATGTTTGGGGCACATTTTCTAGCCCCGTCCCCATGTGGGGTGAGCAGAGCGGATCCTAAAAAGGACTGCTCATTCAGTTACAGCTGCCAAAAACGCACTCCTGCCTCATCCGAGCGTTTAAAGGCCATCTTGTAACTGTTGCCTCTATGTCAGTTTATGACTTGGAGCTCCCAGACATCACAATCCTGCTCCCGTCGCCATTAGCTGGTTACTAAAGGACCTGAGGTATGTCCTGGTAGATAGTGGTTCCATGAAAGACACCTGTGCGTGGATTCTTTTAATATGAAGAAACTGTTGCACACTAGTTTCCCCACAGATTTTTGATGAGACAAGATCCTAATCAAATGGCAAGGAGACCAAGACAATTGGAGATCTTGCTTCACAGCAGCCTTCACAGCCATTGAGGATATTAGTGTCGACCTCCACCTCATTTGCTGTCTTTAACCATTACTCTTATCAATATGCCCATAAGACATAAGACATACCCATATGCCCATTTTAAGGGTAAATTTGGGCTCCCGAACTGTAGCGTTTATTGTAACAGAATCAGGATACTAATGATGGAACAGACCTTTCAAGTAATCTAGGGGAAGATCCCAAAACCCACTGAAATCATTAGGATATTTTTTCCTATTGAACTCAGTGGGATTAGCATCAGAAGTCCTTAGTCTACCACTTTGTCAAGGCAGGGTTATCGTACATGCATTTGGTCCTGTCTAAACTTAAGTGTCATAAGTGCTAGGATTCCTTCCCTCTCCTTGAGAAAATATCTACTAGACCTTGCAGTCAGGAAGTTTTACCTGACGTTAAGCCTAAATCTTCTCTCTTCTTTTTGACCTATAGATCCTAGTTACAGCAGTGTATGCCACTATAAATATCTTCTATTCCTTCTTATTGTATATGCCCATCAAAAATGGGTAGACTGTCATGTTTCCACTACACAGAGTTAGCTCTTTTAATCGTGCCTTTTAAATCATAAGAACATAAGAATGGCCATACTGGATCAGACCAAAGGTCCATCCAGCCCAGTATCCTGTCTACCGACAGTGGCCAATGCCAGTGCCCCAGAGGGAATGAGCCTAACAGGTAATGATCAAATGATCTCTCTCCTGCCATCCATCTCCACCCTCTGACAAACAGAGGCTAGGGACACCATTCCTTACCCATCCTGGCTAACTGCCATTAATGGACTTAACCGCCTTGAATTTATCCAGTTCTCTTTTAAACCCTGTTATAGTCCGAGCCTTCACAACCTCCTCAGGCAAGGAGTTCCACAGGTAGACTGTGAGCTGAGTGAAGAAGAACTCAACGGCAGTACAGTTTATGTAGCATTCTGAGATGGCAGCATGACTTGGTAATGGTGCAGCTTAAAAGTCACCACACTGTGCTTTTGCTATGTGCATTGTGACAATGCTACTACATTCAAGTCTGCTCAGAATTTTGCTATATTTAGATTTAGTTCAGTGAACGTGAACATGGCTGGTTCAAGCTGTTTCGTATATTTTCTGAACTGTGTGCCCAGTCCAAATTTAAATCCAAACTGCATCGAAACAATTATCCATATGGATGGTCTTATTAAATGGATCTTAGGGATGTGCTTTACACTAATACAAACATAAAGTGTAATCTTCTTTCCTGCAAATCTCCAGAATAGTCTGTCTCCAAGGCAAACTAAGCTTCATTTTATTCTTTAAAGAACCACCCAAACTATATTAACATTCTATTCTGAAGACCTCATAAATGTCTTCTTCTTTAAAAGCAGTTAGTCACACAGAAAAGGATTTTACCATCTTCCTTTTCAGAAGTTTCAAATACTTTATGCAGTTAATCCAAAATCTAATTCTGATTCACTGCTAGATCTAATCTAGTTAGTCTGTCTGTTGGCGAGCAAGACCTAAAGCTGACGCTTAAGTGACTTTTAAGTGAATTTTCTGCAGAGAATGATGAAATGTATCCATCCAGAGAGCTGCAAGAACAGTCTCTGATGAAAACATTTTATTAATTGTCACCACTGATGACAGATGAACAACTGTACTCCAGGGCACTGTTGAGATTGGATAGTCTTCAAAAAGTTTCTGAAATGTTTCCATTTTTCAAAATGCTTTCTGGCCAGAAGGTATAGTGCAGTCTTCTCATCTCTTCTTTGTCCACATTAAAAAATATCCTCTCTATTCCACCAAAAATAGGAATGTACAATTCTTCCTGCTCTTAGACTAGATCTTCAGCTGCAGTTGAGAAACACTCTGCATGGTTGAGTAGAGCGGGCGCAAAGAAGGCCTGTGCAGACTCCCAATCTTAGGACAGCTCTCTCCTGTTCCAGGCTCCTGGATTAGGTTGCTCTAACTTGCACTAGCTGCCAACAGACTCAAGGAAACATTCAAGTACCAGTGGATTACTGAGGTTCAGGGATGCCTTAGGCATGCCCCCCAGCCAAAGCTCATACTGCAGCAGCAGGACAGTAGTGGTTTAAGAGCCATTGCAGGAGCTCTATTCCAACTGAGGATCCATCTATGCATGTGAGATCCTCTAAGGCCTGGGTCTACAGGGCTAGGGCTGGCCTGTTGTGGCAGAGCAGCTGAGAACAGCCAGAGTGTGTCATAGGATTGGGGCCTCAAAGTTTCATAATGGGCCACATTCTGAGGCCTATTGATACATAACAACTCTCGGTTTTTATGTTGCAGGGGTTAAAGCTGTGGCCTTGGGGTAAAAGATCCCTGGATTATGGTTTTTATATTAGCAGATGGTGCCTCCAACTGGAAATCTCCAGAAAAAACAAACAAACTGCACAATATAAGGGGAACACCACAATTCTGTAGTCAGATTGGGATTTTGAAGTTATCAAATGGTATATGCCACAAAGTGGCACATTTATTAGATATAGGTGGAGAGGATGAGGAACTCATTTTATGTCTGGGTACACCTAGAACTTGAAAGGCAGTACAAAACCACTACCTATGGTAGACAAAATGTTCAGTTTTACAATCTTACTTAACAGTAACTTGTTCAGTTTTAAAGCTAGTTTACAACCATCTTAATTAGAACCTGTTCCAATATCTCTGTAACTATCTTTAGAGCACATACAAAAGCATGTTTACTTCCTTACTAATTAGGTACTCCATTTCAGGAAGTGGTCAACTGACTATTTGGGTCATCACCCAAGAGAAAGTCTGTATGTTACTTATCATCAGATCTTTACTCAGCTGCCAACCTTAAGCTCAGTTATTGTTCATAGCAGGCGTCGACTCGACAATGCAAACAGGTGCAGAGAAGGATGGATATGACTATCGTAATCTTTTGGCGATGTGGTGGGGGCAAAATGAATTGCTGGAAAATAGAAAGAGACAGTTAAAGGTGCTTATCCAAGAAAGGTACTTGATTTCATTAGGAGGATTCCACCAGTGACTAGCCCATGACCTCAGTCTTCTGTCTTAACATGTGTCTTCTGCTTTCGGGAAGCAATGTGCTAAAAGGAGACAAGCCACTTTATCCTATTTCTTGGTTCTTACCTAACTTGGTTTCTCTTCTTGGAAGTGCTGGCGTGGACCAATCAAATGGTGTCCCATACTTCTTGCTAAGATTTGAAATGTCCAATGAAAATGAAGGTCATCCTCTCGCGCCATCCAATTAGGGAACAGGACATCAGCTTTTGAGTTCTTGCAACTGCGACTGGAATTTTCCAGTCTCTCTGAGTAACATCTTGTTACACCAGCTTGTGTAAGATTACCAGTTAGGCTATAACTGTTGGTACAAGCATCTTGGGACATACCTTGAACAGCGGCTGTCTTGCTCGGGTCAGCAATTTACCTCCACAAAGTTGCTTTCCGTGGGCCTGTTTGTGGAGCATACCATGGCCAATTTTTCAGTTATGCTTGCTCAACTTGCAGTTTCTCCATCGACACTATGCTAGCTGATGAACTGTCCAGTTTAACATTCATATAATGTATACAAATTTCTCCATATTCTTTGATGCTCTTTAAACTTGTTTTAACAGTCCATTATACAATACAAAGTCACTTCAAGAACTGTTGTTCTCCAGCAAGCCAGAACAGCTGGATAAATCTTCCACCTTTGTTTTCCTTGTTTTAACATCAATGGTAGAATCTTAGTATGTATGGCTGAGCTGAGTCCATATATTATTAATAAAACAGTTCAATTTCTGATTATTACACTCTGTAATCAAGTGTTTTTATACACACACTATTTGGTTTCAGTTCTTTTATTTACTGCCTCTTTCAGCACAAATGTATTTCACTAACTTAATAGCAAAAACATGCTTGATTGCGAACATCACTTAAACTAAAAAAGCGAAACAAAAAACACAATATAAATGCAATCTCTTTCTTTCTTCGCCAGTTTGCCTGTGATGTCATTAAAGTTTACAATATTTTGTCCAAAGCTGTATCACTTACAGTTGATTTCCCTTTTATATCATAACATTAAATTCATTTTAATCATAACATTAAATTCTATCAAGTTGCCCATTTTACTGCTGTATCCGGCACATCATATGATATCAATGTTTGATATTAATTTAATATGATTTTAATTCATTCATTGACACAATAAGAGGAAATGAGCTGTCCTGATGAAAAATCATGACTAAAATTTATATTAAAAATAGGTAACTTTTTGGCAGATAATCATTTTTTAAATGAAACCTGGTCATAAAGAAAAAGTATGTGGCACTGAGCTGAGGAAAGATCTGGAGCCAACCAGAAAGCAGAGAGCCTATGCTTATAAACTTTGCTTCTGCAGCAAATAATGCCAAATTCCTTTTCTTCTTCCCTTTCAAATAAACACACCACTCATGAAGTTACTCCAGAGCATTCAGGAGTTCAAGTACAGGAACTCCTCACTTAATGTTGTGGTTATGTTCCTGAAAAATGCGACTTTAAGCATAACGATGTTAAGTGAATCTGATTTCCCCATAAGACTTAATGTAAATGAGGGGATTAGGTTCTAGGGAAATTTTTTTCACCAGACAAAGGACTATATATATATACACACACACATACACGCACAGTATAAGTATATATATATACACACACACACAGTATAAGTTTTAAACAAACAATTTAATACTGGTACACAGTGATGATGATTGTGAAGCTTCGTTGAGGTGGGGGAGTCAGACGGTGGGATATTTCCCAGGGAATGCCTTACTGCTAAATGATGAACTAGCAATTGGCTGAGCCCTCAAGGGTTAACTCTCATACTCTACAAGGCAGCAGGAAAGGACGGAGGGCAGACAGAGACACACATCCTGTGTGTGTTTGAGAGATAGAGATGTGCATTTCCCCTTTAAGTATGAAGAGTGGGGTCAGAAGTACACTGCATTGTTAATTAGATCAGCAAGCTGAGACTGGACCACAGCTCCCTCTGTCTGTCCCCCCTGCTCTATGGAAGATGGGGTAAGTGGGGTGCAGGAGCAGCAGGGAGGTGGACACCCTGACATTAGCCCCTCTCTTCTTCCCTCCCTCCCCCAGCAAGCAGGAGGCTCTAGAGAGCAGCTCCAAGGCAGAGGGCAGGAGCAGTACATGGCAGTGGGGGGAGGGACAGCTGAACTGCAGCAATTGGTAGCCTGCTGAGCAGCTGCTGCACAGGGAACTTAGGAGAGTGGGGAGCTGCCAGGGGGGCTGCCGGTCCACCCTGACTCCAACCACCCACCAGCTAGCTGCAATGGGCTGCTCTTCCTGCAAGCAGTGGACAAAGCAGGCGGCTGCCAAATGACATTAGAATGACATTGCACAACTTTAAACGAGCATGTTCACTAATTGATCAGCAACGTAACAACGAAACAACGTTAACCGGGACGACTTTAAGTGAGGAGTTCCTGTAATTCTCCTCTGTATTCTTTATGGGAGAAGGCTTCAGCCATCTGCTTCCATAGTGATCCCATTTAAAATAAATACTATAATATAACCCCCACATGATAAGTGGTCTGTGAGGACTGAATCTAAGTACCAAAAGCACCATCTACCATCTTAGTTAAAAACTGACACACTCTTATTCTCTGTGTGGACCAACCAGTAGAAGAGGACAGTGCATGTAGCTACCATAGCACATTGACAGAAAAGTATGGTGATTTTCTTGTCTATCAGATGGTTTCATTCAGTTAATGGATTCTTTTGGAAAGGAGAGAGGGAGGAATTGTGGAGAAATGGGTGGCCAATACATTAAGACCATGGCCCCTTCCTAGCTGAAACTGTGTTCTTGACATCAGGCAGAGCTACCCATTTACAGTTCACTGAAAAAGTACCTCTACTTCTCCATCAAAACAAAAAGGATTAATAGGAAGGTGTTTTTTATTTAATTTATTCTTGCTCTGGGCACTTTACAACAATTTCACATAAAATTATATCTTACATGGACATATTATTACACATTCAGTGAAGTTAACAAAATTATCCAGAAAACACAAAAGAACTAAGCTTCTTAATAACAGTATCTATTGTCAGTCTCTCTCTCATTATTCCACCACATCCCTATTTGCCAGAAATAAGAGTTACAACCAGGAAAATTAATCCAAATTAACTACAGGTGTGAATGTGAAGTAGATTAGGTCCCTGTGAAGACGATGTTATTGAGAATTAAATTGATCTAAATTTGGTTTAGCTTAATTCATCCTGAAATTGAATTAAACTAAACTAAATTAAGGCTGCTTTAATTTTGAATGAGGGTTTTCACACAGGGCTTTAATGCAGTTTAACTAATCCACTTCAAATTCACACCTTTAGTTAATTCCGATTAATTTTCTTGGGTGTCCCCCTGTAGACAAGCCTTCAGATTTTTTCTTTTTCTGGTTCGTGTCAGAACTCATATGGCACTCAGGAAGAAGACAAACATTATACTGACTCAGGCCAGGTCTACACTAGGAATTACATCAGTACAGCTATGTCTCTCAGGGGTGTGAAAAATCCACACGCTGAAGAGACCACACTGGATCTTGTTTTTACACCTGTCTGGACAAGACTCTTTTTAAGTGGATAAATATATATATATTGGTTTGGGGGTTAAGCAGAAAAACATAGCCTGCAAAGTTGCTGGTGGCTATTGATGCAAAATCTACTTTAGTAATAGGTCTGCAAAGAGAATACAAAGGTCAAAAACTTATATGACTGCAATGCATGAGAATTCATCCTCAGAGTGTTTCCATGGAAACCAATTGTGTGAAGCAACTTCTCTATTCAAAATTAAGGTATTAGGAATATCAATTTAATCAGACTCTTGAACTGGACCTTCAAAGCTTGTTAATAGAGAATGGATAGCTTGCCAAATTTTGCTTTTGTTTTTGACTAACATGAAGCCAATCCAGGTTCTGTTGAAGTCTATGGGAATTTTGCCATTGATTTCAGTAGCATCAGGTGGATAAGAGGAACACCTTTTCATTACTACTATTCAGAACCCAAGATGTGAATTTTAAAACCGACTGATGTAACTGAGAGGACAGGTGCTAAAAGAGGATTGGACTTTAAAAATTAATTTCCAGAAGTTGGGACAGAGTCATTCAGCAATCCCAGTCAATCAGTTACCTGTTGGTCTAAAGCCTAGGAGACCAAACATTCGCGTTCTAACACCCCTAACATAGCCCTGGCTCAATATTCAACAATGACCTGTAATAATGATAAGTCTGGCAGCTGTGTGTGCAGCCACTTGTTTTCATTTCTTCCTGTTGCTACCATGTGGTCGTATAGCTGTATAGGGCAGCCAGTGCTTAATTTGTGTCAGGGCTTGTCAGGGCTGACCCTGGCACCTCCAGGCTCAGCAGTTCAGAACCCCAGCACATCTGAGCTCGCTGCATCAGTTATGAAAGTAAAAAATTGCTTGAGCCCCAGCATCTAATTGCTTGAGCTCCAGCACCTCTTTCATTACAAATTTAGCACTGAGGGCATCCTTTTTGTAAGTCAATGGGCAGAATCCCCAGCCAAAGAAGATTAATAACACTGACCAATGGCAGAGTTTCAATCCCTTTCCTTAGGGCTTGCTTTTATTGATTTATAAAAAAGAAGTTACAAACAAACAAAGACACTCAGAACAATGGGTCCTAATTGATAGAGATCTTTCCAGCTTTTTAGTCAGCTGAGAGAAGAAGAAAAAAAACCCATACCCTTCTTCCCAAGGAACCATTTACACAGCCACTTTCCCTCTGCAGTCATGCCCTCATCATTGATCACCCATGTGACAAGCAGGGATCTGAGTTAACCTTTCATGCATGAGAACTGTGCAGCATCTCTTTACCTTGTAACACCTTCAAACAGAATCCCAAAGCACTTTCTAGTGGGATGTAGAATACCAAAATAACATTTTACACAGCTAGATAGAAATTCACATATTCAGGGAAAGGAAAAAAGGCATAAAGCAGTATATTGAAGGCTGTGTTTAATGCCTGTTTTGTTTCAGTCTTCACTAAAAAGACAGATGGTGATCAGATACTCAATTCAATTAATATTAACAACCAGGGTGATGGAACACAAGCCAAAATAAGGAAAAAATAGGTTAAAGAATATTTAGATAAGTTAGATGTATTAAACTCTGCAAGACCTGATTAAATTCACCCTAGGGTAATGAGGAGCTAGCAGAAGCAACCTAGTAACCATTAGCAAGTGTCTTTGAGAACTCATGGAGGACAGGTGAAGTCCCAGGGGACTGCAGAAAGGCAAACATAATACCTATCTTTAAATAGGGGAAAAAAGGGAATTCAGGGAATTACAGATGAAATTCAGTAAAGACAAGTACTACTCTTAGGCATCAACAATCAAATGTACAACTACAAAATAGGGAATAACGGGGTAGGCAGTACTACTGCTGACAAGGATCTGGGGGCTAAAGCATAACACAAATTGAATCTGAGTCAACAACATGATAGAGTTGCAAAAAAGGCTAAGGTCATCCTGGGGTGCATTAACAGGAGCATCATATGTCATAGACAGGAGATACTTCTTCCACTGTACTCAGCACTGGTGAGGCCTCTGCTGGAATACTGTGTCTAATTCTGGGCACCACACTTTAGGAAAGATGTGGACAAACTAGGGAGTGGCCAGAGGAAAGCAACAAAAATGATCAAAGATTTAGAAAACCTGATCTATGAGGAAAGGTAAAAAATAAAAAAGGGGGGGGGGAAGGTTTAGTCTTGAGAAAAGAAGACTGAGGGGGGATGCGATAAGTACTCAACTGTATTAAGGGCTGTTAAAAGAGGATTGTTATCAATTGTTCTTCATGTCCACTGAAGGTAGAACAAGTAGTAATGGGCTTAAATCTGCAGCAAGAGAGATTTAAGTTAGATATTAGGAAAAACTTTCTAACTGTAAGAATTGTTAAGCACTGGAGCAGGCTTCCAAAGGAGGTTGTGGAATCCCTGTCACTGGAGGTTTTTAAGAAGAAGGCTGGACAAACACCTGTCAGGGATGGTCTAGATCAGTGCTACTCAAAGTGGTGGTCCGCGGACTGGTGCCGGTCCGCAAGCCATCAGCTGCTGGTCTGCGCACACATTGGAAAAAAAATTTGCCGGACCCCCATATCAGACAGCTTGAGAAGCACTGGTCTACATAATACTTAGTCCTGCCTCAGGGCAGGGGGCTGGACATGATGACCTCAAAGTCCTTCCAGCCTTACATGTCTATGATTCTATGGAAGTAAAAGAGCTGAAATTTAAACTTGCTAAAGATGGAAATAAGTACAGTGAGTACCACTGAAAGTAAACATTTATCATGGCATGGTATAAATACCTCACAGTGGTATACATTCTAAATATTGGTAGTAGAGTTGTAACATAAATACCATGGTACAGTATGGTATTTAAGTTTTAATAGCTTCCACTGTGTTCTTTAAGACTAATTACATTGAGAAGGGAAAAAAGGAAGGATGAAATATTGGATGAAAAATACCATGGTCGAATAAGCCAAAAATAAGTACAAATCAGCAGCCTGGCACCAACATATTATGCTAGTAAGAAAGACAAGGTGCCCAGAGCCTCACTTTATGATAACTATATGTTCCATGTAATAATAATAAGTTGAATTTCATTGCACATCCCATCCAAAGATCTCAAAGCACTTTACAGACACTTAATCCTCTCAATATCATTTCAATATAGGTAAAAGTTATTATATTGTTTAATATAGAGGAGTACACTGACACAGTGAGTGGTTAAGGTCAAATTCTCCAATGCGGATGACTGAAGTTAGATATCTAAATTCATATTTAGGCACCTGAAAGAAATCAGTGGAAATTGGTGATGCTCAGCAACTCTGAAAATTAGATCACTTATTTAAATAGTTAAATATGGATCTAGGTCTTGAATTTAGCCATCCAAGTCTGACAACTTTGGACTTCGTGTCTTATTTAAGGCCACACAGATAGTCACAGTGACAGAAGTTGGGATCAAATGCTCCATTTCTGCTCCAACCATTACATGACCCTCCTTCCAAATATGAAAATAACTATACTACCCTAAAGACTAGCAGTTCCATTACTAATCATATTTAGGATAGTAAAAAAGAGGGAATAGTTGACATTATTATATTTTTCCCCTTTATCATTTTCTGCTATAGCACTGGAAGGAAAACTAACTGGAAGGAAAGTGGCAAGAACTTTTTTATATTTCAGTTTTGAAAGTCTGATGTTTATAAAACTTCTTAAAGAGATCCCTACACAGACCCAGAGGCTTCAACTACTCTTCTGGAAAAGAAAAGAAAGCAGGAAAAAATGTGGCTTTTCCCTAGAAGCAGCAGAGTAGTCTGAAGCCAAAAATATTGTTCCTGAACACTGAGTAAACTGCACCAATTTCTGAAGTAACCCTGTATTACAGTTTCATGTGTTTGCAGTTTTGGTGTTAGAAGAGTCAAAAACAAAAATAGCAACGGCACAAATGACAAATCACATTTCATTTTCAGTGTAATCTAAACATATTAAGATCTTGCTGAAATATTCAGATGCCTAAGGTGACTTGCCTGCAATGTCCATGTTGCTGTTTTAAAACTGCAAAATAGATAACAAAATCCACAATGTTTTAAAATCATCTTACTGACTGTATATTCTAAGAGCAATAGTGTTCTGGAGTAGCAAAAGAACTGTGATAACTGACCTTAATTTCCCAACACCTTCTGTTGACAAAGAGTCATTTACTCCACTTCTATTACAACTTATTCATGTCTATATACATGTATATCCTATTGTGAGAAGACCAGAGCCTTAAATATTTCTTTAATCACCTCCTACCACCATTACAAGCCAATTTTTAACAACTGTTACCATATAATATATCAAGAGGTGCTTCAGGAAGTAATTGCAGTGTCTCAGATACTATGGTCTGATGAATATTGGCTTTTTAATGGTGACTCCTGTGAATCTGATTTTAATACAGTAGTAATGGAATACTGGAAAGGACGACACAGTAATTAGACATGATTTAGCACCCCTAAGAGATCTGCTTTAAAATGTTCCATAAAAACCAGAGTTGAGCAACTGTCTTCAAGTAAGAGTTGCTTGCGATTTGATTTTGAGGGCCAGCATGGGACCCAGGGCAAATGTGGTGAGCTATTTAATGAATACTTGTGTTTCTTGTAAATGCACCCCAAAACATTGGATTTAATGACTGAAGTAAACTCATTTTATGTTACAAAAAGGTATTGTTTTCACAAAATATGAAAAAAAGGTTCTCATTATGGACGAAAATGGCTTTCTTTTAAGAGTCACTTTTCCTGGTCTCACAAGCCACTTTGCTTCAAGTAAAATCAAGGGTGGATGGCACCTCTTTCTGTAGAGGACAGGCCAAATTCACCCATAGTATTCAGGGGAGTTTCACTCAGTGTTTCTCAATAAACAAATCTTAAATTAAATCAGATTCCTGGTTGGGTAACATGAAGAAGACATGTTAGATTTACTCTGTGTAAATCAACAATTCTTTCTGTCTTCACTATAGATTTTACTGCTTGAGCTCTATGTTCTGCTGCTGCAAATTAATAATTTTGCTAACAGTGCTGAAGAAATTCTCTGACAGCAAAATAAAAACGATAGATGAATTGCATCCCTCCTACTTTTGTAATTTTTATTTTTATTTTGGTAAAGCTCTCTTAAACTTTGAAACAGTAAACCAATCTTTCCCACTTCCAGCTTCTGTGCTTGGAGCCACTTAGTTGCTACTATAGAGACTAACCAATTTATTTGAGCATAAGCTTTCGTGAGCTACAGCTCACTTCATCGGATGCATTTGTCCACTGAATGCATCCGATGAAGTGAGCTGTAGCTCACAAAAGCTTATGCTCAAATAAATTGGTTAGTCTCTAAGGTGCCACTAGTACTCCTTTTCTTTTTGCGAATACAGACTAACGTGGCTGCTACTCTGAAACCTGTTAGCTGCTACTGGCATTACATCAAAGTCATAACATGGACTTACCCACTTGTTCACTGAGCCACTTTCAAGCTGCAGAATCCTTTGCTGAAAAATGCCAGACAGAATAAGAGGATAAGTCAACGTCACAGTATTCTTTGATGCAGCGTCAGTAGCCTCTCAGCACTGGGCAAAGAAGCTGAAGCACTTCCACCAGCCTTTGAAGTGAAGCAGGAAAGTGGAAAGCCAGGAAGGAAGCAGACAAGTTTGCTCTGAAAAGGGAGCTAAGTTGTTTTTTTAAGTGCCCTCCAGCCACTTAAAGGATTCCACAGACCACAGTTCTCAGCTCTAAAGGAATGGGAATTGTGTTTTTTCAAGTGTCCCTGTGAAGCTTTGGAAAAACTGACAAGAGGACAAACGAAACAGACATGACAGAGATGTTTCAGAAAGGCCTAAGAACTTAAATATGGGCATTGATACACATAATGGAGAAATTCACCAAAGTGAGGAAGGCCAGTGAAAGTCCCTGTAAACTTGCTAAGCCGCTTTTCAGTTCTTCACACTACACCAGGGTACAGAGACTGGCTCCACAACACATACTGACTCTGTAACCTAAGTGTGCTGTAAAATAGGACTGATAAATAGTTCACCATAGAGAGGCTGACAGAAATGGGTGGGGAGGATGGGGCTACTGGATCCTGACTTATATAGATCCTGTGGCCCAAAAGAACCTTGCAGTGTCTGAATAAGTTCTTTAGCCATGATCCCAGCCTGGCAACAGGTTGGTGGGCTGAATAACACCTTATCGTCACAGAATGGCTTTATGTAGCAATGAGTCAGTGTCACCCAAAGTTTTGTATTATGCTGTATTCTTAACTTCAAGGAGAATTTGCCTGAGCAAGGATTAAGTAAAAACAGAAAAAACTTGAGCAAGCATTTGCCCCGAATTTGGGACTTTCAAGAACCACAAAATATCATCAAATGGCCATCTCTGAATTTTCTTCTTCTAAAAGGGCCAATCCTTATGTGGTAACTATGAGATGGTGTGATAAGGCTTCATAGCTCTGAAACATGAGGCTCCCTGAAAGCCATGGGTCAGCCACAGTCTTGAAAGGGACAGCATTGTGTCAGCATTGTCAGCGTAATAACTTACCATTATGAAAAGACACCAGAATGACGTGACCCACAGAGGAACAAATAGGCACTACCACAATACAAATTAATAATAAGTGTGCATACTTCTTTTATACCCTGTGTGGGCAGAAAAGAGTATAATTCTGTGGATGTTAATTATTTCTCTTTTCATTTTCTGTGACAAATAAACAAAATCGGGATCAAATGCTGCCTTCACATACACATGCATAGTTGTCATATGGTTACATCTGAAAATAGAACTGGGTCTGAGGTAAAAAAGTGTCGTCGGTTTTTATCTCCTTCCACCAGGTTTGTGAAATAAAACATATTTTAAAAATTCGTAAGTTATAGACTTATGGTAACTTATAAAGAGAATCAGGCCACAGGAAGACTAAATAAATAAATAAGACCTACCTTCAACAGTTACAGTAAATACAAAACACAGTACTCTCACTAAATGGCAAAGTGCCAAAAAATTCAAAATTGCATTAAAGGGGCTACTTATAATAGAATTAAATAGTGTTGCGAACTTAATTATGCAGCAGTACAATATTGGAATGAGGGTCTTATGGGAACTATACTTAATTCACTTGTTCTTTTTGTTCCAGAAAAGACACCTACTTCTGGCAAATGTAGGAATACATGGGAGGAGGTAAGTTTAAAAACAGAATTCATGGCTAACTCATGTTAAAGATGCCTTTGGAGGTTTTATTTGTGGAAACCATTTTTGTGGCCTTACACAGTGTTTAGGAATTAGGGTCAGCAACTTTTTAGTAGCACAAAACCAAATGCCTTTACCTCACCCCCTGCCCTGCCCCTTCTCTGAGGCTCTGCCCTACCTCACTCCACCACCACCACCCCGCTCTCTCTCCCCCACCCTCACTCACTCATTTTCACCGGGCTGGGGCCCAGAGGTTGGGAGGCAGAAGGGGTGAGGGCTCCAGCTGGGGGTGCAGGACGGGTCTCTGGGCTGGGGCTGAGGGGTTCTGAGTGCGGGAGGGGGCTCAGAGTTGGGGCAGGGGGTGGGGGTGCGGAAGAGGGGGTGGAGTGCAGGCTCAAGGAGGGAGTTTGGGTGCAGGAGGGGGCTCAGGGCTGGGGCAGGGGGTTCGGGTGCAGGAGGGGGTGCAGGCTCTGGTAGGGAATTTGGGTGCAGGAGGGGGCTCACGGGTGGGACAGGGAGCTGGGGTGTGAGAGAGGGGTGCGGGCTCCGGGCCAATGGGAGCCGCAGAACCAGCGCTCGAGGGTGGGGGCAGCACGCAGAGGCCCCCTGACCACCTCTACGGCTAGGAGCTGGAGGGACATGCTGGCCACTGCCTGGGAACCATGCAAAAACTGGACACCTGGCAACCCTATTAGGAATACGGGAGTAAATAGTTTGTAGAAAGAGTTCCTTGTATTTTCCAAACAGTACAGATGTAAATATGGCTACCCAGCCTTTCTGATTTATAATATTTCCATGGTTTATTTGATGAAGTGTCTTTTTGATGCTACTTCCTGAATTATTTAAAGGATAACATTCAAGGCAGCCGAGTTTATAAGGCCATGAATGGTTTTCAAGAACGGTGAAATGGCAAATGAAGAATATAGCCACAAACACAGCATATTGCCTCATGTACTCCTGCACTATGAACTTCAACAAGATATTTAAAAACATCAAACAATTATACACAACCACAGTCACTGTAGAGTATATCATTTATCCACTGAAGCAATGCAGAGACTGGAGTGCAAACACCACCATAATCAAGGGCACAAGATCAGAAATGGCACAGTTTTAAAAATCTGCATGTTTTTAAAACAGATTAGCAAAACCTTAGATTAGTATATCCTGCACACCAGAGTAACTGTTAAAGGCTGAATGGAGCACATTAGACAACACACACTGCTCCTCAGAGGCTGTGGACAGTCATAAAGCAAAGTTGTTGCCTCTTTGTGCTCTCCTGAGTGCTAGTTAGACCTGATTTCAGAGTAGCAACCGTGTTAGTCTGTATCTGCAAAAAGAAAAGGAGGACTTGTGGCACCTTAGAGACTAACAAATTTATTTGAGCGTAAGTTTTCGTGAGCTACAGCTCACTTCATTGGATGCATTCATGAAGTGAGCTGTAGCTCACGAAAGCTTATGCTCAAATAAATTTGTTAGTCTCTAAGGTGCCACAAGCACTCCTTTTCTTTTTAGTTAGACCTGAGTTGCTCCTCTGCACAGGTGCACAAGGGGGCAGTGGGGAACAAGGGAAGGATAAGCTCCTTATTCATTCTTTTCTCCGTAGCATACTTATACAATGCAAGACAGAATGTGGGCCTACATTTACATAACATATGCACATTTCCATTGTATGTAGCATTTTCATAATGCATGTTATGACTCATCACTCATAACCCAAAGAGATGTGCTGATTCTACTCATGTCACATTGTGGGAGGGGTTCATGTGAATACCTATTTGAGGGTGGGTTTGAAAACTGTCTTACTGTTCAAGAGAGTGGCCTGTGAAAAAAGATGCAATGTGACTATACACAGCTAGCGCTAATATAGATCTTATTGTAGCTTGTGATTTGATACATTTCTAGACTAAAATAGGCCGAAATATTTCCTGTCATGTGCAGAAAAGTAAGGTTCGTGATGAAAAAGAAAGCTAGGATTTAAAGTGAAAGCTTATTTTATAAAATCAGGGTCTAAATAATTAGCTGTCAGCCATAAACCCCAAGAGACCCAGTGGAATCTCCAAGAGCCACACCATACTTACAGGTTTCAGAGTAGCAGCCGTGTTAGTCTGTATCCGCAAAAAGAAAAGGAGGACTTGTGGCACCTTAGAGACTAACAAATCTCTAAGGTGCCACAAGTCCTCCTTTTCTTTTCACCATACTTACAGTTACTCCTGGGGGAATTCTGTGCGAAAAAATTAAAAATTCTGTGCCTAATATTTTAAAATTCTATAAAATTCTGCAAATTGTATTTGTCAATATAACACTATATAATCACACCAGTTTCAATTATTTTGGAAATGTATTTCAAAATACCTGTCAGCAAGTATGTCTGTAACAATATAGACACACACAAAAATTCCCCCAGGAGTAGAAAATTAAAGAAACCCCTACTTCTTCCTGCTTCTCTGCCCGTTCCCCCACAGAGCCCAGCCAGGGGGCCAGATACTCAAACCCGCTAGCCCCCCAGAGGCCAGCTGCAGGGCCCCCCTAACCCAGACACTCACAGACCCTACCCTACTAGAGCACAAGGATCCAGAGGGAGAAACAGCTTGATGCTGGGTCCCGGGTTTCCTGCACACTGCTGCCTCCTTCCTTCAGGGAGCCCTGGGAATCCTCCAGATCCCTCCCTCTCCCACCTCCCTGGCCTCATCTTCCATTTGCGAGCTGGGCTCTGCTGGGTCCAGCGACTCCTAGTGGCAGCCAACATCTCTGCAGCCTATTGGCGGGGAGAATATTCTGCATACCAAATATTTCTGCATAATTCCGCATTGCGTTGTGGCACTTAATTCCCCCAGGAGCATTACACTGTAACATCATCATATACAGTTGACATTGCATCATTGCAAATCAACATCACAGGATGAGGCAAAATCAAAATCCAGTCATTCTAATGTCATCAGAAAATCATGCATGATTGTATGTTTATCTTATTAATATTATTCTTTACCGCTGTCTGCCTGATGAATCTTTACATTGGCTACTGCCAAAGAACAGAGAGTGTAAGAAATCTTTCTCCCATGCACATCCCAAGTAAGGGTCAGCTATACTTTGTAGTCCCAGCACCCTGGGTACACTCCCTTTGGGTATATCAAAGGGGGTAGGGCAGCGCAAGACTCTTCTCCCTACCCCACTTCACTCAGGGAACACACAAGAGAATAGGAGAACTTTTTAAACTTTGATTTTTTTCCTTTTGTTTTTGTTAAATCCTGCTCAACTCAAACTCTGACAAACTTTTAGGATAAAAGCTTTCTCTCTTAAAGACTGAACTTTTCCTCCTCCACAGCTGAGGGCTGCTAAGGAACGGTGCAGCCCAACTTTCAATAAGACCTCATGTTCCTAATGTAAAATACAAGCAGACAAAAAAAATGTATGGGAATAAAATCTCCATGGGGTCTCCATAATTCATTTTTTATTGTTGCTTGTGCTTCAAATTGGAGTATAAAATTTGGTCCCCCACCTTTATTTTTCAATTAGCAGCCAAGGCTCAGTTCTATTAACATCATTTATTATTTGTATTATAGGTATATCTAGGAGCTGAGTCATGAACTAGGACCCAACTGTAGGGCTATCAATAGCTAAAGGCACCTAACAAATCTTGCCTACTTTAATCTTAGTTTCAAAACCCAGATCCAGAAAACACAGGACCCTATAATTCCTAAAACCAAACATTCTGCAAGTGGCTATAATTTATTTTGGAGGGCAATATTTCTTTAAGAAAAATTGCTCTTTTCTATTACTAAAGTGTCTCTTGGAACATGAAAATGTGCACTGTCTCAGCATTTAGTTCTCTATATACCATATTACCTACCAAAAAAAAAAAAGTTAAAGTTGCAAAGTCAAGCCCTCAAAAGTTAGGAAATATCAGAATTAAGGTTGTCTGTGCAACACTAGATGTGTATGCCTTATCATACAGTCTTTAATTACATGATCACATACTATTTTTTCTACAGAGCCCCGGCCTCATTCAGTGCACAGAATGGATGGAATTCAAATAATGAGCAGCTGTCCAAGTCCTTGTATTCCTATTTTTCTTCAGTATGTGGCCCCATGCTTTACTTAACACACTCAATTCAACTTTGCTCTGGAGATGGCATTATTAATTTCCTCATAAGCTTTTCTATGGTGCTCATCACTGTGCTTTGGGCGGCCCTGCGCTTCAGGACATGGGGTCCAGGGCGGCCTGGAGGGCTAGTGGGGGGCAGGGTGGACAAAAATCAATTATTAAAAAAAAAATCCGATTTAAATAAAAAATCTAAAGATAGTTTTAATTAAGATATCTTTGAGCTATAATGTATCTCATCATGGAATACGGATTATAAATTCTAATTCTATAGTATGAGACAATATATTTATGTAATGTTTAAGAAAAGTTTTGTAAAGGAATTCCAATAGTTCAGGGACCCAATCTAATGGGGTTCCAGGGGCTTCTGTATAGATTATTTAGGTTAATCTTTCTATCTACCCAATGGGACTCAATGCTCACTCTAGAAGATACCATCAGAGATGCTTAGTTTTGCAGTTCTCAAACTGTGGATTTGTGTCTCCAGAGATAATAACATGCTTGTTAACAGCAAAAATGTTTTAAAATAAATAAATATCTAGAGGTGAGAAATAACAGACCTCAATCCTATTGTCCCTCTGCAAATTTGTGTACACAGAGTCAATCCCTTACCTCTCTCTAAAAGTGCAAAGTTTCAAAAAGTTCAATGAATAGAAGATTATTGGGGGCAGAATAGATCTGAACAAGGAGAAGAAGTCTAGAGATAAATGTGAGAAGGGAGGGACAGGCAGTAGAAACAAAAGTGAAACTATTTGAGCAGCATATTCCGGAAGTCTTGAGGTCTTTCTGAGTGTAGCCTTCATTGATTTGAGATGTACCATACCATTCTCTCACTAGAAGGGAAAACCTATAATGGCAGCAGGCCATAAAAGAGACCCAGTTTGGGAATATTTTAATGAAGTTCCTCTACCTGTGGGTAAGACAGGCATGCGTGCAAAACGCAAACAGTGTAACAAAGAAATGCAAGGCCTGGTTGTCCTAATGAAACAATATCATGAGAAATGTTCCTTCTCAGGAGGAAGCTGCGTTGAAGATGATGAAGGGAACATGTCTAAACATGCAGGATCTTCAGGTTGGTAAACTTTTTTATTTCATACTTCTTTCTTAAGGACTGCCTGTCTTCCTTCTGGACTATTCTTGAATTCTCATGTTTGAGCAAAAAATATAGTTGTTACTCTATGGCACTATCATTTTAGATGCAGTTGTGATAAACAATAAATAGCTGAAATAGGCAGATCTTCCTTTTACCATTTCACCTTTGAAGTAGTACTGAGTGTCAGTGAATGCAATGAGTAATACTAGATGAGCAGTATGGTAATAATAATTAAATAACTGTGTTACAAAAAGAGGTAATTGATGAAAAAAATTGCCCAGTTTGTTTATGCAACAAAACTCTCCTTTCTATACGATTGAGAACCCACACTTCATTAATATGGTTCAGTCATTAAGACCAGGATACAGTCCACCCAACAGAGCAGATGTTGCAGGCAAATTGCTGGATAAAGTGTATGAAAGAGAAATTGAGTGTCGTGCAAAAGGTCTAGAGGGTGAAATTGTTAACCTGAGTCTTGATGGGTGGAGAAATGTCCCTAATGATCATGTTGTATGTGCTCGTGTGACAACAGAAGAAGGTAATGTCTTCCTTACAGAAACAATTGATACATCAGGAAATGCACACACAGCAGAATACTTACAAGAAGTAGCAGTAAAAGCTATAACTGTGAAAAAAAATTCAAATGCCTAGTACTCAGCTTGGTCACAGACAATGCTGCAAATGTATCCAAGATGAGAAGAAATTTAGAAGAGAGTGAAGAGAGTCCCAGGCTAATAATATATGGTTGCAGTGCTCATTTGATGCACCTCCTAGCCAAAGACTTCAGTGTTCCAGACAAAAAGGTTAATGTTAAAATTGCAAAATACTTCCGTAACAATCACTTTGCAGCAGCTGCTCTGAAAAAAGTGGGAGGAACCAACTAATGCTCCCCCAAGACATACAATGGAACTCAGTAGTGGACTGTTTTGAGCACTATATCAAGAACTGGCCTAATCTGATGACAGTTTGTGAACAAAATCGTGAAAAAATAGATGGCACTGTCACAGCCAAACTTCTCAACATTGGGCTTAAGAGAAAAGCTGAACACATGCTGAGTACCCTGAAGCCTATTTCTGTAGCCTTGAACAAAACGCAGGGAAATATCTGTTTTATTGCTGATGCTGTTGAAATTTGGAAGGAACCGAGTGAGATCTCAAAAAGAGAAATCTGCAATGACAGAGTTAAATTACAAGCATTAAAAAAAAAATGAATGGGACAAGCACTATCTCCAGCTCATTTTCTTGCAAATATTCTCAATACTCAGTACCAGGGTCAAACCTTAACTGCTGAAGAAGAAGAGTTGGCTATGACATGGACATCCAGCAATCATCCCTCCATAATACCAACTATAATAAACTTCAGAGCTAAGGTGACCCATTCAAGAGATATATGTTTGCTAATGATGTTTTAAAGAAAGTCACACCAGTGAACTGGTGGAAGTCACTTAAGCACTTGGATTCAGAGACTGTTGAAGTGATAATCTCACTTTTAACAGCAGTTGCGTCTTCTGCCGGTGCAGAAAGAATATTTTCTTCCTTTGGACTAATTAATTCCAAATTGAGAAATTGCTTGGGACCTGAAAAAGCAGGAAAGCTCGTTTTTCTTTTCCAGATTATGAACAAACAGGAAAATGAAGGTGAAGACAACTGAGTTAGCTGCAGAAGCCAATATTTTAAGTTTCTCATGTTGACCTGGCTGACAGTCCATTTAATTTTTGGGTGGGTTTTTTTTAATATTTCATTTAACTATTTTAGATAAAAACAATTTTAACAAAAACAAACCTGATTTTAAAAACCTTGAATGTTTAACTAGATTCAAAAATTCAAATGCTTGTATGTTTGCTGTTGAAGAAAAAAATCCAGAATACTGAACGTTGTTTTAGTTAAATAAAACAATTTAAATGTCTGTCTGGTGATGTTCTCCTCCTAATACAGCATGGCAAGAAAATCCTCCAAATATTAATGATTAACCTGTTGAATTGGAGATAGTTCACGTTCCAATGACTTCATAAATATCTGCTTCAATTACCTTTGGTAAATGAAATAACCAATCATTCATTTTCTGATATAGCTGTAAAACTAATCTGAAAAGTTTTCAAAATAAATCACTGTTTAAAAATGTATAGTGTGTACCTTCTAAAAATGAAACCTACATCTAGCTCTGAGTTGTGAAGTATATGTATTAAGGTTATAACAACCAACAAGTATGCACTTTTATGTAGAAATCCATGATTAAATCGAGCCTTCCTGACTAGTGATTTAAATCATGATTTAAATCAATTTGATTTAAATCAAATCCACCCTGGTGGGGGGCCTGGCACCAGCAGCAGCGAGCGACCTGGCCCCAGACTGCCCCGCTCCGCTCTGCTGGCTCCAAGCAACACCTGGGGAAAGGGGTGGAAGCTGGAAAGAGGTGGGGCGGGGGTGAGGGTTTGGGGGAAGGGGTGGATTGGGGGCAGGGCCTCGGCTGGAGTGGGGACGTTGTCCCAGGCCCCGAATCGCCCTAGGGACAGCCACTTTGCTCATCACTATACTATCTAAGGGCTGAATGCTCTGACATCTATTTCGGCTCCTTACTTTTACTGAAATCAGTGGAAGTGAGAAGCCAGAGTAGAATTTAGGAGCCTAACTCATTTTGAGCACTTATTGTCACAACACCCCTGAGAGTCGAGGGGTGGCATTTTCTAGGGATGTCAATTAATCACAGTTAACTCATCTGATTAACTCAAAAAAGTTAATCGCCATTAAAAAAACTAATCGTGATTAATCACACTTATAACAGTAGAATACCAATTGAAAATTGAATATTTTTGGATGTTTTTCTACATTTTCAATATTGATTTCAATTACAACACAGAATACAAAGTGCACAGTGCTCACTTTATGTTATGTGACAAAGCTCTGTCCTTGCCTCCGTGGGTCCCGCGTTTCCTGGTGGATTTTGCTAGCCTCCGGGGCTCACTGTGACCCTCCACGTAACCTCTCTCTCTCTAGAGACAAGGGTCACAGTCTACTGAACCATTTTCATCATAAGCCAGCGAGGGAGGTAAGGAGAAGTTATCCTTCCTTGCACCGTCTCTGTTGTCTCCCAGTCTCAGTGATTAATCAGGGAGCAAAGGTGGGCCCTCTCCCCCACCCTCTACTCCGGCCTCCAGCCCAGGGACCCTAATAGTATCAGCTATAGTAGCTGACCTTTTAAAAACATGACATGTACAATTCCTTGGGCTACTTCTCCCACAGCAGCCCTCACTTCCTCAAGCTCCACTTCACCCTTACCTCAGGGCCTCCTTCCTTGTGCCTGATATGGTGTGTACTACTCAGTCTCTCCAACAGCACAACTTCCTCCCACAGCTCCTGACATGCATACCCACCTGACTAACTGGGAGGCTTTTAACTAGTTTCAGCCAGCCCCTGATTGGCTTCAGGTGTTCCAATCGACCTAGCATTCTCCCTGCCTTCTGGAAAGTTCTTAATTGGCTCCAGGTGTCTTAATTCACCTGGAGCAGCTGCCATTTCACTTATCCTGGTACCAGGGATTTGTTTAGCCTGGAGCTAATATATCTATCTCCCACTACTTTTCTATAGCCATCTGGCCTTGCCCCATCACAATTATTATATTTTATTATAAATATATGCACTGTAAAAATTATAAACAAAAGAAATAGTATTTTTCAGTTCACCTCATACAAGTACTCAAGTGCAATCTCTTTATCGCAAAAGTGTAACTTACAAGTGCAGATTTTTTTTTGGCTACATAACTGCACTCAAAAACAAAACAGTGTAAAACTTTAGAGCCTACAAGTCCACTCAGTCCTACTTCTTATTCTGCCAATCTTTCTGCAAAGTTTGTTTACACTGACGGGAGATATTGGTGCCTGCTTCTTATTTACACTGTCACCTGAAAGTGAAAATAGGTGTTCACATGTCACTTTTGTAGCCAGCGTTGCAAGGTAATTGCATGCCAGAGATGCTAAACATTCATATGCCCCTTCATGCTTCGGCCAGCATTCCAGAGGACATGCTTCCATGCTCATGATGCTCGTTAAAAATATAATGCGTCAATTAAATTTGTGACTGTACTCCTTGGGGGGAGAACTGTATGTCTCCTGCTCTGTTTTACCTGCAATCTGCATTTACGCAATCTGCAATTCATGTTATAGCAGTCTCGGATGATGACTCAGCAAATGTTTGTTTTAAGAACACTTTCACAGCAGATTTGACAAAATGCAAAGAAGGTGTGAGATGTGAGATTTCTAAAAATAGCTAGAGTACTCAAGGTTTAAGAATCTGAAGTGCATTCAAAATCTGAGAGGGATGAGGTGTGGAACATGCTTTTATAAATCTTAAAAGAGTAACACTCTGATGCAGAAACTAGAGAACCCAAACCACCAAAAAAGAAAATCAACCTTCTACTGGTGGCATCTGACTCAGATGAGGAAAATGAACATGCGTCCGTCTGCCCTGCTTTGGATCATTATCAAGCAGAACCCATCATCAGCATACCTCTGGTATGGTGGTTGAAGCATGAAGGGACATATGAATCTTTAGCACATTCGGCACATAAATATCCTGCAACGCCAGCTACAACAGTGCCATGTGAATGCCTGTTCTCACTTTCAGGTGACATTGTAAACAAGAAGCAGGCGGCATTATCTCCTGCAAATTGTAACCAATCTTGTTTGTCTGAGTGATTGGCTGACCAAGGAGTAGGACTGAGTGGACTCGTAGGCGCTAAAGTTTTACATTGTTTTGTTTTTGAATGCAATTATTTTTTGTACATAATTCTACATTTGTAAGTTCAGCTTTCATGATAAAGAGATTGCACTACAGTATTTGTATGAGGTGAACTGAAAAATACATTTTTTTTTTACTGTGCAAATATTTGTAATAAAAAATAAATATAAAGTGAGTACTGTACACATTGTATTCTGTGTTGTAATTAAAATTAATATATTTAAAATGTAGTAAACACCCCAAAATATTTAAAATAAATGGTATTCTATTGTTGTTTAACAGCACAATTAATCGTGATTAATTTTTTTAATTGCTTGACAGCCCTAGTATTTTCTCCATTGTACAGACAGGAAATGGAGGCACATAAAGACTAAGCTCAGAAGCGTTCACTAATTTCGGGAGCCCAATCTGAGATACCCAGGCTCTGATTTTTCAGACTACTTAACATTATATAGCATTATGTTTGTTCAAAGCACAGATCCCATGGACTTCCGTTGCAGCTGTGAGTACTCAACCCTTCCACAAATCAGACACCATGGTCTCAAGTCAGGCACCCAGAAAATGAGGAAAGCACAATTAGGGACCACTGTAAGAGTTTGGTCTAAATGTCTTCATCAGACTCATACAGGAAACCTGTCTCAAGGGCAGGGACAGAATTCAGTTTGCCTGGATAGTACTGTATTCAACTGCCCTAACCCTGAGACCATCCTTTCTCTTCCTGCAATCCCCTGCCTCTTTCATTACACACTTTCCAACTTGGACAACACATAAAGCAGGGATGCCTATAAACAACAGTGTCTCACACTAAACAACCCTGATTAAGATGTTTTTCTTAAAAAAGATGCTCTAGTTCAAATAGGAATTAATTCGGGGAAGACCTATGGCCTTGGCACCACACAGGAGGTCAAACTAGATGATCACAGTGGTCCCTTGTGGCCTTGTAATCTATAAATCCCCAGAGCAAATCCATCCTGGGCAGTGAATGAGGCAGTGGTCCTGTAAAAAAATTAGTATTTGATCATATAATAAAAAAGACTGTATCATAACACATACACACAAGGGGGTGGCAATAAGGTTGCACAGGCAACCTTAATTATAGCATTTCCTAACTTTTGAGTGCTTACTTCACTTTCCAACCTTAATTATTTTCTTTTAACATAGTTTTTTGTTTGTAATTTCCTAGGTTATGAAAAAAACAAACTGAAAAATAAGAAACCCCACTATGTAGCATCATATTGACACCCATGTGGGTCATCAGCAGGGTTGGAACCTTTAGATCCACTACACACACCTCTGGCACTTGAGCTAACAGAGTGATAGCAGTAGTAAGTTGTTACCCTCTATGTGGGCCAACACTAGAGGAGGATGAGACGCTTTGCCAGTGGGTTTCACAGATATTTGCTGATAGCACAGAAAGGATAGATGAGATTCAGGAAACTTGGGTTCCATTCCAGGCTCTGGGGAAAAGTGTGTTCTAGTGGGCACAGACTCTTCTGTCCATTTCACTCCAGCATAACCTCATCCACCACTTCCTTCCCAACCTGTCCCTGACCCATTCCTACATCTTCCCCATCCCTGGCGACACATCCCAGTCCCATTCTCCTTGATCCAGTCTCCACATCTCAAATTTCTCATCCCAGTCCTAGCCTCCTGACCCACCCAGTCCTAGTCTCAGCACTCCTGACTCTCTATCCCAGTTCCAGTGTCCCCCTCCCCCCAATTCCTAGTCTGTCTTCTTGACTAGCCATTCCTAGTTTCCTCCCACCCCCAGCACCATGTCCCAAGTCTCCTTGTTGAGTAAGTTTCAGGTCCCTATTTCCTGGCTCCTCATCCAATTTGTTTCTCTCCCCCACTCTGGCCTACAGTTGCCTCCCATCCACATTCCCTATCCTCAATGCCTCCCTGTCCCAAACACCTTCCTTGGGCTCTTCAACCAACCACAGTGTCCCCCTACATCTATCCCACCACTTCATTGTCCCAGTCTATTTGTCCAACCAGTTCCAGTCTCCCGCCCAGGTTCCTCATCCAATATCTTCCCTCACCTGTTTCCCTTCCTACCTTTCAATCTCTTTGCCCAGTAAGTCAGTCCCCTCTCTGAGTCCCAGTCGGAATCCCAGTCAACTCTGAGTTCCAGTCTTCTTGTCAAGTCCCAGTCCCTCCTGCCCCATCACCAACCAGTCTCTAGTCCCAGTCTCAACCCCTCTCCTGGCTCCTTGTTCCATCTACCTCACCCTACCCTGCACAGGTCCACCTATTGTTTCCACTGCATTCAAATAAGGCAGCTTCCTCCTCCATGCCTCAACCCAGCACGGGGGTCATTAACAGCACAGAAGAAATTGTCTTCCTGCTTTCAATTCAGATGCCCAAACCTGGCCCACAGCAGCCCTACAGGTGCAATTCCAAAGAAAGTCCTGCTCAGTCCCGCGCTGGAGAATGTTCGGCACAAATAGAATTGTCAGGAACTTTAGCTGCTAAAATCTAAGAAATCTCTACTGAGCATGTGCAAACTGAGATTTTTCAAAGGCTTCTATCTTGTCTTAAACTTGAGTGGATTTCACGTGGATAACAAAAGCACTGCTCTAACACAAAGACTGCCTGCTTGACAAATTTAAATTTCCTGTTCCAAAGCATGGTTTTCAATGGTCATCAGAATTTTTTAGCAAGAATAAAACATATTTTTTCCTAGCCTCATCTTTGCATATGGCTGAACTGCTGTAGCTGAAATTTAAAAGCAAAACAAAACAAAACAAAAAACAACCAGCCTGTGGCAGATACCTGGCATGGAAAATTTCAGCCTGAACAGTTCACGTTTGGCTAAATTATAAGCCACTGAAACAGGATCTTATGATGGGAACTGTTGGGCAACCTTAGTAAAAGGGGTGCGATCAGCCCTGCCTATAATAATGCAATCTCCTTGTTATTTGTATAGTAAAAAATATAAAATATATGAACATTGTGACAAAAGTTTGAATTTTTCTGCAGATGTAAGAGTAATAAAACAATTGTCCCATTCTCGTCAGGCCACTGGCCTTTTGAGGAGTTCCAAGGATAGAATTTTAGTATTCCCAATATGCTCTAATAAGTAAGTAGGATCATAAATAGGGCCCTACCAAATTCCTGGCTGTGAAAAACCTGTCAAAGGACCATGAAATCTGGCTATTGAGGGCAGGGGCAGGACTGGGAGTGCCCCAGCGGTGGGCTCCTACTGTGCACCAGGCTCCAGCTGCTAATCCCAGCCCAGGCTGACTAGTGATGGGACTTCCTCTTCCCATGCAGGGGCCACTCATGAAGCCCGGTCAGACCCACCTCTGGGAACCTCCCCCAGCTGCAGAAAGCTCCGTGGCTGCTGGCTGGGAGCCCAGCTCTGAAGGCAGCACAGAAGTGAGGGTGGCTGTCAGCCCCAGACCCGGGCAGGAGGCTGTCAGGAAAACAGGAACATATGGTAACCAGCTCCCCATACCCTGTGACCCTCACTTCTGCAATGCTGCTGGCGGTGATGCTGGCTTTAGAGCTGCGCACCCAGCCAGCAGCCGCTGCTGCTCTCCAGCTGCCCAGCTCTGATGGCAGCATCCCTACCAGCAGCATCGCAGAAACAAGGGTGGCAATCCCACAACCCATCCCCCTACAATGGCCTTGCAACTGCCCCCCACCCCTCCATGGCCTTCCTTTGCGTCAGGACCCACACGATTACAACATCCTGAAATTTCAGATATAAACATCTGACACTGTGAAATTGACTACTTTTTAAATCCTACGACCTTGAAATTGACCAAAATGGACCCTGAATTTGGTAGGGCCCCAGTCATAATGAAACCTAAATTATAAAAAAAACCAGAAGTTGAGAAAAGTGAAAGCTTTAGGTTCAACAAACACTAAATACACACTGAGGGGAAAAAAAGGCCAAAAACAAAGGGAAATTATCACATACAAATATATTAAACAGAGAAATATACCAGTTTAGGAGCTAGGAAGAACCTGTGCTATTTTGCAATGCAATGTTTCCACTTTAGCACCCTGCTTATCTTTTAGCTCCCAAAGATATTGTGTTGCATTTCATCATTTTATAACACTGTTTTAAAAAGACAAACATCAAGAAACAATGACTGCAAGTATGCTATTTTACACAATGACAGCAACTACTGCATTAAGATTTCTTTCTGGACACCGCTATCAATTTGACCTTACCATATATTCCATATTGGAAGCTGGTGGATACACCTGACTCCGTAATTTATTATGAAGATCCAAGATACTTTGCATATCACTGTCTGTGATAGCCCTTTTCCCTCTTTGCTTGGCAATCCACCACTCACCATCTTCGTCCATGTACTTTTCCAAAAGTTCCTCTAATAATGTACCATTGGTAAGAACCATTGCAGAAACTGTTTGAGCTATGAATAGCAAGGCAGTTACTCGGACCCATTCCTGTGCTACACACTTCATGATGAATGATCTCAAAACTCCCCAGGGTTAATTCCAGGACAAAGTCTTTCTTCCAGGTCTGTTGGCTGCAAAGGCATAAGAGAGAGTAAAGTGATTCTGAGGTTAAAGTGTTGGCCTGAATTAATCTGTTAAATAACAAAAGTCAAACTGTAGTTGGGAGGAGAGCGTGCCAGTGTGGTTTCTAGGGATGCCAGAGAACACAGACACCCATCCTTTACACTGTGGCTTTGACCTCATGAATTGAAGATCATTCAGGTCGTTATGTAAAGCACACTTAAGCGTCTGCATAAATAAAAGCAATTTTTTCATAAACTGCCTTCACCTGATAAAGGGAGGTACTAAGCAATCTAAATTAGATGAATAAATTAATTAGGTCCTCATAATATCCCAGTGTATAAATATAGCTGTTTTCAAGCTAAAGGGGCTTGCAGCCAATCCCAAAATGAAAACAACCCCCCAAAAGAATGTGAAGTAAGCTTTAAAAAAATCAGAACTCTCAAATCTGATCTTGATCAGAAGCTTTTGTTTTAAGATTTAAAAACATTTTGAGTCTCCAAACTTAACAACAGAACTTAGATTATTAAAACCTGTTAGTCAAGCAGGGTTTATTTATTATGCTTGCAGAACCAAAAATGATGAATTCTTTTAAAAGAAGTTTTTAAGATGGAGTTCTACCATCAAGAATGTTCTTCTGATGCCTGCTACTGCACTTTGGAAGGTTTACAGTTTGGAAAGCAGCAGTGCGCTATCTACAGTAGCTCCCTCATCCCAGTCCTAAGTATATTAACACTGTAACACCAATGCCCTAGCGCTCCAGTTATAGACCTAACTGTGGCGGGGAAAGGAACATCTGGCATCTTGAAGAAAATGCACAGAGAGGCGGCACTGGTGCCCAGTATACTCAGTGTTCCAAAAGGGAAGATGTATCATTTTATACTACTGGGCCAAATTGCACTCTCCACACCCGTTAGGCATTAAATAAAGATGCTGAAATGAGAAAGTCTGGCTTTTTGGCTCCCGTTCCTATGGGGGAAAAAAAAAACCCAATCTGCCTTCACTGCATTTCAATCACACACCCGCCCGGCTTCTAAGGACAAATCAACGGCTGCTGCTGCCCCAAAGTTGCTCCTCATCTCAGCAACACGCGTCCAGAGAGCGCGCGATGGAGCAACAACCCCGCGGAGAGTTAAGTCTTCCAGCAAGGCAGACCTGGGAGCTCTCCCCTCTTCCCTCCCTCCTCAGGCCCTTTGTTACACGGCCCCGGCTGGGAAGGCGAGGAGAACTGGACAGAAAACCAGGCGAGGAGCCGGGTCTCCCCGGGAAGTCCTCGACCGGTGCGTGGGAAGAAGCGCAGCTCGGGGCGCTGCTGCTCGTTGCGGGAGTTAAGGCTGCAAGGCGCGGAGCCGTTCCCCAAGCGATGCCGAGCCAAGCCCTTACCTCTCCCGGCCTTTCGGACACCAGGGTCCAGGCTGCCGCCACCCAGCCGCGGCCGAGTTCGGTCCGCCGCCCGCCCGCGTCTCCTCCCCGCCTCGCAGAGCCGGGAGACGCGCCGGATTTGCCCGGGCAGCTGAGCAGAGCAGGAGCCGGGGCGCGCTGGAGGCTGCGCCTGCAAACTCTGCGAGAAGTTTGTGCACCAGTCCCAGCCCCTCCGCGCAGACACTTTCCCTGGCCCCCCGCTCTGGACGTGGGAGTCCCCTTCCCCCGCTCGTTCCGGCGTCTCGGGGGCCCCCTCCTGCTCCCTGCTGCTGCCGGTACCAGAAGCTCAGCGCTTTGCTCCCAGCCATTTATCCCGGGCCTAGAGCGCGCCCCCAGTGACGTGCCCTGGCCACCCCGCCCCACCAGCATCCCGCCCGCCCGGCCGGCACCGCCAGGAGACTCGGGAGGGGGCTCTGTTTAGCGCCACTCAAACCCTGCCTGGAGAGGGAAAAGCTGGCTCCCTCTGAGCTTCAGCTACCTGCCTCCGTCCTGCAGATTTTTCAGCCCCAAATCCTACCATCAGAACAGAGAACAAGGGTCCTCACTGAACCAAGCAAATCCAGAGCCGGAGCAAGGGCGCGTTAAAAGCCTGGATCCTGCAGCTGCATCCAGCCAAGTTTTGGCCCCGAAGCTCCAAATCTTAAAAATCCAAAATCAGGACAAGACAAACGCGGCTCCAACTGCAGCAAAACATTCTGGATCCTAGCACATGCGTACTGGGAAAACCCAGGCCAGACCCCTGCATCCAGCCAGCGTTTGCCCCATCTGTCCCTACAGTCTAACCTAACAGCTAAACGGGTGACGGGTCCAACTGCAACAACAGCAGCAAAACTGGCCCAGCAGCACTGCAAAAACTCAGGCCCAACACATGCGACCCGCTGGATCCATCCAATTACCGGGACCCCAGCTGGAGTAGGAGCAGCTGCACTTGATCTCCCTGCAGTAGAATTTAGAAGTTTATCCCAAAGAAGGTGTTGAATGCAGCAAGATTTAGCTGTTAAATAGATGGTTTTGCATTGTTCTTACACAGATCTTTGTCAGAGCCTGGGTTTTTCTAGCCAAATCGGGAATGGTAACATATGTTGACTATTTTGATGAATTAGGTGCTTGGGTCTAAAAAATGGTAGGATCAGGCTGACTCTGGATGCTGGATACATTCATCCAGTGGTACTGCTGCCCCAGTTTGCAGCAGTCTGGGGTTTTTGGACACACACACAGACTCACACACACTATAGACAACACAAATTAAAGGACTGAGGTTAAAAATTGGCAGAATCCAGAAGGATCCACCAGCTATGTGAGTTTTTTCAGTGCTGTTGATCTGGGATCCATCAGAGTACATACAGATTTCTCCACTGAAATAGGAGCAGCTAAACTTGTTATCTATTTAGATTGTACAGTTTGGGGTTTGAGGCAAAAAATTGCCAAGATCCATCTGGATCCAGGTGCTAGAGTCAGGTCATTGCAGGGGTTATGCAGGGGACTGCATCACAGTCTGGAATTTTGGGGTGTAGTAGGAGTGGCTATACTTATTCTCTGTTGATGCTATGGAATTTGAGTGGAGGCCAAAAATTAGTTGGATCTGGCCTGATCCATATGCCAGATGAGGGTTTTTGTGATGCTCGCATCTCAGTTTGCATGCTGTGTGTGCTTCTGTTTGTCTCTCTGTACATAGGTGTTTTTCTTGTGTACATGCCTAAATATGTGTTTCCATCATATAATAGCATCAGGAATGTGTACACCTAGGAACAGAGAATGTATGCCATACTTAAAGGATGGGGGACTGTATCCTGGGAAGCAGTGACTCTAAAAAAGATTTGGTTGCGGGGCAGATCAATTGAACATGAGCTCCCAGTGCAATGTTGTGGCAAAAGGGCTAATGCAATCTTTTTGCATAAACAGGCGAATCCCAAGTAGGAATAGAGAGTCACTGGTGCAACTGCTGCTGGAATACTGGTCTCCAGCTCTGGTGTCCACAAATCAGGAAGGATGTTGGTAAATTGGAGAGGGGTCAAAGGTATTTAAGTGTCCACTCATAGATTTCAAGTCCAGAAGGGACCAAGGTGATCATCTCATCTGAACTCCTGTATAACACAGGCCATGGAACTTCTCCAAAATAATTCCTAGAGCAGATCTTTTAGAAAAAAACATCCAGTAAACCCCGGTAAATTGTTCCAAGGGTTAATCACTTTAAAAATATATGCTTTATTTCCAGTCTAAATTTGACTAGCTTCAGATTCCAGCCATTTGATCTTGTTATACCTTTCTCCGCTACACTGAACAGCCCCTTATCACATATTTGTTTCCCATGTAGGTACTTTCAAGTCATCCCTTAGCCTTCTCTTTGTTAAGCTAAATAGATGGAGCTCCTTGAGACTCTCACTATAAGACAGTGGCTGATGATGGGGGTGGGTGTGCAAAGCTGGTGGCAGGGCAAAGCTGCAGCATGCGGGGCCGGCTGCTTCCCCTGCTGGTCTGTCAGTGCAGCCCCCACGGCGTGCTGGCTCGCGGTCAGCAGGGCCTTGCCCCCTGTCCTGTTTCCGGCTGGTGCTGGCTGTATTCCACAGCCGCTGGTAAGTGCATGCAAGCGCTAGGCAGCGTCCAGTTACATGTCGCCTCTGCTACCCGCCCAGCGGCCCTTTACGTGCTCCCCTTCTCTCTGTTCTCTCCCTGCTTTGTCCCTTCACCCCCGCTGCTCCTCCACATCCCGCCCCCAGTGGGGCAGAGAACCAGCTCCTGGTCCAAGCACTCAGCTGGCCAGCAGCCTGGCCAGCAGGCTCCTTCTTTCTCCCACTGCCTCAGGCTGGGCTGGTGCCCTGGGAAAGCCCAACACCCTCTAGCCCGGGGTGCTGGCCTGGAGGAGCCAATCACCGTGTGTGCCAAAGCCCTACACAGCGCTGGCACAGGGAAGCCTCTCCACCCCTCAGCTAAGCTCTGGAGTGGGGAGGGGAGGGGCAGGGCGGGGAAAGGGGAACAATTTCCAACCTGTTCATGCCCCAAGCCCGCAGGCTGCACAGCAGCCCCCCAGGCAGGGGCTTAGCACCCTCCTCATCCTCCGCCCTCATCCTGGGTCCTGCCCCCAGGAAGCATGAGGCTGCTCCGTCCCCTAGACACCCTCCGCTGCTGAGCCACCTCTCTGGCCAGGTTCGCTGAAGCCCCTGCAGTCAGGTTCCCTGGATCCTGGTACACAATGCATCCTTAGGGCTTAACCCCTTCCTGCCTGCGCTTTAGTCAAGGGAAAGGAGTCGGCTGGGTTAGGTCCGTGGCCAGCAGCAGTCTGGAGGTGTTAGTTGCCTTTCGACACTGTGCGGGCAGGAAGGGACAAGCTGCTTCCAGCCACACAGGAGTGGGGAGCGAGGGGGGGAGAGAAGAGATGAGCTCTGCATAGACCCAGGTCATCCCTTCCCCCCTCCTCTCCTGCGGCTGGAAGCAATTCCCATCCCTTCCCTCCCACACCATGACGAAAGGCTACTGCTGGCCACATTCTGATGTGAACCAGGGCAGAAATCTGCGGGGGGCAGGGAGGCATGTGACCCTGAGTGCTCCCCCATGTGTTGCCTCACGAAGATGCAGCACCAGGTACAAGAACAGACAGGTCCATCCCAGGGGCCCAGCCAGGCATGGAGGGTGGAGAGCACCGGCAGGGAGGATCAAGTCAATCAGTCACCCCTCTCTGTGTGAGAGAGGTGAATGAGAGTGTGTGTGTGTGTCACCTCTCCCCGTGTGAACCGTAAAGCCTTAACGATAACAAGGTAAATAAAAATAATCCAACTACGCAGTATTTCTTTTTAACAGCGGCTCAGTCAACTTGATGTTAATTTGAATGTTTGTACGATTGATTGCCGTTGAACTCGCTTGACTATGAGTAATTTTACCAGGTGTCCTTTATTCAGCATAGGAAAATATGGCCATCCTACCGACAAGCATCACTTAGACCTTACCCAGGTGGAGTTTATGCTAGCTGCTCCTGGAACTGATTTTCTCTGGGCATTGTGATAATGAGATATACAGCTGGGTGTTTCTCAGCCTGCTGCTCACAGTGGAGCACATGACATCTCACTATCTCTCAAAATAGCCTCTTAGAGTATGTCTACATTGCAATTAAAACCCTGTGGCTGGTCCACGCTGTCGACTGTTGCTCTGGCTTTCTGCTCACTTTCTCCTGGCATTCTTGTTGGCATGCTGGTTGTTTTCTGCATCTGACACATACAAGGTGGGTGAGGTAATACCTTTTATTGGACCAACTTCTGTTGGTGAAAGAGAGAAGCTTTCAAGTCACACAGAGCTCTTCACGCACAGTTCCGGCCAATCAATGCCCCAGCTCCTGCATCTGCATTCAGTCCCCAAGGAAACCCCTCAGCCCACATGGCTTCACAGCTGCTGGGCTTTGCATGTGGCCTAGTGTCTTTGCCTAAGGCTTCCACTGTCTCCAGCTATTTTATTCCATATTTTACAAAATAGCTGGCATGGCCATCAGCTTTCTCAAGGTCTGTGATTGCCTGTAGATCAAAGACACACTTGATATCAGCCATAGAGCACAAAATATGTGTTAAAAAGTAGAAACTTTGTGAAATGCCATGTTCCGGCCTGGAGACAGTTTTTAGCTAGACTCCTGGAAATTCTCCAAGCACACACATATTAACAATTAATGTACACCACTTTATACGTCGCCTATGAATTTTTCTCAATATTGCATCCTGGGTGGCAAAAAACAACAAAGCATGTAAAACAAAGATGGCCTAAGATTTGTTACTACATTTGCTAGATAAATTTAATTAAATGTCTGATTCAGACTCATGAAAGGAAAAACCTGTTTAAAAAACTGATTGATAAAGAAAACTTAATTAGAATTACAAAGCACAACTAAACTAGACCAGTGAACTTTGTCAGTTGGAATGTGGCTCTTTCATACATACCTCTTTGAAAAAGGTGGTCATTAGCATATTTCTGTTTTTGCCTGTCAGCACTTTGGCCAGATTTATTCGAGTTTTATTAATATTTTAAAATTTACAGCAAAATGTAACTTTAATTATAGAGTTAGATTATTTGAAAATTAAAATACTGCCTCTAGCTATATTACAGGAGCACTCCAACAAGACCTTTTGAGAATCCTATTTCTCCTTAAATCCCATAAGATGGATTCAATTTCTATTTTAATTAATAGCTTATTTGCTAGTCATTTACAATTCAGCGTATAGTCTGGACTGTTAACACTACTTAACTGCTTCCTTGTACTGGGCAAATTGTCTTAGCAGTGTCAGGTGAGGACCCATTCTTGATGTGTTACAGACTCTGTGTATCTTCCCTTGTGACTTTCTTGTTGAATCAAGTGGACAAGAATATGGTTATAGAAAGATGAGACTGAAAATAGTTTGTAGCATTAATACACACTGTAACCTCACACAGATGTTTTTGCTGTTGTTGTTAATAGGGTTTTTTTTTTAAAAAAAAATTTCCATTTGTTAAGTCTTATTTGTCCGAGGCTGTGTCTGAAGATACAGGCCAGTAAGAGGTCTTCTCTCACTTTTTGGATAGCTAAGAGATTGTGCCTTTTCAGTTGTTGGGGTTAGTGTTCAGGTCCAGGTTGCGTTGGTGGCCTGTGAGATACAGGAAGTCAGACAAGATGATCTGGTGGTCCTTTCTGGCGCTGAACTCCATGACTCTTTCATCTTAAATGCTGACCTAGTCACAGTACTGTAAGGCTTCATTACCTCCAGGCTAGGAAGACCATACCAAAACTTCAGCTGGTGATTCAACATGAAGTGATCTGATAACTTAGTCCCAAGCTGTCCAGCTTGTTCATTAACTCATTGTGACATCAATCACTATCCAAACTCCACCAACAATCTCAGCTTCCACTGATTTTTTTCAGCTTTTCCACAAACGCTTCCATTCTTTCAGCAATGTCCCTTCATAACTATAGGAAAAACTCTCCAACAAAATCCACTTAGGCATTACCTTATCCATCGTACGTTTTCGAAACATTGAGAGACAACAATGGCAAGGCAGGTGCTGAACTAATGCTCATTGTGCTCACATACACTTGTTTAACTGTCATCTCATTCTCCACTTCTATCCCTCCTCCATCCCACCCACTCATTGCTTTGTTCACTTGTTGTGTCCTGGTATAATTTAGATTGCAAACTCTTTGGGGCAGAAACTATCTTTTAAAGAACTATGTGTACAGTGTGTACCACAATGGAGCCCCAATCCCCACTTTCTGTAAAAAAAAAAGAATAATTACAATAGCACAAGAATTCACCTATCTTCAGAGCACAATTCCATTATAAAGCTTTATACAGCTCAAGGCATGAAACAGTTCAGCCACATTCCTCCTGAAGATATTTTAGGACATCATTAGTTCTATATAAATAAAAAATATTGTGATGGGGTGGACTAGGCCCATAGGCAGGAGGCCTCAGTGTTCTGCCACACCCATCCCAGGAAAGGAGCAGTGGAGAGGTCCCCCAAGTGGCCTAGAGTGGTTGCGAGGAACGACCAATTCGGGGCCAGGAAGGCCATATAAAAGGAACTGCAGAACAGAGCAGCAATTAGTTGCTGCTTGGAGCTGGAAAAGAAAGGACTGCGTGCTTGGCTGGAAGAGCAGCAGGACCAAAGACAGTCTGCTGGCAGGGACCGGGGGAGTAAGAGGCTGCTGCTAGGACTGTGCCTAAGACAGTTTGCTAGCAGGGACTGGGAGAGCATTGAGGAAGCTCATGGCTGGCTGTGGGGACTGAGCCTGGGGAGAGCCGCAGGAAGATAGTGTCTCCAAGGAAGAAGCCCTGGGGATATGGCCCAATACCAGGGCCGGGACTACTTACTGAAAGAATGCTGACACACCCATCCAGAGGGGGCGCTCACGAGAGGAGGGTGATGACCCTGTTACAAATATATAAAATTATAAAGGTAATAACAACAAATTACTGAGTCTGCTGCAACTCAGAAAGCAGCCTAAAATGAGGGTAAGGAATAGTTTTGATCCTTTAATAACAGAATAGATGTATACTAATTTCTGTACAGGACAATTAGATTAGATTAAAATACTGTTCTCTGAACACCATCTTATGAAAACTAAAAGTGAGAATTAATAAATTGGTAGATTGTTGAGGCCCCAGAAGAAGTGGAATCAAGCAAGTTATATATTAAATATTTTGCAAAATAGTTGTAAGAGTTACAAAGCCTATAAAGATTTTCTGAAAATGTGTCACCAATATCAGCTAGGAGGGTAAAAAACCTTATGGGTAAATATTCAAAGTCAATTTCCCTTTTGGGGGAATCTTTGGTACACGCTCTTGAACACTCATACTTTAAACAGACTAACACCTGTATTTGCAGAACTGTTAGACTATATACATTCACAAAACCCATTGGGCCCAATGTGTCTCTTTCCTGAAGAAACAGTATTCTAAAGGTTTTCAAATCTGCAGACACCATACAGACAAAGACGCCTTTGATGATGTCAAAAAGAGCTTTGGTACCTTGGCATCGCTACAGCAGTATGGTACCTGGCCAAGTTGAAAGTAAATTTTGTGGGACATACATAGTTTTGTGATCAGTTCTCCTGAGGATGTTATGAAACTTACTGAAGCCAAGAAAGTGGAGGCTACGAAGTTTACTTAAGCTGCCTTTGAGAAAGAGATTGAAGCAGATTTATTTTAATCATTATGAACCATGGGAGAAATCCGCCTTGCTAGAGAGGAGGTGTGAAAGGTCCGAATGCAGCGGAACTATGGTAGCTGCACTGGAGCCCAGACTTTGGAGAGGCCAGTTAAGAAGGACTGCTCAGCTTCTTGTGCATCTTGAATCCAGGCTCCATGGCAGCACACTCTGCAGGAGGATGGAGGGGAACTTGTGGACCCCAGAGGAGAATGGTGGGGACATGGCCAGTGGAGTCAGCAGCCTGGACAGATTTACCAGCCATTAATTCTACATAGGGATGGAGAGGGGCAGCTGCCTGTTTCTTCTGCAGCAGCTTATAGTGGTACTTGTGGACTAGCTGCACTGTTACCCTATATCCTGGCTCCTGGTTGGAAGGGGGAGAATTTTTTTCCCCTACAATCATCTTCGTTCCCGAGCTCAAAATCTATTTAGAATACTCAGGCTTTCAAAAATAGAATACTCTGAATACTTAGCTGAAGTATTCAGGCTTAGAATACTCAGGCTTTCTGCAGGATCCAAGAATCTCTCCCACAAGTGTTACTCATGTTTTCTAAACACTGAGAATTGAAAGTAATGCTGTTACTTATTTCTCTGCTGCTGTAAATGAAGCTGCATGTAGTTTTTGGTCGGTTAAAATATTGCCTAGTCTGATCGTTTGAGACGTTCATGTTTTAATGCTGGGTTGTTAATTTTCTTCATACAATGTGATGTTTTTTCATGTTTAATAATGTATTGCAAAGGTGTTATTTTGATTCGATTCAGGTTCTTATACCACATCTCTCACCATAACGTGGAGTCCTTACTGCATTATTTCCAGATGAGGAACATTTCAGGTTTCAGCTATGCTAGTCAGGCCCTCAGTGTGGTTTAGGCAACTGACAACAGTGTCTCCTGGAGCAGAGGGAGAGTGTGTGTGCTGTTTGCCCACATCATGTATTGCAGGCTGAGCCTACAAGCAACCTTTAATAGAAATCAGAGGCATGCGGCTGTCTACATGTCCTACACTAGAACCTTACGCACTCACTAATAAACCAGAGCTCCACTGTGAATTACTGAATTTTGTGACTCACTTAAAGGAACAAACAAAAAAGCAAGGATGCTGCATCAGAAAAGTTACTTTATTCATTTTATTCTGCAATGAGCCCTGATCCTCTAAAGATTTAAGCCTGTGCATACTTTGCTCAGATGAGGCTTGATCCCGCACCCATGGAAGTCAATGGAAAGAATATGATTGCCTTCAATAGGCACCGAACCAGGTTCTTGATTAGCGCCACTGAAGTCATTGAAACTACACATGTGCATATAGCTACACACATGCTTACGTCTGCAGAATCAGAGCCTATAGCTTGGTTTTAATTATTTATGAGAACATTTAATGATGTATTAGTAAACGGGATGTAATATAACGTGTAAAAATAATCGAGTCTTAAATAAAACTCACTGCAGCACTCTGGGGAATAGGTAGTGAGAAGCGGGAGAGATTCAAATTTTCACAAAAAATGGCAAAGTATGCATATTAGTGAGGTTTTGCTGTATTGTGTGTGTATATACTTGGTGGAAATAGTAGCCCACGAGGGTATTTCACTGAGGTTAGAAGTTGTTGAACATACACAGTGTAAAGTGACCTTTATAGTTTTTGTGAAAATTATTGGATGTTATTCATGTGGGGTGGGGGGGAGGGTTTCTGCTAAATATTTCCTATCGTCTGAATTGTAACTGAATTATTACTTCTCTCTCTCTCTCTCTCTCTCTCTCTCTCTCTCTCTCTCACACACACACACACACACACACACACACAAAATGACAACAACACAATAAAAAGCCCCATAGGATTTATGTAGTAACCTACCTGATATTGGACAAATCTATCAACTCTATGTACTTCTTCCCTTCAACCCCAGGCCTCTCCAAATTCTCTTTCTGACTAGGGGACCACCCACCCAGTGACATAGGATAAGGTTTTGAAAAATGACTTGTCAGCAAGACTTGCATATATACTTAACTAATCATGATAAAAGTTTTTGAAATGTGTTAGGTTCCCAAAATAGACATTAGAAAACAATTGCTGCAAGAAAGCTATATAATGTATTATTTCCAGATGGACAATAAATGGTATGTTTCTTTTAAAAATATTAGAAAAGCCGTTTCTTCCAACATGTAAGCCAGTTTAGATAACAATGGTACATGAAGGAAACACCATTAAAGAAGAGAGAGGATAGTTTGGCAGAGAGCTGCAGTGGTTATATTAAATGGGAGCAAAGGTCAGAATCTCTGTTTTTTTAAAGTTACTTTTTTAAAATAAGAATTTCAAGCTATAACTAATATTTCTATGTACTGTACTGTAGGACATCTGAATGAAATTCTTTCTGCTATACTTAACCCCATATTTAGCCCCATTACAAGAGAGCACGATCCTCCCACACTCTTATGGGTGTTGATTGAAAACATTTCCCACTACAACTCACATAGGAATTTTAGTTTCCCCAACATTTCCTGTAACATTACCACTTGTTATTTTTCCCGTTGTTTGTCTTATGAATGACTTGACTTTATTTCCTCTAAGCTATACTTTTCAATGTACAACTCACTTAATGCAGTATTTACAAAATCACAATAGATTATCTGATTTGAGGAATAGACTATCGGTTACCCCAGAGTTATCTGGAGATTATTCTGCCCAATTAGCCCCTGTAATGCTCAGGTTGCATAATTACTCAACCTGTGGGAATTTTGAACACTGGGCTTGAAAAAGAATCAATCATTGTTGACTCTTTCTGATGATCTAGACAATTTGGCAAAATTGTTGCTTTATTGTTTCTGAATGTTTTCTGAGTAGCAGACCATTTCTCTATTTCTGCTGGCAACTTTGAGTCTGGAACTGTTAATTGTTGAGGCCCATTTCTATGTTCTGGGAAGAACTGCACATGTCGCCAGTCCCTTATGAATATTATTCTGTTCTTGTCCGTGTACCACCTTCAGATCTGGCATTTTTCCTCCTAGTCTTTTTTTTTTTTCCTATTTCCCACTTCCCTCTCTACTTTGCCTACTTCCATTCTGCCTCTTGTAGCTAGAATGGCCTTCCAGAATCTATTTGCCAAGTCTCCACCTTTCCATGCACCAAAAAAATTCTTCAAACTGGGCCTTAAGCACTGGTGATTCAGCATTTCCAGAATCTACTAGTACATTTTGTAGTGCAGGTATTATTGTGTTGCGGAAGTTTATTTTTATTTTTTTTTGTCTAAATAGAAACGGTTGTTTTCTAGTAGAATTCTCTAGAGAGCAAGCTGATATTCCAGATCTGGTGAACATCCAAATGCTCTTTGTAGGCCCTCAGAAATGTCTGACCAAGGTTGATGTAGTTTACAGCACTTTCAGAATGCTTGTTCAAATGTCCCATGAACCATTACATACCATCTATTGAATATAATGAATCTACTGTTTCACTGGTGTGTAGTGCACTTTGTGTGTAAGAATAAAATGTTCAACCCTATACTTTGTGCTATTAGACTCATACTGTACCAAATTCAGGGATTTTTCTCCAGTTAGTAAAAAATAGTTTACACAATGTGTCCACCCCAAAATTGTTCCCATGATTCTTTGTCTGCCAGAATTAATTTTCTCATTCTCTCTTTAAATCTCTAGTTCCCCCTTCCTCTTTTCCTCCTGAATTCCTCTCCTCTGTTTTCCTTCTCATCTATGTTGTTCCTTTCCTTGGGTCTTTTTTTCAGGGTGCGTTGCATAACTTAACCCTAGTTATTTGCTGTTCTCTTTCCTCATCTCCATTCACTGTATGTCTGTCCTTTTTCTGCCTTTATATCCTCACAATTCTGCTTCTTGCTCCATCTGCCTGACATGCTAGTGACCTGTACTTAGCTAAGAGGAGTTCCTCTTTGGAGAAGGAAGCACTGCATTTGAACTTAGCAGAGCACAGCTTTTCCGATTGTACGTAGCAAATGTAATAAGGGTGTGACACACAAAAGTGCTGGTAATTTCTCTTCCCAGTTACATGACCTGGATCAGGGTTTACAAAAAAGTTAAGACCCTTGTCAAAGGACTGGGGTCAGTATCCGCTGAGTTTGGTGGTTAATGTTATGTCTTCCCCTTTCAAAAAAGTCAAATACAAAAACAATAATATCAATCAAAATAAACTAATTAATAAAACAGAAATAAAGTTGTCTAAGATGGGAAGCAGAGTATTGAGTATCTGACAATAATTACCATTTTGTTGAACCTCAGTGGCTTTCTGATCACATGCCAGTTTTTGTTCTCTTCTTGCTCTTGTTCCTTCTTCAGTGGCCTGTTTGGCAGCTGAGGTGGGTCCATCCTAGATCCTGTGTTTGCTGCTCTGAGTTTTTATTTTCAGTGGCTGGATGTGCTTGTGTTACTTCTGTGAGTGCAGGAAGACTGTCAGTAGCATTTTACCTTATGATTTTGGTTGAAATTTTATAGATGTTACCTTGGCAGGTGGCCACCCACTTTTTGGGTGAATACTAACATCTCTCCCACTTGCAATGGGGGGTAACTGTGTGGCATTCTTGTTACATTTAATCTGTTCTAGTTTCCTGGTGCGTGGTTCTTTTATAACCGCTTCAGAGCTAATTGTCTTTGGTTTCAAAGGCTCTTAGATTTTTCACTGAGGAACATAGGTTTTTTGTCCCGCTTCCAAATCTCTGGTGATCTTTTAAACCCATCTGACTGTGTGTAGGGAGCCAGGGTGGCTCCCCTCCGAACCAGAGGGTAAAGAGCCACCCTCTCAGCCTGAGTGGGCGGGGCCAGGCCAAGCTTCCGCCAATCCCCGGAAGGGGAAGGGTGGGACAGGAAGTACAAAGGGCGGGGCCCTCTGCCCAGTGAGGAGAACACCAGGGAGGGAGATAGACACAGGCTGCTAGCTGCTCCCTTGCGATCCTGCTGCTGACCCAGGCAAAGCCCGGGGCAAGGAGGAGCCTGACCGGGGGGAAGGCCTGTGGCAACCAGGGCTGCCGGCTGCTGAAAACCCAGAGGACCTGGAGGGGCCTGACTGCAGCCCGGGCCAGCGTGAGTCCAAGACCGAGGGGGGGTGGGGGTGGCCCGCAGCGGAATACCCGGAGGAACCGGAGCTGCCCGTGGCGGATTACCCGGAGGAGATGGAGGTTCCGGAGCTGCCCGCAGCAGAATACCTGGAGGAGATGGAGGGACCGGAGCGACCCGCCTGAGAGAGGCCGGGTAGGAAGTAGCCCAGGGGCCCAACTACACCGTGGGGTGGGTGTGCTTGGTCAGCGGGCGCGGACTGCCCCGCTGACCCAGCGGCGGGACCTTTGCCCCTGCCACTGTCAGGGCCCTGGGCTGGAACGCAGTGGAGTTGGGTGGGCCTGTGTTCCCCTACCCCGGCGCTCCCCTGCCTGAGGGGCGCGCTATCGACTTGTGCCGGCGCTCCCCTGCCTGAGGGGCGTGCTATCGACTCATGCCGGCACACCTTCACCGCTAATTCCCCAACGCCCGTAAGGTGTGTCTGAGGCCTACCAGGGAGACCAAAGCTCTCCATCGCCCCTAGGGGCTCGGAGGACTGACCAAAACCTGTCACACTGTGCCTATGAAGGGCTTGATGTGATATGCATAAAATGCTGTATCAAAAAGAATTGTTTAAAAAAGCCACTAGTGAATTAGTGGGACACTACTTGTTAATTCTTCTGGAATCCCATGTGAGCAAACTGATTTAAAATGCGTTAGTGCATTATTACTTCCTTTTTTGCAACGTCTCAATGTAAAAAAAAAAAATCTGATTAGTATTCCACTAATAAGAGGAAATTCTCCCCATTTCATAGCTATGTAAAAACCTTAGACCAACAGTGAACAGGAATCCCATGAGGTTCCAGCAGTTCATTTACATCTTGCTTTGTGTATTTACTACAGATTTCACACTTGATCCTTTTTCTTGGATGGCAGCATTCATGCCTCAGAGCACACCTCAAACTCTGTTCTTGTACTTCTCTATACCCAGATGAGCACTGTGGGTTATGATATAATGTCCTTTGTACAGAGTTACATTATGTACAGTACTATCATTGCCATATTTCCAATGATTTTTCCTGTGGTTTGAGGTGCCTGGGCTTTTTCTGTAAATCATCCATCTAGAAATGCTCTCAAGCTATTGTGATGTTGGATCATTTTGTGTTTCTTATTATAGCTTGTCAGATTTTGAAACAGAAGTAAATATGACTCAACCAGTTCCTTGTCTTGTGTCTCCTTATTTTCACTATTTATAGGCACTATTGAAAGAATCTCTATAATAATTCCTTGTTTTGAAGCCTGACCATTTGTACAAAGAATTCCATCTTCCTGGGACCTAGCTGAATCCCTTGTTACTGTGTATGTGCTCTATGTGACTAATTTCCTTCAAGACTTCATTCAGTGAGTTGAGGGTGCAGAATTTTGCACTTGCAATATCAGGTAGGACCTGACAAAACCCTTCTCTGGCATCCAAGGATGAAAAGCATCTTTTCATTTTGAATTGTATACGTGTGTGACGGGGTGTACTTTCCCACACACGAGCGGAAGGGGTTAAAGCAGCACTCTTAGTAGTGGAAGCCACACCCCCTTGACCGTGCTGGGCATGCTCCCACTGTGGCTGCAGGATAAAAGGGAGCAGCCTAGCTCAGTCTGGGCTGACTGTTGAGGAGGAAGGATGTCCCTCACTGATTCTAGTGGAGGAACAGACAGGATCCTGGACCGTAGGAGACACTGAGGCCCAGGTAGGTGCCCAGGTACCTGTGGACATCCCAGGAAGATTGCAGCAGCTGCCCAAGGAGCCCTGAAGATACCCTGACTTCAACTGCAGAAGTCATGGTAGGAAGTAGTCCAGGGAGGGATTAACCAGTGTCCTGCAGCAGTCGGTGTGTTGTGGGTGGATTCCCTGCTGATTTAGTGGCAAACCCATCTGTCACTACCAAAGCCCTAGGCTGGGACCCAGTGGAGCAAGGAGGGCCTGGGTCCCCCTATCCTGGCTGCCCCTTTGGGGTGCTGGCCCTCCAAACCTCCACCTATTGACTCTGGCCATTAGGCTGTGCTTCCCTACAGCCAAGGGGTGTCCTACTGACTCTGGGTATTGGGCCATGCAGCCCTGAGGCTGAGGGCAGCCATACTGACTTAACTAAAGGGCTATCAGGCCCTTGCCCCACCCCCAGGGTGATGGGGTGTACTTGCCCTGGGACAACATGACTGTCCTCAACAGCTGTCTTCATGTGGTAGTGTTTACATTGGATGGCCTTATTCAAATCTCTTGGATCTTTACAAAATGTATTTGGTGTTACTTTGGCAAGCATACTGTTAACACTATCATTTAGTGTATGTATTTGTTCAATAGCATCTAATTTTATAATCTGATCAAATTAGTCTTTCTTTATTTCTTGGTTCTAATATGGGGGATGTATTTTTGGTGGTGCACTGGTTCTACATCATTGCAAAATATTGTAAGTATCATCTCTTCCACACTTAGTTATTCTCCTGTTCATTGCTTTCATTTGGTAAGCACAGTTTTCACTAGCCCTGAAAATCTACTGTTCTTTGGAAAGTTAAGCCCTTTGCTTACAATAACTGTACTTGGATCTAGCTGTCAGTTTTATAAAAAATAATCCACGTATTAACAGTTCAAATGAATGATTTAGGTTTAGGACACATGTATGTAAAATCATGGTAAATGGTCTCACTTGGCAACTGGTTTCTTGTAAAGAAAAAGTGCCTTTCCCAAGTTGCAGTCTTGAGTGGATAACCTGCATCCTGAGCAATGTTGTAAAGTTGACCTAACCCCCAGTGTAGACAGTGCTAGGTCAATGGAAGAATTCTTCCAAGAGCTTACCAACTCTTGGGGAAATGGATTAAATACAGCAACAGAAGAACCCTTCCTGTTGCTGTAGCGAATGTCTATGCTGCTATAGTGATTTAAGTGTTGACATAGCCATATTGTCATGCAAATATAAGCAACATCCTCTTGGTTATGAACATGCAGGTTTCTTTCCAGACAGGGATTTGAATGGCTTCATTTGGTCAGTTTTTGACAAACTCAGTACTTTACTTCTGACACCATGTAATAAGGCTGTAACACACAGGAGTGCTGGTATCTTTTCATGGCCTCAATCACGTGACATGGGTCAGGATACAAAAGATTATACCACTATCACATGGCTAATATTAATTGATTCCGGTGGCTATTGTTAAACTAATCTCAGTGTGGCTCGCCAGCACATTAGTCAGAAGGGGAAAAAAATCGCACAGGACAGTCTGCAAGTAAGAAAACCCTGCTTCCAGGCAGGCCATATTATAAGTCTCTGCAGGCTGTATGCAGACCATGAAGTGCATGGGTGGCCAAGTTGTGCACTGAATGCAAGTAATATCAGCGGGCTTGAAATTCTAAAGCAGGACAAAACAGGCAGTGGAGTGAAATATATAGATTTGCATCTCAGCTGTTAAAAGTCGCTGCGTATGATTGAAATATATGAATAGATGGGCACAAAAGGAACAAATTGATTTACAAAATATTTCAATCCCTGTTAAGTGTAACGTGAACTATTTAGAGAGGTTACTGAAGTTGCATACTGTCCTTTTCATTGCACTCACAACTCTGTTTCAAGCTTCTCTTCATCTCTAGCTTACTGACTCTTGCCTAATAATAGCTTAATATGGTAAATAGCAGTTGCACAGAATTGCTTTCTGTGTACTGGATTTAGCTTACTACCTTTTGGCTGCTAGCCCCACCACAACATCAGGCTGCTTGTCTAAGTGGTAAAAGAGGCACACTGGGCAGTGAAGAGAAATAGTAATTGCCACTGCAACCACAGTGGCACAACCACATAACTACTATTCATAAAACATTTGCTGTTCAACAAGAAACTTCCACATGGAAAAAGCATAACCTTTAAAATGCATTAAATATAAGCAGAAGTGAGCATGCTTTGCCAGAAACCTAAATAAACTTAAAGTGCCATGAAGCAACTGTGATATTACACTGTAAGAGAACACTTTGCTTTCATTAGTTTTAGTTGATCTCAAGAACTGATGAAGAAAAGTGAATACTAAAAAAATGCTTTTCAGTAACTTGAAGCATGAGAGAGAGCAGAAACTGCATTGTTCTCCATGGAATCTCACTACTGGTGAGACCCTTCTCCTCTGCATCAGCTTCTGTCTAGTACAGCCACCTTGTTTCTTTTCTTTATCCATTACTCCATCTAATTGCAAATGGGTACAATGCCCAGCACAATGGGGCCCAGTTGTGAAAAGGCCTTTAGGTACTACTGGAATAATTGAAAACATATGTCATATTTTGTGTCTTTTTCTCACCTGCAGTTATTCCTACTTAACGCTGTACTGTCTAACTCTCCAAGTTGTTTTGGGATACACTTTACAGGAAAGACACTACAGGGGGCCTATTTTCCAGAGCCACCTCTAATTTTCAAAGTAATTGTTTTCAGTAAACACTGGTTCATAGATTCTAAAGGCAGAAGGGACCATTGTGATTATCTAGTCTGACCTCCTGTATAACACAGGCCAAAGAACTTCCCCAATGTAATTCCTAGAGCAGCTTTTTTAGAATAACATGCAATCTCGATTTAAAAATTATCTGTGATGGAGAATCCACCCCCCCCTCTTTGAAAATTGTTCCAATGGTTAATTACTATCGCTGTTAAAAACACATGCCTTACTTCCAGTCTGAATTTTAGTTTCAACTTCCAGTAATTAAATCATGTTATACCTTTCTCTGCTAGATTGAAGAGCCCATTATTAAATATTTGTTCTATTTATAGAAAGTAATCAAGTCATCCCTTCACCTTCACTTTGTTAAGCTAAAAAGATTGAGTTTGTCAAGTCTGTTACTACAAGACATGTTTTCTAATCCTTTAAATCTTTCTTGTGCCTTTTTTCTGAACCCTTTCCAATTTACCAACATCCTTCTTGAATTGTAGGCACCACAAACTGGACACAGTATTCCACCAGTGGTCACACCATTGCCAAATACAGAGGAAAAATGACCTTTATACTCTACTCAAGATTCCCCTGTTTGTGCATCCCAGGATCACATTAGCTCTTTTGGACACAGTGCTAGAAGTTCATGTTCAGCTGATTATCTGCTTCCATCCCCAAATTTTTTTTCAGTCTTTGCTTCCCAGGATAGTCCTCCATCCTGTAAGTATGGCCTACATTCTTGGTTTCTAGATGTATAAGTTTACATTTAGCAATACTAAAACATATTGTTTGCTTACACCCAATTTAGCAAGTGATCCAGATCACTCTAAATCAGTGACCTGTCCTCTTTGTTTACTACTCCCCCAACAAACTTTATTATTTTGTTTTTCTACCAGGTCATTAATAAAAATGTTACATAGCGTAGGGCCAAAAACTGATCTCTGTGGAACCCCATTGGAAACCAACCCACTTGATGATGATCTCCCATTTAGTTATATTTTGAGACCTATCATTTAACCAGTTTTTCATCCATTTTATGTGTCCACGTTCACTTTAAAGTCTAGTTTTTAATCAAAATGTTGGATGGTACCAAGTCAAATGCCTTACAGCAGTCTAAGTATATTACATCAACTTTATGACAATTTTGGTTGATAAATGTAATAAAAACAAATCTGGTTTGATAGGATCTGTTTTCCACAAACCCATGTTATTTGCATTAATTACATTACCCTCCTGTAGTTCTTTATTATCAGTAAATCCATCTTTCCTGGGATTGATGTTAGGCTGACAGGCCTATAATTTTCAGGGTCATCCCATTTATCCTTTTAAAAAGTAGCACAACATTAGCTTTCTTCCAGTCTTCTGGAACTTCTCCAGGGCTCCAAGACATATTGAAAATTAGCATTAATGGTCAAGTGAGCTCCATCAATTCTTCTAAAATTCTTTTATGCAAGTTATTTGGATCTGCTGATTTAAAAATGTCTAACTTTAGTAGCTTATGTTTAACATCATCCAGAGGTAATAGTGGAATACAAAGTGTTATCAGCATTTGATAAAACTTTATCATCTGTTTCCCCCCCCATACAGGACAGATATTTATTGAACACTTCTGACTTTTCTGTGTTGTTGGTTCTTCCATTTCCATCTAGTAATAGACCAATACAATTGTCAGGATTATTTTTTTCCTAATATATTAAAATTCCTTATTGTCCTTAACTCTGCTGGCTATAGAGTTCACCTTGTGTCCCTTGGCTTCCCTTATCAATTTTCTACAATTCCTAACTTCTGGTTTATATTAATTACTAACAACTTCCCTTTTCCTCATTTGTTATGTTTTTGTTTTTTACAGCTTCTTTCACTTCCCCTCCAAACCAGATTAGTTTTAACTAGCACAACCTTCTTCCTCAATTGTGGGATTGTGACTTTTGGGGTATCTGGTAAGGTGTTCTTCAGTGATTCCCAATTATCATTCATATTTGTCTGATTACATTTTTCCTCTCAGCTGATTTGGCTCATAATTGTTTTCCAGCTTGTGAAATTGGCCCTGTTAAAGCACCAAGTATTTATATTACTTGACTGAACTTTACTCGGCTGGCACATTATGTCACTAGCTTTTGTAAAGCCACCTTTCTACTTCTCTTGCACAGGTCTTCAAGAGAAGGACTTCTGGACAGAGCAAAACACAGAAAATGACTATAAAAGTATTCTGACAGCCTGCAAAAGGTTTTGTTCATTACTACTTTCATTTTGATTTGTGTTTATAAAGAGTCTCTTGTACCGAGTAGGCCTTACTGCTTGCTGCAGTGTTTTGATTTTGCTCAGTCAGCCCACCAGCTTACAGGGCTCAACTTTGGAGATGTTGGGCCTGATTTTGCAGAGATGCTAACACCTGTAATGAGTTGGGGAGAGTGTGCTGAGCTAATACATAACTATTATACTCTTTTTCCTGCACCTCAACTTACCACTCTGAAGTGCAGGCCAGAGTTCTAGCCTCTCAGTACTTTTTAGAGAAACAAACTAATTTAGAGTTAAATCTGAGCTATGATATGCAAAACCCTGAATGTAAGAAGTCATAACAGTTGCCAGTTAGCCTCAGAAAAAACACCCCACAATTTCTTAAAATATTGGCTGCAAGCAGTATTAGGCATACTTTTGAATAACGTTCCAAAACAAAACTTTTTTAGGCACTATACCTACAGGTGTTCTTTATACAGATGTTTCCCACTTTTCACACTGCTGTTATATATATTTCAGTGTGAGGTTGGAGAAAACATTTAAACTGTATTTTGGTACAAACAGACATACCACCCTCTGCTCTCAGAGATGACTTCTCAGTATCTATAGAGTGGCCTCAGAATGCATATGAGTATGTCATCTGGATTCTCCTGAGTCTCCTACATTCTCCTCTCCAAACACCCCAGAACCTCCTCAGCAAACAGACAAGATCCTTACAGCCAGCAGCAATTACAGTCCTCAAACCAGCAGCTAATGGTCTCCTTGGTTTCTAGCAACACTGGGAATCTACATTCTGTATCCAACGTGGTATATCATTAGATAGAAAACAAACATTTTAAACAAATGGTGAACAATGAATGTCAAATAAGCAATAATGCCCTTCTGGTAGGAATAATCTGTCATGGAGAAGTTCATGAAACTCTTGTAATTTGTGAACAATTTTCTAATTAAATAATAGAAATGTAGGACTGGAAGGTCATCTAGTCCAGCCCACCACCCTGGTATACTTACCATCCCTGATTGGATATTTTAAAGAACAAACACCTATGACAGGGATTCAACAACCTACCTTGGAAGCCTATTCCAGAGCTTAAATATCCCTATAGTGAGAACTTTCCCTAATATCTTACCTAAATCTCCCCTGCTGCAAATTAAGCCCATTACATCTTGTCCTACCTTCAGTGGACATGAAGAACAGTTGATCATTGTCCTCTTTAAATCAGCCCTTAACATTTGAAGACTGTTATCAGGTCTCCTCTGTCTTTTCTCACGACTAAACATGTGGTGTTTATTTAACCTTTCCTGAAAAGTCAGGTTTTCCAAAAATTTTATTGTTGCTCTTATTTGGACTCTCTCTGATTTGGCCACATCTTTCTTAGTGTGGCACCCAAAACTGCACACACTACTCCTGGTGAGGCCTCATCAGTGCTGAGTGATAGGAACAATTACTTTGAATGTCTTACATACAAAACTCCTGTAAAAACACCCCAGAGTGACATTAGCCTTTTGTAACTGCATCACATTGTTAGTTTATATAAAATTTGTGAACCACTATAACCCCCAGATCCTTTTCAGAAGTACTACCTAGCCAGTTATTCCCCATTTTGAAGCTGTGCATTCGATTTATTATTTTTTTCCTTCCTAAATGAAGTACTTTACACTTATTGATTTTCCTCTTGTTGATTTCAGACCAATTTGTCAAGGTTGTTTTTAAATTTTAATCCTGTCCTCCAAAGTGCTACCCCTCCTGGCTTGGTGTCATCCACATGCTTTTTTAAGCATACACACCACTCCACTGTCCAGTAACTAATGAAAATATTGTTGACAGGTTCAGTCACAGAGACCCCTTGGCACTGTCATCTGATGTGAAACTACCTCTGAGCCCGTTTTCTCTGATGGCTTGGGACTCCAGAACCCTGTCTTATCAAGCCAGACAAGACCCAGGGTCTGCAACACAGACCCAGGGTCTGAACCATGCCCCCAAAGCTGCAGACTTAACTGAAAACTGCTCAGCAAGTACTCCTGTCTCGACACACAGTTTCCAATGGGATCCAAACCTCAAATCCATTTTACTCTGTATAAAGCATATACAGGGTAAACTCCTGAATGGTCTGCCCTCTATAACACTGATAGAGATATGCACAGCTGTTTGCTCCCCCAGATATTAATCACTTACTCTGGGTTTGTTAATAAACAAAAGTGATTTTATTAAGTATAAAGTAGGATTCAAGTGGTTTCAAGTAATAGACAGAACAAAGTAAGTTACCAAGCGAAATAAAACAAAATACAAGTCTGAGCCTAATACATTTAAGAAACTGGATACAGATAAATCTCACCCTCAGATGTTTCAATAAGCTGCTTTCACAGACTAGACTCTTTTGTAGTCTGGGCCCAATCCTTTCCCCTGGTACAGTTCTTGTTCATTCCAGTTCAGATGGTAACTGAGTTGTCTCATGACTGGCAGCCCACTTTGTTCTGTTCCACCCTTTTATAGCTTTGGCCCCAGGTGGGAATCTCGTCTTCCTGGGTCCCACCGCTCCTTCTAAATGGAAAAGCACCAGGTTTAAGATGGATTCCATTTCAGGTGACATGATCGCATGTCACTGTAAGACCTCCTTTACCTAGTAGCGGGAAGACACATACAAGTTTATATCTTATTCTCCTAACACCAGACATAGAAATAATACATGCAAACAAATAGGATGAACACAATCAGATACATTTTGTAAGGATACCTTACAAGAGACCTTTTTCATGAAGCATATTCCAGTTACATTATATTCACTCATTAGCATATTTCCATAAAACACATGGAGTGCAATGTCACCAATGTAGCCTTGCATATATATATATGCAGTGAGAAGTATTGATTGATGCAGTGATGGAAGTGACAAATAGCAGGGCCAGAGCCTGTATGGTAGGTTGTTTAATATAACTAAAGTCTAGCTTGATAAGGAATGAACAGGAGATTGAGCACACTGGGAAGTGAGACCGGCAATATGAAGGTTATTGATAGTTTAGGATACATTTAAGAAATAAGTATAAATGAAACTTAACACATATTGACCACAAATACCATGGCAACTTTTTGACCTAAATGATGAGGTAAATGTGTAAGTAACCAATTAATAGAGTATACCCCCCCCAAAGATGTGGAGTGCAGAAGTTTAAAAAAAGGGAAAAGGACTGAAACTATCAGATATGCATAATACACAGTACTTCAGCCTAACACATTATAAAAGATTATTACCCAGTCTGTGTGCTGTGGGAGATACTAGGATGACAACCACTGGTGACTATGATAGTAGAAATGAGGAGGTTTAGGATAATGACTCGCATTCTGGGTTTCCCTGCAAGAGATAATGTGAGTGATGCAAGGGCTGGGCATTTTGTATTTGTGTGTCTCATTTGGTATATTGCAGGGTCTGTGATCCTGTTTGCCTTGTTAAATAAAATTGGTAGTAGTAGTAAAGGTTTTGGATTGTTTCTCATGTGCTTCTTGGGTCTTCACTTTAATGACAACCTCATTGCTGTAGTTGATCTGGGGGACAAACCCTCTGAGGCCACTGAATCTTAAAGTGAACTTCCAAATTATAGATTAGGCTGCATTATTATAGTGCCATATAAAAGACTGACCACTGCAAGACCCCACTTGATATATCCTCCCATTTTGACAGTGAACCATTGATAACTACTCTTTGAGGGACTTTTTTTTTTAAATCAGTTATGTATCCACTTTATAGTAATTTCCTCTAGCCCACATTTCTGTAGCTTGCTTATGAAAACAGCTTGTGGGACTGTCATGGGGTCCACTCACCACTGGTGGCACCTCTTTGTGGCCATCCTGGGAATTAGCTCTACCAGGCATTGCACCCTCCTTTTGTGGTATCTTCACCCATCCTGCCTTATCCTGTGGCCCCTCTCACTCAGCCCTCTGGCTGGGTCACCATACATGTTCCCCCTCTGTGGGGTATCAAAGTCACTCTTGACAGATTGGCTCAGACAGTTTTCCTGCTCCCTGCCGGTGCCACTTCATCAGTGGCTGGTAGAGGGACCTGAGCCCGCCCTCTACTCTGGGTCCCAGCTCAGGAGCCCCCTCAACAGCAGCCAAGGTTTGACCTATCCCATACCTCACTGCCTTTTCCCCGAGCCAAGCCTTGCTCTGGCTCTCCCCCTTGTCCCAGGGAGTGACTGAAGACACCTTCCCTCCACTCTGTTGCCAGCTTCCTGGCTTATCTAGGCCCCACCTGTTCCTGCCCAGCTGAGCCTCTTCTACTTAAATGCCTGCTCCCTGTCTCCTTCATGTGCAGTCTGGGCAATTAAATAGGCCCACTTAACCATTTTAACCCTCCCAAGCCTTGTGTGGGTTGAACACCCCATCACAGGGACAGTGTTAAAAGCTTTATTAAAATCAAGATAGATCACATCAACTGCTTCCTCCCTTAACCACTAGGCCAGTGGTCTATAATTACTGCTCTATAATTCTTTCCACCACCCCCCCCACCCCCTGTAAAGATAGGCACTATGTTCACCCTTCGCCAGTCCTCTGGGACCTCACCTGTCCTCCATGAGTTCTCAAAGCTATCTGCTAATGACTCCAAGATTGTTTTCAGCTAGTTCCTTAAATGTCCTCAGGTGCATTTCATCAGGCCTTGCTGACTTGAATACATTTAACTTATTTAACTATTCTTTAACCTTACTAGCTAGCCTTCCAAACACTCACAAACAAGGGATAATATTGTAATTAAGACTACTCAGTACGTCCAGCTAAGGTGCCAGTAGCATGCCGGCTGTACCATGACTCAAAGATAAGCACTGTAAGGGCTTCAGCAGCTAGGCCTGGTAGGTCCCAATACCTATTTGGGCATGTGACTAAGTAAAAGGGTATTTTATTAGGGCCAGCAGGAAAGGGAAAGGTGGCAGATATCTACTTAAAGTGGCATAAACAATTAGTTTAAAGTGAGCAACAGTGGTTCTTGTCTGGGCCCCTGGGGCAGTCCAATCAAAAGTGAGGCTCTTCAGGCTTAGTGCCTGGGGTGCCATCTCTAGTTCACACTCTATTCCGAGCAAGTTAGCACTTGCAAGTTTCCAACACAACCTCAATTAATGTCTCTCATTCAGACCCCTCTTCACTTGCTCAGTGCCCAGCCACTGCTGCTCCCCCATATGTCCCACCCAGACCAGCACCCACATGTGGTGCTGTGTTTAGTTCCTGGTGGTTCATCTCTGAATTCAGCTTCTCTCCAGCACCCTGCTTGCCATGTGGCTGTCATTTCCAAACAGAGCCCAGCCACTTCCTGTTTCAGGACTTTCCCCCTTAACTGGCAAGGAAGAAGGGGATGTGCAATGGGGAGGAGGATGGTGAGAGTTGTAGTCCCCTGCTTAATCCATCACACTGATCTCACAAATAAGAATGAACCAGACACTCCACTTTTAATTTCAAAAATATTCACACCTCTTTCCATATTATTCAGAGTACTAGCTAAATGCCATGCCAGCCTATTAGCGCTCTGGAATGGCTTGCAGTGGAATTTTGATGTTCAGTCACGTGACCTTCAGATTCAGCACTTGTGCTGTTTTCAGTGTTTCCTAGAAGAGAGGTTTCAGTTTTTGTAAATGTTTCAGATTCTTCATTTGAAGAAGGCCATTTGGTATGAAGTGATTTGAAGAGCGCTTATACAGATCCTGCCTGGCACAGAGAAGAAGATCGAAATGGCCGTTTCACTGCCAAACTTTGAAGACATGCCTTTGCATTGACGTAATGCCTCTGAGTTGCAGTTCCTACAGAGCTTCCAGACTAGAGAAGCTATGAAGAGTTTTTGCTTTATTTGTAGTGGAACTCACAAGAAGCATGCTTTCCTGCTGAACTAATTGGATCTGCCCCCAGAATGTATAAAATTCAGTGAAGAGAGAATATTGAGGTGGCAAAATTTGTACAAATTCTATAGGGAAGTGTGAGGAACTCCAGAGAACCTAACAAATCTAAGTAGCAAGGTGACACAATACAGGTAAAATACAATATAGACAAGTATGGGGCCATATGCATTGGGACAGATGTCTGAAGTACTTGCACACTGATGGATTCTAAATTAAATTTAACAACTCAGATAAAATTCTGAGTGTCATTCTGAGCAACTCAATAAGAGTACCTGCTCATTTTGCAGTGGTGGTCTCCAAGTATACAAGATGTCACAGCTCACTAACAAAGGTTTCAAGAATAGTTATGCAACCATAATGCCATTATATAAATTACGGCTATGCACTTGCCTTGAATATTGTGGTGTTTCTTGTCCCTTCATCTCAAAGAATATAGAAATAAAACCAGTTTACAGGAGGCCCATTAAAATGATTTGAGTCATGGAAATATTTCTATATGAGGAGGCAATAGGACGGAGGTATATATTAAAAAGTGAATGTGTTAAAGATTAGTTACACTCTTATCTTTTCTCATAATACAAAGACAAAGGAACAGCAAATAGATTTTTAAGAACAGCACATTTAAAACAAAAGGAAAAAGTGTTTACACGCTGAATTCTTAACCTGTGGAACTCATGGTCACGATTATTTTTTTTTTTGAGGCAAAGAGCCCAGTAGGACTCCAAGAAAGATTAGACATTTATATGAATAATATCTGCAATTCATTCAAGAAAATACATATTTCTCAGGAACATAATCCATCATGTTTCAGAACATTAACCAGCCATTAACTTTCTATGTTAAACTACCCAATGGCATGTTGCATTCCATTATGTGGATTTTACACCTTCCTCTGAAGAATCTGGGGCTGATATTTATTCAACAAAAGGTACTGGAATAGATGGACCATTGGTCTGATCTAGTATGGCAGTTTATTTGTTCTTAGTGTTATTTCATATGAAATAACTATTAGAGTTTTGGCTGTTGCATCTGTAACTACTGTGATTGAGGTAAAAGGGACAAAAGGTGATCTTTGGATATTGCTATAGATCACATGGACAGCATAAGAAGGTAGACCAGGAAATAATTCTGCAGATCAATGAGATTTGTGAAAATGCCAGAGCATGGTTAATGTAGGATTAAAATTTCCTAAATATTGACTTGTAAAACAATAGCAGGAAAAACTAAGGAAGGAAGTATGTACACAGAGCAAGTGTAGAATTGCTTTCTTATTCAGTGCTATGTTAAATAGCCAAATTTACAGGTCTGTTTTTAATCCAGGACTCATTTAGTTGTTAGGTCAAAACTGAGTTGGAAGACACACCTAAAATCTAGTAATTGTGAATTTAATATACTGATTTGAAGTCTGTGGAAGGGGGAGTAATTTAATACTATTGAACTTTAAAAAGGAAGCCTTGACAGAATTTAAAATTTAAATAAAATTAGCTGGCTTTCAAAAATGCATGGGGAAATCCACAATGGAAAGAGTGTACAGTAAAGGAGATAAAAATCAAATTTCTCTTCAGTAAAATCCAAGAAAGCAAAAGGGACAAAAGAAATTAACATAGTTAAGAGGGATTATAAAGAATAGCGTAAGAGGGCATTTAAACTACAAATGTAATGACTGAAAAAAGTTATTAAAAAAACCAAAAAATTAGAGGATCAAAGGCAAATAAGTAAAATGCTGAAAACATTTCAAATAAGAATGAGTTTTTCAAATGTAGTAATATGTGTGACCCTAAGGATCCCTTAGTGCCAACTGAGAAGGGGGTTACAAGAATATCCCAATCCTGGTATATTCAGGTTCACCAAAGAATATCATGTAAGGACTTAAATGAAAACCAGGGTCATGCTGGTCATAATATCATTGTGCAATGTATGTACAGATCCAATGTATGGGAGTTATGTTTGTATACTGAAAATGACAAGGATTTTCTGTCAGACAAAAGATTGTTTGTTCACCTGTCTCTCTGGCATGTAAATTAAGCATTATAAATTAACACAAAATGGAGAGACATTAACATACTAAGTCAACAGGGGGATGTGAAATCTACAAGGAGGCAGCACACTGGAGAATAAGCAATTGGGGGTTATCCTGATTTTTTTGGGGACAGACTATGAACTTGGGCGGGGAATATAAGGAGAAGGCGAGGAAGACATCTTTTTATCCTGCACCTTGGAAGTAACCAGGCAGTGTGATTACATTCATGAAAACAGGATCCCAATCTACGCTGGTTGAAGTGTTGCAAAGATAAACTGCTTTAGAAAAGGTTAGCCTGTTTAGTCTCTGGGGATCATGTTATGACTTTGTTTCCATTATCGTGTCTCACCCTATTTCTCAGATCTAGAACCTGTGGTAATAAACTTGTTGTTTTCACTATAAATATATCTCCATGCTGTGGAAGTACGCATGGAGCTGGTCCTGAGTTGACCCGTCCAAGCAGGTGAGTCCACTGTTCCTTTGGGACAGCAGACCTGGTATTACTGTGCATGTTAGTAGCTAAGGAGCAGGACACCACAGAGGAATGCTTCAAAGGGATTTGGGGACTGGAGTGCACCTATTGTTAACCTGCCAGGCAAAATAAGGGCTGGTATAGCCCAGAGAAGATTGTGGGTGGATCAGGGAGCTGATATCCAGTTAAGTACAAACAAGTCTCCCTCTCTGGAGGGCAGGGGGTAGCAAGGTGACTCTCCGTCCTGAGTACCCTGAGAACCATGTAACAAACAATTGATAAAAGGAACCATTGACTTTTTAGAGACCATCATGTGAGAGACTGAGCATCTCCTGGGAAGCTGTGAGTGCCATCAACTCATTGCCTTCTATGAAAGTTGAGGACACTTCACTACCTCCCATTGTCAGACAGAATTAAACTCTATCATTAGTTGTTGGAGTAGCAAATCCAGCCGCATGAAATGCTGCAAGATTGCTGTTAACTGGTTAATTCTTGATCTACCATAGCTGAGTTGCAGGCAACAGCATCAACCCAAAATAATTAATAGCTATTTACAGCACCTCAATGTCTTTCTTTCAAGGAAGCTTTTTTTTCCCTGCTTTTAAAATGTGTAGTGCTCCTGGAAGCTGCTGGACTAGAGGCCTGGAGAGTAAAGCCCTTTAGCTACAGAATAGTAAAGCCAAGGTAGCCATGGTTCAAACTTCCCTACCTCTAACAGTTTTCTCTACCCTAATTTGCACTGAGAGGGTAGTTCCCTCTGCCTGCCTTCTGATATGCATATTTTAGTGTGCTGGTTACCATGGTTATGTATGCAACAATAAATCTTCAGCAACATCGTAGTGGGATTATATCTTCAGAGGGATTGTACTCCATAAAGTTGCATGATGACAGATGCATTTGAAGATCTCGATTTTTTTTTTTTTTTTTGGCAGAAAGGGCCTCTTCTGCTTTTGAGGTTGGAAAGATATATGGTGGCCAATCTAGCAAGGAAGCTGGCTCTGGACTCACGGCATGCTGTGTATCCTGCTGACATGAGCTGTGACAGAAGGGGACAATGGGAGTCATCCAGTCAGGTTGTGGTGATGCATGCTAGATCAGGTGCTCCATCCAAAGTCGTATACACCTGGGGTTTATTTTTAATTTGTCTTGCACTCAGGAGCTTGAGGCTACTGTAACTGATCTAATTACCCCAGCCAGTGTGGGAACATTTGGGTTTGTATGAATATGCAGTAAGGTTCTGATTAAGTTAAGCATGTGTTTAAGTGTAACCCACACACCTCCTGGGTGTGGTGTTCTGTCCCATCTAGTGGCACAGAGACCAGAGAGATTAATGAGTCTGCTCTAGAGCCTTAGCTAAAGGCCATAGGACTTCTAGCTCATGCAGTAGAGGTTCATGCACTAAACTCCAGAGGTCCCACATTTAACCCCACCCACCGATGACCAGGGTCTCTCAGTGTTACATAAGCACCTTGAATCAGCTAAAGTTTCCATTCTTGAGGTCATGCCCCCCAAAAAGGGCCTTTTGCCCCCGCCCATGCATGCCCAAACTTGTCAGACAAGAACAAACAAGAACAAAGAGGGCATAGGGCACTATGCTGGGTTCCTTTTTCCTCATTTTTTGGCTTTGGTGTCTTTGGGTCACCATATTCCCAGTTCTGACAGATTCTTTTTTTAAGGTCTGCTGTTGGCATGGCCATACTCTCTGAAAGGGTGTGTCTGCCATAGCTGAGTACATTCCTCCAAGAATAACTTATTTTTAGTTCAACTCTCCTTGTTCATTTACTTCTTAGTCTCTCTGAGACTGCAAACAAAGGTGCCAATTACGACACTCTTCCTAGCCCTCATGCTTCCTCCACCCAAAGAATAGCTTCTTTTGATCAATTTTCCAACCACATGTTGACTATATATAGTACTACATAAGCAGACCTAGTTAATCCAAATCTTCTCAGGCTCAAAAGGTGACTCCTTTCTGAAACGTTTCAGATAGCACAGAGGTTCATTAGAAAGCTCTTTTCAGGAATGTGTTGTATTTTATGGCTACCTTTTTTGAATTGGACAGATAAAATATTTACCTTTGCCAATTATAATTTTAAGTACTTTGAAGTTTTACTGATGCAAGTTTCTGCAATAATAGACAATCAGTAGCAGCTGGTGCCCAAAATAAATGATAAGGCTACATGTAGCAGTCTGCAATCCTGGCATCCTACCCCACGTGTTGATCATATTTTCAGTGGGAAAAGCTGGGACACTGTAGTCCGGGGTGTCATAGGGAAGCATTTTCGAAAGGGAATAAGGGTGATTTGTGGGAAACTGGGAAGAAAATGTGTGCCCTCTTCCCTCCTCCAATGCTCTTCCCCTTTCTGTAAAGTGCATTGTGGGGGGAAAAGGCACTTATCCCTCTGTGACTCTCTACTGTTGTCATAAATATACAGCTAAGGGTAGCATAAAATCCCTCTTTGCCTGTAAAGGGTTAAGAAGCTTAGCTAACCTGGTTCGCACCTGACCAAAAGGACCAATAAGGGGAGAAGATACCTTCAAATCTGTGGAGGAAAGTTTTTGTTTTGTGTTCTTTTTTTCTCTGTGGGACAGCAAGGAACCAGGGCAGGGAAAATAAATCTCCTAAAGCCATACCTGAACTAAGCATCTAAGATTACAAATTGTAAGTAATTAGAAGGAAATGCATTATATTATCTTTTTGGTTTAGTTTGTGAATTTTCCCTAGGCTAAGAGGGAGGCTTATTCTGGGGGTTTTTGGTTTTGTTTTGTAACTTCAAAGTTTTGCCTAGAGAGGAATCCTGTGTTTTGAGTCTGATTACCCTGTAAAATTACCTTCCATCCTGATTTCATAGAGGTGCTTTTACTTATAAAGTTCTGCTTTTAAGAACCTGATTTGTTTTTAGTGTCCTAAAAACGCAAGGGGCTGGTCTGTGCTCACCTTGTTTACTCTCAAGGCTCCCCAGGAAAGGGGGTGAAGGGGTTTGGGGGGATACTTTGGGGAAACAGGAACTCCAAGTGGTCCTTTTCCTAAATCTTTGTCTAACTCACTTGGTGGTGGCAGCAATACCGTTCCAAGGACCAGGAAGAATTTGTGCCTTGGGGAAGTTTTTAACCTAAGCTGGTAGAAATAAGCTTAGGGGGTCTTTCATGCAGGTCCCTACATCTCTACCCTAGAGTTCAGAGTAGAGAGGGAACCCTGACAACTGTTCTTTCCCATCTCAACCTTTCCCCTTCCAACACAGAGGTGGATTATGGTTCTGTGAGGCCCTGGGCCAGGGCAAGTGGGGGCCCCTCCCCACCCCTTCTGCCTGCAGCTCCCCCCATTCCTGCTGGGGAGCAGGGTCAGGGCATGGGAGGCTTGCCCTGCTCCACCCACCTGTCCAGCACTCTGACCCCGCTCCCTAAAAAGAGTGCCAGGTAGAGTGGGGCAAGCCCCCATGCCTCAACCCTGCTCCCCAATAGGAGCGCCAGGTGGACAGAGCAAGTCAGGGTGCAGAGACACACATTGTTCCAGGGCCCCCCATTGGCCCGGGCCACTGGGCATGGGCCCAGTTAGCCCAGTGGCTAATCTCCCACTGACAACACAATCCCAATATCACCTGCAATATCATTCACCAAGTGACCCTTTCTCCCTCTGGCTTCCAGAGTTCCCCTCCTTGGGCTCAGGACAGTCAGGGGGAAGAGGGGCTGGTGGCCATGCCTGGCAGTGCTGCCCAGCAGTGAGGGTCAATGGCCATATCGCCCAGTGGCGAGGGTTGGTAGCCAGGGGTAGGAGAAACCAGGGCTCAGGTTCCAACCCAGGGCTCAATGGGACAATAATTTAAAATATGCAGCCTAGGAGGCATTCACCCCAACACCTGCTCCCTGACCTGCCTCCTATCCCTGCTTTGGCTCCTCTGCAGGTGCCACTGGTTCACTTCTCAGTTCCCCCGGAGTCCATTCTGGTCATGGTCTGGAGGGTCTTCCTCCCTTAGGCAATCAGGACTTGTCATTGTTGTCTGATCCCTCTGAGGCTGAAGGGCCAGTGGTGACTTGGCAGTGGGACCTGGTCCTGGCCACCTGGGTTCCTGGCTGCTTCTTGGCAGCAGCCTGCATCACACAGCTGCTCTCCTGCTCAGTCCACCTAAACCAGTCATTCCCAAACTTTAACAGCCCACAAACCCCTTTCACTAAATTGTGAAATCTCGTGAAACCCCTCCTAAAAATGAATGAATATTTCCAGGGATTTCAGTTTAAATTTCCTCTGCACTCCGTGGGGCTCCTGCTGCTGGACCCCGTTGACCACCCTGGTCAACTGAGCTCCACTGAGCTTGGGCTACAGGTCCCGCTGACCACTGGGGGTCAGACCCCTTTTCATGCCCTTCAAATCCCCTCCTGACACACACTTATTGCTAGGTCTGAGGCTTCAGGGACCATGTGCTCACATCTCTACACTCGGTGAGGCTGACCAAAAATCCCGCACAGAAATTAGTATTCCCGGCTGCTTGCAGTCTATGTGCTTCAGGGCTGGAAGTCCCCCAGTGGAAGTAGATGGCACTGCACCCTGCAGTACTCCAGTTTTGACATTTTGGCTGAGGCTTAGACCTGTTGGCCCTTAATGACTGACTACCTCCGTTAATGCTGCGGAACTAACTTCTGAGCTTTGAAGTCTCTTGAGGGAGAAGAAGTGTTCCTGGTTCAGACTTGGACCAGAGCTCATGAACTAGTTCTCAGGATGCCCTCCACATTTGATGATAGTCCTTTATGGCTGTGAGGAACAGATATTAGCTTTTCTTTTAGAAGGGGCAGGATTTGATCACTTTCAATAAATAATAGTTTAAGGTTAAAAGCCCAATCCTGCAAGGTGCTGAGAGCCCTCTCTTCCCACAGAAATCAGAGTTCTCAGCACCTCCTCATAGGTCCAGTCCCATAATAGCACCAGCTATTTAACTTGCTTTAAAAAATCAAAGGAGGGCCACATCCTGCCAACACTTACCTACCATTGCATTCAATGAATACCTGATTCAGGTGGAGATTACTCACATGAGTAAGGGTTGGCAAAATTGGGCCGTTAGTATTTAAATGCAACATTTACTCAAGTGAATAATTCTTACTTATGTGAACATATTTACTGAGCACTACTGCCATGAGTAAGGATGACAGGCCATTACTTAGGAAAAAACATCAATAAATAAAGGTGGGTGAGGCACAATTTTGTATTGGACCAACTTCTGTTGATGAGAGACACAAGCCTTCAAGTTTATACAGAGCTCTTCTAGCTTGAAAGTTTGTCTCTCACCAACCGAAATTGGTCTAATAACATATATTACAGGGGTGGCCAAACTTACAGACCCTCTGAGCCACCTATAAAAATCTTCAGAAGTTCGAGAGCTGGGGCATACCTGTCAGAGCTTCAGCACCAGGGGCCACACCTGCCAGGGCTCAGGGCTTCAGCCCTGTGCAGAGGGGAGTTTTGGGGCTGAAGTCCCACTCCTGCTGAAGCCCTGGCAGGTGCGCCCTATGGGGCTGAGCCCTGAGGACCCCCCCCCCCAGTAGTCAGAAGCCAAGGGCAACATGTGGGGAGTCGCATAAGGTCACATTCTTTCCCCCACACCACCCCGATTTGTTCTAGGGTTTGCTGGCCCCACTTGGTCACACAGTGCCACAAGGCCCCCTCCCTGCACAGCAGCTGCTGGAGCCAGCAAGCTGGAAGCTGCAGCCCTGGGGAGATGCTGTGGCAAACAGCTGGTAGCCACCAGGCGAGCCACTGCTTTTGCTGTTGCCTCTCCCTGTGGAGCTAAAGTGGCAGCTCCCAGTTGTTTGCCGCTGCCTCTCCATGCTAACACTTGGGAGCTGCAGGGAGGGGCTACTGAAGTTAAGAGGGTTGTGTGTGCGCCAGGGGGGCTTGCCTCAAGCTGTTGGGAGGGGTGAACCTTTAAACTGTGCTCTCCCACTGTCAGCAGGCACCAGTCATCTCTGGCAGATGCCTCTAGCTCCACCACCCTGCCATAGGGCAGAAGCCTCAAGCTCCGCCCCCCAGTCTGTTAGGCAGAGAATGGGAGGGGGATAGTGTGGGGGCTCTACAGACAGCACTTTAACTACAAAAGAGCTGCATGCGGCTCATGAGCCACAGTTTGGCCACACCTGAGAGATTACATCACCCACCTTGTCTCGCTAATATCCTGGGATGAACACAGCTACAGCAACACTGCACAGAAGTACATAGGCATATACTTAATGCTGTGAAGTAGTTATATTTTTAAAAGCTTACTAATATTTTAGCCCTGCCTGCAAATGTGTTTCATGAAACCCTTCAGACTAGTGCTGGAAGAATTTTTGCCTGAAACAAGTGGAAAAATTGTGAATATTACCTCAATACAGGGGTCACTCAAGGCAATGTACTTTGTCTTTTTACAGTCTTTTATATACAGTAGGATTTTCACAGAAGAGAGAAGAAAATAGTTTATCATAATACAAAATTACAAAGAGAAAACTAACATTGTTGAAAGCATTTCACCAAGGCATTTTAATACTTCACTTTTTTTAGACGTTCTTCCATCTGAATGAGTGATATGCAGTCAGACTGTCTGTCGCAGTGAATATATTTAAGACTCTTTCCCTTTTAATAGCCTTTTTTTTATAGTTAGTGTGATCAAAATGCTAAATAAAAATCCTGCATAAATATTTTCATGCCCTACCCACATGAAGCCAATTGGACTACTCCTGTCAGTAAGAACTACCAATATGACTAGGTATTACTCACATGAATGAGGGTTACAGGGATCAGGTTTTAACATTCTCTTCCCTTCTGTCACTTTTAGAACATCCTCATAGCCTGGATCCTGCAAGGTCCTGAGACTTTTCTATAAAGTGCCATGTACCCTCAGCTCCCACTAACTTCAGCTCACAAAATTAGGCCCTGTATCCCTTAAGGACATCAAAAATGTTTACTTTCTCCAAAAATGCAGTTAAAACTCACAGGTTATCTCATAAAGTGCTTTCTTCACCTGCATAAATGCTCCTTTCCTTTCTCTTCCCACTGTGCTGCTAGTGTTACACTTAAATGCACTGGAACATACTGCAAAAGATATTGTCATAACTGTCAGATGCTTAAAAGCATCACTGTGAAAGAGCAGAACTCTCTTTTTCCCCTCATTTCTTTAAAAATATAATTTTAAAAATCAAAGCAATGAACTCTTGCTGAAGTAATGGCAGGTGAGTCTGTAGGTAAATTGCTCCCTCTTCTGGTAAATCAATGTATCGCAAGACTGTTTAATATCTACCAACAAATTGTCACCTATAGAATCATAGGGTTAGAAGGGACTTGCCAGGGTCATCTAGTCTAACCCCCTGCTGAGATTTCTTGGATTGCTGAGATTTCTAATAGCAACTTTCTTTTTAACCACAGGTGAGATTTAAGATCTGTGTGACAAAATTGTGGAGCTTTGACCAGATAATTCTCTATGCACAAATTCTCAAATTACTAAAGGAGGCTCAATTTAATACATTTTGTGGAATTATCCAATTTCCATAATCAGGATGGTGGGATGTTGACATGATCTGGATCTCTTAAGAAAGCTCAGTGGAAAGGATATAAATTCAAAGAACATAAATATCAATGGTTAGACTATTTTTTCCTCTATGCCTGGTTCCTTTTTTATGTGCATGCTGAACTTGTAATCCAAATCTCATTATACTGGGTGTGTTTACTAAAGAGCCCAATCCTGGAGTGTTGTGATCACATGAAAATCTCAGCTTTCATGAGAGGGGGAAAAAAAAAGAAGTATGTTTCTAGTCCTTATGTTTCAGAGTGGGGAAATTAAAATGTGAACTCTAAAGGCTCAACAACCAGAAGGCAAATAAACAGACCCCAAAACGTACTATTTTAAAGAATCCTGTTACTGTATTTGCAACCCAATTCCATACATTTGGGGTGTGACTCCTGATTTTTGAACATTTTGGGTTTTGGCAATATTACATTGTAACAACTAGCAAAAATATGCTTAAACCTATCTTGCCATTCTTAAGACTTTTGCAATATCTAAAACAGTGTTCTAAAATAAATCAGGAAGAAGGGTCAGATTTGTAAGGATAGGAAAAAAAAATGTTTTCCATTTTTTTAAATGGAAAATGGCATCTGAATTCTGCACCCCTATGTTCACCCCTTTTACAGGACTATGATTTTTTGTACAAAGTATGCTTTGTCAGTTATTATTTGATAACTCATAATTTGCTGATCATTATTGTCCTGGTAAAATATGTGAGGCAATATTGTATGTAAAGTTGTAAGTTTCCTCTGCATGGTATTACCAAGACGTTTCAAGTCTGGGGGAGCAGCCACAAACCAGTTTCCCCAGAGACAAAAGGCTAGCCAACGCCTCAGCCAGGTGTCAACAAAATCAAATGGACCATCATCTGGGTAAGTGGCCATTCTTCAGCAGGAAAAAAGGATGTGGGCAAAAATCTACTTCCTGACAAAGAAACAGCTGGGGGTTCCTGTCTATATGTCTCTTTGAAGTTTGTGATAGACTGCCTAATGGATAAATTGCCCTATGTTAATTTGTGTAAATAATTACTGGTGTTTAGAAAACAGAAGGTTACATCAATACATCAGGTATTGTTTACCCATAACTGTATGGTCAAGTGGATGCTAGAACACTGTATAAAAAGGCCTTTGGGTCCTGATCCTATTTATCTCAGATCTGCTTGCGGTTTCATGCAGGGGAAGCCTAAGCCACAAGGACTGAGATCCCACTGCTGACTGGACCACCCTGAAATAATATTGGACTATAACCTATGAACTAAATTCTAAAGGAACTCTTTGCAACTACAAAGCTCACCATCTCTGCTATGAATCTGAACCTCAAGAATTGAACTCATGTCTGTATGTATATTGATCTTTTAACCTATACTTTTTCTTTAAAGAATTTTAGTTTAGTTAATAAGAATTGGCGGTATGCATGTATTTGGGTAATATCTGGAATATTCAATAACCTGGGAGGTAATGTGTCTGATCCTTTGGGATTGGTAGAACCTTTTCTTTTATATGATGAAATAGGATTTTTCAGAAATCATCATATTTGACTTGGTCACCTGGATGGAGGCCTGAGGCTGGGTTACTTCTGAGTAACTGGTAAGGTATAACAGAAGCTGTTTAATGCTGGCTTGTTAAGTCTCTTGAGTATTGAATTATCCACCAGCTTTGGGGTTTGTCTGCTCCATTCTTTGCAGTTCACCCTAACTGGGTAACCTCAGCTGGCCCCCACTGGGACCCCAGTCACAACTGCCTACCAAAATGAACTCCTAGAAATATGAGGTCCATAGGGCTGAGTTACAAGGGGGAACTGTTTCTTCAGGGTTCTATTTACCTGTTAAGACAAACAATTTTATAAACATTGTTTTGCTCCACCAGACACTGACATTACCCAGGCAGGGCTTAATTTGTGCCAGGACTTGCTAGGGCTGTGCCCCAGTATCACTAGGCTTGGCAGTTCATAGTCCCCATGCCTCTGGGCTTGCCATGTCTGAAAGTGTTTAAAAAAAAAATTGCTTAAGCCCCAGTACCTCTTTCATAACAAATTAAGTACTGTACCCAGGGTACAATCTGGATGGATGAATAGCAGTGTCCCCTCATTTCTCCAAACTGGAATGCCTTTTACACTGCTTCACTGTGAGCAGCCACTCCTAGTCTGCTCTCACACAGCCTCAAAACATGCAAGTTACTCCCAGTTACTCTGTATGAGTGCTATAGCCAGCCATCCTTGAATTACACTGCAGGATAACACCAACAAATTCCCAGTCCAAACTTTCCCCCAGAAATGTGTCTTGTACTGCCCAGCTCTCTCCTGGACAACTCAAGCTCATATAAAGTCCATCATTTCTTAACACAACATGCACAAATCCTGTTATCCCAAATGAGGAGTTTCCCCAAACAAATACACTTTTTTAGATAAAAACAGTACAACAAGTTTATTAACTACAGAAAAATAGATTAAGTGACTACCAATAGTGGGGCATAAAACTCAGAATTAGTTACAAGAAAATAAAAGTAAAATGCAACTAATGCCTAACTTAGCAAGCTAAGTGAATTCAAAGCAAAGTCTGTCTCACCACATGTTCCAGCAGTCTTACTGGCTGAATAGAGAGAAAGGGAGAGATACTTTGGGGCATCTACTCTCCCTTCTTATAGTTCAGTTGAGGTTCAGGAGACAAAGTCTGTGTGGACAATGACATCATTTCACCCAAGATTCATCTAAATGTTAATATTCCCTTTTGATCTCTGAATTAGCTATAGTGACACCTAACTTCTAACAATATAGGTTTGCATTTTAAAGTTCTAACCTACCTACCATGAATGGACCTAATCACTATTCGCATACCTTTCTAACATGACTTTAAAGGTTGGCTTTGGGTCATTCAGCGGGCAAGCTGTTAAACCCTTTCTGGCCATGAGTTCTACTTTGTATAAGATCTGTTGCAATTACATAACAGTGGTAGAAATAATTTGCATGAGTCTATTTTACTTAATATCACAGCAGTAAAAGGTCATCTCCCTTCTCCTGGCTAGAGCCTAGGCCCATCTTAGTGAAGCTAAGTCATGCCACTTTAATCCTACTCTATCCCACAGTGTTTTGGTCTTTCTCCAAGAGGAGGCAGGCAGTTACCCGGGTATCAGCTGGCATCAAGGAGGAAAGTGGTAGTGGAGGGGAGGGAACGCTTCTGACTGTCACTGATACGAGCTCTGTTTACTAGTATTACAGGTGCTGCTGCCACAGTAGAGCAATACTATTTGACACAGCTTCTTCCTTTGTTTCAAAAATAACATGAAAAATGTTTCAAAGTTAGAGATTATGCCTGCAAAATAACTGAGTACTTTCTGCAAAAGGCTACGAATCCTCATCTCCCATTGGCTTCTGTTAGGGGGTTTTCCCTTCACCCCCTCTCCTGGTTCTTGTCACACAGACAGAAAGCAGAAGACCAGACGTCCAAAGTGCAAGCAATGCAATGCTTGTTGAAGTTAGTTTCAAGCAAGCATGTCCATAATCCTGATGCTGCAGAGCCTTGTTTCTCCCCCTCCCCCCTTCTCCACCCTTAGCAGGCATAATTATACCTGAAATGCACATCCTCTGCCGCACCCCTTACAATTTATGGTCATGTTCTGTTCTGGGGGGATGTGAGTCTGGGGTCTTCGTCCCACCTCTTTTGTATCTCATAGGAGGGGTAAGGAGTGAGGTTGTGCGACGGTCAGGGACAGGCATTTCTTTGTCCTTTAGTGTTTTATACCCCCCCCCCCAGTCCTCCCTTCCTCTTCCCAACTGAAGAGATTCAGTAGTGTGCAGCATCAGGCCCATATACTTTCTATTGTGCAGGGAAAGAAACCCCCAAAGGGAGAAGTTTTCATTTGATGCACATTGGCTAAAGAGCATATCAAAGTATTATCTTTTAAGACTAAATGAAATGTTAAAAGCACCAGTAGTTCAGATAACCAATCTTTTTTTTTCCTCTGCCTGAGTCTGCTAAGTTGCCATGAGACAGCTGGGTCCAAGTTTATTTTGGTTTTGTGGTTTTTGTTTTTCCTCTTACTTGCTCTCCAGGGGGTCTTCTGAATCAAAACCAAACACAGACCTTGTCCTCTTTTATATTTAAAGTTAAATAACTTTAGCTGGGTGTTTATGCTGTACAGGTTGTTTAAAATTAGTTAGCATCAAAATGGACTTTGAAGTTAACACCAATTAAGATGAAAGGATGGAATTTCACACCTCTGTGGGTGTTGTTGTTTCTTTCCAGACTGGCAATAGCTGAATCCTTTGTCCCCTGAACACAAGAAGAGGAGCAACAAATATTAAAATCAAAACAGCTAGTAATGTGTTGTATTCTGGAGGACACAGTGAAATCAATACCACCAGCATTTTTGATGTGCCTTGAGTTTAGATTGCTTTTTCTTATGGAGTTCAAAAGAGAAGCCCTGGAGACTTCATTTTTCTTCACTCCAGACTGTAGCCAATGATTTTAGTTTATTATCCATTTATTGTGTGATGTTATGGTTAATCAATGTTATGTAACATATATTCATTGTATGTTAATTAGAGTTAATTGTAGGATTATAAAAGCATACCATTGATCAGTATTTAGAGGAACCACATATTAGACATGAGTAAGACAAGTTGAAATGCAGGAACCTGTAGGTTTGAGGTCTGCAACACTTTAGCTTAGCTATTTTAGGCCTTGGAGACAAGAAATGAAGACATAAGTGACCAGAAAATAACCTGATTATGGGAAAAGCGGTATCAGCTGGTAAGATTGCAAAAAATTACTCAGATTAATATTAGATCATAAAAATACTGTAAAGCGCATCTGTCTCTGACTTGCCTGAACCACAGGGTACAGGTTGTGAGTCAATGCTAATGAAAATAAAGGGAACTTACATAGCCTAGAGAATTGGGGTCCCTTAAGTTTCCAGGGGACACAGACCAGTAAGAGAAAAGAGGGTTGACACTTTTATGGACATGTGCAGAATGTAGGTATAGACAGAATCACATTGTAAGAGGGGGATGTTCCCTATGGGAGACTCCAGCAGGAACCATCCCTCTACTGATGATCAAGGCATGAGACACCCATCAGACCCTAACCCTATTCTTAAGGAAGTGAGTATAACTATATATGTAACTTGTGCATAGGTCTGTATAGAATTTCTATATGCTTGAGTTATAACTTTAATTGTAACTTTAATAAAACATGTAAAATAAACTAGACTTTGTACTTGTGAATGTATGTGTGGTCACTACTTTTCATTCCTAGAGATTCTAACTCTGAAGGAAGTAGCAGAGGTGACTTTCACTCTGTTAAGCTTGAAACTGTAGCCACCAGAGCCAAAGCCATGGTGTAATACCACGTTGCAAAATTCACTTTCAATAAAATAAAAGGATACAAGAGAATGCCCTTCAGTTGCAGCTAGCATCAAGGAAGGAGGTATTTAGGGGAGAAACAGGTAGCTGAGGCCCTGAACAACTCCCAGATGACCTTCATTTCCCAAATGATCTGCATTTTGCAGCACATGTCAGATGACCTACAAGAGGCACTCCAACCCATGACTGGATCAAATAGTGGCAGTCTCGTAAAAGGCATGTTTAGGAGAAGACCCTTTAGATGACCTGAGCAGGAGTTAATTGTGGTGTCCCATTCAGCTGTTCAGTTTTCTTAGCTATATATTTGATCCATTGAGCAGCAGACTAATGGGTGTTGCAAGAACAGAGGAGTACCCTGAGAACTTGCACTCCCATCACCTACAAGAAGGAGGTTTCACTGCTTCAGAAGAAGTTTCATTCATCTGATCCTGATCCTGCAAGGTGCTGAGTGCCACCTGACATGTGCTTCACACCTTCAACTTCCATTGACTACAACTGAAAGTTAAGGTCACTCAACACCCCCAAAGGATTGTGCCCTGTTGGAGACAGTTCAGTTGCAAAGCAGCATTGTAGGGAGACCATGATAGGGCTCCATCTTTTGCATCAAAGGTGAACCCACCACTCCCAGATTCCAAAATGAGATACTTTTAATCTCAATTGCCAGAGGGAAACCTATGTGAAGAGGAGAGTTTTGGGTTTCTTCATATCTTAGCCTCCTTCAAAAGGGAACACAGATAAGGGGAGGCAGAGAAACAGAGACAAAACTGAGGAGGAAGCACAACATACATGGGAGTATCACAGTACTTTGAACATTGTACTCCACATTAATGCTATATTTGTGGAAGGCTCTTCTTAAAGGTTAGTGAAATATATTTAGTTGCTTGATGAACATGACGATGCACCTCCCTAGCTTTCCCAATAGTTACTTGGTTCCTGCAGCACTCACCGGGACCAGTTGTGGATGCTCTGAGTTAGACCTACATCCCCATGAGCCATGCTTAACCAGGCAACAAAATCTGAATGAAGCACAAGTTGTTCTCCAGCTAGCTTTGTTGCTTCCTCAAGTGTTTTTCCTCCTTAACTAGTCCACTTTACTAGTACTTGTGAAGTGTATCTTACACAATACAGCCTATGTGCTAGAATTTTAATATGTTTATCGTGAAGTCTTGGCCCCATTGAAGTCAATGGCAAGACTGCCTTTAATTTCAATAGGGTCAAGATTTCACCCTCACCATCCTAGACACTACCACAATGCACTTTGCTGAAATGGTTCTGTTACATGACTGCTGCCTTTCAAGAAGGTGATCATCAGCTACTGAAAATGGACAATAGACATTTCCTGTACTAAACATATTATTTTACATTGCTGGAGGGGCCCTAGTATACCCACCGTATGGAAAACTTTGTGGTACTTGAAGGTCTGATATATGAACTGGCTTGGTTACAAGAATCCATGGATAAAGATTCTAGATCTTTGGAAGAAATGATTTATCTTTTAACGTGGAGGTGATCCTAATCATTAAAAGGGGTCAGTGGTAGCAGCCTCTGCTATTAACTTTGCCTAATACTTCCCTGTATAACCCCATAGTTTCAATTGTTTATAACAATGTCTAACTGTAATTGTTTGAGATCCTTTTTGCTGCCTCAGGGTAAATGTTTTTGGGAAAGTTTCAGCAAAAACCCAACAATTCAGCTGTTTTTGAAAATGAGGGTAGAAGTATAATTCTAGCAATCTTCCTTAATTTTTTTTTTTAATCTAGCACTTAAACTTGAAATTTGGCAGAGAATAGTCTGGGCATCAGACTGAAAAACTCTCAGATTTGGTCAAATTGAGGCACAGAAAACTGCCATTTCTACAAGCACAGGAGAACTTGCAAGAGGCTTGCTCTGTAATTTTCTGAATATTTTATTTTCACTTTTCATGCTCCCATGCCCTTTGAGGCCCCCTGCATCATGCTGAAGCCACCAGACAGATAAAAACATCTGGAAAGAACACAGACAAAATGGATTCTCTTCCTCCTCCGGGCAAAAATTGACTCACACTGAACTTTGGGGATCAAGTGACATTCAATGTTTACCTTTTTTCTAGGGTATGTGAATACTTTTTATCTGTCTTATGACCCTGATATTTAGGTCACTTGAAAACCTCATTTGACCTCACCAGAATGAGTCAAATTTTTCCACTCATGTTGATATTACTGTGGTCTATTTTTTCCCCAGCAACAATAATGTTACTAACATAGGGCTGAGTTCTGGAAAAGAAATGAAGTACTTTTCCAGTGGCTCTCAATTTTTCAATATACCATCTGATTTTGCAACTATCCATTAAACTGCAATAGCTCTTCACTGTTAATAGCTGGATCTCAGAGGGTCCTGAGGTTCCATTTTATTCAGATGAACAAAAGTTTGGGTATTTATCTGAGCCTTATAAAAATTATCTGAATCTCTTAAGACTGAAACGCTGTGCTGAAATTCTTGCAAGAAGAAGTACTTTTTACTTTTGATCAGATCAGGCTGAAAAATACGCTGAGAACAGAACTTTTTGTGGCATTTCAGCACTTTGGCTTTTGTTAGCAGAGGGTAGAATCATAGGACTTGAAGGGACCTCACAAGGTCGTCTAGTCTAGTCCCCTGCCCTCAAGGGAGAACTAAGTAGTATTCTAGACCATCCCTAACAGATGTTTGTCTAATCTGCTCTTACAAAATCTCCAGTGACAGCGATTCCACTACCTCCCTGGGCAATTTAAACCTTAACCACTCTTAGGCAGTTTTTCCTAATGGCCAACCTAAACCTCCCTTGCTGCAATTTAAGCCCATTGCTTCTTGTCCTATCCTCAGAGGTTAAAGAGAACAATTTTTCTTCCTCCTCCTTATAACAACCTTTTATGACCTTGAAAATTGCTATCCTATCCCCCCCTTCCATCTTCTCTTCAGATTAAACAAACCCAATTTTATCAATCTTCCCTCGTAGGTCATGTTTTCTAGATCTTTAATCATTTTTGTTGCTCTTCTCTGAACTTTCTCCAACATGTTCACATCTTTCCTGAAATGTGGCACCCAGAACTGGACACAATATTCCAGCTGAGGCCTAATCATCATGGTGTAGAACAGAAGAATTACTTCTCATGTCTTGCTTACAACACTTCTGCTAATAGATTTCAGAATGTTTGCTTTTTTTTTTCAACAATGTACACTGACTCATATTTAGCTTGTGATCCACTATGACCCCCAGATCCATTTCTGCAGTACTCCTTCCTAAGCAGTCATTTCCCATTTTGTATGTGTGCAACTGATTGTTCCTTCCTAGGTGGAGTACTTTGCATTTGTCCTTATTGAATTTCATCCTATTTACTTCAGTCCATTTCTCCAGTTTGTTCAGATCACTTTGAATTTTAATCCTATCCTCCAAAGCACTTGCAATCTTCCCAGCTTGGTATCATCCACAAACTTTATAAGTGTACTCTGTCTGCCATATCTAAATCACTGATGAAGATATTTAACAGAACTGGACCCACAACTGATCCCTGTGGGACATCCCTTGATATGTCCTTCCAGCTTGACTGTGAACCACTGATAATTACTCTGGGAACTGTTTTCCAAACAGTTTTGCACCCACCTTCTAGTACGTCTATCTAGATTGTATTTCCCTAGTTTGTTTATGAGAAGGTCAGTACCAAAATCTTTACAAGTCATGAGATACCCTGTCTAGCACTTCCTCTTATCCACAAGGCTTGATACCCTGTCAAAGAAAGCTATTAGGTTGGTTTGGCATGATTTGTTCTTGTCAAATCCATGCTGACTATTATTTATCACCTTATCGTCTTCTAGGTGTCTGCAAATTGCTTAATTATTTGCTCCATTATCTTTCCAGGTACTGAAGTTAAGCTGACTGTAGAGCCCTGCACGGATACAAATTAATATCCACAGATGCGGATATCTGCGGATATAAATCAGTATCCGTGGAACCACAGGCTCTCCCAGGAACCGCCGTGGCAAAAGGAGCAGAATGGGGGGCCGCGGCTCCCAGGAGCCAGCACTCCATGCTGGCAGCTTCTCCTGTGCTGCTGTATCACGCCCAGCCCTGCCCACGGGGGTGAGCACCAGGCTCACTGGCAGCTGCCCCTGGTCTGGCTCCTGTGTTCAAGCAGTGTGCATGCCCCCAGACAGGGGATGCAGACAGCTGCATGGAAGGGACAGGGACAGGGAGCAGGGACAGTGTTCACTTCTTGGACTGGGGGAGCAACAGCAGCACCTAGCTTCCTTATACGGTGAAGTTTTGTGGACTAATATCAGAATATAAAGCTGTGGCTGCTTCAGTGAAAGGAGTAGCTCCCTGCCCAGCAGCTCAGCCACTCCTAAAGGCACAGTGCAGCAGCACTTTTCCTGCCCCCTACCCACTCCTTCCTCTTGGAGGCTGTATGGGGCATGTTGCAGAGCCTTAGTAGCCTGCTCCATGCCACCTAAGAATTCTCCCAAGCCAGAAGTATCCTCATCTGTCCAGTAAATACAGCTTTATAACACCTACACCTCACCTCAACAGTGCAAAGAGAATCTGGTCTGTACAATATATCTAGAGAGAGGGTGTCAGGGTTCCTTCCCCACTCTGAACTCTAGCGTACAGATGTGGGGACCTGTATGAAAGACCCCCTAAGCTTATTTTCACCAGCTTAGGTTAAAAACTTTCCTAAGGCACAAACTTTGCCTTGTCTTTGAACAGTATGCCGACGCCACCACCAAGTGATTTAAACAAAGAACAGGGAAGGGACCACTTGGAGTTCCTATTTCCCCAAAATATCCCACTAAGCCCTTACCCCTCCTTTCCTGGGGAGGCTTGAGAATAAACAAGATGAGCACAGACCAGCCTTGGATTTTTAACACCCAAAAAACCCAGTCAGATTCTTAAAAAACAGAACTTTATTAGAAGAACAAAAAAAAGATAAGAGAACAACTCTGTAAGATTAGAATGGAAGATAATCTTACAGGCAGTCAGATTCAAAACACAGAGAATCTCTCTAGGCAAAACCTTAAGTTACAAAAAGACACAAAAACAGGAATACACATTTCCTCCAGCACAGCAAATTTCACAAGCCAAAACAAAGAAAACCTAACTCATTTTCTAGCTTTACAGGAGTTGGAGGGCTTGCATCCTTGATCTCTTCCCGGCAAAGGTATCACACAGACAGACAAAAGCCTTTTTCCCCCACTCCAGATTTGAAAGTATCTTGTCCCTTCATCGGTCGTTTTGGGTCAGGTGCCAGCCAGGTTACCTGAGTTTCTTAACCCTTACAGATAAAAGGACTTTGCCTCTGACCAGGAGGGATTTTATAGCACTGTACACAGAAAGGTGGTTACCCTTCCCTTTATATTTATGACAGAGGGATATGTCAGATTTCATTATTTGCTCAGAAATAATGGTTAAACTTACTATTTGTAAAATGTAGATTTTTTTCTCAAACTTGCATACATGCATGAAATCAAGAATGTGTTTTTACAATCTTGACATCATTAGAAAAAAGCACCATTTCAAAGCTCATAGACAGCACAATGCATATATAACTGAGGAAAAGGCCACTGCTGGATTTATTGAAACAAATATTTATGCACATATTTCTACACATTGCTTCTCCTGAGCACTAGCTATTACTCCTTAAGGGACAGATTCTGCTATCCTTACTCGCAGTGAGCAGTCTCTTACTCAGTGAGTGCAAGACTTATTGCAAGCATGACAGAATCTGGATAGAAAGGTATTAAGTCATACCGTGACTTTGACAATGGTGAGAACTAGGCACACATGTGGGTCGTGAATGATCTGTGAGGATGCTGAGAGCATGGACTACAGGAATGCTGGTCTGACCAATGAACAGACTCCAGCAGAAAATTATAGGAATCAAATGGATTACATTTGAAAAACCTGTGCTGGATGTATTCCAGGCTCCCGGAGATGTAAACAGACATAGTGTTGCTACTAGGGAGGACATAAGTAATACAGGCTGTAATGTTTAATCTTTTTTGAATAAACCATTTAGAGAGGGCCAAAGTATAGTTTAAAAAAAATTAAAAGCTGTTTGCTCCTTCAATAGAAGAACCAGTAATATGGGGAAGGCCAGGGGAACCCTTTCATCTCTCTATTATCACATACTGCTTGTTTTTGTTCTGGATCTAAAGGCTAAAATGTTTAAAGAACTTTCTTTTCCAGATCTGAATGTTGTCTGTGCAAAACATTATTTTTCAGTGTTCTTTGGGTATGTTCAAAATATATGATCCAAAGTAAATATTTATTCTTAAATTAAGTTCTATTTAGCAGTGTAGATACATCTATGTATGTGATACATTTGAAGGCTTGTATTTCTGTTGGAATGAGTGTTGACTTCAGTGGAGCATGTAGGGATGGGGCATCAGGTTCGAATAAGTACACCATGAGAAAACATTTGTTTGCTTCTTGGTGCATGAAGTTTTTGTATGAGTCTCTTGCTCGATGCATGGGACTTAACACATATGTTGTTTCCCCTTGGGCTTTAAGGGCATCTAATTCTGTCCTTTTGAATCCTGTGTCCCAGCAATGGGCTGAAATCTTTCTGCAGCTATAGCATGACTACCACTATACAATCCGTCTTATATATTATATAATGCTACAAATATTATTTATATTATGCTATATTATATAAACTTGTGATAGTTTCTTAAGTTAAGCATTAGTTGTGTTTTAGTTTTATTTTCTTGTAACCAATTCTGAGTTTTATGCCTCATTAGTAGTAGTCACTTAAAATCTATCTTTCTGTAGTTAATAAACTTGTATTGTTTTATCTAAACCAGTGTGTTTGGATTGAAGTGTTTGGGAAACTCCATTTGGAGTTTCACATAACATGTGAAAAGCTAAAGTTTTCATTAAAGTCATTTAGGTACACAAGTTTCTCTTCAAGCACTTTCTTTACTACTTACAGTTCAAGGGTGACATCAAAAACAATCCAAGTGCCATTGCTGCCAAACTTTTCTAGGCTTCTCTTTAAACACTAATTTCTTGGAAAGTAAAGGAAAGCCTGTGTTAGTCATTCTTTCCCAAACGGATATCCCATTTTTCAACTGTCCTAGGGCCCCACAAGCAAAGCATTCTCAATTCTATCCGCAGCTGACATCTTTCCTTGACATCCTAACATGTTTATTTCGCATCAGGGGATATGAAAAGTTGTGTTTCCTACAAGATAGGTGTATGGCTTCTGCCCTTACTTTGGAGAGGTCAATTACTAGCGTTAAAGTATTTCTTCCTAGTGCAATCATGTCCTTTACTTTATGTTGTTGAATAAGTATTTTCATTGTTTTTTGGACTTAAAGATGATAATACATTACATTCACTTTAAATCCAATAGATGGCAGTGAAACACTGACAATTCACTGACTCTTTTTGTTTTTATTTTATTGCATTTTGCAGCAAAAATGGCCCATTACTTCATATATTTAGTGATAGGCAAACTTCAAACTCTCCAGAGTTTGGGCTAGCATTCCATACACATCCAGATGTTTTGATACATATTAGAAGCCTATCTAAATTTTGTGAAATTTTGAGGCTGCTTTCCCTCTCCTGCCCCTCCCCTTCTCCACTTTGTGCAATTTTCCTTCACACAAAAAACCATGGCATCTTCTTGTTTGGAGGCTGGTATTTTGGGAATAAATTCCTGTGGCCAGCTGCCCTTTCCAGTTCACACATTAGATGAGTTTGCCCTCTGTAGGGTCTTTGAGGTGATGGCCAGTATAGCTGCTGCTTTCAATGTATCTTCAATGGATTGGTATGCCGCTCTCTCCTCCTGTTTTTAAAAGAGAGAAATCCATTAAGCTCACTCCTGCACAAATCAAGTCTTCTGTGCCACACTTTTCTGTTATTAAAATCCTTGTTTCCTTATAACTAGTTAATGTCTGTACAGTATCTTGTACAGATATTAAGAATGATAAAACTGCTCAAATGATGTTGATAATCTTTCCCCTTTGTGGGATTGTGGGACCCAGAAATCTTTTGCAGAGTGCTCTTTCTACATTAAGTATATATTGGTCTTTTTTTCCTTGAGCACACATTGGATTTTCACAATCCCTAATCTTCTTTATAACTTTCAAAATTAAAAAAAAAAAAAGTTTGGTTTGTGTTCAGTTCTAAGCAGTGATTAAAAAAAAAGTAAGTGGGTAAACTCAGTGCCATTGTGACTGAAATTCACAACCTACACACCACTGCAATAATCTTTGTACAAAACATGCCTTGTGAGGTATCATTTGAAAACCAATAACTCTTATGTCAATAATATCATGGCAAAATGTAAGTAGCAACATTATATGTAAAGTTATGAAATCCTGCTGCATGATGTTCATGTTCAAAACCACACAGCCCTGCCCAGGCAGAAGTTGTTAAACAGGTCTATCCTCAGTTTACCTCAGTTTTGTGTGTTTACCTCAGTTTACATGTAAGAAGTAAACAGGATTCTTGAGACCACAGAGAGGTGATGGCAGGAGACAAAGCAAATTTGCATTTCAGCAAACACAGGTGAGAAGAAAGAGCATGGAGCCTCCTTCACCATCACATTCCCTGTTGCCTTCTTTACTGTTTGAATAAACTTTGCTTATTTCTTCCTCAGAAGAACCCACTTCAAAGGTTGACTGGACTATAAGTGAGGGGCAGAGAACCCCAAGTTCCCTCGTTCTCTTCCACTGAAGAAGACAAAGACACCAGCACGTGTGCACCTCTAGGAGAGAGGTCCTAATCAAGGAAAGGGTCAGTCACCATCTCACTGGAAGACTGTGGGTGAGAAAGGCCCTCTTGCTAGACTAAATTTTAGACTTTTAGATGTGTGTTTCTACTTTTATTTGCTTGTTACCATTTCTAACTTTATCTCTTATACTTGAATTCACTTAAAATCTATCTTTTTAATTAATAAACTTCTTTCATTTTTTAATGTAAACCAATCTAGCATTGTGTTTAAACTGAACTGTTTGGTAACTCCAGCTGAAGTAGCAAACTGTTGAATATTGATCCTTTATGGGTGCAACAGACTTTTAATATCTGAATATCTGAAAAGGCTGGACAGTGCAGAATACATATTTTGGGGGAAATCTGGGGCTGGGAATGTTTGGGGGTCACCCTGCAAATAGTAACCAAGGCTGCTGGAAACCAGAGTGTGATTGGTGTGTTGCTGACAGGCTTCAAAAGTCAGAGCTGCTGGACCAGGGTTGAAGCTATATACATACACTCAGGGTGTGACCTGCATGCTGTTAGGCAGTTTGTGAATGACCCAGGTTGGGAGCTACAGCAGCAAAGCATTGTGAGGCACCCAAAGTTGTGGGATAGGTGGTGACACAACCCTTCACTGGTCTGGATTGCATCCCGGAATGTGACAGCCATATTCCCTAAATGCAAAATGGGTAAACTCCATATACCCCAAATGAGAAGTAGGTTAACGCAGTTTACCCTCGACTGCACTACTGCTTCTATGGGTGGGCAAAAGTTTTATATGTGCATGTGTTTGAGTGTGTATTTTCCAAATGAGTCTACTTAACCCTCATTTAGCTCTTGCCAATCCATTCCCATTAGGAGATATGGAAACATGTGCTGGACTATCTAAAGCTTTTGCATCAACGACATTAAGAGGGATTTTCATGATCCACTTGTTTTACTATTTCTCTCTCTCAAAGACACTTAACTGGACCCATTGAGTATTGGGGAAGAGAAGTGTTCAGTACAGTTTAGAGCAAATATTGTGAGCAGTGTTGAACTATGGAGATTGATTGAACACAAGAGCCCTAATTCTGCTGGTTTACCCAAGGGCTCAACCACAACAAATATTTGTATCCTGGAACAAATGCTTGGGGGTATCCAGTCTTGGCACTCAATTAACTCAAGGTAAAAATTCTAGTATAGACAAGCTGTCAGGGTTCTCTCCCCACTCTGAACTCTAGGGTACAGATGTGGGGACCCTCATGAAAGACCCCCTAAGCTTATTTCTACCAGCTTAGGTTAAAACTTCCCCAAGGAACAAATCCTTTCCTTGTCCTTGGACGGTATTGCTGCCACCACCAAGTGATTTAGACAAAAAATCAGGAAAAGGGCCACTTGGAGTCCCTGTTTCCCCAAAATATTCCCCCAAGTCCTTTCACCCCCTTTCCTGGGGAGGCTTGAGAATAATATACTAACCAATTGGCTACAATGTGAGCACAGACCAAACCTCTCGGTTTTTAGGACACTGAAAATCAATCAGGTTCTTAAAAGAAGAATTTTATTTTTAAAAAAAGTAAAAGAATCACACCTGCAAAATCAGGATGGAAGGTAACAGGGTAAATAAAAAGATTTAAAGCACAGAGGATTCCCCTCTGACTCTGCTTTCCAGTTACAAAACAGGAATGAAATTACCTCTTAGCATAGTGAAAATTCACAAGCTAAAACAAAAAATAATCTAACGTGTTCCTTGCCTTACTTACAATTTTTGTAATCTTATATACTCATTTCAGGTATGTTTTCAAGAGATGTTTTTCCTGCCTGGTCCCTCTCTCCGTCCAGAGAGGGAACAAACAAAGAGAGCACAAACAACCCTCCCACCCTCAACCCCTAGATTTGAAAGTATCTTCTTTCCCGCATTGGTCCTTCTGGTCAGGTGCCAACTGGGTTAATTGAACTGATTAACCCTTTACAGGTAAGGCAATTCAGTACAGCTGCCCTATGTATATTTATGAGACAGGCCCATATTGGTGTGGTGCCACTGAAACTTCATTTACTTCAGTGAAGCTAACTGTGATGTACACTGGTGTAAATAAGAGCAGGGTCAGTGCCAATCCGTGTGCATCTTAGCATAGCAAACAACAGAATGTACTTTTTTTTTCTTTTTTTTTCTTCCATCGTATTTGCATTCTAAGATAGCTTCAAAGCACTGCAGGAAAATAAATCTACAGGCTATTTTCTGGATCTGTCTTTAGAATAATTATTTACCATTCAGGACCACTAGAAAAATACTATATAGTGTGATGAAAGCTTATATATTTGGAACATATAATAACCAATGAAATATGATACACACGTTTTATAAATCAAATAAATAACTATGACTTATGAAATCCATAACTCTCTGCTCTTTCCTTCTCCTTCCTTCCAGTCCATGGAATATATGCATTTTTAATAATGAGCTGATATTTACAGTTCCAATATAAAGGTATTTTGTTTTGTATTTTGGTTGCATAAAGATTTTTACTAGATGTTCATGAAAGGCTTTGAGTTTTTGTCCTCTCCTTCTTTGAATGGCTGGTAAGCTTCAGTATGTGGCACTCATGTAGAGAATAACCTTTGATAGAAACAAAATAGTATGAAGGAAGATGGAGACAGGAAGACAGTTCTGGAAACCAAGGAGCGGGACTCCGGCTCTGCTTCACTTAATTACTGATTTTACATGCAGAATCTCCCTACAACAGCAAGTCTCTACCCACTAACTTAACTGGTAGATTTTTGCTGTCTCTAATTGCCAATTTGAGAAATAAAATATAGCCTGTTTATATCCAGGTTCTCATAATCTCAGGTCTCAATTACTGCAACTTCAAGGCCAAATGCAATCTTGTGCCACCCCTATCTATTCAAAATACTGCTGCAAAGATCATTTTCCTAGCCCATGGCTTTAACCACGTCACTCTCTTTGCATCCCTCCATTGGCTCCCCCTTCTCTATCATATCAAAGTTAAGCTTTCAAGACCTTTCACCCTATCTATTATCTATTGTTCATTTTCAAGAGGTCAACTCCCATCTCCGTTCAGCCCATGATGTCAGCTTCCATCACCCACTTGTTAAAATTTTCAAACAAGCACCTTCATGCTTTCTCTCATGCTGCCCCTCGTGCTTGGGAGGAACTCCGTGTAAACATCCCAAAGCTACCTCAGTATCCTCCTTCAAATCCCTCTTTAAAACTCTCCTTCATTGTGATGCCTATCAAAAAAAACCCCTTGGCAATTGTTAAACTGCTGGTGTGCTAAGATCACAGCTTATCATCCTGACCAGTATTGTCTCATTGTTTCCTTGTTCTCCCCCATCAGTCTGTCTGTATTCATCTTTTGTCTCTTGGCTTAGACGTAGATTGTAAACTCTCCGAGTCAGGGACCATCTTTTCGTTCTGTATTTTTACAGTATCTAGCACAATGTAGTCCCAGTCCATAAATAGGGCTCCTAGGTACTATGGTAATGCAAATAATAAAGAATAAATGGTCTCATGGAATGCATAATGGATGAAGGTCATTCCAGTCCCATAATGCCCAGGTATCTGGAATCTGTGCTGGTGGTATGTGGAGCATTTAGGGCTGTAAAAGCCACTCCAACATCTGAGGGCCAGGGTGCACAGCTACGGTGCCTTACCTCACACAGTGTGACTGCTAGTCCTGTGTACTGCCACACGAAAATACTTGCAGGCCATAATATGGACTGAGCTCTTCTTTCGGTATTAAAAAATTATAAAACTGACCAAATTGTTTGAAGATTAGCTACTGTACAGTAATTTTTTCCTAACTTTAATACTCACATCTTTTTGGCCCACACCTCTTTCCTCTAAGAACATTGTAATAACTCTGTGGTTTGGATCGAGATAATACATGATCAGGTATCATGTCATGATCAGCATAAATAGTTCAAAGAACTGTTATTGCCCATTGGGTCAAAATCCACCATAAGAATTCTTAACTTGTATTTATACAATAAAGTGTGCTAAACAGTATAAGTATGGTTCATCATTTCAACTTGAATAAACTTGAAAGGTTTTGCTATTTTTAATACCATTGTGAAAAAATCTACTAAAAGCTAAAATTAAAAAGTATTTCTTTTCTATTGAACCACAAAAAAAAGTCTTAGTTCAGATAATGCTAGGTTCTGATTTAAACCACAAATTCCAGGGAATTTAGAGGGAATACCAGGGAATCTAGCTAAAAATACAGTCAGCTCATTCTGTTGTGCTTAGGTATTGAAGGGACAGGAGCTGTAATACCTAGGCAGAATGGGGTTAGTTAAGGATCCTAAACATAATTTGAATATATCCATAGACACAGCATTATATGTTGCCAGGCCCATTTGTGGATACTGCTATATTAGTGACACAATATTTGTTTTAGAGGCCATCAAATCTCTTTGCCAGATTAAACATTTGTAATCTGGGTCCAACTTTAATATACTCTTTCCAATGGGAAAGCCACAAACAGCTATACACTACACCAACACAGTCGCCCTCAATCTGTTAGTTTGTCAGAATTACAGACATGCAAGAGCCAGTAATAATAAGCACCTTCCAGGAGGACATTAATTAGAACGTTAAAGTAATGAGACTCCTTATTATGTACAAATCTGAGTTTAGTATGCTGTACAGTAAAACCCTCCAACGTTGCAAAAGAAGGCTAACAGCGAACTGAAGCTCGTCCCAAAAAAGAATCAAGGGCAAAGCATATGTCTCCTTCTCCCATAGTATATCTTATGACCTATGTAATGTTTTTTGTGTTAGAAGTGCATGGCTACTTTCAATTCCCTTCTCAAGACTCACTTTTAGTGCGATGCCTAAAAGAAATTAACCAATCATTGATGGCTAGATTGAGACATCAGTAGGGATAATTAACACCTACTTTGTCTATTTATACAATTTGAAAGATATATACACACACACATCATATGTATGCTTTCTTAAGACAATATTGTTAGGATATAGATATTCAGGCCTTTCTGTAAAGGCCTACACTCTAAGAATTTAGGTGTATTCTTATCACTTGGCTAGTTATAGAGGTATAAAAGAAAGAATCAAAATCACTGTCTGCCAGTGTAAGGGCCTTCTCTTACTGTGACAGTCTGAGGACCTGTTCTTAGGCTAAGGCCTTTGGCTAAGCAGCAGAGGCAGCCATAAGCTGGGAAGCGACCGGTCACATCCTCACATTCCAACCTAGTCACATTGAAATGAGGTGCTATTGGGCTGTTAGGAATACAATCCTGTCCTGATAATGCCTATCGCCTCCAGAGAAAGGGAAGTGCCTAGAAGATATAAAAGGAAACTTAGTTTGATAGCATCTTGTCTGGCAAGAACTCACTTATCAATAGCTGGGATGTGAAATCCTCACTTCTGTATTGTTTTGTCATTATAGTTCCCACTTTGCTATTGTTTGTCTGCATAATCTCTGTGCAGTTCTGTGATTGTTCCTGTCTGCTGTATAAATAATTTTGCTGGGTGTAAACTAATTAAGGTGGTGGGATATAATTGGTTAAATAATCATGTTACAATATGTTAGGATTGGTTAATTAAATTTCAGTAAAATGATTGGTTAAGGTATAGCTAAGCAGAACTCAAGTTTTACTATATAGTCTGCAGTCAATCAGGAAGTGAGTGGGTGGGTGAGAAATGGGAACAGGGAATGGGGGTGGGGAAATTGGAATCATGTTTTGCTAAAGGGGGAAATGGGAACAGGGAATGGGGGTGGGGAAATTGGAATCATGTTTAGCTAAAGGGGGAAATGGGAACAGGGAGACAGGTAAGTCTCTGTGGTGTCAGAGCTGGGAAGGGGGACACTAAGGAAGGAAACTGGAATCATGCTTGCTGGAAGTTCACCCCAATAAACATCGAATTGTTTGCACCTTTGGACTTCGGGTATTGTTGCTCTCTGTTCATGCGAGAAGGACCAGGGAAGTAAGTGGGTGAAGGAATAAGCCCCCTAACAAATATCATCCCTTTCAACCATGGTATTTCAAGTGGTATATGTTGATTGTTTCTCTCTCAGCCTGCAGATGTTGCTTGTCTTTTTTAGACTGCAAGCTCTTTAGTGCTGGCACCAAGTCTTCACATGTATTCGCATGGTGCCTAACACAATGGGTCCCTAATCTTGATGATAATTATAACGCTACAGTGGTAGAAATAAATCTCTGGTGGTAGAAGTATTTTTTGCACATTGATTAGATTGCAGTTTCCCTTTCTCAAAGCTCCATTTATCAGTAATAGTTCCTTTCCATAAACAAATTTTCCCATTTTTCTCTTCCTTTCCCTTGCATAAATGAATCCCTATAGAAAATCCCATAATATTTAAGTCCTTTTTATAGATTTACAGACATTTCATAAGAACATAGGAATGTTCATATTGGGACAGACCTATGGTCCATCTAGCCCACTATTCTGTCTTCTGACAGTGGTTGGTACCAGATACTTCAGAGGGAATAAACAATACAGAGTAATTTATCGAGCGATCCAGCCACAGTTGTCCAGTCACAGGTTTAGGGACACCCAGAGCATGGGATTAGGTCCCTGACTATCTTGGCTAACAGCCATTGATGGACCTATCCTGCACAAACTTATCTAATTCTTTTTTGAACCAAGTTATACTTTTGGGTAATTATACAACATCTCCTGTCAATGAGTTCCAGAGGTTGACTATGCATTGTGTGAAGAAGTACTTTCTGATGTTTGTTTTTAAACTTGCTGCTTATTAATTTCCTTGGGTGATCCCTGTTCTTGTGTTTACATGAAGGGGTAAAAACACTTCCCTCTTCCCCTTCTCCACCCCATTCATGATTTTGTAGACCTCTATCATATTGCCCATTAGTCATCTCTTTTCTAAGCTGAACAGTCCAGTCTTTTTAATTTTTCCTCATGTGGAAGCTGTTCCATACTTCCAATAATTTGTGTTGCCCTTCTGTGCTATTTTCATCTCTAATATAGATATCTTATTTGACATAGGACAACCAGAACTGCATGCAGTACTCAAGGTGTGGATGTACCACGGACTTATATAGTGGCATTCTGACATGTTCTGTCTTATTATCTATGCCTTTCTTAATGGCTCCAAATATTCTGTTAGCTTTTTTGACTGACACTGCACATTGAGCAGACGTTTTCAGAGAACTAACCACAATGACTCCAACATCTCTTTCCTAAATGGTAACAGCTAATTTAGGCCCTGTCATTTTGTACGTATAGTTGGGATCATGTTTCCAATGTGCATTACTCTGCATTTATCAACATTGAATTTCATCTGCCATTTTCTTGTCCAGTTTCCCAGTTTTGTGAGATCCTTTGTAACTTTTTGCAGTCAGCTTTGGTCTTAACAATTTGAATAATGCTGTATCTTCTGCAAACTTTGCCACCTCACTGTTTACCCCCTTTTCCAGAACATTTATAAATATGTTGAATAGCACTGCTCTTAGTACAGATCCATGAGGGACTCCATTTACTTCTCTCCACTGTGAAAACTGACCATTTATTCCTACCCTTTGTTTCCTATCTTTTAACCAGTTACTGATCTGTGAAAAGAACTTCCCTCTTATACCATGACTCCTACTTTGCTTAAGACCTTGTCAAAGGCCTTCTGAAAGTCCAGGTACACTATATTCATTAGCTAAACAACAAAGTAAAAAAAGCAGTGAGAGGCAAAAAGGTGTCCTTTAAAAAGTGGAAGTTAAATCCCAGTGAGGAAAATAGAAAGGAGCATAAACGCTGGCAAATGAAGTGTAAAAATACCATTAGGAAGGCCAAAAAAGAATTTGAGGAACAGTTAGCCAAAGCCTCAAAAAGTAATAGCAACTTTTTTTTTACGTACATTAGAAGCAGGAAGCTGGCTAAACAACCAGTGGGGCCACTGGTTAGTCGAGGTGCTAAAGGAGCACTCAAGTATGATATGGCCATTGTGGAGAAACTAATGAACTCTTTGCATCTGTCTTCATGGCTGAGGGTGTGAGGGAGATTCCCAAACCTGAGCCATTCTTTTTTAGGTGACAGATCTGAGGAACTGTCCAAGATTGAGGTATCATTAGAAGAGGTTTTGGAATAAATTGGTAAATTAAACAGCAATAAGTCACCAGGACCAGATGGTATTCACCCAAGAGTTCTGAAGGAACTGAAATGTGAAATGGCAGAACTACTAACTGTAGTCTGTAACCTATCATTTAAATCCGCTTCTGTACCAGATGACTGGAGGATAGCTAATGTGACGCCAATTTTTAAAAAGGGCTCCAAAGGTGATCCTGGCAATTACAGGCCTGTAAGCCTGACTTCAGTACCGGGTAAACTGGTTGAAACTATAATAAAGAACAATAGTGTCAGGCATATAAATGAACATAATTTGTTGAGGAAGAGTCAACATGGTTTTAGGAAAGGGAAATCATGCCTCACCAATCTACTAGAATTTCTTTGAGGGGGTCAACAAGCAAGTGGATCAAGGGGATACAGTGGATATAGTGTGCACTGGAATCTTGTGATGGTGCTGAGCGACTCTTGAGAATGAAACTTTAGAAGCATTCATTCCTGTAGTGTCATCAGAACATTACATTATCTTATGACACTGAGGAAAGATCAGGAGCATCACCTTGGGCCCTATCCTACGTACACTAAAATCAATGAGAGCTTCTCCTTTGATTTCAAAGGGAGCAGGATCATCATGCCCCTTGTGTATTTTTTCATCATCCTAACTAGAACTTCTCATTGTTCTCTTGTTCTTGTAGATTACGGCCAAATAGCTGCTCAAAGATGTAAAATGGGGAGATAAGGTGGTGAGCTAAGACTATTGTTTATTATGCAAAAATGTGCTATTTTACTGTTCCCTTGTCCTCCCATCCTTCCTTCCATCCTCCAGTTTAAGTTACTTGTTGCATCGTGTTATAACCCTAAATTATAACGTCTCTGGGGCAAAGGCTTTCTTTATATTCCTCATGTGTGCCTAGCACAGTGTGTTCGTGATCCTTGATTAGGCCCCAAAGTCCTCTTGCATTACTACTGTTACAAAACTAAAATGATAATTTCAGTTTTGTGTTCTGCTCCAATAATCTGGATTGTATGATGCAAGGGAATAACATTTAGTTATTGAATTTGTCTGTACATGTCATTCAGGTAGAATTAGATGATTTAGGCCATGCAAAAAAAAGTCTAGGTTGTAAAAGTGTGAGTTTTGCCTCAACCATATTTGGCAATTGGCATTCAGGGTCTGTCGTTCCCACATGATATATAGATATATTAAAAAAACAATAAAATCTCTCTGGTAGTTTAAGTTAAAAGAATGCCAGGAGAAACAAAATTACAAGTGTCTGTTTCAGATGCTGTTTTGCACCTTTTTAGCTGAAATAGTCCATATAATGCAAGTTAATTAATTTTAGTTTGTTTTTAAATTAAAACTCTTGTTTTATTGAAGCCTGAAATCAACCTCTGCAAAACACACAGTGATGTTTAATAGTATTTTGTATACATAATATGCATATGTGTGTGTTCCTATTGTAACAAAAATTGATCTGAAAACATTGGACAAAGTAGCAAAAATGACACTTTTTGTTGGAGCCACATATATGTTTTAATATCCAAGGTTTCTGGTCAAAAAGTCTCTTCTGTGTCAGCAGGGAAAATATGAGCAACCACATGTTTTTGGGAGTTTTGACTGATATCTTAAAGGCTCCAGCCTTTTTGCTATTATACATATAAACAGCCAGTATCTTATTCAAATAATTACAGTTTAAGCTAGGGACAAAAAACAATGCGTCAGCCACTAGCTACTAGCCAGTGCAGCAGGCCTGGCATTGATTGATGTTTTTCTCCCTGATGAAATACCCAGTGTTCGCTATACAGCTTGTCATTAACGTATCTATAATGAACTACTGGTAGCTCTCCAGTGGTTCAGAAGTAGCTCCTCCATCATGGAAGGCCTGAGTCCACTGGTGTCTTTCTATCTCCATGGAAGTCATTGGAGTCCATGGCATTTCCTTCAGTCCTGTAGATGGGTTATGGGTCCATCAAGTCTTTCTTCCGGGTCAAAAGTCTAAGACCTGATCTCAGGTAGAAGCAATGGAGCATTAATAAAAGTGGCTGTCCCCTATTCAACCCCACAAACCAAGTGACGGTGGAATTGCTAGGCCCCAATCTCAAGGTAAGGAGAACAAGCCACTGCCAAGGAGCTAACGAGCATGGAGACAAGTGGATGAGAATAAGGAAGTCTCTAATTAACACCTAACCATAGCTTTAATAAAAGTGTTTGCCTATGGTTCTATTGTTCTATAGCAGCACGAGTCATTTAATTAATATTCCTACATGTGTATTTTGGCCAAGAAGATTGAATCCTAGAATCTTTTGTAATGACAATGTTGCTGCTGTAAAAATATTGTCTGCCTGCATTCGTGTGATTTCATTCTGCTCCTGTATTTTCATTTTATTTTTGCTGCAAATGACTGTTTGAAATACAAGATTATTTTAAACTGACGTTTAATCCTAATGTGAAAATAAACGTCTCATTCCCTATGGCATATGGAACTTGCTGTGGGCTCTCTTGTGGCGATTAAAGCTATTGCTAGAGTTCAGATCTGATTCTGCAAGGTACTCAGGGCATGACTTTTCAAGGTATGTAGGCGCCTAACTGAAATTAGTAGGAGTTAGATCACTACATACCTTGAAAAATCTGGGCTTTAGTGCCTTGCTCGGCACCTTTCAAGAGGCATCCAGCACCTGACAGGATTGTGCCCTCCGTGCAGGGCTGGGAGTAGAACTGCACCAATGGCAGTTCCCATAGGTGCTCTGGGAGTGGGCTGGGGAGCAGCAACTGCAATGCCCTTTCGCGCTCCTTCCACTATCAGCCCCCTGGTCCACCAGCTGGTCAGTGCATCTGGCTGTAGGGTTTTGGGTCTCCACTTTTCATGAGCATAATGAGGCTGTGGTCCCTGAGCCCACTTCACCCCTCTCCATGCTTACACTAGGAAAAAAGTGAATTTTGGCATGCGTTAGCTAACATGGGTTAACTAGCATGTGCTAAAATCCTAGTGTAGACAAGGCTCTAGTTTTAAGACATGTTAACTGGTTGCAGCAAAACCCTAGGTTCCTCCCCAGAGTTGACACTTACAAGTTAACACATGTGAAGGTACTGATTGCCCTGTCTACATGAGGGTTTTAACATGTGTAAGCCAGTAGTCTGAATGAGCTCTCTGCTGCCATCTATTCATCAACTGGAAGAAAAGACCTCAGGAGCAGATCTTATTTGTAAAGACACACATAGTTAGTGAAGGTGGTCAATAAACTCCTCTGCTTTTCCAAGGTGATCAGTCGTGGCTGTTTTGGATTAAAAGTCTTAAGTGCAAGTGAGAGTGTAATGAGGACTCTGTTTAATGAGTACTAGATGGCATTTGATCCTCCCCCTCCAATGTGTAAAGACAGAGCTGATCAAACTCAATTGAGAGTCCTTGTCTCTTCTCAGGTTTCAGAGTAACAGCCGTGTTAATCTGTATTCGCAAAAAGAAAAGGAGTACTTGTGGCACCTTAGAGACTAACCAATTTATTTGAGCATAAGCATAGCTCACGAAAGCTTATGCTCAAATAAATTGGTTAGTCTCTAAGGTGCCACAAGTACTCCTTTTCTTTTTGTCTCTTCTCAGTTACCATTGGAGATGAAATCACTGCTGAGCAGACCTAGGGGGCTGAGCCTTAGACCTGGGGTGAGTACAGGGTTCCAGTGAAAGACAACACACCAGAGGCAGCAGCAACAGCCGCAAGGTTCCCCACTACCTGGTGAAATCACTAACAGCTGGGATCACTAAGGACTGTTCTAAGTGATGAAACCTGAGAACACACTATTGGGGCTAAAGGCATGCAGAGATGCAGCATCAGCATCAAATACATTGCTCCCCCCCCCCCCCCCGCCACCCGATGCAGCAAACTCTAGAGCTGTGATTCCTAAGAGCTGGGCTAGGTGATGTGGTGCTATTGGACCAGACTGGGTCAAGAGGGGACAGCAGCAGGAAGCGGAAGAGGAAGTGGCAGCATACAGCATCAGCAGTGGTAGCGGTATCACTTGCCTGTCCCCCCAGGGTCTGCAGGTGAACCTACCTGAATACACTTCTGGAGCCTGGGACTTCTCTGACTTTGGACAACAAATCCTGAGTGGGGTGTATCAAAGGGAAAGTGGTATCCTGAAGGGACACTAACCCACTGGGTTCTCACACTGCAAGATGGGAAACTGAGGCAAAGGACAACTGCCCAAGATGCTGTGGAGTGAGTGTTTTACCTGTTGCTTGCGTACTTCTGAGTCACTGTTGATGTGTTTTTCCAAATTAATGTTGTGTTCCCTCTCCCATTAATAAAAGTTTGTTGTACGCACACTCAGTGTTTGGGAGTGGGGAAGTATTATCTATTAGAGGTTCCCAGAGATGATGTTTAGTTTTTCTGGACTTCTGGGTTGGGGCTCAAGACAATTTTGTTTTGTAATTTTAAGTGGAACCTCTAGCTGTTGAACCCAGGCCTTGTTGCTGTGACGACCACCTGGCAGCACAGTTACACATGTGTAAGCTAACACATGTTCATACCATTTTTTTTTCTAAGTGAAGATAAGGCCATAGAGGAGAATCCAGAAGCTGGCTCTATTTTTAATTTAATTGTCTTATTGTAGATGTTGAAAATGATAGTTTTGCAATAAAACAAATCCAGGTAGTCCCAAATCCAAACAAAATGACTCATATATATTTCAAGTACAGATTATAAATGGGTATTTTTGCAACAAAATATTTCCATGATTATTTTAAGCTAATAGGGTTTTTTAATGGGGTTAAATAGTAAGGTGCAGAGTTGCAGGTAGTTTTCTTGATATTAATCATTTTCATGAACATAGACGTCTATTTGGTCAGCATTAGGACAGTGGATTTGCAACACCCCATGCCTATGTTAGAGCAAGTCAAACCTCAGACTTTCCATTCTGCAGGAAGTTCCCACATTTCAAAATTTGTTTTTCTTCCATATTGGAATGGAAAAGTTTCAAACCTTCCCACAAAATGAAATTAAAATATAAATCCCTTTCAAGTAAATCAAAATATTTCAATAAAGTGGAAATATTTCAATATGATTTTGACTTTTTACCAAATTATAATTTATAATATATAATATAATATAAAACATTTCAAAATAAAAGGGATTTTTTTTGTGTGTCCAAACAAGTGTTCCAGTTCAATAAGGTAAAAATGGACCTCATCAAAAGGCTTTGTTTCAAGTTTTTTTTTCTAAATGAAATATCACTGAAATCAACATGATGCTGTAGAAAGTTTCAGATGTGATTTCTGACGGAAAAACATTTGGTCGGAATTTTTTTCACCAGCAATATTTGTGACAACATAAGAAGAATATAAGGTTTAGCAATGATTGCTTTTGTTCTATGCATTGTATGGTCTTTAATGCTTATTGTGCTTGACAACAAATCCACCTTGGCTTCATAGCTAGGCTTACACAAATTGTTGTTATAAAGTTTTGGCAATAATACTTCAAGCTGGGTCTTATAGTTCTCCCTCTTGTGTCTCTTTACTCCTCCATCATTATGTAACCCTTGGGTTTTATTTTGTGGAGAACAACATTCTATCCACAGCAGAGTCATCGCTGGTTCAGCATGGTCTGTTCTTGTATTATATTATATTTTATATTATATTTATTATAAAAACAATTGGGAAAAGCATACATTAGTGCAATACGATTGCACAACTAAAATGATATAACTTAAGCTATGCAAGAATTAAGGTTCCAGCAGCAGCAGAGCCACATTGTGCAATCTGAATGTTTCATGGTATCTTTCCAACATAAATATCACACAATTAAGCAAGAAGGCAAGAATAGAATAAATAGACAACATGTGCTGACTGGCTGAGTTAACTCTGCTGCGAAAACCTTGATTCTTATATTCTTTCTGTGCTTGTGACTGCATCCACAATAGTGCATGCACAGTGATATCTATTTTTTCTTAAATGGAAGAAAAAGTGTGTGTGTGTGTGTGTGTGTGTGTGTGAGGGGGTGAACTGCTTATGCCCGGTAATGTTATATGGTTTCAGAAAATGAGGTTTTTCATGTTCACATTTGATTAAAATGGATGGGGTATAAGAAGCATGATTATGTACAGAAAAAAGTTATTTTAGGTAATTTTTAGTTATAATTTTCTTTAAGGGGCCAGATTCTCAGTATAAACTGACATGCTCCTTCTATGCCATTTGGCATCATCTGAGGAATTGGCCCGAAGGCTTTTGCAGTAGCACTCAATTTACTGAACGACCATCAGTTTACAGGAGGAGGGATATACCAAATCAGTTCCAACAACATTTTTAAAACTTCACAACATTTCGAATGTAACTTTTCTGTAAAATGTGTGGCATATAAGGAAGATATGATGCTATGGTCTACTACAAAGACTTTACGGGCACTCGTTTTGAATGCATAACTAAGCACTTGTGAATAATGCTGCCAATAAAACTTTTATACCCCAGCACCCTCTATTCTTTCTGATATATATAACTTGGAATGCTGCCTACTGGCTGAATTCATACTAGTGTGAACTTCAGGAAGCAGTACTGCCTTGAATCGAGCTTTTCTCTCTGACTAGAATAAGTTTATCCCACCTCTCTCCCTCTCCTCTATAGAGACCATCCTGTCTGAGTCCTGCCAATATTTGGAAATTCAATGACTGGAAAAAGCTTAGCCAGCAGCTGCCAGCCAAAGTACTTGGTAATTGAAAGCAAGAGTAGATAAATCTCCCCAAAGAAGAACCAAATATAAGATATGAAATAAATGATATACAATAACAAAAATGTCAAGTATAACCAAATCTGATTCCTATTTTCTCAAGTTTGGTTACAAAGGGGCTCCCACTGAAATCCATGACAAAGCACCCATCAACTTTGAGAGCTGGCTGAGATCCTGATCCTTGTGGTCTGATTGATTTCATGAGATGCTGAGTGCTCTTGATTCCCATTCACTTCATATCTCAGGACAGAGCCCTTAATGTGCAGAATGCATCACAAATCCAGTAACAGGATAGCAGACTCCATCCACTAATTAGCCTTGACTGCTCTAGACCAGGACCCCAGTTGGCAGACACAGTACAGATGGCCTGACTGTTCTCCAACTTACAGCTGTATAAATCTGGAGCCACTCTGAAATGAATATTGTTTCAATGAAAGAAAAGGAGTACTTGTGGCACCTTAGAGACTAACCAATTTATTTGAGCATAAGCTTTCGTGAGCTACAGCTCACTTCATCGGATGCATCCAATGAAGTGAGCTGTAGCTCACGAAAGCTTATGCTCAAATAAATTGGTTAGTCTCTAAGGTGCCACAAGTACTCCTTTTCTTTTTGCGAATGCAGACTAACACGGCTGTTACTCTGAAACCTATCGTTTCAATGGTGTAAGCAAATAGAGAACCAGTTACATAGCAACTGGTGTGTGGATGATATGAAAAACTTTAACCAGAATTCTGTAATTCCCCTTCACCCATTTTACCTTTTAGGTTTTTTTTCTTACTTCTGATATTCAAAGGAATGGTCATACATTAGAAGTTAGAGGTGGAAAGGACCTATTAGACCATCTAATAAGTTCCTTGCCAGGGCTGGACTTTTCTGTATAATGCAGCAGTTCTCATCCTTTATTCAGTACTTTCTAGTGCTTTGTGTGGCTGACATATCTTGTACCTTATTATATTTGGGGAAAATAGTGTATATTGGAACTACTCCTGCTGAACTTTTTTCTTGTCACGTTTGGTTTCCAGGACCACTCTCTTTTAAACCTGGGATACAGGGCAGTGTCTATTCCTGACTGATTAGTAGAGGACTGTGCAGAAGTGGGAAGGGCACAAGAAGCCTTCTCCTTCAGTTATACACATTATCAAAAGTGTCTGTACTCAAAGCATGCAAGGAGACAATTCCTCTGTGCTTCCCTCTGGGCACACCGCAATGGGGGCAGGGAGGAGGCAGGATTGTAGCCTATCCCCTGAACATTGGCCTGCTGGGCTGACCAGGGAGCATGAGAGAACATTCCAGAACAGCAGTTCTCAATCTTTTTCTTTCTGAGGCCCCCCCCCAACATGCTATAAAAACTCCAGGGCCCAGCAGGGAAGTGGAGGACTCGGGGCTCTGAGCCGGGTGGGGGCTCAGGCATAGGTGTAGTTTGACTTCTATTTGGAGTGGACAGGGGCCAGCGGGGCTTGAGCAAGCTCTGCATGGCAAGGTCTGGGAAGGGAGCGTCACCTCCACCCCCTGACTCACCTCAGCAGGTCACTGTTAGGATAGAGATATTCAGGCCTGCCTGTAAAGGCCTTGTCAAGGTTCCTTCCCCACTCTGAACTCGAGGGTACAGATGTGGGGACCTGCATGAAAACCCCGTAAGCTTATGTATCTTGTCTCCTCATTGGTCATTTTGGTCAGGTGCCAGCGAGGTTATCCTAGCTTCTTAACCCTTTACAGATGAAAGGGTTTTTCTTCTGGCCAGGAGGGATTTAAATGTGTTTACCCTTCCCTTTATATTTATAACAAACCCCCCAAATCACAGATAGGGTGAAACGCTGACTGTAATTTCTTCCTGGAGCTCTAGGGGAAAACAGAGTTAATAAGACACATGCACCTCTAAATATACTACCAAGTATATAAAGACTAACAATATTTTCCACATCTCAAGGACGATTTTAACCAGTTGATTCTGGGAAACTTTAACGGGAGAGTGCATCAGCCATTTGTTAGGAGCTCCTGAGATGTGTTGTATGTTTAAATCAAAATCTTGGAGAGCTAAACGAATAAGTTTTTTGTTATTTCCCGTGGCTGTATGAAGCCACTGTAGCGCAGCATGGTCGGTTTGCAGGTGGAAACGCCATCCCCAAACGTATGGGCGTAGCTTTTCTAGAGCGTAGACAATAGCGTAACATTCTTTTTCACTGACTGACCAGTTGCTTTCCCTCTCAGACAGCTTCTTGCTGAGAAACACTACAGGGTGGAATTCTTGATCCGGTCCTTTCTGCACTAAAACTGCTCCAACACCATGCTCGGACGCATCTGTGGTTACTAGGAACAGTTTTTCAAAGTCTGGGGGCCTTAGCACAGGGTCAGACAGGAGTGTCGCTTTAAGCTTGTTAAAGGCCTTCTGACATTCTTCGGTCCACTGAACGGCATTTGGCTGTTTCTTTTTGGTTAGGTCTGTCAGCAGGGCAGCGATTTGGCTGTATTGCGGTACAAATCGCCTGTAATATCCGGCCAAACCTAAGAAGGATTGGACCTGTTTCTTTGACTTTGGGACAGGCCACTTTTGGATAGCATCCACTTTGGCCTGTACGGGGTTGATAGTTCCTTGACCCACCTAGTGTCCAAGATAAGTCACTTTGTTTAGGCCTATTTGACACTTCTTAGCCTTAACAGTTAGTCCTGCCGCCCTTATGCGCTCAAAGACTTTTTGTAGATGTTCCAGGTGTTCTGCCCAGGAATCTGAAAATATGGCCACATCGTCAAGGTAGGCGACTGCATATTCTCCTAATCCCGCTAGGAGACAATCTACAAGTCTTTGGAAGGTGGCGGGTGCATTCCGAAGCCCAAAAGGGAGTACATTAAATTCATACAGCACGACATGTGTAAGGCTGACCTTTTCTTGGCGGATTCATCTAGCGGTACCTGCCAGTAATGCTTGGTTAAGTCCAAGGTAGAGATGAACTGGGCCCATCCCAGTTTCTCTAATAGTTCATCTGTGCATGGCATTGGATAGTTGTCTGGGCGAGTTACAGCATTTAGCTTACGGTAGTCCATGCAAAAACGTATCTCCCCATCTGGTTTGGGAACTAGAACCACTGGAGATGCCCATGCACTGCCAGAGGGGCGGATTACCCCCTGGATCTCCCATTCTATAGCAGTTTTAGCTTGAGGAGACACCCGGTAAGGTTGGACTTTAATTGGGTGAGCATTACCTGTGTCAATGGAGTGGTATGCCCGTTCAGTCAGTCCTGGGGTGGTTGAGAACGTTGGCGTGTAGCTAGTGCACAGCTCCTGGATCTGCTGTCGCTGCATACGACCAAGGATCATAGAGAGATTCACCTCTTCCATGCCACCAGCACTTTTCCCTTCATAGTAGACACCTTCAGGCCACTCAGCGTCATCTCCTCCCTGGGCTGTAAACTGACAAACCTTTAATTCTCTGGAATAAAAGGGCTTTAGAGAATTAATATGGTACACCTTAGGCTTTCAGTTGGAGGTGGGGAATGCTATGAGATAATTAACAGCTCCCAGGCACTCCTGGACCGTGAATGGCCCTTCCCATTTTATGGGCCTGGAGCACCTTTAAGACCATGACCTGGTCCCCTACTTTGAAGGAATGCTCTCTGGCGTGTTTATCATACCAGGCTTTTTGCTCTTTTTGAGCATCCTGTAGGTTTTCTTTAGCAAGTGCTAAAGAGGTTCGGAGGGTGTTTTGTAGGTTGGTTACAAAGTCCAGAATGTTAGTTCCTGGAGAAGGTGTAAATCCCTCCCATTGTTGCTTCACCAACTGTAATGGCCCCTTAACCTCACGGCCATATACAAGTTCAAATGGTGAAAACCCTAAACTGGGATGTGGTACAGCTCTGTAGGCAAAGAGCAACTGCTGCAACACTAGGTCCCAATCATTGGAGTGCTCATTTACAAATTTACGTATCATGGCCCTCAAAGTTCCGTTAAACTTCTCCACCATGCCATTTGTTTGATGGTGGTAAGGAGTGGCAACCAAGTGATTTACCCTATGAGCTTCCCAAAGGCTTTCCATAGTTCCTGCCAGGAAATTAGTTCCTGCATCTGTGAGGATGTCAGAGGGCCAACCTACCCTGGCAAAAATGTCTGCTAGTGCCTGGCACACACTTTTAGTCCTAGTGTTGCTTAGAGATACTGCTTCCGGCCATCGGGTGGCAAAATCCATGAAAGTCAGTATGTACTGCTTCCATCTGGGTGTCTTTTTCGTAAAAGGACCTAGAATATCCACAGCTACTCGCTGAAATGGAACTTCCATGATGGGGAGTGGCTGGAGAGGGGCTTTGACTGGTCTTGGGGCTTTCCCACTTTTTGGCATACCTCACAAGACCGGACATAGGTAGAAACATCCTTGCCCATTCCCTCCCAGTGGGATGACCTCCCCAAATGGTCTTTGGTCCTGTTCACCCCAGCATGGTCACTAGGATGATTGTGGGCTAAGCTCAAGAGCTTGACCCGGTACTTAGTTGGAACTACCAACTGTCTCTGAGGATGCCAGTCTTCCTGGTGTCCACCAGAAAGAGTTTCCTTGTATAAAAGTCCTCTTTCTACAACAAATCTGGATCAATTAGAAGAGCTGAGAGGCAGTGGGTTGCTCTGTGTCGCTGTCCAAGCTCTCTAGAGGCTTTCATCTGCTTCCTGTTCGGTCTGGAACTGTTCCCTTGATGCTGGAGACATCAGTTCCTCATTGGATTGTGGACCTATGCTTGGTCCCTCTGGAAGCGATGTAGGGGATGGGGCTGTTTCCGTTGACTGTGAACCACTCTCCGCTGGTGCACTATGTTGGGGTTCAGGCTCCGGCTGAGCCTCTGGTGTAGGGTTATCGGCTGCTGCTGGTTCAGGTTTGGTGGGGCCCTCTGGTGTTGAGGTTGCAAGTACTGGATTCAGTGCTGGCAATGGGTCTGGTGCTGGTTGTTCCGCTGGTTCCGGTTCTGGAACTGGCTCTGTCTGGGTCTCTGGGACTGGATCCACTACTGCAGTTGCAGACATTGGCCTGGGATCTGGGTCCATCACCTCTGACCGTGTCCTGGTAGAAGTTTCCGGAACAGAGCTAGGCATGACGGCTTGCTTAGCCTGGCTGCGGGTGACCATTCCCACCCTCTTGGCTAGCTTCACATGATTGGCCAAGTCTTCCCCCAACAGCATGGGGATGGGATAATCATCATAGACTGCAGAAGTCTACGTTCCTGACCAGCCCTTGTACTGGACAGGCAACTTGGCTGTAGGAAAATTGAAAAAGTTGGACTTGAAGGGTTGAATCATCACTTGGATCTCTGGGTCGGTTAAATTGGGGTCCACTAAGGAAGCATGGATAGCCAACACTTGTGCTCCAGTGTCCCTCCATGCGGTGACCTTCTTCCCGCCCACACTCACAGTTTCCCTCCACTCCAAGGGTATCTGGGAGGTATCTGGGCCTGAGGACCTCTGGTGTGATTCCGGTGCAATGAACTGTAATCTGTTGGGGTTCTTGGGGCAGTTGGACTTCACATGGCCCAGCTCGTTACATTTAAAACATCGTCGAGCTGACGGATCACTGGGGAGAGGTGGGTTGCTGGAGAACGGTGTGGCAGGATGATAAGGTGTCTGGAGTATTCCTTGGTGTGTAGTTGGGGCCTTGGGCTGCCCCTGGTAGTAGGGTGTGATCTGAGGGTGTCCCTTCTGGTATCTGCTCCAACTGCGACCAGGGTTGTTCCTCTCTCCTCCCTCCACCCATTTTGTTCCGGCTTGCCCCGCCTCTCTGGGACTGCTCGTATCGATCAGCATAAGAAGCAAGACTTTCTGCTGAGTCCATTTCCTTATCCCATAAACACTGTTTTATTTCCTCCTTGGACATATTCAGGAATTGTTCCTGAGCTATCAAATCACACATTCTGTCAAAGCTAGTGACACCCTTTCCTTGGACCCATTTATCTAACAGATCCTTCATCTGGTTTAGATAAGCCACATTACTTAGTCCAAGCCCTCTCTTAAGGGTTTGAAATTTTACTCTGTACGTTTCAGATGTAATTTGAAATTGCTTTAAAACCAAATCCTTGAACTTATTATAGTCAGAAGCCTCATCAATAGGCATCTTATTGAATATGTCCAGAGCTCTTCCAGTCAATTTTGTGACCAATATGGTCATCTTGTGAGCTTCAGGAATTTTATGGAGAGTGCACAGTCTCTCAAAGGTGAGAAAATATTCAGCAATATCACTGGATTCATCATACTGTGGACATAGTCGCTCCCATTTGTGGATTGTTGGAGAAGGATTGTTAGGGTTATCCAGTGGATTCCACCCAGCCCTTACCTTCTCCGTCTCCAGTTCATGCTTCCTCTCTTTTTCTTTTTCCTTTGCCTCCATAGCTCTCCTGTGAGCAGCCTCTTGGTTCTTTTCTGCCTCTATAGCTCTCTTGTGGGCAGCCTCTTGGTTTTTTTCTGCCTCTTTCGCTGCCTCCATTTCTTTGTCCGCTGCCTCCATTTCTTTGTCCTTTGCCTCCATAGCTCTCCTGTGGGCAGCCTCTAGGGCTTTTTCTGCCTCTTTCACTGCCTCTAGTCTCTCTGGGGGTGTGGGTTCGAATCCCACTGCTGCCACCATGTCAAGGTTCCTTCCCCACTCTGAACTCTAGGGTACAGATGTGGGGACCTGCATGAAAACCCCCTAAGCTTATTTTTACCAGCTTAGGTTAAAACTTCCCCAAGGTACAAACTATTTTACCTTTTGCCCTTGGACTTTATTGCTGCCACTACCAAGCGTCTAACAAATATATAACAGGGAAAGAGCCCGCTTGGAAATGTCTTTCCCCCCAAAATCCTCCCCAAACCCTACACTCCCTTTCCTGGGGAAGGATTGATAAAAATCCTCCCCAATTTGCACAGGTGAACACAGACCCCAACCCTTGGATCTTAAGAACAATGAAAAAGCAATCAAGTTTTTAAAAGAAGAATTTTAATAGAAGAAAAAGTAAAAGAATCACCTCTGTAAAATCAGGATGGTAAATACCTTACAGGGTAATCAGATTCAAAACATTGAGAATCCCGCTAGGCAAAACCTTAAGTTACAAAAAGACACAAAAACAGGAATATCCATTCCATTCAGCACAGCTATTTTATCAGCCATTTAAACAAAACAGAATCTAACGCATATCCATTCCTGTTCTGTTTCTGGCAAAAAAACAACACACAGACAGAGAGAACCTTTGTTTCCCCCCCTCTGTCCAGCTTTGAAAGTATCTTGTCTCCTCATTGGTCATTTTGGTCAGGTGCCAGCGAGGTTATCTTAGCTTCTTAACCCTTTACAGGTGAAAGGGTTTTTCCTCTGGCCAGGAGGGATTTAAAGGTGTTTACCCTTCCCTTTATATTTATGACAGGCCTATACTTTAAGAATGTAGGTATATGTTTATCATTTAGCTAGTAATACAGGTATACAAGAAAGAATCTGTGTAAGGGCCTTCTCTCACTATGACAGTCTGGGGCCCTGTTCTTAGGCCAATGCCTTTGGCTAAGCAGCAGAGGCAGCCATAAGCTGGGAAGTGAGCAGTCACATCCTCACATTCCAAACTAGTCAATATGGGGCTGTTAGGAAGGTGATCTGATCTATCACCTCCAGAGAAAGGGAAGAGCCTAGAAGATGCCAAAGAAAATTTAGTTTCATTGTTTTCTGTCTGGTAAGAACTCACTTATCAATAGACACAGCTGGGAAACCCTTATGTCTTTATAGATGTAGTTGTGAAATCCTCACTTCTGTATTGTTTTGTCATTATAGTTCCCACTTTGCTATTGTTTATTTGCATGGTCTCTGTCTGGTTCTGTGATTGTTTCTGTCTGCTGTATAATTAATTTTGCTGGGTGTAAACTAATTAAGGTGGTGGGATATAATTGGTTAGCTAATCACGTTACAATATGTTAGGATTGCTTAGGTAAATTTCAGTAGAAGGATTGGTTAAGGTATAGCTAAGAATATTACTATATAAATTAGGGGCAAACAGGAAGTAAATTGGGATTCAAAAATAAGCAAAAAGAAACTTGGATTTAAGCTTGCTGGAAGTTCACCCCAATAAACATCGAATTGTTTGCACCTTCGGACTTCAGGTATTGTTGCTCTCTGTTCATGTGAGAAGGACCAGGGAAGTGGGAGAGTGAAGAAATAAGTTCTCTAACAGCCACCTGCCTGTCTGGGTTGTGGGGGGAGGGGGTGGGGTGCAACCAAAATTATAACTCAAAGGTGGGGGGCTCAGCTCAAAAAGTTTGAAAACAGCTCAGGGTGCAGGAAGAGGGGTACTTAAGGGCTGTGTGTGTGGACAGGGGGTAGCTCAGGGTGCAGGGAGATGGGTAGCTAGGGGCTGTGTGCAAGCAGTGGGTAGCTCAGGGTGCAGGCAGAGAGTAGCTAAGGGCTGTGGGTGGACGGGGGGTAGCTAAGGGTGCAGGCAGGGGGAACCTAGGGGCTGTGTGCAGGCACTGGGATAGCTCAGGGTTCAGTGAGGGGGTAGTTCAGGGTGCAGTGAGGGGGGTAGCTAGGGGCTGCGTATGGGCAGGGGGTAACTCAGGGTGCAGGCAGGGGGTAGCTAGGGGCTGTGTGCAGCTGGGGTGGGGAGGGGTAGCTCACGGTGCAGGGAGAGGGGTAGATGGGGGCTGTGTGCAGACAGGGACATAGCTCAGAGTGCAGGGAGAAAGGTACTAGAGGTTGTGTGCTGGGAGGACTCCCCTGCCATCCCTGTTCCTCGAGGGCTCTGCCAGCATGGACCTGGGTCTACACTTTTACATTCCTTACTAATGACATGATTTGACAATTCGTAACATTAATTCGTAACATTAATAAACAGTCTACCTCAATCGATAGCACTTTATCAGTTTCTTCCCTTGCATCTTAGCCCACCCTCCCTACATGTGCATTAGAAAGCCATGACAAAAGCCAGATGATGGCTGAAGTGTTGTGATTTTGCCCTGAAAAATGGCTGAAGTGTTGTGATTTTGCCCTCTTTGCCCTCTTTGCTCATATGAAGAAATATTTCTTTTAAAGAAAGAAAAACCTCTTCTAGTGGAATCATCATTGGCTGTTGTGATTTGGTGTTGTATTGATTCATTATCAGCTTTAATAAAAGTTCACAAGCATTGCTATTATGATCAATTATTAGAAGAAATGAAGTTTGGGGTATTATGCTCCCTCATGCTACTGGACCTTTATAGTCAAGTATGGTTGGATTTACTGGATCCACTAGTGAGGCAGCTGGTAGATTAGCACGTTTATTATATGAGAAAACATCTGTGAATTTAGAATTGACTATGTTATGGTATTATAAAGAGGAATAGCCCAGTGATTTTTCTGAGTGGGTATATCAATGGGAAACTTTAAGAAATATTCAGACTAATCGGTGGGAAAGGGAGGAACAAGCATTTCTGGTTATGGTCCTTGAAGCATGCCCAGTGGGTTTTAAGGATTACATGCAGCAATATACCCCTATCCTCAATAGGACTCAGCATTGGTGAACAGTAAATAAGAATACTATAACTGTTGTGGAGGCTAAATTATTAAAATGGAAACAGGAAAAACATGAAACTAATTGGAGGGGTGGGGGGTGTGGCTACAGGAGTAAGGGAACATATAAAAGGCAAGAAGAAAGGTGTTTAAGAGATCGAAGAGGTATGAATTGAAGGGAAAATTCTATTGTTTTGGGGAAATTATGGGAATATACTAAGGAATTATAAAAAAAAAAATTAGAGAACAAAAGTCACCTGATGGATTATGCTGGGTAAATCACTGAAAGGAGAAGCAGGAGAAAGAGTTTTTAAAATGCCTGGGTGATAGAATGAAAAAGGAGAGTCGTACGGTGGGCTCAAGTGTTACTCATTCCAAGAAGAAATATTATGCCGGGCGGAGGGAGAGCGAGGGGGGGAGCCACAGGCAGCTGTGCAAATGTAAACAAACTGTCTGGGGGCCCACCAGCACATTACCCTGATGGGCCGCATGGGGCAGGTTGCCCACCGCTGCTCTATACCATTATCTAAATCATTGATGAAAATATTGAATAGAAGTGGACCTAGAATCGATCTCTGTGGGTCCCCAGGTTAATAGTGAACCACTTATAACTACTCTCTGGGAATGGTTTTCCAACCAGTTATGCACCCACCTTATAGTAGCTCCATCTAGGTTGTATTTCCCTAGTTTGTTCATGAGAAGGTTATGCGAGACAGTATCAAAAGCCTTATTAAAGTCAAGATATACCACATTTACTGCTTCCCCACATCCACAAGTCTTGTTACCCTGTCAAAGAAAGCTATCAGGTTGGTTTGACATGATTTGTTCTTGACGAATCCATGCTGTTACTCATCACCTTATTATCTTCTAGGTGTCTGCAAATTGATTGCTTAATTATTTGCTCCATTTTCTTTCCAGGTACTGAAGTTAAGCTGACTGGTCTGTAATTCCCCCAGTTGTCCTTATGTCCTTTTTATAGATTGGCACTGTATTTGGGAAATGGGACACTCACCAATCTACATGTATTAATCAGCCAGGAGATTGTGAATTGGTTTCAGCATCAGGCATTGAGAAACACTTCAATTATTTGGGAGAAGGTAAAGTATGCTTCCATGTTAGAGAATTTGCTAATTTTCAAACTGAAACTCAAAATATTATTGTTGTGGGCACTGTGGTGGCAGTTACCTGGTGCATCAACCAAAGTATTCAAGAAATTCAAGTAGGGGACCAAAAGTAAACTGTACTCATCATTGTATTAAAGGATCAGGAAATTTCAGGAACATCTTGAAGGGGATTGTGTAATCAAGTCCTATCTCAGTTGGAAAACCAAACATACATTACACAACTTAATGCAAAATTAGGTAGGGAATATTAAGGTTAAAATGAATATTGTTAATAGAAAAATTGCAAAACAAGTTGAAATTATCAAAAATATTATCCAGCATAATTGGTGAGAATTGGTTTTGCAATGGTCACTTACCACAAAGGGAGTTTTGAATGTAATGCTACATCTTATAGTTGTATTATGCATTATACAAATTGTTTGTGTATTAAGTATGTTTTTGATGTGTTGTTGGACCAAAAGAATGTATGTTGGACTGTGAAGCATTCAAGAGAAGATGAAAATTGAAATGAACTTGTTAAATTAGTTAAGCAAATTGTAAATAGGACCTGAAATGAAGCATAACGCTAAGGAATATCCTCCCTTGAGGGCTGGTGAGCCAATGATGAGTAAGATCCCTAAAAGATAGGGGCAACCTAAGACAGGCCCGTTGGGAAAGCAAAGAAAAGGAGTGGAATGTAGGCTGCACTAACAGTATAGTGCCAGTATAATGAGTGCCGCCTAAGGGCTGTCTATCAAGGTGCCTCTTGTGTGACCTTTGTGGATCTGCACATGTGCAGAATGGACTCCTGGCCTGAGGATTGCAGGTCTCAGAGTCTTGTTATGGTTATGATTCATGTGAAGGGCACTAGTCTTGCTCCGCTGAGCAACAGTTCTTACTCTGTCCAGCAACAGTTCCTGATTTGTTAATTTGTTTACCTATCAATAACTCCTTCATGCTCAGTATTGATTGGTCAATTGTTAATACATATACTGTTACCAGTTCTTTAGAGGAAGTTATCTGCTGGTCAGGTCACCCCACTGCATCTCAGCTTGAAGCAACATTCTGGTGTCTGTATTACTGATGTATTACGGACCATGAGGGTAGCAGGTAGAACCTGAGGGGATTACTACCACCCATAGGAAGGATAGGGTGGTCACTAGATGGATAACCCCACATAGATGCCACCTCAGATGATCTTTCATTCCAGCTCTAGTTCCTGTGCCATTTTCCAATAGCTGGTAAGGGAACCCAACTCTGCCTGCAACTCCAGGTTCCAGCCCTTGGACCCTATGACTAGTAATCTCAGTGTCAGTCCCTAGTGCTGTCTACCTGAGCACCTTACTATCCCACATCTCTATTGTTGGATCATATTAAAGAAGTTTTGTATTAAAATTACAAATGAGTTTGATTCCCCATAGTTTAAATTCCAGGGTATTACTAATTAAGAGGTCTCTTGGGTTTTGGTGCTGTTTCTCTCTCTCTCTCTGTGAAACTTGCAAGCTGCTAATTGTGTTAGTACATTCTAAGACAGAGTCTGTTCTCAAAGCAATTCTTTGTAACAACAACTATTCACACAAAGAGAGACTCAAAGCAATACTCTGTAACAACAGAAACAGCACCCAGAGACTCCCCGCCCTTTTGTTGTATTCATCTTGCTTTTTTAACAATTGTGATTAAAATAGAGATAGAGGATGTATGTAGATGGATGCTTGGTGTGGATAATAACTGAATGATCAGGGAGGTGTCAGCCTAAGAATCCAGTGTCCATCGGCTGAAGAAGGCGTCAAGTGGAAATAACCAGAGGACCCCCGGAGGGCAGACTGGAATCCACCCAACAGCCTCAAGGGTGGGAGAACCAACGAATAAGATAACATCTGGCAGCACAGAGCCGTCAGGAATGTGCCATCGGCTGATTGATTCAGCAACAGCATGATGAAGCAATTCCCATAGACTGGAAGAAATTCCTATAAAAATGGACTCTAGAAAGTGAGAAATTTGGGGTTTGATTCTGCAAACCAAGTTCCAGGAACATCAGATGAGCATCTGACAAGGCCCTGCTCCCTCCTCATGTCCAGGCCACCAGGCCAGTGGCTTGGCATGAGCAACTCTAAGGCTGGTAACGATGATAACAACCTTGCAGAACCTGTGTGTGTGTGTGTGTGTGTGTATGAATGAATGTGTGAATAAATATGAAATTGAATGGAATGTTATAGCTATAACTAACTGCTTACTATGATTCTTTCTGTATTCACAATAAATGTGGCATTTTGCCTTTTCCCCTTTAATAAGATCCTGCTGGTTTTTATTTTATTGGTATAACACTATCATATGGTCTATCCCTAGGTTTACTACCAGAGCTTCCTCTGATCCCTGTGACTAGTTCACCTCCGTTGGCCTCTTGCCAGACTCCCTAGGCCAGGGCAGATCTGGGGCTTATTCTCCCAGTAGATTTCCTCCTTCTTCCTGACCAACTCCCTTTGCCTCTAGAGAGTGACTGCAGGCCCCTTCCCTGTAAGCCTCCTTCTGGTCTCACTTCCTGGGCTTCATCTGCAGTTAGGATTTATCAATCCCTGCGTTCCCTCCAGGTGCAGCATATAAGGTTAGTTGGCCCCTTCCGGCCCACAATAGCCCACTCAGGGCTTGTGTGGCGCGAACAGCCCATCACACCCATTTTTCTGTTCCTTTAGTTCCACATCATCTCTCAAAGCCCCAAATCCCTTTCTGCTCCAGTAAGCCCCTGAGAGTTTCCCTATTCTGACCCCAAGGATGTACCTTCTCTCTGATTCTTACTGTTATCTCTGATCCTGTTTCTCCTTGTCTCCAAACAGTTTCCAACATGCCCAATGACAGCACATTAGTTAGATTAGCTATAATACTGAAAAATATATGTTCTTATGCTACAATAATGAGGACCATATAAGTCTCTATGTACTGTAGGTAGACTGTGCTGCTTTCGAGATGTGGCTTTCTCTGATTGGCTCTGGATGGCTGCTCTGTTGAAATCTCATGAGATTAGCTTGCCCTGGTCAGAAAGTGCCAGAATACATCTCCTCACACATTAATTCAAGCTGAGGCTTCAAATTCATGACACTTGAAGATGACAGCCCTCCTGGCAGAGATGGCCAGACCTGCTGAGACCCAAAGAGGGATTTCAGAAAGGCCTGTTGGGGCTCAGGAAGGAAGAGGAGGTAAATATCTAAACATTTTCAAACCAAATTACAGTTATGTCTACCCTTACATCCCCTAAAACTTGCTTTCCAATTTGACTTCTTTATCCAAATAGATTACATAGGGTTTTAGTTTGATAAATAAAATAAAACAGCAAAAGAAACAAACAAAAGTGCCTCAAAGGAACATCAGGTATAAATGTGGATCATTGTAATTATTTATTTAAATGCATAGACATTACACATTAGTTCAAAATAATCTATATTTCTTTATGTTTTCATAACATCAAGAATTGAAACATGAATACTAATAGATATCTCAGTTGTAACATATATATGTCATCATATAATATGGAAAAAATATGTTCAATAATTCTCTGCAACACCTGTGTCAAATGAACTTTCTTCTCAGACAAACATTTTGTGAAAAGAAAGAAAGAAAGAAAGAAAGAAAGAAAGAAAGAAAGAAAATCCTAAAAATGTGTGAGAAACAAGAAATTGCATTGCATAAATACTTAAAACATTTTGGGGTTGGTTTTCAATAGCAAGAACCAAATCTTTTGTTGTATGTATGAATGCCAAAACCGTCTATTCTGTTATGGTATGGTATGGTATGGTATGGTATGGTATGGTATGGAAGAAAATGAAGAGAAAACCAAATATACAAGCATTTAGTAATTATAGATGATCTGAAATCAGTTTACTTATTAAATGAATCCCAGCATTCAAGCACCTCTTTAATGAAACAATAAGACCTCACAGGAAACAAAGATTTACTTCTTCAGAGCAATCCCCTATTGCCACTAACTCCCTGTGAGGAGGGTATTATCTTGAACTTTGTATCTAAATAGTTCCTGCCTTGTGTGATGATGTGCTGAAGCTCCACTGAGTTTGTAGGAAGATTTTTATCAGGGTGAACAGCATAGCGGGGTGCACTATATTGTTATGAGCTAAACATGGGGAAACCCGTTTTCCACCTTGATTTTTGTCATTTTGCAGAAGAAAATAATTTTGAATTCAAAATGTTTTATTCCTGTTGTCTCTGTAGTGCTTCTCAAAGGAGAGCTCTGCACAGTAATGCTGTTAAGCATGTTGGAAGTGGATTGCTCCTAAACCAGGAGTTGAAGCACATTCCATTAATCAGTCTGAATCAAGTATTGCAATCCATAACAATATAACTAGGAAGTACTTCCTGTTTGCCAGACAATAACCATATCCTGAGCCAAACTCAGTAACCAAAGACTGAGCAGAAGGGAGGCCTGGAAATTATGATTAATAATAAACTAAAATTTCATAAATTAATCAGAAGTATTTTTTTTCCTCTAGAAGAAATGAGAAGTTGAGGGGACCATGTTCATTGTAGGCATAACAATGGTGAATTCTGAGGGAAGCTCTGAAACCCAATGTATGGGTTCACATACTCTCTGGTTATCAGAACGAGTGCATAGTTAAAAGCCAGGATGCAGGAATTTATATATGTCACATTTACAGAAAACCACCAATAAAAATGGCAAGTCATTTGTGAGCTGCCCTCAGGTTGGCTAAGATCATCCACTTTAGTAAATGAAATCAACAGTAATTGAGGGAAACTTTACTCACAAGACTCAAGGCTTTACAAAATATCTTATTACTAGGTGGATAAGGCCCCTGTCAGTAATGATTTCAAATTGCCTATGAACATATTTTAATGATCCCAAATCTCCTCTGGGGGAACAACCTACTTCAGGAACTCTCAGATTCACTTTGCTCAAATGGCCCTGTGAAGCCTTACATCCCTCTTCCTAGGGATCAGTTCACTCCCCACTGAATTCCAAGGGAAATTAATTAGGCCTCAATTGAAGTCAATGGGAATTTTGCCACTGATTTCAATAGATCCAGAATCAGACAGTTAGGTAAGAGAAGATAAGGAAGAAAACTAGATTTCAATGGAGTTGCATGGATGTAACTGAGAGTAGAATTAGACTTCAAATGTACACAACTCTCTTAGCAACCCTGGGAGTTAAGCACACGAATCTGGAAGAAAGAAAGCTCCACAGAAAAACTGGTAAATATCACAGCTAGGGTCTTATATATATGCTAAAGAAAAGACAGCAATTCCTGCTTGTGGACCTATTGAAATCAGTGGCAAAATTCCTATTGACTTCAACTGAGGCCTAATCCCTTTCCCTGGGAATTCAGTGGGGAGTGAACTGATCCCTAGGAAGGGGGATGTATGGCTTCACAGGGCCATTTGAGCAAAGTGAACCTTAGCGTTTCTGGAGTAGATTATTCCCCTGGGAGGAGATTTGGGTTCACTTAAATGTGTTCAGAGGCAATTTGAAATTATTACTGACAGGGACCTTATCCACCTCCCAATCTTCACATAGGACACTTATTGACAATAATGAGAAAGTTCCTTAAGTGCAAAGTGTAATGACGACAGGGTTTTTTGTTTTGTTTTTTAGAACAGTCTAAATTTTCCCCTTTGATGCATGTAAGGCTCTTATTTAAATCAGCGGGAGCCATATGCATGCTTCTGAAAGCAGAATTTGGCCCAATGACTCTTTGGCCTACCCACAGATGCTCTGCTCCACTGAACATGGCTCACAAGCACTAGAGCATGTATTGTAACATCAGAAATAAAACTAATCTTCTGCAAAAATGTCTCCAGCACCAGAATATATCGCTTAGCACCAAAAAGGCAGCCTTTGCTAGCCATTTGCTCAGTAAATGACACAACAGTGAGTCAAAACTATCACAGGCAATTATTATAACACGAAGGGCTCCACTGGGTTCTTAATGGCATTGCTGCATCCTTTTAGCTTTTTACTCCTATAACTCTAATAAGTGTCTCTTATTTTAAATCACAGTTATTCTTCATCCCTATTTTATTTCTTGTACAGTTTTGTAAATATCTGTTTTATATTTAAAGTAAAACAAAAGATATTGTATCCAAAAGGAATATTTTTCCAATAGCCAGTCTACTGTTATAAAAGCACACTGCTATTCTGCTCTGTAGGGAAAAAAAAGTGCCGACTTGTAAACCTATGAAATGGGTGGAATATTCCCATGGTATTTGGGGTTTTGGGGGTTTCTCTTTTCTCAGTGTAGCTCTGTAATGGTGAGGGAATATTATATGACACCTTTGGTCTTCAGCACATTTCTGCTATTTTTATTCCAACAGCATTTTGTGTCAGGTAATCAATCAAGCAGCATTGACACAGGCTATCAAAGTAGATGGTTGCTGGCATTGTCATTATTCAACCCAAGGGAAAGCTGATGAGAGAAATTACAGGGATTCAAATAGATAATGCACGTTTATAAAAAATTGAAGAGTAAACTGCATTTGGTTAGTCAAATGTCCAGTTAGTTGTAACCTTCTCTGTTAAATGAAATATGTTAAACTAAATGTTTGTTGCTGGTTTTCTCAGAAGCTGCTCTTATGAAATAGCTTATATCCATATTATTTCCTGCTGCTGCTGTAAATTACAGTGTGATTATGACAGATATAATTATCCGTAGCACCATTACTGTGTTTTGAAAAAAACTGCACCCCTGTTTGATAGTAGCAAAGTTTGCTATTAGTTATATCTACAGAAAACAAAATATTCCAAATGATCAGCTTATTATTACCAAGTTAAAAAAAGTAACAGATACAATAACATATATACCCGTTATAATACTTTCAGCTGAATTACAGAATTATAAATTAATTTACAATTTCTAGTTCTGTTTGGAAAGTGTACCACACAATGTACAAGTTGCAAGTTACAAAGTGCATAGTTATTAAACATTAACTCCAATCCTTAGGCTCTGCAGCTTAGAACTTTTGTTAACATAGTCTCTGCCTGTTATTTTTTACAAATTTTTGCAAATGTAAGGAAATGCAAACATGTAAAATTTTATCTGTTCCCCCTTCATCCGCCAAAAAACATCTGTCATGTGGAACAAAAATGCATTTTGCCTCTATATTCCTTAGTCAAAAACTCCCATTGGGTTACAGAACATGGCCTATGTACCACTTAAAACTAAACCTTTCAAACAGAGCCTTAAGTGCTGTAGAGACCTTGTGTTTTCCTTTTGCAAAGGGGTGAATTTCACCCAGTTGGACTATTTGACCAAGTGAGGACTGCAGAACCTCAAGCCCATTGTTAACAGTGAGGAAAACCTGTAACATTTAAATTGTTACTAAAATAATAGTTACAGAAACATCACACATGGTTTGGTTTTTAAGTTCTGATGCCTAGTGGCATTATATACTTCTCTAATTATTGTCTTGTCAGACAAAGGAATGTCACCCAGAGACATGCTTGAAGAGCTACAGTACAATAAATGACTTTCTCTGAGTTAGTGTCAAATCATAGAGATCTGAAAAGTGATCATTCCATTTGCCATATACTACAACACTCATTCTGTCCATATAATTGATCCCTTTGGCAATAGGGTTGACTACATGTAAATTATTCCCATATTTGTAATTTTAGTAAAGTTATCCTGTACTCTGGTGGCAGACTTTCTTAACCAGCCTTGGGAAGAGGACATCTTTGCTTTAAAATAAAATGCATATATGATTGGTTCTGGTGAAGCTATACTATACCACTCTAATTGTTCTACTGAATCTGGCTGTTCCAAAGCTCATGAACTTCAAAGCTCCCAACACATCTGTGCCAGGCAGAGTGGAAATGTGGGAAATTGTAAACAACTAATCACTTGTATTCCCTGTTCATCATGAGCAAAATTCTGCTTTGCGATATGAAGGTACAACTCTCAGTCACTTCAATGACAGTTGCACACATGTACCTGAGGGCAGAATTTGGACCCTGGTCTGTTACGCGTACCATCCAGGAAAGCTATCCCTACATATATACAGTGTTCTAGTTTCAGCTGTAATCCCTTTCTCCATAAATTTTCTACTTAGCTCCCACAAGAAGTTTGCTTTTTGGGGGAGAGTAAATATCTTTTTCTTCGCTGGTTTATAAAGATACTTTTCAGGAAATAGCCTCACCAGATTGTGTAAAGGACTCTGTCAACTGTTTTACAGATTCTGTTTGTTTGTTGCACACTGTTAAAAAATCCCCCCCCCCTTTTTTTAAATAAAAATTCCATTTTCACTTTGTGCTTTTTATTTGGGATATCCGCTAGTCAAAATTGGGCAACACTTAGGCCTAATTGGAAGTTTTACCTATAGGACTATTTCAGCTAGGGATGTGATCTTTTTTTTTTTTAACTGACATATTTATAAGGTAAAAGCCCTAGTATGGATGCAGATATACTCGTATAAAGGTGTTTTATGCCAATATAGTTATTCCCCTTCCTATACGGAATAGTTATAATGGTAAAAAGTGCCTTTACACTGATATAACTGCATCCACACTAATGGGGTTCTACAATGTTAACTACAGTATAGTTAAAGTGAGACAACTTTCTAGTTTAGACAAAGCTTTAGTCAGGTTGGTGAACACTTGCAGTTCCATCATATTTCTTAGTGGTACAAGGGCCAGGAGGGCTTCCTATTCTTTACTTCTCTATCTCCACACAGGCATCATTGATGATAGCAGCAGCGGTGTGTGGAACTCTTGAAACACCTTTAAGTTAATCACTGTTGTGCATGGGGGAGCTAACGTAAGGCTGAATGCTGGAGTTCCTCCTGCACATATGTTTTCTCTTGCTCAGAGTCCCATTGACTATGCAGGAGTAAGCATAAGTGCAAATGGGAGTAACCATTTGCAAGATGAGGGCAATGTATTCGGGGCGGGGGAGGAGTTGTACTTTTTTTGTACATTTGTACATTTTTCATTTTTAAAGCACTGGTATAGTTGCCAGTGACCCTGTATCTATAATTTCAAATTTTAGACTTAAGTTGACAGTGCCCTTTTAAATTTGCTTTTAATATCAAACAGAACATATTCTTTACGAATCAGAGTAGCAGCCGTGTTAGTCTGTATTCGCAAAAAGAAAAGGAGAGTACTTGTGGCACCTTAGAGACTAACCAATTTATTTGAGCATAAGCTTTTGTGAGCTACAGCTCACCTCACTTCATCGGTGAAGTGAGCTGTAGCTCACGAAAGCTTATGCTCAAATAAATTTGTTAGTCTCTAAGGTGCCACAAGTACTCCTATTCTTTAGGAAGTTACACTTTCTTAAGATGTTATAAGATTATCCTTTCTCTACATGATCATGGCCTGAAATGGAGAATTATAGTTATACATTCCAAAGAGTTAAAAATGAATCTATACTGTACTCTGAAAGCTAATTATACAAAAGCATATAAAAAGAAAACAAGGGTATTATTACTATATATATATATATATATATATATATATATATATATATAATATGTGCAAAATTCAATATACAAGCTTTTGTTTCTCAGCCATATTATTTAAAAATAATGTAAACTCATGTTAACTTATTTAAACCAATATAAGTAGTTTGATGTTATTCCTGGAAAACAAAGATTGTCAGTACAAGCCGATCCATAACTAGGAGGGCAAGCGGAACACGGGACTCCTACTTTATATGGCGCTTCTCCAATCCAGTTGCCCCTGAAAATATAAAGTAATACATATTTTTAGTAACTTAAGAAAAAATATCCCTTAATAAGTGCAAACTAAGTATGGGTGATGGATTGCCCATAATGTATTTATAAAATATTTTCATATTGCATGGTTGACAGACACTATTTTCGGAATGACTTTTGCAACTTTGCTCTCTAGAAAGAGAAACCAACCGGGGGACTCCTGTTAATAAGATATTAGTGTCACAATGTTGTTGCAAAGTTTTAAAACTTTCATTGATTGTATATTTGTAATGTTTATTTTCAAGACGGGAGTGGGTCTTTTGAGGATCTTGTTATAGGGTTTAGCTGATCTGGGATCCATTTTGCTGGGTATTGAGTGTGAACTCGTGATGGTTTGCTCAAAGGAACTGGGAAAACGAAGGACTAGTCACAAAGGCATGTAAAAAGAGTGCAGGAACTGTGAGATGGTTGGCAAGTTTCACTGAAAGATGAAGTCAGGGGTCTATTGAGATTTCATGATGACCAGGGATTTGTCCGGAGGTTGTGGGTGCGTAGTTTCTGCTAGAGGACCGAGGGTAAAGGTAGGTAGCAGGCTGCAGAGGCAAGCATGAGGAGTGGGGAAGTCTCAAATGAGTCACCTGAATAAGCATCCAGACTTCCAGATGCTTATACAAAGCTCTAAACTTTTAGAGATTGACCCATCACTATTGACTCTGGGATTACAGGATGGTCACTGGAGAAAGAAAGCTAAAATTAGATTTCTACTTAAATGTTGCATTTCACTAAGAAAAGAACCTTCTAATATATGTGTGATGTGCTACAGCAGTGAGTAATGCAGTTATTTGTGAAGCATTTTCTCATTCCCCCCTTCCCAGCCAATAAAGATGGATCAAAAAGCCTAACTTTGGGTTGTGTCTTGGAAGAAAGTAGGAGTCTCTCAAATACTTTACACATTCTTATTCCTATTCCAAACGGGCACAGCAGACTGCACAAGCAGGGAACAGATACTGTAATCTAGAGGAAGTGCCACAAGTTTAATGTTGGCTTCATTCACTGTATCATGAGTGATTAATAGAGCTGTACATTAAGTATATCAGTTAATTACGTCTAAACCATACACACATTTTTAAACAACCTTTCTTAATACTGTTTCTGAAATCAGAAGTTCAAGACAATGTGGACCTCCTGGCATATTTTTCAACCAGTTTATAGTAGGGTATACACATCAGCTAATAGGAGGTATAGCACTGATGTCCTAGGAAAATTCCAATTTGAATAATGTTATTCTGCACCTCTAAAACCCCTCTCATTTAAAATGGTTACAGCGTCCTTCACTTCCTGCCCTCAACTGTTGTATAGTTCTGTGGTATGTTGTGTAGCTGAGAGGTGCAAATGACTTAGTGATTAGTGAAGTGTGAACTATATGTAGATATACAGGTCCTGACCTTGAAGTCCTTGCCAAGTTTCATTCATTCTTTTCAGGCAAATTTCCACTGACATCAAAACAGGGACATAGGAATTGTCATGCCAGACCAGAATAGTGGTCCTTGTAATACCAAATCCTTTATCTGACAGGGCCAAATACTAGGGATGAAAATACTGGTCTCACTGACTTCACTGGAGCCAGGAATTCACCCAAAATACTTCAGAGGAAGATGTTAGAAACCCTTTAGGTTATGGGATAACCTGCCTATAGGGGATGTTTCTTCCTACCTCTAGTCAGTGAGTAGTTGGCTTAAGCTCTGAAGGATGATAGCTCACATCTCATTTAAAACACTGTTTTATCTTATCTGGTGTAACTGCAGCCTAACCCCTTTTTAAATCCTTCTAAGCCTTGGCATCCATATTTAGCGGCCATAAGCTAATAACTTTGATAGACTAAGGGCCTAGTAAAAACTGAGTTGGGACCTCAGGATTTCTTCTACAGATTGCAAAGTATGTCAGGATTTTCAGAACAAAAGAAACTAAATGTAACATATCATTATTACAGGGTTAGTAATGCATCAAATAATGAATCAAATAATTCAGCAGTTCTCAACAATGCCTCTTATTCATTTGCCATAATTGAATGAAATGAATGATGTACCCTAATAATTTTGTAATTACTTTCTGTTTTTGTAATTTTTGATACATACATACACTATAATGCCTGGGTTGCTATTAAAGACAGGCTCAAGTTATGATATTTGGAACCTGATTGGAATATCAGTCCAAACATCCCCAAAGTGTGGAGATTGGAGTCAGCTCTAGTTTTACTGTCTGATCCCCCTCTAGTTCCTTTGCTATGACTTTTTATATTAATTGTATTAGTAAATATAAAGGACCTGCAGTCTTGTCTCCCAAAATAGAAGTGGTTTCTTCTTTGGGGTTTTTTTCCCCAAAATTTCCCTGTTTGGGGGTTGCAACTCTTTAGAGACACAGTTAAAAATTATCTTCTTATGTATATGGCAGCTGTGACAATGAAATTACTCACACTCATTCACTGCCCTGTTCTTTACCACTTATGGGTCTGTGACATTTAAAGTTTATCAAACCTGTACTACTCATCATTGTTTATTTGGGTTGTTTTATACAGCACGATAGAAAAAAAATAAAAAAGAGACCTGAGGCGCTTACAGTTTAAGGCCCCCGTCTACAATGGGCCAGCTCATGTCAGTAAGTGCAAATCAACCTAAGTATGGATTGCAGAACTGGATTCCCTAACAAAGCCAGGGAATGAGGAGAAACAGGTGGAGGAAAGGAATAATGCAAAGGATGAGCATTACAATAATAAAAGATCATGAGATGCGCTTTTGTTAAATACACATCTTGTTATTCCCCTTTGGTTTGTTTATATACAAAAGTAGTACATTTTTATAATTCCAATTATTATATTTGTTTGAGGAAGCAGGCCCAGCACAAAAGCACGACAGGAATGCTAGCTGGAAAAAGGGAGTAAACAGTCCTATCAAATAACCCGTACATGCATGAAGTATAAAAGTAAACAGAATGAAAAGAAAGCAACTCACTTTGGGGCATAGTTGCATACCAAGTAAACAGCTCGTCGCCAAACAGATCCCCAGACATTCATATTGTGGCATGTGTGGACTGCGCAGCCTATACGGTTGGAAGTGGCCCAAACCATCTGAATAAATAATCATTATTCTTTTGGTGAAGTCAACATTGAAAAGAAATATTATTTATTTACACACACACACACACACACACACACACACACACATCACAGACAAGTCCAATTTTGAACCATAGATTGGTGAAAGATGAATGGAACTCATATAACCTGTGTATAATGTGTGCACATGGGTCCATAGCATCTCAGAGGGCATCTAGGGTTGCAATCCTGAGGATATGGAAAAGCATAGTCTTTCACTTCATCATACCACGGCTTTACCAGCTGAAGAATGGATCGATACCTAGATTAATTTAAAGACATAGGTAGGGAGGGAGGGAAAGTTGATTTTTCAAAACTTGTTATGTTAGAACATTTGGCCTGGCATCCATAGCACAGTCATTCACAAACTACTATTCTGTGGAGACCTGAAATCCTTGGTTACAGTAATATTTGCCAATGATTAATTCTCATATTCCTGAATGGAATGAAAATCTTTATAAGCTGTAAACAAATTGAGTTCTTGCCATCGCAGTAGCTAAAATGTTCAGACTGGTGTAGCTCCATTGAAATTGACACCAGCTGAGGATATGGCCCTCAATTTTTTTATAAAATAAAAGATTTACAAAATGACAGCTACCTACCTTCCAGTTCTTACAGATAGGTTTTGGCCCAAGAATCTCAGTAAGTAGGAAGGTCCATGGTCCCAAATGCATGTTGCAGCCCAAGCCTCTGCAGACTTGGCAAGAGTTTCATCCCAAACCTGACAAAGTAAAAAGTCCTTAGCAATGGTAGTGAAAAATGTAGACAAATGCAAGATGCAGGTATGATATGATATGATCAGGTCAATATAACATATCAGATTAATAGTTCAACACTTGAAGAAGATTTTTATAATGCTTGATGTTAAATCTGTGGTTCCCATGAAAAAATATGTTGTCTGTCTTACAAAAAATAAAATACAGTGAGAGATCTCCAGCATCCACAAGAACATGGCTACAGCATGTATGGGGACTTGTCAGATCTATCAGAGGGCCAGACCAAACCACAAAAGTCCAGCACCCCAAGTATGCACCTGTGCCCCATCCTGTAGGAGGAAGGGTCTTCCTATGGCACTATTCTCCCAATCCACTTTCCAGGAGTCTTTGGAAGCTCTCTGTATTGGATAGAGTCCAGAGTGGGCAGTGGGGATCCCGTGAATTGTTGGGGAGCAGGGCTAAGAAGACACACATTGTCCTGTGGAAATCCTAGAAAGGATAATGCAACCTCAGATGGTATAACATATTCCATGAAACCTCCTACACACAGCAGGTGGAATAGCCAGCCTGGCTTCTTTGAAGCAGGGCCGGCTCTACAGTTTCTGCCACCCCAAGCAGTGAAAAAAACTGCCGCCGCAAACAGCAAAAGGGAGAAGCTGCCACCGATTTGTTGTCGCGGCCTGCGGAACAGAGAGGCAGCAGCTGAATTGCCGCCGCGGCTGGCGGGACAGAGGAAACACTGCCGCGGAAACACTGCCGCCCCTTTCTAACTGCCGCCCCACGCACCTGCTTGGAACGCTGGTGCCTGGAGCCAGACCTGCTTTGAAGCCATGTTATCAGGAAAGTGAAGGACCAGAGTGGAGGCAGAGGGTGTCCTCGGAACTCATCCTCCAGGATCCACACTGAGCACGTGCTTCCATAGTTCATCCCACAGGGGATCAAATGCTATTCCCCAGTGCAATAATCAGCAAACAATTCTGTGAGGAGTTCTTTTAGTGATTTCCTCCCCCTAAGTTTTCTTCCATGATTTTTACTGTGAGAACAAATGATCCAGCACACAGTTTCTTATTACTAGGGATATTTGAATTAAAGGGGAATTTTTTCCCCTCAGGGGTTAAATAGTGTCTTCTGCTTGTTTCTCATTTGTTCACATAGATCTTTGGTTTGACTCAACCACAAACAGTTATGAAGTCATAAACAGAGGAATGTGTCAGTCAAATAATATAAATAGCAGCAATCAATAATCTCTTACAGAATGAACACATATTCAGGGTAATGCCTCTAATAATGAATATTTTACTAATATCATAGAATATGGGCAGATCCCAATATATTTAAAAAATAAAGTTGCGCTCAAGTAACAAAGTCTAGCTCCAGACTTAGATGCATGTTCATAATGCCTCAACGTTCAGGGTATTCCAGTTCAGACTTTTGGTCCAGGTCAGCTTTAACAAAAACAAATAGAAATGCAAGAAAAAAACAAACAATCTGGATAAATATTTTATCCAGGCCAAAAATATATCTCTAAAAACAAAAGCAAACTGAAAACATCCAATGAGGCTGGAGAATGGAACATACACTTTGTCACATATGATGTAAGATGGACAATTGGGATAAACGTCATAGAGGACAATTTGGCACATAATGCCCATATCTTGACAATGAACTAACGAGCTGCAATTGACAGACCAGTGAGAATGATCTCAGTACTAGAAAAATAGTTGAGAAAAATCATTGACGTTAGGATTATGGAGTGACTCAAAGGTGCCCTCTTTCAGTGTAACCAAATATGAGATGCAGGAGAAGGAATTGATAGTTTTAAATTAATTTGATTTTCGAAGTGCTTTTGATGAAGAACCTTACAAGAACCTCTTGAGGAACTCTAGTAGCCACTGGAAGGAAGTAAGTCTCATCATGGATTAAAACTGGTTGTGTCAGGAAGCTAAGAGTAGTAAGAAAGTAAATAGCCAATTTTAGGTAGGATGCTCCAGGGATCCACAAGAATGCAACATTTTTGGATGACATTTGGATTAGACTAGAGAAGGATCTGAGCAATTTCAAAAAGACCTAACCAAAATTAAATTATATTTGGGTAACTAGCTAATTATATTTGGGTAACTAGCCAAGTGGACAAATAAAAGCCAATGAACTATGTAAGTGTAGGCACACCTGTCTGAGGAGCCTCTGAATCCTTTCACAGATACCCTGATTAGACAAACCTCTAGATACTTTATGCTGACTTTGAAGGATTGCAAATCCTATGATGCACTCCCTGGATGCTCTCTGGGACTGGACAAAGCTTCCTGGGTCAGAGACTATTTCAGGGGGTCAGCGGCCTCCATTTTGTGAGTAGGGAACTGCAACAGACAGCTGCTTCTCCCCTTTGGATCTGAGCCAAGGAGAAACAGAGACCGAGTCCTGTGATTGAGTTGCCAGGCTGAAGACACATGACCAGGGCTAAGACTACACTACAGATGACAGCTTGTTAGTGCTGAGCCCTTGCTCATGGTCTCTGTCTCCATAGCTAGGCATTGAGGGGAGGAGCTGAAGACTGTCGGTTGTGCAGAACATCTGAATCTTGCTTACAGACCATTGAGTAAAGAACAAGTTACCCCTGAGCTATGGCTCTGTAATGTAACAACTGTTACTGCAACCTACCACTGTGCAACTGAAGCTGGTCACAATACAAAAGTGCCTCACTCCTTGTTTCACCTGGACTGCCTTTGCTGGACTTACCGAGTGCCGGCTTGAACTCCTGTTCAGCCACTGCACCAACACAAGAGAGGGCTGTAAACTTAAGGGCGAGCGCACAGTCAGGGATGGGGTGGTATAATGCCAAGAGTGTGGGTGAGGTTTATGCTGAAATTGCTGTTTAAAGCTGCTGCCATTAGCTGAGCTATTACAGCACCACTACTGTTTTGGTGTAGATATAGCACGAGTCTATATGAGTCTGTTTCATTTTGTATTGTATGGGTAGGATAACTTTTAAGTAAAATTGTGTTGGTTTTATTCTGGGTGTTTATTATCTGCATAAGAGCCATTATTTATATTTGTGTACCTGGAGGCCACCAAGGTATATCCATAGGTGTATACTGTGCCTGTCCCGGGAGAGGCACCGCCAGCTATCAATATTCATAGGAATTAGAGGAGTAATGCAGAGGGGGGGTGGGGTTCTGTGTCAAGCAATGTGCAGGGGATCAGACTATAGGATCATGATGGTCCCTTCTGACCTTAAAGTCTATGAGTCTGTGGGTGACTAGAGGATTCCCACCTAATTCTCCATCTCATCTGGGACCCCCAGGGTCTCCATTATCCTTAATGATGTAAGGCAGAGGGGGGAGTCACATGGGGTCACATGCCCCCCCTCCAGATTTCTCAGGCCGCCTCTCAGGCCACCTCCCAGCAGCAAGGAGGCAGTGACTCCCCCTTGGAGTGGCGCTGACCATGTGTGTGTACAACGCAGGGAGGGAGGCAGCAGCAGGGCGACTGGCTGAGCTCCCCCCCACCCCGCTACATGGGACTGCTTCTCCTTCCCTGCTGCTGGAGTCCCAGTGCTTCTCACTGCCTGCTTTACAGACCACCCACTGTGGTCAGTCACAGGGTTGGATGCAGAGGTAATATGTGGGGTAGTCACGTGTCCCCCCAGAATCTTTCAGTTGTGCCACCCCTCTCCCCCCATCCACAGTTATGTGTTACCTCTGGCAACAGATGAGGGTTGCCTGTCCCTGAGTAACCTGAGAAGGCAATAAGGGGGCGGGGGGGGAGAGAGGAGAGTTACATAAGGAACAATTTAAAGGCCACGCTTTAGAAGGCTAATAGTGGAAAAAATTACAGTAAAGGTCCCTCCAAAAAGGCACCCTCCAAAGTGAACCTTCAAAACTTGCTGAGTTCACAGTCCTATGTGCCCAGAGCTGCAGTAATGGGGTTGTCCTGGAATAAAATGGTACTATAGTTCTAACTCACATCTGTGACTGCATGTGAAGATTTCAGAATTTTGTCTATGTAAAATTTATGAATGCTAATTGATTTTATGAAATTGCTGTTTCAATGAATGTCTCAGTGTATACTCAAAAAGAAAAGGAGTACTTGTGGCACCTTAGAGACTAACAAATTTATTTGAGCATAAGCTTTCGTGAGCTACAGCTCACTTCATCGGATGCATCAATACTATGTGGATGGCTCATTAAGGATACTTCACTCTAACAATGGGCCATAAAAAATACTTCATATTGCCCATATAGCTCTCCCTGAGGATGCCTCAGGCACTGAGGGGGCCAATGGCCAACCCTGTGAGTCAGCAAGCCATGTAAGAACATGTGATATGCTCATGTGACCCTGGACTACATCTTCGGACAGTAACTTTCCACAAACAGGTTTCAGAGTAACAGCCGTGTTAGTCTGTATTCGCAAAAAGAAAAGGAGTACTTGTGGCACCTTAGAGACTAACCAATTTATTTGAGCATGAGCTGTAGCTCACGAAAGCTCATGCTCAAATAAATTGGTTAGTCTCTAAGGTGCCACAAGTACTCCTTTTCTTTTTTCCACAAACAGGGGCTGTAGGCTTTGGGACAGTAAATTTCCATGCACATGACAGAGGATATAAAAAGGCAACTGAGACATCTCCATTTTGTCTTCATTTCCTGCTTCATTTCTCTGGACTGGATTTCTAACAAAGAAGCTCTAAACAAGGACTGATTACCCCAATTTGTTTGAATGATTCCAGAGAGGCTATTGCAAGTTAGCAGTTTATTCCATCACTGCTACAAACTTGGTACAAGGACTTTGCAATTAATTGTATGTATATGATCTATTAACCATTTATAACTCTCTCCTTTTATTATTAAACCTTTAGATTTTAGTTACTGAAGGACTGGCACCAGCATGATTATTGGGTAAGATCTGAGTTATATATTGACCTGGCTAAGTGGCTGATCCCTTGGGATTGGAAGGACCCCAATTCTGATTAAACTGGTTTTCAGTAACCACTCATCATAAAGTCTAAGTGTCTGGGTGGAGAGCCAAGGGCTGGAATGCATAAGGGGGCTCCGTTTTTGGCTTCTTGTTAACTAGTGTGGTGATACCGAAGCTCGTATATGTTACTGATTTGATCACTGATCACTAAACTCTAATGATAGAATGACCACCAGTTTGGGGTGTGTCTGCCCTATTTCTTAGCAGTCTGTCCCGAATTTGGTATTCTCAGTTGTGACCCACTGAGGCATGGTGACAACATAGTCTCCATAGATTTCTATCTAATACTAGGATTTAAATAGGATTATATATGAGCACTATGAAATGGATTGTAAACTGGCAAAGGATAATGATAGATAACAATGCTTTTTGCATTTGGAGATGGATAAATGTGTCCAGTGATATACTTCAGTGATTAGTGCTTAGGCTAGTTTTATTCAGCATATGACTTGGAATAGAGAACAAAGAGTGTAGCTGCAGTTGACACTAAATGGGGAGATGTTGCAAACATGAATCAGGACAAAAAAATAAATAAATCAAGGGATTTGGAAAGGTTGAAAATATAGACGAGAAATCCCAAGATTATATTCTCCACAGACGAATGCATCTGATAAAATGTAATCCAAAGAACCAAGATACTTGAAAGAAAGAAAGAAAGAAAGAAAGAAAGAAAGAAAGAAAGAAAGAAAGAAAGAAAGAAGGAAAGAAAGAAAGAAAGAAAGAAAGAAAGTATTGATTGTATTCAGCAAACTAAGGGCCTGTCTCTGGAAGCCATCCATATACGTAACCCCTGTGGACTTCAATGAGCGTTCCACATAGACAGGATCACAGCCTAACTTTCTGTCTGGATGGCAAAAGAGAAACGTGCATACAATTTCAGGCTGTGCATGCAGAAGTATCTTATCAGAGCAGGGAAGCAGTAAGGCCCTCTTTTTATGGCATTGATGAGACCACCCCTAAAATACTGTGTTTCTTTTGATTTATTAATTAATCATTATTCATTTTCAGTCAACAGTACAAGTTGCTAGGAGTTGTGAAACATAAAATAAGACATAATTCTTTTTATTACTGGCTTGAGTGAGGCCAGAATTTCATCCCTGTTGCTGTTGTTTTTACTCTCTTCAAGCAAGAAGTACAGTAAATCCTATCACTCCCATCAAGTATAGCAAATAGCAGAGGAAAGTGTAAAAAATACTGCTAATACTGCTAATAATGAATGAACTGTAAGAAGTGAAACTAGTATTCTTTCATAAGGATTTTTCAATATAGTTTGCTAACAGTTACAAACAACCTCCATTCCCGAGGTGTTCGTAACTCTGAGGTTCCACTGTAGGTTCCATAGTGCCCAATTTGTAGCTGTTAACAGCATCCTGTCACACCATGAAACAAATGTCTTTGAGACAAGGAAAAAAAATGTATTTTCTAACTTTGCTGGGGATGTCTGCAGTCAGAAGTCCTCCATCACCATTGCTTTCACAAAATCGAATGCAAGCTTGCTAAAGAGCTGCTGACTTATACTATACATAGGTTTCAATTTCTAGATATATTTATTTCTTGGTAATTTCCCAAGAGCAAAGTGCACCTTTTAAAATGGTCTCTAAACAAAATTACTTCTGTTTTATTAGTGAAGTAAAATATTTAATATGCTTATTCTTAAATACACTATTGCACTTGGCAGCAGCTGTTCAGGACAGTTTGAACATACAAGCTTTGCTAAGGGCATCTGTGGACGATGAATGTGCAATGTCATGGATAAATTATACTGACTAAAACAAAACAAACTGTAAAATCAACACTCTCCATTTTTCTGAGCATGCTATTGGGATATATCAGACTTTAATGACTCAGATTTTACTGGCCTGCAGAGAGCACATACCATTTTCACTCTGTACATGCACCTCAGAAGTTTTCTCTTGCATTCATTGAGTGCCTGCTGTATGAATACTCAGTTGTAATAGAATTCATGTCACCCATTTTTTTGGGTTTACTCTTTTGGAGGAGTACTTACTGGTCTCAGTGTAGAGCAGGCTAAAGTCCCACTGTAACCTATCTTGAAATGACATATTATGCATTTATCACTGGATTCAAAGTTAAGCATTCGTCTAGGGCTTGTCTATGTGAATATTTATTTTTCGGCAAGCTGGGCTGTGAATCTACCTTGTGCTAACCTCCCGTGCACTAACTATCCATGTGGACCCTGCTGATGCACACTAACAGTTTGGGACTGCACTTAATCTACTCCCATTTCAAAGCAGTGTCTAATTCAGCACCCATTGACTTCAATGGGGGCAAAATGAAGTTTGTGATTGTATTCCCTCATTATGTTCAGTCATCATGCAAAAGTGGGGTCATGTAGAGTTAACAAGCACAGCTAAATGTTTCAGCTTAAATGCTCTCAGCAATACAATATGCAAACCATGCTGATGTTTAAACTGCCACTGTCAGATGTCAGAGTTCGCATCACATTAAACTATATGGAGCAATTCCTTTCAGAGGAATTTTGTCTGTTTGAGGAATTCCTGGTAGCTCACGAACCACACTGCATCACGTGACAGCCTGAAGGTTTTCTTAACTAGAAGGGCTAGAAATACGCACACACTCTATGTATACTTAATGGAAGCTTAAAATCTGTGCAGATTGAAGGGTCTACAAGAGAAGTGCCCATGTGTGAGCATTGGTTTAGTCCCAGTCACAGCCCTGGAGGAGCTGGAGTTGGTATACAGACCTCTTTCAGTCCCTGGATAGCACTAGAAGAAGCATAGGGCTCTTCACATGACACCCCATCAACTTCTCTAGACAGCTTAGAATGGTACTGACCAGTTCTGGAGGCAGCTGCATTCAGCCTCAAAGTCTCATAGCCTAACACAAGTCAAAAGGGAAAACCAGTAGAGAACTTTGAACCTCAGACTGGTGCATGGAGAACACCACTCTCCACTTGATGAAAATAAACAGGCAATCCCACACCTCGGTGTGTATGTGCAAATATTGCTTTTAAATGTTATACTAGAGTATATTTCTTTGACTTGATTTATACTGACACAATCAATTGTTTCCTCCCTGTTATGAAAGATTATCAAAATTCCACCACTGGATAATCTTGTACCAGAGGAAAAATCCATAGCCACTCACTAAATCAATCACTCACTAAGGAGGTAGTTTTCTACCTCATCTCTTTAATGCATTATCGGAGAAACAAAGATAAGAAGATGCATAATTTTAACCACCCATATTGCCCCTATCATCACTGAGATTTATGATCTGACTTTTAAATTCTGCAAGACGTGTTGTGATTTTTTTTTCCCCTTGGAAAGAAATTGCTGCTTTATTCCAAATTCACCAGCAAGGTCTGTCAGCAGTTTACTAAATTTCTTATGCTTAGGAGTGTTGTTACAATCTTCTTTTTAGTGGCTTACTCCAAAAGTGGACTACAGTAGAAAAACTTCTTTGAGCTTTTTTACGGGAAGGTAAAATAGCATCGATTCAGGCATAGCTCCTTAAGCCACTAATACCTATTTATAGTTGAAATGGTGTTTTTAAAGCCAGCTCTTTAACTGTGTCTATGGCGTCGGAGTTATATTTTGGTGATTGAATTCCTGATTTTGGCGATTGAATGCAAGCAAGTATTCCAGCAAATATATAAATGGGCCTCTGAATTTGTGAGAAGTCAGACTCAAGATCCATAAATAAATTTTCCTTTTTTTTCAAGGAAATCAGTCACTTTCAGTGAAAAAAATTAATTTAGTTGAAAACGCATTTTTCCGTTGGAAAAAAGTTTTGATGGAAATTTTTTGACCAGTGCCAATGTTTTTATCTCAATCCTCTCTTACTGTGATGTGTAAAAAGGGAAAATAGGAGGTACAGCATTCTTCTTCTCTCCTACTCTACAAAGGGGAGAAGGTTGTCTGGAGCAGCAGGAGGTGCTGGAAAGGTAAGAGGGCATCGTGTAGAAAGGGACAAATCAGGCAAGGTATTCAGTGATAGTACCGGCACTTCTGTCATGCGCCCATATATTTCTGCATAATTTGTGCTTTCATTTAAAATATTTAAGTTTCTAGCCCTTATAATCACAAATAAAATTTTATAAATATGAGTAAGTATAGTGTTGTCTCCCTGAATCTGCTAAGAGACGGGTGCCTTAACTGGCCAATTCATATTAATGGGATGTTAACTCTGAAAGGTAATGACAATGCTTTAAATTACATTAATATTAAACTACTGATCATTTTAGGAGAAATGTTGAACTACTCTGGAATACTGGGAAGATCTTAGGTTTATGGGACAAGTACAGTTGGAGTTTAGCCACACTTGCCTCTGTTTTGATACTGGTCTCGTGTTGGTATGAGATCTTAATCTTTCCTTGCACAGATAATAAACTTGCCTAAATAGAGATATATTTTAATTTGACCAATTTAAATAAATCACTTTGATGTAAACTTTTGGAGTAGAGAGTCTTTCATGTGTAGTTGTATACATACCTGAAACCTTAATTGCACATGCATAATTACAGCATCAGATTGTGAATAAAATGAGGAGATAAGTAATTGTGAGGCCATGTGTACCCTAAGAAAGTAGGAAAAAGAAAAGGAGTACTTGTGGCACCTTAGAGACTAACCAATTTATTTGAGCATAAGCTTTCGTGAGCTACAGCTGATGAAGTGAGCTGTAGCTCACGAAAGCTTATGCTCAAATAAATTGGTTAGTCTCTAAGGTGGCACAAGTACTCCTTTTCTTTTTGCGAATACAGACTAAGACGGCTGCTACTCTGAAACCTAAGAAATTAGGCTGACCCAGCTACGTTGCTCAAGGTTGTGAAAAACCCACACCCCTGGGCAAAGTTGTAAAGTTGACCTAACCCCCAATGTAGACAGTGCTAGGTCAACGGAAGAATTCATCCAAGAGTTTACCAACTCTTGGGGAAATGGATTAACTACAGCAACAGAAGAACCCTTCCTGTTGCTGTAGTGAATGTCTATGCTGCTATAGTGATTTAAGTGTTGACATAGCCATTTTGTCATGCAAATATAAGCAACATCCTCTTGGCTACTAACTTGCAGACTCCTTTTATATTTGTGGCCTCATTTACATTATATTTGTGGCTGCTGATGGATTTTTCTTTTCAGTTAACAAACAAAAACCAAATCAAACCAAACCACCACAATGGCCCAAAGAGAAAACGGCAGGTACGTTTACTGATGGTCCATCAAAACCATTACATTTTTTACATCAAATTGCCTGTTTTATTTTTCACAAGACAAACATTTTTGCTTATTTATTCAACTGGCTGTGCAGATCGGAAATACTTCTTCATAAAAAGTAAAGCCTAGGGAAGGAGAAAATCCTTTGCAAAAAGACTTCTCTCTGTGACAAAAAAAAAATAATTGGGGAATGGGAGGGGGAAATGGGATGACTGAGGAATGAAATCCTTGGCCCCAATCAGCTAGGCTGTCTATTTTGTTCTTATATAGGTTCTTATACCATGCTCATCACTGTAGCATCTGAGCTCCTTCCAGTGGTGCATGAAGCAATGCGACTACATATTTGTCATGCGTTGTTGTCTGTACAGCTAGAGTACAGCTACAAATGTAATCATGGGGAGGAACAGCAAACATGGCCTGCTGCTGTCCCATTGTGCAGGGCTTTGTTCAAGGTGATTCACTCAGTGTGCAGATCCCAACTGGCCATGCTGGCACGCACCTAGTACCCCTTTCTATGGAGACCTACCACATTGTGAAGAGAGATGCAGAATTCCCCTGCACAGATTCTCTGCTGGCCCCTCTATACAGTGGACTCGCAACTTTTAAAATGTTTTCAGGTATTCTGTGGATATGTAGGACCCCCCCAGTATTTGGCCCTAAGCTTAATAAAACAACCAGCATTCCTTCTGCTTGCATGCTTTTTTAGCAGGGTGATTGAAAATGCCTCCTCTCTTCTCTCTCATTCTTTCAGTACATACTGTGTGATGAAAACATATGAGCTCATTGGAATTTATATAGACAGATTTGGCAAGCTTTATATATTTATTTGGGCTGTGAGATCATTTGGATTCAAGGCTGACTCTCTCTAAGAATAAGAATACTTTCTTTGCTCTCAACTGCCACCTGTTAGAAATATTACTACGCATACTGTAACTAATTAGTACCTAGTGTGTGTCTAAATTCTGCCTTAATACATGCAGCATATATTTGAAAATGTAGGTAGAAATTCTAAAAGTCCACTTTGTAAAGAAAAAAATGCTCATTTATCACACAAGGCCACCTGCAAGATGTAGCTCCATTTTGGATATTATTGCAAATAAATATGAGCAAACAGGTTCACATAAAGTAACCCAAAGGGAAATTGTTCTGAGTTTCAAGGACAGTTGATTAACATTTTAAAATATATAACACAGCTCTGAACTTCTGGTAAGCAGAATTGCTGAAATACTACAAGGAGGAGGGTTGCCAGCCCTCCAGGATTGTCCTGGAGTCTCCAGGAATTAAAGATTAATCTTTAATGAAAGATTATGTCATGTGATGAAACCTCCAGAAATATGTCCAACCAAAACTGGCAACCCTACAAGAGGGCCGCTCCTATGGTATTCATTTCCAGCATGACCAGGATCAGATGTCCTCGAAATCTCACAAAAAGCCTGCTGTCATGAGACTTCAAGCCAATTTGCAGAAACAAGAGGGGTAGATAAAGTTTTATATAAATATCTACATTTTTGTGTACCTATTCAGTCCAAATCAGTCTTCAGGTATGTTGGCAACAAGAAGAAAGCCAAGGAAAGTGTGGGCCCCTTACTGAATGAGGGAGGCAACCTAGTGACAGAGGATGTGGAAAAAGCTAATGTGCTCAATGCTTTTTTTGCCTCTGTCTTCACTAACAAAGACAGCTCCCAGACTGCTGCGCTGGGCATCGCAACATGGGGAGTAGATGGCCAGCCCTCTGTGGAGAAAGAGGTGGTTAGGGACTATTTAAAAAAGCTGGACGTGCACAAGTCCATGGGGCCGGACGAGTTGCATCCGAGAGTGCTAAAGGAATTGGCGGATGTGATTGCAGAGCCATTGGCCATTATCTTTGAAAACTCGTGGCGAACGGGGGAAGTCCCAGATGACTGGAAAAAGGCTAATGTAGTGCCAATCTTTAAAAAAGGGAAGAAGGAGGATCATGGGAACTACAGGCCGGTCAGCCTCACCTCAGTCCCCGGAAAAATCATGGAGCAGGTCCTCAAGGAATCAATCCTGAAGCACTTACACGAGAGGAAAGTGATCAGGAACAGTCAGCATGGATTCACCAAGGGAAGGTCATGCCTGACTAATCTAATCGCCTTCTATGATGAGATTACTGATTCTGTGGATGAAGGGAAAGCAGTGGATGTATTGTTTCTTGACTTTCGCAAAGCTTTTGACACTGTCTCCCACAGTATTCTTGTCAGCAAGTTAAAGAAGTATGGGCTGGATGAATGTACTATAAGGTGGGTAGAAAGTTGGCTAGATTGTCGGGCTCAACGGGTAGTGATCAATGGCTCCATGTCTAGTTGGCAGCCGGTGTCAAGTGGAGTGCCCTAGGGGTCGGTCCTGGGGCCGGTTTTGTTCAATATCTTCATAAATGATCTGGAGGATGTTGTGGATTGCACTCTTAGCAAATTTGCGGATGATACTAAACTGGGAGGAGTGGTAGATACGTTGGAGGGCAGAGATAGGATACAGAGGGACCTGGACAAATTGGAGGATTGGGCCAAAAGAAACCTGATGAGGTTCAATAAGGATAAATGCAGGGTCCTGCACTTAGGACGGAAGAACCCAATGCACAGCTACAGACTAGGGACCGAATGGCTAGGCAGCAGTTCTGCGGAAAAGGACCTAGGGGTTACAGTGGACGAGAAGCTGGATATGAGTCAGCAGTGTGCCCTTGTTGCCAAGAAGGCCAATGGCATTTTGGGATGTATAAGTAGGGGCATAGCGAGCAGATCGAGGGACGTGATCGTTCCCCTCTATTCGACATTGGTGAGGCCTCATCTGGAGTACTGTGTCCAGTTTTGGGCCCCACGCTACAAGAAGGATGTGGATAAATTGGAGAGAGTCCAGCGAAGGGCAACAAAAATGATTAGGGGTCTGGAACACATGACTTATGAGGAGAGGCTGAGGGAACTGGGATTGTTTAGTCTGCAGAAGAGAAGAATGAGGGGGGATTTGATAGCTGCTTTCAACTACCTGAGAGGTGGTTCCAAAGAGGATGGTTCTAGACTATTCTCAGTGGTAGAAGATGACAGGACAAGGAGTAATGGTCTCAAGTTGCAGTGGGGGAGGTTTAGGTTGGATATTAGGAAAAACTTTTTCACTAGGAGGGTGGTGAAACACTGGAATGCGTTACCTAGGGAGGTGGTGGAATCTCCTTCCTTAGAAGTTTTTAAGGTCAGGCTTGACAAAGCCCTGGCTGGGATGATTTAATTGGGGATTGGTCCTGCTTTGAGCAGGGGGTTGGACTAGATGACCTCCTGAGGTCCCTTCCAACCCTGATATTCTATGATTCTATGATTCTATGATTCACATATACTCCTAACTGTTTCAGGTTTGCCCATCACTAATGGCCAAATAGTTTTCTTTCAATTCTCTGCTTTTCTTCTCATCTTTAGAACCAGGCTTTAAAACAGTAACAAGCAAAGGAAGAAAATCAGTAGGCTGACAAATGTAATAGTAATAAGTTTCTTTCATATGTTATTATTTGTGTATCTTTTGGAAAAGTCAAGTGAAAGAGTTACAAACCTCAAAATATTCAGTGTTTTCCTAACCTACTCCAAGACTCATTTTATTTGGCACGATCTTACTCAGGAAGAGGTACCAAGGGGATCTAACTTTATCCAACTGATGATCATACTGATAATTTGCCAAGAGCCTGAAGGAAGAGTCATTTGAAATCTTTCATCTGAAATATTTTCAAAGAGAAATGTCTTGTATTCAAGAACAAAAATCTTAAAGGAAATTTTGTTTCTCTCAAAATTATCCTCTTTTATATGAAAAACCTGAAACTTTTCTAGTTTTGGTATATCAAAAACTTATTGTTTTTGGTTTTTCATTAAAAAACAACATTTCAGAGAAAAAAAACTTCTTCTATTTCCTTTGAAAATGTTCATGGAAAATACTTACCATTTTCCAAACAATTCTATCAGAAAGACAGATGTAACATACATAAAAGACCCTATAGGAGCTGCTTTGTTCTTCAGAATACAGATATGATCCAAGGAGTGATAAGTCTCAACATGTGATGCTCCATCTTAATACAAGTTGACAGGCATTGAATGAAGATATAGAGAACCATTGTTCTCTGGGCCACACCTTCACACTCAGGGTCAAGCTGGCTCTGGGCCACACTGGAGAACTGCAGAGGATGTATGAACTATAGTAAGCATAACTGGACTATACCATCTTATAGAGAGCAGGTGGTGTCTCAGCAGTTTTTGTCTCTTGCTCTCTTTGGCATGCACATTTCCACAATTCTGGAGAACACATTCTCTTTCTCAGTTTTGTCTCAGAGGTAGAAAGAGGACAAAAATGTAGAGGTTTGAAGTCACTACCTTCTCCATTCATGTATGAAGCTAAGTACTTTGTGTACTTTGAATCAGGATTCTTGTGAAAAATGTCTGTCTTTGTTTTTAGCCAAGAAGTTCAAGAGGTGCTATATTTAATAATGAATGAATGTCCAGTTCCTAGGGCTCAGAGTTACTGCCTTTCTATCAGAAACCTCAATAGGTTTTCTTTTCCCCCTCTGACTCAAACTCCCAGAAGGCTTTCTGCTGATATTACATTTACATAATGTAAATGTTCATCCACACTTTAGCATAGACACTCCAAAATATTTATGCCTAAAACAAGTGAAAGGAGTTCTCATGCCAAAGCAAATTTAAACAGAGCATTCCTTACCATTTTATTGTTTGAGAAGTTCTTCAAATTTTGCCGAGAAGGGATGTTTTCCAGTGGAGGTCTTTTCTGTTAATCTTTCAAACTGTTCTCCAATCATTCACTATGAAACACTTCCTGGCTTTTGTTTTTGACATACACAGTAAGAGCTTTACTTGGTCTGGTGGGAAGCTGATTCACTCCCTCAGGTAAGTGAGAGCATCCTAAAAGCTGCTCTGACTTATGCTGGCTGCCAGTGGCCCCCGAGGTCAATACAGCAGAAGTGGACCACTGGGGCACAGGGAAGCCACAGCTAAGGCCCCTTTACACTGCAATGTCCCCTGACCAGACACCAGATCCTTGTACATTAGTCCTGAATACGCCAGATTTAGAGACAATTTGTTCTGCTGGCATGACAGAAAGCAGCCTTAACATAGGGGAGAATCTGTGACTTGTCTGTCCGTTACTTTATTTCAAGCTTTACCATTTATATTTTTGAGATTTTTGAGAACTATGTGACTGAGACAATTCAACAGACATAACTTCTTGAACAAAGTCCACTGTATGTTATTCCTGTGTTGGTACTATTGAGGTAGTTAGCAATCCACCAATTAAAATTATTGGGCCTAATTTTCATTTACACCAATGCTGCCTTTCACTGCTCTGGTAAAGGAGCCTTAAAGTGGATGTAACTGTAATTTACATGTATTAACAATAAAAACATGGTAGGACATAACCTATGCAAAGAGATTAAAGACATTTGATATGTATCATACAACCTAGAGAAATGATGCAAAGAAGACAACTTTCTGTAAATACTTGAGAGGTAATGATATGAAATGGAACAGGGAGATACATTTGATTAGTTGGTTACAAACAGTATATAAAGAGTAATAATCTCAACTTCCAAAGGAAATATTTAGGTTAGTCATTTGGAAATCATTTCTAATGCTAATGTAGCCCCTATTTCTTTTTCTGATTTCATGATGTTCAGCCAAAAACATTTCACAGGTTATACTAAGGCAAATTCTTTGCTAAGAGAGGTTACTGAGACATCATCACTATGCATGTTCAAGAGTAGACTGCCATATGTGTTTAATGAAGATGACAGTTCTGCAAGGGGTTGGGACAGACTGTACGAACTAAGAGATCCTGTCCAACTCATTATATATGACTCTTAAAGGAGTTTATCCTACAATCCTTACAAGCATAGTTGATTTCAATGGGATCATGCACATGAGCAAAGGCAAACAGCTCAAGAAACAAAACATCTTCTGAAATATATGAAAGAACAAAAGAAACTAGTACATTGACACCTGCAGCAGTACTAGTTGCATAATGCTAATGTGCCAAAGTATATAAACAACAAGGCATTTTATCAGCAGTGCCAGAGTGCTGGAGGACAAACCAACTAATCTCACTTTATTGTTTTATGATGAAAGGTTTTCAGGTGTCAAATAAGCCTCTTTAATGTGCTTGGAATGGTAAGCAAAATTGCTTCAATCTACTTGACCTATCCACCACCCAGTGTGTACTTCAAAAGCATCTTCAAGAGTAACGGGATGGCTAGGAATGTTTATACAGAGACTTTCACCTTTAGCTCTCTAGTTTAATCCAACTAATAGTATTTGAAAGTTATGACCATCCAATGGATACTTATGGCATTCTGTGAAATGAATTTGGGAGCTCAATACAGCTCTTGGTGAACCTGAAGACGCTTTCTAAATACACACTGGGTGAGATATCAGTTGAAAACTAATAACTTGCTGGTCAATAATATCAGGGTGAAACGTATGTAGCAACATTATAGGCAAAGTTATGAATTCCCCCTGTATGATATTGTTAGCACATGTTCAAATGCACACAGTCCTGAGTAGGCAAAAGTTGTGAAACAGGTCTCTCCTAAGCAAAGGAATGTATGTTTACCAGTAGAATCAGAACTGGGCCCAAATAGATTAACTGATTTTAATCATCTGTTTGCAGTGTTGCTGTAGCCATGTTGGTCCCAGGATATGAGAGAGACAAGGTAGGTGAGGAAATATCTTTTATTGCACCAACTTCTGTTGATGAAAGAGGCAAGCTATTGAGCTATATAGACCTGAAAATCAGCTCTGTGGAGCTTGAAACCTTGTCTCTCTCACCAACAGAAGATGGTCCAATAAAAAATATTACCTCACACACCTTATCTCTCTCTTTAACACTCTGCATCAGATATTGCTTAATACAATAGGTCTGATTCTTTTCTTGCTTTCCCTGGTGTAAAACAAGAGTAACTCACTTGAAATCAATGGAGTTACACTTGTGTAAACCCATATAAGCGGAGGAAAACCAGGTCTCAAATAATAATGTCAAATAACACAAACCTTTCATGTTTGCCAGTGCAAAATCCAAATAAAAATGTTAGGACCAGAATGTATGTGTTTTACTTTTATATGTCTGAGACTGATGCGTGGCTACAATAAAAATATATCCCATTGTCCTTATCAATTTGGCTATCAAACTAAATGTGTCATGGAATCTCAAGAGGTCTGGCAATAAGTTAGCTGGCTACCGTATACAAATCTTGTGCATTCTTGGCCTTTCCTCATATCAGGAGTATAGCCAAGAGAAGCCCTGTAACATGTAAGAATTTAAGACAACAGGTGTCTCAGCACAGCAGATGACATAATGCCCAATGGACTCAAAATATTACTAAATGTAGAGATTGCATGGGAGGCAGAACAGACTTGGGGTCAGAAGATGTTAAAGGAGACAAGCATGCATGGGGGAAGGGGCAGAGAATTGGAGTATGGGGTCCTGTGCTAAATCCTAAACCCTTATCAGTAGAAGGGACTGAGAAAGTGGAAAGGAGTAAGAGTATAGGGCCTTTATGAGGAAAAAAAGGATGTAATCAGGGGGAAAGAGGAGAATGTGATTTGTTTGGACAGTGGGGAAAAAACAAGGAGAAACAACATATTTTTGAGGTTTTTTTTCCAAATCAGTTTGCCCATCCCTATTTTAATGTACTATATGAAATGATCCACTTTCAGCTTGCCTCACCAAGATGTCTACTCAATGCACTGAAACAGCATCCTCAGCTATTTCAAAGTTCTCCTGCATCTGACCTGCTTTTCCCTTATCTTAAGGTGACTAAGACAATGATTTAGGAAGACCAGCTTCACAACTAGCTGTGCCCTTTTGCAGGGGCCTCAGGGTAGGATGACATAATTCTGTGAATGTTCAGCATGATACATTTGGTCTATTGGCAATGACAATATGTTCCAAATATTGTATGTAGGAATGGATATTGAATATCATAACCTCATAAATGTAACAGAGACCTGATGTTCCCAACAGCACATTGCTGATGAAATTATACATACTGAAATTTCATGAAGAAATTACATGGAGGCCTCACAATGGAATCCAAGCTTTCCATAAGACTCCAATAGAATGCTGTTGGGTGAGGGGGCAGCGAGGTGAATCATTGGTAGTGTCTTGAGCTACAACTTGCAGATCTAACTGAATTGTGATCCCTAGTCCTTTTGCCCAAGTTCTCTGAACTCTGAAAGAGGAAACAATGGAACGCATCACTGCCACTGTGACCCCTGCTGACTAATTAAAACAGGAAGCAGTGCTTCAGAGGAGGCCTAGTTTTTGTCTTGGTGGCTACTGAACTGGCTGATGCTGAAAGCAGCACAGATACACCTGCTGGATGGCTGGTTGCAAGATATTCTACGTGAGGAGGGCAAGAAAGGGAGTAAAATGTAGCTTGTCATGAATTTCACCCCTACTGCCAACGGCAGGATCTTGCTTCTTTGTCAGACCTGTCAGCTCTAAAGGTCACCACTTTGGGGTGAAGCCCAGCAGAATGCCCAGCGATATGCAATGAAGCCCTAGCAGTTTCTGAAAGGTGTTAATTCACCCAAATAAATTAAATGAATGGAGCCATCCTCCTCTTTCCTGCTCTTCACAATTTCTTTACTTTTGTCTTGTGAATGATTATTTTACAAAACCCATGAGAATATGATTTTTTTTCCTGACATTGCTTCTGAAGCGAATTTCATCTGGTTTCATTGTAGTCAATTGCACAGTACATTTCCAAAAGACACAAGGCAAAGGGAGGGTGAGGCTAGACGGCCCTTCTCCCAGACATCACAGTGATGTTTATTTATACAGAATCAATAGAAACCATCAGTCACAGAATTCAGTAATTAAAAGGCTGATTGAGCTTGACTTTTGACCTTTTTATTTTTTTCTGCCTTTGACCTTTCCACTTAACCAAACGTCAAACTCAATCTCCATCAGAGACACAAGCCTGATGCTGCAAGGTTCGGCACACTCTCAGTTCTCTGAGGTGCCCTTGGGAGATACTCAGCATGTTGCATGATCAAACCCAGATTTAGGTACCATCTGTGACAGAGAGAAGTCCAAATTGTTAATCATTAGCTACTAAAGAGGAGGGGTTTGTTTTTACTACCATCATCCCCTTTTCTGCATGTCATGTTAGTGGTGTCATGTTTCTTAAATCTGTTAACCAGCTGTTGTCATCTGAGATGCTACTGTGTCTTTAAGCGAATATTATACTCCATAAACAAAATTTGACTGCCCTTTAAAAACAATGTGAATTCTTTACTTAGTAAGTAAAAGGACTTCTGCTTAACTGGCCTATTTTTTACATTAGAGTACTAAAGTATGCATGCATTGAAAGTTGAAACACATATCACAGATACACTGGCTGACCAGTCATTTCAATGACAAAGCATGAAATCATAATGAGGAAATAACTAGTGTGTTCAGTTAGCATACTGTAGGAAAAGATATTTCCCAGGAAGAACTTTAGCCAATAAAGGGAAAAAATACCTAGGGATATCATGCACACTGATTTCTGAGTAAATCCAACATGTTTAGAGAAAAATTTTAAACAAGTACTGTATCTGACAGAGAAATAAAACCATTATATGAATACAAAATATGCATGCAAAATGAAAACCATGATCACCAGACAAATCAATCTCTGCAAATAGTATATGTGGAAGAGACTAGCAATGTTCATGGGATGAATTTTTTTAAAAAATACACCAGTGTTAGGACTTAGTGTTCTCCCTAGTAATTCAGTAACTGAACTATTAATAATTAGGATCTTAATCACTTGGTTTAGATGCTAATTATTTAAAAGCAGATTGTATACCCCTTACTTACCCTCATGAGCAGTGACTCACAGGAGTAACCCTATTGACTCAAGTCCCATTGACTTTATTGGAACTACTTGTGAGAGTAAATGTTCACCAGGGTGAGTAAAGGGTTCACAATTTGGCTCTTAGCTCTTATTATTATTCATTACAATACTTCAGCTAAAAAAAAACATGTTATAGTAAAGCCATGCAGTGGTTACAAATCATTTGTTTACTGAACTAAAAAATGTTGGCTTGGCTCTGGAAAATGAAATCACTGATTTATAGTCTCTTATATTTTCCAGCAGGTCTAATGAAATGTTATTCCCCTCTCAGAAGTAAACGAAAAACCACTTACCATATACTCCATGTTTGAAGCAGGTGGAAAGACTTTGCCTCGGACTTGATTATGATAATCAAGGATGGCAATCATGTCATTCTGTGAAATGTATCGCTTCCTCCTGACTTTGGGGATCTTTTCAGAGTCCAAGTGAGCTGCCAAAGCTGCTTCAATGTCAGTGAAATTTTTGTTTGAGAGGAATAGGTCAGTGGAATTGGGTAATGCTATTGCACTTGTTTCACATAGAATGAAAAATAAGAAGGCACAACTGATTGCAGAGATTACTGTCATTTTAGGGCCAAGGGAGATAGGCCACAGGGTTGCTCAGCTTTAAGGCAGGAGAGCAGAGAGCAGATCTGTGGAAAAAAGGTGTCAAAAGATGTGATTCTATACACAAATTTATGGCTTGATAGAAAAAAGGAAACTTTTTTCCCCCTAAGATCAAAAGTCCCCCCCCCAACTTGTTAAATCTCTGATACAAAACAATCTAGAACTATTCCTTCATAACACAGTGTAGGAAAGTGAACATTCATATGAAGGTTTAAAAACTAAGGTCAAATAAAATGCCATCATATATGGACTGCCATAATTACAGATACACATTCTGCACACTGACTGTACTAATACACACCATCAGTTTTTTTACTACACACCATACCCCTTGTTCTAACTGGGCAGACTGCAAGGAATCTCACAGAATTTTATTTACTGGGGATGAAAAATACATTCCAGGGCATGTCTTTTACTGCTTGCACTCATGGTTCTGATAATGCCTCACATACAAACTAACAGGCAAAGAACATAAAAAGCATGAAAATAGGACAGCTTAGTAATAATATTCAAATCTCACTCCAGCAAAAAGTGATGAACCGTAATAAAAATGCATGCAAAGCAAACTTATTGAGCTGAATGGCTTACCTCTGTGTAATACCAAAAATCAATACAGTACACTGTGATCCCAATTTATACAGCTCTTTCGTATGTTGTAGTGTGAACTCTTATAATGAGGACTGTGTCTTGTTACAAACCCTCAAAGAACAAAACTCTGCTAGTTTTGAAGCTGCTGGCTACAGGAGCTACTAACAGCTTTTATATATTACAGTCTGTATGATCCAGAAAGGGCAGTCTCTACGTCTCTTCCTAGCCAAAATGGGAGGGGATGAGTTTTGCACAGAACACACAATGATTGGGTGGCATCTTTTTAATGTAGGTGGTTAAGATATTGTATCACACCCACTGCTGCTATACAACAAAGAGGAAAAAGACAAACCTCTTTTTTCTCAGTACTTCTTACCTTTTCTCTTACAGTTTTCCCCCCAGCCTCATTTGATTAAATTCATCTTGATTTCTTAATATTATTTTATGGTGATAATGGGAGGTGTATATGTTTTGTTTTAAAACATCAGTATTCAAGTAACAGGAAATACAATTTATATAGGCAATGACTGAGTATAAGGTAGACCTGGTAACTCAGACAACATACAATGCAGCATACAAAGTTAGTGCTCAGAACAGTCCATGGGAATGCCTTTAAAGAATGGTTTGTCACTGAGCTGTGTTAGTGAGCTTACAGGACATGCAAGCAGCAGCATAAAAGAGAAGTATTTAGTTCATTCATTGTGGAGTGCAACAGACACTCAAAGCCCTGCTCCTTTTCACTCACTCTCTTGCTCTGGCTTTCTCTGTCCCTCTCTCTCTCACACACCTACAAGTTCCAAAGCAAGGATCAATAAAGCTTTTAACTAACAAATAGGTCAGTTACCTGAACTTCTAGCTCTGAGAAACTACAGAAACAGCATGACTAAGAGTGAAAGAGGGCCAGGGAACCATCTGTTTCAGATTTAACAGCATATAAATTGGAATTATTTAGGCACAGGATGGTTCAGCCACTCATACTGCAAAGCTGAGGGCACAATACTGAGGCCATGAAGAATGTAACAGCAGCAGCAGCCAGTGGCTAGCAGCCAGCAGTCAGATATTAGGGGGCTAGAGACTGGAGCATGTTCAATGTCAGGCTGAACGAGTTTCCAGGAGTAGGAAATTTGGGGCACTCGGTAAGACAAGACCCCTCAAATTATTTTGTGATTTCATAAACAAGATGTGGAATATTCACGGGACATGGGGAATGGAAACACTTTCAAAAGAGGACTCATCATTAGTTTATACACCATACATTATCACTGAGTTTGCTAGTGCACGAGTTTACAGTATTTCAGCTGAAGAAGCACGACATGAATTTATAGCCAGGAAGTGTGATCCAATGGTTAGTTCATGGGACTGGAAGCCAAGACTTTTAGGCTCTATCCCTGGCTCTACTAGGGATCTCTGTGTGTGGTCTACACAAAGTCATTTCATTTCTCTGTGCAATATGTACAATAGTCCTTCACAGACATGTTGTAAGACTCAAATAATTCAGTTTTGTTGATGCACTTTGCAATGAAAGGTGTTATGTAAGGATAAGGTGTATTATTATGATGATTATTATAGTGTCATTATGTATGCCCAATTGTCCAACACTGGTGCCTAAATTGTACCCATAAAATATTCATATGGATGACCAAACAAGAAATCTTGAACACAGGCATATTTTGCGTGTATGATATTCGATATTGGATAATTTGTTCTATTTAATTTTCCCCCTATGTAAATAAAGTCCATATTTGTGTATATTACTGCTAAGTAACGATCATCTCCTTGTTTGAATGTAACAAGACAAATACTCAGATAGTGTAAATTGTCAATGATTTGAGAATTTGGCCCAACCTCTTAAGAAGTTCAAAGGATTAATTTTGTAAAGCAATCACATTTTAAGATTGGTATAATTGTTACTTAACATTTATATTGTTGTTACAACATTTATATTGTGGCTAAAGGCAACAATGAAGTAGAACCCCATTGTGCTAGACACTGTACAAATATGATGTATTAGCAAACATTATAAAATATCAACACCACTGACATTTGTAAAATCTGGCTGCAAATCTCTTAAGAACAGGTTTGCTTGTGAGATTTCCTTTATTTCCATTCCTTTTGGTTATTGTTTAACTAGTAGTGTGCATGTCTAATGGCCATTTACAGTAAATGCTCATGTAAAAGTAGACACACAAACTATATGCAATCCTAGCAGGCATAGCCATGAAGAGCAGACTGCAAACACGACAGTTCTTGGTGCATCAGAGTGAGACACACATGTACCAACAAGTACTTAAATAAGAAGCAATAGCAAATGCTGAAGCAGTAACTCCTACGAAGGTAACGGAGTCTAAGGCCAGAAGGGACCATTGTGATCATCTAGTTTGACCTCCAGTATTTCCCAGGCCATAGAACTTCCCCAAAATAATTCCTGGAGCAGATCTTTCAGAAAAACATCTAATTTGGGTTTAAAAATCATCAGTGATGGACAATCCACCACGACCCTTGGTAAGTTGTTCTAATGATTAATTACTCTCACCATTAAAAATGTATGCCTTATTTCCAGTCTGACTTTGTCTAGCTTCAACTTCCAGCACTGGATTGTGTTATACCTAATTTTATCTGAAGGATCCTAGGCATCACATGCATGAGGTCTAAATTAGGTTTTGTTCTGACGTAAAAGAGTCAAGAATTTGAACTGCAGTTGAAGTTACTATGAAAGACAGATGAAGCCAAATCAGCTAAATTCCAGGGGGTGTGGTTGCCAGGAGTCACCAGGGATGTTTATGCCAGGGACAGAGGTAGAGAGTGTAAGGAAGAATGAAGGAGGACAGAACAGTGTAGCATCAAGGATGACTAAAATCTGTAAGAAGAGAAGTGAAATTTGAATTGAACTATTTACCTTGATACCCAAAGAAAGTATTATGCACTTCACAAGACAGGGGAGCATCAGACCAAGGAGCCCAAGCGGGGGTGGGAGAGGTAACAATCTGACCAGAGTTAAAGGGAGATTATAGGGAGTAAAAAGAGGTTAATCAGTCAGTAGTTAGAAATATGGCCCAAGATATCTGTGAGCCTGATTAATGACAGAGTGTGCCAGGATAGGATTCCACCAAAGGGTTATTGGGTAGCTTGAAGAATGATGGGGAATGTCTCATGATTTTAATCCACATGGCAGCAAATGTCACCAGTAAAGGAAAATTGATGAAAATTATCTTCTGAGAGATAGGGAGACAGATTGCAGGACTGGATGGTCTTGTCTATCATTTCACAAGGTAGAATAGCCACCCAGATCAAAACAACAGAAATGACAGAATGCTGTAAGAGCCAGAGATACAGATTTTAATTGGGAGACAGGCCGTAGGTTTGTTTCAAACAGAATAGGAAACAGGAGTATGAAACTCACTAGTGCCTGGAAATGTCACGTTAAATAAAGTGGTGAGACTAAGGACCCTTGGTTCTTCTGCAGTGGCCTATTGGGCTGATGAGGCTGAGGGTTGTGATGCCTGTTGTATCTCTGAATTGCCAACATTTGGCTTCCATCCAAATCTTGCATCCTTTTACTGAAGTAGCAGCCTTCTGTGGTTTCGAAACTGAAGAACCAGATTTCCCTGTGTGCATGCATGGGTGAAAGTGAAAGAGAGAGATTTGTCTTGCATTGTGTATGTCATCAGCAGGCACATCAATTTGTCACACAAGAGCCTTCACATTAGTAATACCTACTGTTATAACCTCCCATGCCTATGCAAGAAGACCAGGTGGCCCACATTTGCTAATAAATGCATCTGTGGAAGAAGTGTAGTAAATTTACTCCTGCCCACCACTGGTTTACAAGAGACAGGGTATAAGGGAAAAGAGAGGGCATATAAAGTTTAAAAGAAAGTATTGAAATAACAGATTGGAAACTGAAAGTGAGGGAGAAAAGCATGTAGTGGGAACCAGACACGTCTCAATTTCTGGTTTAGCTAAACACCTGGATGGATCCCTTCCTTAAATGGAATGTGCCCATAGATTCCAAGGCCAGAAGGGACCATTGTGATTATGTAGTCTGACCTCCTGTATATCACAGGCCATAGACCCACAACTCCATTCATTTAAACCAACAACCTCTTCAACATGAATTCATTATGCTGAGTGTTTGTAAAAAGATGAAGAATAATGGATTTTTTTTCATTTTTTTTTTAAATTTTACATACACTATAACATATTGGCAGACTAGATTGTTTGGGGCTTGGTTATGAAATATGACGTCATTTAACTCTAAATTACCAATCTGAATCCAGGTTTGAATATTAAATGTCAGCCATTCAATGGGTGATCTCCATTCATTTCTCAGTGAAGAAGTATGCACATTACAAATGCTACCATTCTAGCTGGCACTTTTATTGGTGTTCTCTACAGATGGGCGGGTCAAGGATTGAGCCAGTATGGAAGGTACACTATCATCTCACCCCTTGAGGTGACCCCTTCAAATCAAATCAATTTTACTTGGCTGCATAAGGCTGGATTTGGGGATCAATGTAAGACACTCAGGATTGAAAGATTTGGCCTAATGTATTTACTTTGATGTATATTTATGTTTTTAAAATGGCTGTCTCAGGTTCCAAGTACCTTTTCCATAACTTTTAAAACTCTACAAAATGTTTAAAAATAAAATCAATTTCACCAGCCTGTTCCTACCCTGTAGCCCCAGTAAAAATATATAAGCAGAACATCGATGAGTGAAAAATATCAGATCTTCAAATTCCCAGCCATCAACCCACTGCTCCGACGCCTAAAGAAAACAGATGAATTTCACACTGGACCTTCAGGTCAACAGATTAGGACTATGTCAGATCAAAGTAGGGAATGAATTCCAAAGTCAAGGGCCCTGTGCCACCAACACCCTCTCTGTTGCACCAAAAGGATCCAGCCACTGTGCTGAACTCATCTTCAGCAGTATCACATGGGGGGATGGATACGGTTTCAAGCAGACAAGTCCCAAGCCAGCTACGACTGTATAGGTAAAATCCTAATTGCCTTTAAACTCCAATTGCTAGGGAATGAAGATGGAACACATGAAGCACTGGTGTCATGTGCTCAGAAAGAAACACACTTCTGACCAAGCAGGCTGCTACTTTGAGCACCAGCTTCAGTTTCCCATTTGATTTAATATGTTGCCTCATGTAGAAAATGCTGTAGTTTAGTTTTGTGGTTATGGCTGAGGATATGGATGTCAGCAGTAGCAAAGCTGGCATCTGAAAGACACTTAGAGTAATTTCTTCAAATTGGTCATCTCAATACCAGAAATATGTCAACAAACTGGGACTCCTGAGTGCTATACTACTACTACTACCAATAATAATAATAATGAATAATAATTAATGGAGGAAATGTTAACGACTCCTGGCAAGAATCCCACTTCACCAAAAATTGCTGCTTTGAGCATACCAGATGCAGATATGTCTCCTAGAATGTCCCTTCCGTATTCCCAGAAGTTCCTTACTAGGTGTATTATGATGTTCCATTGATTTGAAGCAACTAGCATACTTTTGGACATAGATAAAAAAATAATTTCACTGGAACATCAGCAGCACAGAGGAGAGTATCAAGAGTATTTACTAGACAGAGTGTACTTGTCATATTAAAAGTACATTTTCCAGATGTTTTGTTGGTTGCTGTCATATTACACCATTCTGTGCAGTACTATAATGTCCCTTTAGGGTTCTTATCGTAACCAGCAAAACGAAAACAAATGAATGTATTAGAGTTGAGAGTCTTCGTGTTGATAAATTACAAAACAAAGTCTCCCAATCCATTAACGTAGCGTCTGCACTGCTCATCATTTTGACTCCTGGTGAACGAGCCTAAGCATTTTTGTCATGCTGTCTCATAGCTCTGCAGTAATGTTTCCCCTTTATATGGTCCTTTGGAGATATTTAAGCATCTTTACAACTAAAGATGTCACTGAAAAAAATCTCGTGTATTGCAGTACTAAAAAAGGTAAGATTTCTCATACTGAGCACAGAGATTTATATGTTTAATTTCTGTTGGACTGAGCAGCCATTTCAGCAAAGGATACTATACTGAAGGGAAAGGGAAGACTATCTGAATAGATATCCTGCTGTCTGTCAGACAGCAAGGATATAAATCCAGGGAAGCACAATTTGGTCTGAGTGCTATTTCTTTACTCAACACTATTAATACTTCTTTTCTTATGAAGAGGTGGACAGAGACCCAGCATCAGCATTGCAAAATGCAAGGCTATTCATCATCACTATTTCTTATTGACATAGAGGACTCACCTTTCTGAGTATGCTGCTTCTGTGAACAATAGATAAAGTTTTACTCAGAAATGGCCAATGATTTCTGTTTGTGGAAAGTTAATTTTGAAAAAATCCTTGCTAAATTATTATGTGGGAGGAAGTGTGGTCTAGTGGATTACTAGTAGATTACTGACCTGGGTCCAGAGTCAGAAGAACTGAGTTCTATGCCTGTCTCTTCTACTAAGTGCTGGATAACCTTTGGTAAGTCATTTCCCCTCCAAGCCTTTGTTTATTAGGAGTATAAGCTCTTGATGGCAGGGACTGTCTCAATATATGTGTCCATGCAGTGCTTAGCACAATGTAGCCTCCAATCTTGGTTTGCACATCTTAGTGCTACTGTAATACAAATAATTGACTTCAGAGGGAACAGAGTTAAGTTAATTCTTTGAACATTTATCTAAGAAATTTATATGTCCCCCATTCCCATAGCATCTCAGTGCCACACCGTCTTTAATATTCTTATCCTTACAAAACCATTGTACTGTTCTATCCATTTTACAGGTGGAGAACTGAGGCACGGAGAGACACACACATTTTTAAAGGTATTTCGGAGCCTCGTTCCCATTGATTTTAATGTGTTAGGTCCCTAAATACCATTAAAAATCTGTCCCTTGATCTCTCTGTGCCTCAGTTCCCCATCTGTAAAATGGGTATAACCTATGGGGTCTCATAGGAAGTCTGTGGCAGAGCAAGGAATAGAAGCCAGATCTGGAAGTCCCAGGCTAGTGCCCTAACTGCTGGGGCATTCGTCCACCCCTCACTAAATGTGGATTTGGTGCCCAGCTTTTGGCACCCAGTTTGAAAATGCTGGCCAATGTACAGGTTAAAAATCAATTAAGATAATATAAAATTAGATCGGAGTCTGGGAATCAAAGCAGGCAATTAAAAATTACAAGTCTATTATTGCAGGATAAATTATTAATAGGTCCAGAAGATTGTTCTCTGAGAATCTGTGCCTGGAGGGAACCATTACAGGTAGATTTTCTCTTCACTTTCAGGTGCTGGGGAGGGGGTGTGTGTGTATATATATATATTCCTGATGAGCTATTATTGGGGCTTACCCTCACTCGTTATTTTACTAAGTGAGGGTCAGGAATAGTGATGTTGACTTAACATCTCAACCCCATGACAAGTGAGACTAGAGCTCCGGGGAAGGATGCTTCTATCTACTTTTTGGAATAATGTTTTAACTCTGTTTAAATGTAGTTCCACTTATAATGATTTCTAACATGATTTCACAATTTGGTTGACCAATGCAGACGGCGCCAAACCATTGAAAAGTCTTGTTTAAAGTCATGCTTTAGACCAGGTAAAACTCTTGATTCCCAAGACGACACAGTTTGACTTTGTCTGCACAGGATAGACAAATTGTGGTAGAAACCGTTCTAGCAGAACTGAAAAGCTCAATTGCAAGGGCTGGAGCTAACTGCAGTGACTTTTCTTCCTAAAGGTACATATCTTTTCCCCAGAATCAGTTGTATTGTATAATGATGGCATCCAAATGATTTAACAATTTAGTGGGTAAACTAATTCTATTGGCTTCAGCTGAATTCAATGAAGTTAATTTAGTCTACTTCATGTGGAACATAAATACGGCAAAATTCTCCATCACAAATGGCCTTTCACTGCAACAAGAATATTTACGGTTACAAAAATTCCCACTTTTGACTTTGTAAAGCCACTGACTTTACATCCTGATGTAGAATTCACTCATTTTAAACAATGTTTTTTTTCTCACCATTAAGGCAAGGACAGTCAGTAATTAGAAAGATTTTGTCTCCCTCTACAGAGGTATAATCACTTAATGGTTGGGATGTTGTCTTCCTCAAGACTGGATTCAGTCAACCTCATGTTGGGATTTTTGTCACTGAAGCTGAAGTCACAGAACTATAGGCCTGAATTTCCCTCTTTAGAGCTGAATTATTTCTCTAAAGCTAGAGCTACAAGTTGTGATAAGGACATATCCAAAGGGCTACAGGCTGATTTGATTCACATACAGCTATAGACTACTGCTACTGCATTCATACCCACTCCATGCTCCCCTCAGCACTTGCTTCCCAGCGGACTGTGTGCTCTCTCACAGTGCAGTAGCCTTTATGAAGCATAAAATACAACAATGCAACAAGATCTAGGATTCATGTTAGAAAACAAAAACACTGGTCTAGCCTTTTGCTCTTCCTCTTTGGAGGTCACAGCTGGTCTTCTCTTCCTGTCCTTAGTGTAATAGAAGTGTGGCAACAAAGACAGAAACAGGAGTCCAGCCTTAACTATAAGCAAAGAAAGAGAAGGCCAGCTACATTGGATTTATGTGCAATGTTGACTACCATTTTTTTGCTTTACATGAGTTCACTCCAAATGTTGCCATTTTTAACTTTAGTTGGGCTCTCAAATGCTTTTGGTAGTTTATGATAAATGCAAAATATATTTTTGATTTTAGCTCAAATTTTTCACACTAAAGAATGGTGCAGCCCACTGGACAAATATGGCACACCATGTTCTATAATGTGGCACCCAGAACCCCTCAGTTTTAACAACAAGGTTCAGGCCACAGACAGTATAAATGGTGCTCTTTGAGCAAAGAGGCCATGCAAGTTGCATAGTCAGACATCTTGGATCAAGATAAGGCATCACTGGAACTAGGATGCTCATGCTATTCTCATGGGTCCTAGCATTAAAGATGAGGTCTGAGATTTTCAAATCAGTACAGGGGATTTATCAATGCACCTTTCATTAAAATTAGTGAAAGATGCATGGCTAAATCTCCTGCACTGCTTGGAAAACCACATCCCCAAGGGTACATGCAATCAACTTCATTTTAGGCAAAGTCTGTGGGACTCTCTAGCTTCATGTAAGTATGTAATGTCTAGCTGTGAATAGTCTGTGGGGCACAGGAAGTAAATGACATTTTTAAAATGTCAGTGGTCCATTGAATGGAAACGCTCAAGGGAAACTATTAAGAAATTAACAGGATGGGTTAAAGGACCTTCACCCTAATGAGATTAAAATGGTGAGAATGGCCATAATAAACTCAATTTCTGAAGCTGAAACACTTTGGACAGAGCTATATTTTTTTCTGTTCATATAGTTGTAAGTAATTTTGTAGTGCTTGTTCCTTGGAGGCTGAAAGATTTGAAGATAGATGCATTTCAACTATTTATATCACCTGAATCAATAATATTATCACTGGAAGTGTAATGTTTTTTCTGATTCCTTTTGATATCTTTCCTGTCATCATTAGCTTTCCCCTAAGCACATCTGCATTCAATTTGGGAAAAATTGGCAAAGGCTGAGGTAGACACCATCAAGTCTTGTCAATCTTCTATGTCTTGTTAGATTATTTACGCTTTTATGAATAGAGCAAAACAACAGCCTCTTTGACCTTAAGCAAAGATCTCAAACAAAGATCTCTGGTAATACAACTAGACAAAATATTTTCTAAAATGGGAATGCTGGTGTCAAGTTTGTTTTTATAGTGAGTTTGCCAAATGATGCAAATTCTGGAATTCTACATTCTGTATTAATGTGAGACTGTGTACAATATTATTTTGATGTACTTCAAAATGTTTTTTCCCCAGTTGTATACAGCAATGATGATAATTTAGCAAGTAAAGATATTTCTTTTTCAATCAAAGTTCAAGAAATGAAATCTAAATAATTCAGATTTTAAAATCCTTTTTGTTTTTCAAACAAATGAAATGTTTTATATACTATGCTAACTAGAATGATTTCACAGAATTATTTTAAGCATAGGCATAAATGTCCAAATTCAGCTGTAGGCAAGGGGGTCATAATACAAATGAAGTCACTTAAGTTGGTCTGATTACACCTGGGTTTAATAAAGCCCCAAGTTTTTATGTGGTTACTGTGTGTACTCTTGTAATTACTGATAACAATATATTACATAAGAATCCATAAGATAATAAAGTGTTTTGCAAGTTATACACAGGAATAAGTTCATTCACCATTGAAATGCTTCCAATCTTTAGGGTCTATTTTTTAAGGGAAGAAACTTTTGTAAGTCTTAGTACAGGGAATTGATAGTTCCAGATGCAAGAGAAACATCCTTTTGTTGCTAAAGCAGCGATTGTATCAGAAGTTGCTGAGAAGCCCAGCATGGTCTGAGAGTCCAACTGTCCATAACCTAAAGCCAGCAGAAGAGCATTCATAACCTGACAACTCCAAAGGAAGCTGAATTCAGACCAGAACCTACCATATGTCATTGGTGTTCCTGGAAATTAAAAGTCATTGCCTTCTCAATCACCTTTCCCTCATAACAGATGTTTAAGACTGGGAAGGAACTGTTCAGTCAGGAAGTCAAGATCTACCCCAATGTGAAGTCCCCAAGGACCCCAATCTATGAGGACTCCAAGAACAATGTTCAGTACCAGCTCAGAGAACCTTGAAATTTGTTATAGAATCTGGTCATTTGTACACCAGCAGAACCATAATTTACACAATTTCTTCAAACTCCATAAAGTTGAGGGGTCACCGAATACCCAGCTGTCCCAAAGTAGGGTTATAGTGACATTCAATAATAGAATAATCAAAAGTGCTGGATTTATTCAGAAATGGCCTGCCATTACCCTACCACAATTATGCAGGAAGAATCTGTTCCACCCAGGCAATATAGGTAATTCTCAGTAGGGGCCATGGGAAGATTTCAAAGGACCCTAAAATGAAGCAACTTCTCCAGTCCCCCCTACTAAGAGTAATCCTAATGAGTAGGTTCAAAACTACTTTGCTCCTTCACTTACCCTTCCCATAAATTCCCTATATGGAGCCATCATCCAGTCATACCAATGAAATAGTAAAAACAAAACAATCACCAAAACACTTTGGCCAAAATGTCAAAATTGGAAAGAGGCCCAAATGTCTACCTTTCAAAGGTAGACAGCCAGATTCATATTTATACACTTAAATAAGCATCCTGTGTGACAAAGTCAGGCTGGACAGCTGTAAGAGAGTGGTGGAAGGCAGTATGTTAAACCTAGAATAAAGCTTTCCCTTTAATCTGAAAAGGGGTAACTTCAGGTCAGTTAGGGACACCTGAGTCCAATTAAGGGCTGCCTGAGACCTTTACAAACCCCTCTTCTGGTGAGAAAGGAGGAAAGACAAGCTGCTGCAGGGCTAGTATGGCCTCAGGGAGAAAGGCTTCTCCAGGGTGGGAGGCTGCTCTCCTCCCTTTAGGGAAAGCTGCCTAACTGACTACCTGTTTAGGAGAAGGACTGGGACCAATAACAAGATTACACACATATAGAGAGGAGGTAGGTAAACTTATTCCCCTTTATTTAGTGTTTTGAATTTGTTTCTTCCTTGGCAGGAGCGCTGGAACATGGGGGCCATGGTGCCATGGCCCCATCACTTTTTATGGCAAGTGATGGGGGAGAGGGTGCAGTGAGAAGCGAGTGTGGGGGGGTGGGTCTGGGGGGGGGGGAAGAGGCAGCCTCACGGTTGCCAATTTTAGTGGGACATATTCCTGGGCGTTTCATCATATGACATAATTTTAAAATAAATATTAATCTTTAATTCCTGGAGATTCCAGGCCAATCCTGGAGGGTTGGTAACCCTAGGCAGCATGGGAGTGGGGCTTGGGGGGAAGAGGCAGTGTGAAGGCAGGGCCTCAGGGGAAGACGTGGCGAGAGGGCGGGCCTCAGGGAGAAGGGGCAGCATGAGGCTGGGGCCTCAGGAAGAAGGGGCAGTGCAAGGACGGGGCCTTGGGGAGAAGGGACAGGGTGGGGTGGGGCCTTGGAGGTAGGGTTGCCAACTTTCTAATCGCACAAAACCGAACACCCTAGCCCCACCCCTTCCCCAAGGCCTCACCCCTGCTCACTACATTCACCCTCCCTCAGTGGCTCGCTCTCTCCCACCCTCACTCACTTTCACTGGGCTGGGGAAGGGGGTTGGGGTGCCAGAGGAGGTGAGGGCTCTAACTGAGGTTGTGGGCTCTGGGGTGGGGCCAGAAATGAGGGGTTCCAGGTGCAGGAGGGGGCTCTCAGCTGAGGCAGGGAGTTGGGGTGTGGAAGGGGGCTGAGGGTTGAAGAAGGGGGTTAGGGTACATGGGCTCTGGGCTGGAGGGGGTATGGGCTCTGGGCTGGAGGGGCGGGCTCTAGGGTGGGGCTGAGGATGAGGGGTTTAGAGTTCAGGAGGGGGCTCCAGGCTGGGGGGTGGAGCCAAGGGATTCAGAGTGCAGGAGGGGGCTGTGGGTTGAGGCAGGGGGTTGGGTGCAGGAGGGGGCTCTGGGCTTGGGTGGAGCTCAGGACTGGGACAAGGGGTTGGGGCTCAGGGTTGGGGCATAGGCTTACCTCAGGTGGCTCCCGTCAGTGGCATAGCAGGGCTAAGGCAGGCTCCCTGACTCTCCTAGCTCCATGCTGTGCCCTGGAGGCTGCCAGCAGGTCCGGCTCCTAGGTGGGGCGAGGGGGGGGGGGGCAGGAGGCTCCTTGTGCTGATCTCGCCCACAGCCACTGCCCCTCCAGCTCCCATTGGCCGTGGTTCCCGGCCAATGGGCATGCAGAGCCGGTGCTCCAGCCAGGGGCAGCGCATGGAGCCCCTGTGCCCCCCCCGCCTCAGAGCCAGATCTGCTGTCTGCTTCTGGGGCACAGCGCTGTGCTCTGACGGGTAGGGTCTAGCCTGATTTAGAACTACAGCATCGCTGACTGGACTTTTAATGGCCTGGTCAGTGGTGCTGACTGGAGCCGCCAGGGTCCCTTTTCGACTGGGTATTGCGGTCAAAAACCGGACACCTGGCAACCCTACTTGAGGAGAAGTGGTGGCACAGCATGAGGCCTCAGGGGGAAGAGGCAGGGCCTGGGCCATAGTTCAGGCACCCGTGGCCCCCTGACTTTTAGAGAGCTTCCGTCACTCCTGCTCCTTGGGCCTGACCTGAGGCCTCCCTGGAAAATATTGATCAATAAACCCAAAGTGGGGGAGAAAAAACATTGTCTGGAGTGGGGCTACTTTACTCAAGATGCCCACCACTGGCAGAGGAAAAAGCGCTGAGCCTGACAGGTGAAGGAAGTGCATTGCCACACCTGATTTTCATATATGCTGAGCAATTGCAGTTCCCATTTGAGCAATTGCAGTTCCCATATATGCTGAGCAATTGCACTCCCAGTTCCAGCACCTCTGAAAATCAGGCCATTTATACAGAGTGTCTAAACATGGGATTCTTGTGTAACTTTAGGCACCAAGTTTTGTGCATAAGGTTTCATTTATAAAACTATCCTCCTATTTTGTAGTTGCTATTGGTTGATGTTCAGAAGCTCTTAAGTCACTTAGGTCACTGAAAGTCAATGAGGTAAAGACTCCTAAATCACACAGGCCTTGGGGCAAAATTTTCAAAAATCAACTGCAGGTGTAAATAATGGCAATTAAATCTGTGAGTGCAATGCGGTAATTAGGCAATCATTTACCATCATTTGCACCAGCAATTGTCTGCAAAAGCAAAACTGCAGGCAAAATGAGAGGATGATGTGAGGCTGTTTAATTTGTTACAGTATACGGTAGTGCACAGAATGGTGTACTTGTTCATAAAGTGAATGCACATAACGGTCCAGAAATCCTTGCCAGGTTTATGTCGTGCCAAGTGAGATTCACTTCAGTAGATTGTCCAGCTGCCAGCATAAATTACAAATGAAAGCAGTATGACGCATGAACCAGTTTAAAGACAATCACTAATCTTTTACGGACTTTGACTGGAAATGTTGCTTGTCATGTTATCCTGAAATGTTTCTAAATAGGTCATTAAAAATAATAAAGGGTCCATAGTGTGCTAAAAGAGAAATAAATGTCATTTATGTCACACTAAATTCCCATTGTAAAAATCTCTCCAGTTCTTTTATTTTCTCATCTTTTACTGGGGGAAGAAAGCTGATCTTCCTCTCAGTTACACCAGTATATCTCCACTGGCTTCAACAGAGTTACTTCCAATTTGCATTGGTGTAAGTGAGACAAGAATCAGTCCTTTTATTTTTTTTGTTTGTTTGCACTTTCACTGCTTCAAAAGCTGAACTATTTGAAATGATAATTCACATACATAGGATGGCTTCAGACTGGAATGACCTAAGCATATATATTCACAACAATCTGAAAAAGCAACACTGTGTAACTTATACAAATACTTAGGGCCACATATGAATCTCAGTTACATCAATGTAAATTAAGAGTAACTCCTTTGCAAACAATGGTGTTATAGTAACATTAAAAAGTTATAACTGAGAGAAGAGTAACGCGCCCAGGAGTCCTCCATCCATTTACTCCATCCCCAAGTAGAAAATGAGAAAAACAAAAAAGATGGAAGTAAAGATCTTCAGCTGGAACTGAGAGTGGTATGAATGGCATTTAGCTCACTTTTAGCTCACTAAGAGCTTGTCTATATGAACATTTAGTTTGTGGCAAACTGGGGATTAACTCTACCCCACTCTAGTCTGCTTTTCACTAAGTGTCCATTTGGACCTTGCTGCCATACACTAACAGTTCCTTAGTGTACTTTGATCTACTCCCATTTCAAAGCAGGGTAGATTAAACCCTGGGAACCCTTAGTGCATAACAACAGGATCCACATAGACACTTGATGCATAGCAGGCTTCCGCGGGATAGATTTATATCCCATCTTGCCCCGAACTAAATATTTGTATAGACAAACCCTATGGTCACTTTATTTGAAATGACCTATTTAAAAAAAAATTCAGAGAAATAATGACAAGCAGTAATTCCAGTCAAAGTCAGTAAGGAGTGGTGAGTTTCTTTAGCTGGTTCTTGATTTTCCTTAGTTACTTTTGTTTGCCTAATAGCATTGCTCCTGATTGATACCTGTAAACCTGACCCTAAATAAAAACAAAAACATCAGCTTTGTGCAAATAATATTGGGTTATATTCATCCCTACTACAGTGTATTCATCCCATTGAAGTCAGTGAGTTACACCACTGAAGTTAGCCCATTGTTCTCAATGATTTGAGTAATAAGCGATTCTTAATCAGAGATGTGCAAAACTTTCGTTATAAAACCTACAACCCATGTGAAACATGTCTGGTTTTATATATCATTACACACTCAAAACTGACCCCATAGTCATCAAGGGGTTCATGACTCTTTTGAGTGAACCTGGGCCCAATCTCTAAGAAATCTCATCTGATTTGTCATTTTGTATCAAAACCATGTCTTTCCTGCATTTTGCATTGCTTTGAATTTATTCAGTCCTGAAACTCAAAGGGAAATTGAATTCTTGTGAATCCATCTGACAGTGAAGATAACATTTGCTTTACATTTGACTCTGTGAACTGAAATCAATAAGTTTTGCACAGCTCCTTTGTTAACCTTTCACTTCAGAGGAAAATTCACATCTATAGAACCTAGTGAATTAAGTCTTTAACTCATGATATAAACATAACCGGCCCTAATAGAAAATATACTGTGTCTGTATTGAGTTACTTGTGGCTGGCAGAAATGTCCTGTTTATAAAGTATAGCAAAAAGTATTGCAGTGAAAAAGTGACACCACTAGAGAGGGGCCTGCACAAACATCTGCATACCACTTAAAATATAGTTTTGCTCTGAATGGTGCCTCTAAAAATGGCATCATGGTGCTCTATATGTGTTATGTCTTAATGACTTATGGATCAAATATGCTCTGTTTACAAGCAAAAATATATATATTTTTCTAACTGCCAGCCTTGCACACTCAGCCTGGGTTCTTCAAGTCATGCTGGTTTTCATCCATCTTGTGCATCATCAACAGAAATGAAACTGTGCTGGTTAAATTAAGTAATCGAAAAATTTGTGCAGCCCCAGTGCCTTCAGCATGGTGGCAAAAGGGTTAGAGCTTGATCCTATGATCATTAAGTCAATGCCTTAAATGGTGCAGGAGTGGGGCCTAAACGATTGGAATTCAGCAAACAATTGTGTTGATGGTATAGAATTGGTAGCTATCTCTCTGTTAGCTGTTATGGCTTTGTAGGGTTAGAAGGAGTAAAATGCAGTAAAGCCTTATTTTTGTCCCTAAAGCAAGTGTTCAGAATACACACAAGGAGCAGATCTGTTGAGAGAAAAAAGGTACCATTTTTACTGAAAAAGTTTTATGGGTATTTTAAGTGTCACTTATTTATTGTTCCCTTACTGTTTGCCATCTGTGCAGGTAACAGAGTTTTGTTGGAGGCTGGTCCCAGAACAGGGGAAAAACACCCACAGGAACTAAGGATCATCACAAACCTTACCAACTTCTATTCCAAGTGAAAGACACACTTTGTGACCTTGCCTTCTGTAATATAAACACAGCACAGTGTGTTCATATCATAATAAAATAAATAATTAATAGAACACCAGAAGAAAACACAACTTTGCACACACTGTTTTTCTCTAGGGAGAAGAAAAGAGAGAGAACATACCAAATGTGACAAATAATATTAATGTAGCTTAGTGCAGTAGTGGAAGGCACTCAGATGCTCAGTGATGAGCACAGTATAAGAACCTGAATAGCGTAGTATAGAGTTGTGATAAATGAGGTGGGGAGGGTAGCTCCCTTTTATGGACACCCAGCCAGCCAGTTAGCTATAAAATTCCTGTTAGTAGCTGTTCTCTACTTGCTTTACCTGTAAAGGGTTAACAAGTCGACAGATAAAAGGAAGAGAGTGTGCACCTGTCCAAAAAAGTCAATGGGAGGGCTAGAACTTTTTAAAATTGGGGAAAAAAACTTTCCCTTTGTCTGCCTGTGGCTGTTCTCCGGAGAGAGGAGACACATATCAGCAATGCCATAAGAAGCTTTAAGCCAGGTATGAAAAATCATCAGATCATTCCAAGAACTACTTATCTGATAAAGTAAGTAGATAAGATATGTAAGTAGATCAGGAAATGTTTAGGAAAATGTGATTAGGTTTATTTCTTTTATTTTGTAAGGCTTGTGGGCTCCTCTGTGCTAACCCCAGGTGCTTTTGTTTTGCTTGTAACCTTTAAGATGGACCTCTAGAAAGATTTTGATGCTTAATCCTTATAAGTGGTTCTTTTTAAATCTAGCAAAAAGCTTAAGTTCCAAATGTATTTTCTTCTTTTTTTGTTTTTAATAAAATTTACCTTTTTAAAGAACAGAATTGAATTTTTGTGTCCAAAGAGGTGTGCATAGGTTGCTTAATTAGCTGGTGGCAACAGCTGATTTCCTTTGTTTTCTTTCTCAGCTCTTTCCCAGAGCGGGGGTGAAAGGGCTTGAGAGTACCCCACAGGAAGGAATTCCCAAGTGCTCTTTCCTGGGTCCCAAGGTTTTTTTTGCATTTGGGTGGTTGCAGCATCTACCCACCCAAGGTCAGAGAGAAGCTGTAACCTGGGGAGTTTAATACAAGCCTGGAGTGGCCAGTATTAATTTTTAAAATCCTTGCGGGCCCCCACCTTCTGCACTTGAAGTGCCAGAGTGGGGACTCAGCCTTGACAAAAATGCATACAGAGAATGTCCAGTGGCTATTGCCAGCTCAGGGGGTATTCTGTGAGGGGGCTCAATGTTTGAGCAGAGCACAAGTTGTTCAGATAGCACCTATCCATTGCGGTGAAAAGGCAGAGTGGAAGCATGTGAGATATGGACATATTGGGGCATTGCTTAAACAGGGCAGAGTTACAGTTGTGTGGATGTTTACCTTCACTCTGTATTTCCTGATTTTTCAGAAGTCTGAGTTTAGCACTCTGGAAAGTATGAGCTATCACCAGGCAACCATAAATCTGTGTTAAATATTTTTGCCATTTAATTTCCTAGTTTTTAAACAAATACCAAATGTTCACTGGTAGGAGTTAATGGTCTTTTAGACAGTTATAGTTCTCACCTAGGTCTTCAGTTGATATGCTACTGTGGCTAGGTAATAATCAAAAGACCTAGCTTTTATATAAGCGTTTTTCATCAGCTGATCTCAAAGAACTTTAGATAATTATCCCCAATTTAAAGATGGGAAACTGAGGCATACAGAGGTTAACTGATTTGCCCAACATCACCCAGCAGTTCAGTGGCAGAACTAGGAATAATCCCAGTCCAGTGGCCTTTCCACTATGCTACACAGTTGCTATGCACAACCCATCCAAAATGCTTCTCCTGTACATTTTGTTATAGTGGAATGGAAATAATGGTCATGCTTTGAAATGTTTGCAATGTCTGAATGCTTAACAGACCCAGGATGAGATTTCTCTCACTGGCCCTATGTTCCAAAAGCTTGCAATTTATATTACTTGGTGGTTACAATAACTTTAAGAATCAGAGAGAAGACTTATGCATCTTTCTCCTTCTTCACCCTGCCCCACCATTCCACACAACATGTGGTCCCCCATCATCATTTCCCCACCTTTCCTAGCCCATTAAGTGGTTAGTTGGCAATGTAGAAGCCAATAACATGTAAGAAGTTGCTTCTTGCTGTCTCCTGCCCTGTGCTGCTGCATATACATATCACAGGCAGCAGCTTACTGGAGGGCTGCACGCTACCTTGGTTATGTAGCTTGAGCTGCATCCTGAGCAAAGCCCATTACTGCCACTACTCACCCTCGGCTTCAGCCAGACTTCCCCAACCATGCGCAGTGCCTCCTTCAAACTGGGTTGCTACCCTAAACATGGGCAATGTGTATCTTAATTATTTTATGGATTTCAGATTATTAAATTTGCATTACCTTCAGTCTGACAATCCTAACACACATGGAGGGTCAGGGAGAGGGGTTCTAACCCCTGTGGAGAGGTAGGACTCTCCTAGATCCCAGTATATGCATGGAAGGGGAGAATTCTGGCCTGATGAATCCCACCCTATCCCTAAGCTACCAGTTTCTTCTGTTACCCCTCATATTCTCCAACCCCTCTTGTCTTTTTCCACTCCCCATAATCCCTACCCCAAGCCCTCATTGCAGACTCAAGCACCTCTTCCCCTATTACCACCTAATCTTGCTCTCCTAATCACCCCTCACCACCAGTAAGCATTCACATGTGTAATTTATTTTCTTTTTAACAGTACTTTCAGCCCCTTGGAAATGTTCTGATATACTCAGATGACATTTCTCCAAGAAAAAACAAAAAACAAGTTGACAGACAGACTTTTCCCTAGGGTTTAAAGTTTATTCTCAGATTTCTGCCCAGACTGGATTTCCAACTCCAGAGATGCAGGATCAAAGAGCTGGTAAGTGGCCCATTCATCTCAATTAGATGTTCTCAGTTGAAAGAGACTATCCCATGGATAGGACTACAGCTTAAAACAATAACTCTGAGGTGTGTGAACTGCTCCATTCATCTCAGCGGGCATTCCCTTCCCCCTTTCCCAGTGCTGGAGAGTTTCTGATATATGTCAAACATATCCATTCTCAGATCCTCATTCCAGTCTTATCAGTGTGCTCATGGTGCACGAATGTTCTCAATTCCCCATACAGAGGTGCAGGACTTTGCTAGATCCTGGCTCACAGGATGGGTAGGGAAAGAGGATCAGATATCTCCAAAAGGCAAGCTGCCCCAGAACCTGGGTTATCTGAGGGGGGCAGGAAATGGGCCTCTAATATCCCCTGAGGGCAGGGATCCCCAGATTCCAGTTCACATGAGAGAGGGAAGGCTCAGACTCCCATATCCTTACACACACACAGAAGATGAGAATGAGGGACAGAGAGGTGTCCTTGCCCCTATTCTTCCCCCGTTCCCTTGCCATTCACCCCCCCCATCTCATTCCCAGTGTCCCTACCCCTCACGTGACCCCCCAATTCCTCTCACCTCCCCTACCACTCATCCCCATTTATCACCCACCTCTCAATGAATCCCCAAATTCACTTCGCCACTATTCCCCACATTCCTCAACCTGTTAATATACTCCTCCCTGATTTGTTATTTACATAAACTAGACTAATGGATAAAGGAGATAAAAGAACAGCTTGTCCAGTTCAACATTTGTCCCAAGGCTGACCCATTTCCAGACGTCTAGTTAACAGACCATACTGCATTTATTAAAGGAGATTGGGAGAATTCTAAAGTCCATTCATTAAAAAAAAGTAAGAAAAAAGGAGAATATTAATATTTTGAATATTATTTGGAGGATTGGTAATATGTCAGCTCTGGGGTATCCCAATTTATGCGTGTTTGGGTTGAATCCATACTGGCAAGGGCACAGTCATTTCATCATGCATTGCACTAGCCATCCAGAACCACTATACAAATACTTATGTCCATTCTACGTTAGCCCTACCAGTAGCATGTGGACCAACCCAAGGTTCGGCAGTGGCTAGAGAATTAATCCTTGTTACCACTGTACCTGAATGACTTGGCCATGCAGTACACCAAATTCTGTGAATACGCATTGCAAAGGGTCGGAGAAAGCTCTGTCTGTGTTAGAGAAAACTCTGACATTTCCTCCTTTACTCTGGAGACATGTGATGCCTCTTTTTGTCTCTTTGTCCAAATGTAAGAATAGGATTTTACAGATTGTCCCTATTGATCTCTCCCTACTAAGAAATGAAACTCTTCTCTCCTAGTGGGCTATTCCCCTGTGCTGTAGTCAAATCCATTGTACTCCCTAATGTGAGGATAAATCTACACTGTTTAAAATAAATTGAATATTGAGACAATTGCTTATTTAGCCATGAAAAAATGTTTAGAGATGACGAGCTAGCTCCTCCAGTCCAGCTGGGGAATCAAAGATGGCAGTATGCTTTCCCAGTCCTGGGATCAGTCAGGGATCAAATTGGTCCCTGAAGTAAATTAGAGAAGAATCAATGCTTCTCCAACTTATGGTCAGCAGCCCATGGCCTCAATGGGCCATCTTGGCTGGAAATTAACCAGGCTTAGAAGCATCCCCCTTTACCCTGACCATGACCCTTGCATGAGGGTCTAGACAGGTAGCACTGCTGGGCAGTGCTCCAGAACAGATAGGCATGTTCCTTTGGATTGGGAGCCAAAATCCTTGGTCCTACACGGTTTAAACAATGCTCCCAAATCTGCAGCTACATACAGCACTTAGCCCTAGCCCATCCCAAATGTTTGTGTGATGTTTGCTGCTCCTGTACCACAGATCCATAGCCTGGAGTGTGAGCTGCTGCATGCTGACTGACAGATCTGAGTGATAAAAATAACCTGAGCCACAGGGGATTGGAATGCTCGTCCAGTCCTGTGGGGGGCACATTTTCCCCTCCTCCACTTTAACAGGAAACATCCACCCACTATTGTCCTAATTCCGTCCATAAACACACATGAGTTCTGGACTCTCTCTCCCGCACTCTCACCTCTCCAAGGCAAGCCTCTCCCAAGCTCTTAACCTGGATCCTAGCAGTCAGTAGTCTTCACAGGGCCCCAGATTTGCTTGAAGCAGTCCTTCCCCACCACTTTCTCTGCCTATTCTAGGCCCATGCTAGTGCTACAGACTGAATGAAAAGGGTGTGGACTATGCAAAAGCCAAAGGACTTTTCCATTAATTAGTGCTATTGCAGATGAGGGGCTCTCTCATTGACCTACAATACTAGCTCTGTTTAGGATAGATGTAGGAGTTGACATAAGATCTGATCCTGCAAGTTGTTGAATGTTCTCAACTCCCAATCGCTCATAACCTCACAAGACTGGATCCATAATCTTTAAATATAGCTAAGAATCCAAATTTAATGGGATTTGAGTACCTAACTCCCTTAGGACCATTACAAATCTTAGCATTTAAACCAAATTAGTTATCAAAAAAACATTATTTTAACATGTGATGCCTTGACTGTTCTATATAGAGATAGTAGTACTGTAGATCATGCACAAGCATCCTATGGCAAAATATATAAAATATCTTTGATCCTTGGATTGCTTTCCCTTACAAATTTTCAGAGCTGCTTTGAAATGAGAAATACATTGTGGATTTTTTCCCCCTTAAAATTTGGCTGTCTGTCAGAGGGAGAGCAATATTAGGTGTAAATCACAAGGGCACTCGTTCCAATTTAAATATTATTTTTGTACTAGATCTTAGACTATTCCCTCATATATCAACTGTTCCCATGCAGACCAGCATAAAAACATCTGTTTAAAAAACAATCTGTTTATTTTATTATATCTCCCAAAGTTGTGCTTATGAAATCATACGACAATACTGGGAAAGGGAGTGACTTTTTTATTTCTTTCTGTTCACATATATGGCATCTTGCTGTGATGAAGCAGTGCCTGTTGAATCAGTGAACTTGGCCATTTTATCTCATCTGCAGTCTCAAAATAAGGCATGGAAAACAGATCTTAATAATGTGTGTGTATCATTTTAAAATATTAGCACTGCCATGAACAAATAGACAGCTACTAAAACACTCAGTCTAATTTGATATTTATGATTTTCTAGGGTTTAAAGTTTATATTTCATTTTAAATAACAGAAAAAGTAATCCAAAACTGAAATTTAGGAGCCTAAAGATAAGCTCCTGAATTTATGATTAGGCACCTAATAAAAGCTTTATGTAGATGCCTAAATATGGATTCAAGAGTTGCAGAAGTTTACTGATCACTTATTCTTGATTCAGTGTCCAGCTTGCGAAACTTACAGCCATAATGTCTGAGCTTGTGTTGTCTTCTGTGACACAGGTAGAAACAGAACCTGGATCCCTTTGGCTTTGTCTACACTGGCACTTCATCGGCAAAACTTTTGTCGTTCAGGGGTGTTAAAAAACACAACCCCCAAACGACAAAAGTTTTACTGATGAAAAGAGCTGGTGTGAACAGCGCCCAGCCCAAAAGAAACTGCTATTTTTGGTAATGCAAGAGATCCAGCAGCACCTGATTTAATCAGTCTGTGGTGAGTTTGCAAAGTGAGTAAATTGAGCTGGAAATCTTAGACAGCTTTGCCTGCTTCTACTGTACTGTGCCTACAATGATAAAAACAGATTACAAAAATATGCCTGCTGTAACAGAACCTAACTTGCTTTTCATGAAATGTTTTGGAAGAAAATCAACTATTTTATAACATAAAATCATACATTTTCTCAACTGTATAGATCTTTATTTCCTATCCTAAGAAATTATATACTGAATTTCTCATAGTGAAAATGATACTGTGTTCCAAACAACAATCATAGCTGGTCTTTCAAGTCTGTAGATGATAGTATAGTGCTTGCCTATAAAAAGGGAAGAATTACCCACAGTGTTATCTGAATTACTGCAGTTATTTCCTATCCTGAGTCTACGGTAAAAACTACAATCTCTAATTGTACCTCAAGTGACCACATTTCAGGAATCACATAAACTCATTTTTTTAAAATGTTCTTATTTTAATGAGTTTTCTAGTGGTAGAAGAAATCCAAACTCCTTTTAGACAGATCGATGACAAAGATCTCAGATGTACTATAGCACAGTGCTAATATGCAACAAAACACCAACTCCATATTGGTCCAAAATAAACTATTTTAATTGAAAATGTATTTTCAGAAAACATCCCTGTGTAGGATTTTGTAAAAATACACATTACCCTCACCCCCTTCGCTGGAGGAAAGATTTTTCAAAGGGACTTCCTCTTCCTTTGCCCCCAAACAAACAAGGATTGTTTGAGACCACGCCCGTAATGTGGAGGCATATATTCCAGGCAATTTCTCGTTCATCATCTCTCTGGGATGCTAGCTAAATGGGTATTAGTCATATACATATATATAGACACACACACACATACAGTATAAAAGAGGAAGCTATCTTTAAATGCATATATATAGTTACATTATCAATCTATCCCCCATGCCTGCCATTAATTCCACACACAGCTCTTCAGAAGAAAAAGAAGAACTCTGTGTGGCTTGAAAGCTTGTCTCTTTCACCAACAGAAGTTGGTCCAATAAGAGATATTACCTCACCTGTGTCCTCTCTCTATATTCTGGGACCAACACGGCTACAACAACACTGCACAGATTAATTTCACAAAGCACTTAACCACAATGGTAAGTGAGAAAATGGTAGGCTATAAGTAGAATGTAGATGTGAACCATTTTGCTTTCTTTATGCAATAACAATGAGACAAAGCGACAGCAAAACTGCCTACCAGCCTATGTCAAATGCAATAAAAAAGGCGTATCAAATTGTGTGGTGTGTCATACATGGAACATTAGACACTAACAACAGAATAAACATAAATATCAAGACTCAAAACACAGCATTTCCTTTTTTCTGATTGTAAAACAGTATCAGTGGCAATGGATGGTTCTGTTTTAGTTTTTGCCTGGCCTGCAACCATGTCATCTTGTGCTGTCATATTGTCAGATTTTATAAACTAAACTATCTCAACTAGGGCCTTTGAGCATTGTCATAATATAAATATTTACTGCTACTGCTCAGTCATGCTTGTGAACCAGTAATGAGCTAATGTCCCAATAAGACATTGGGGCACAAAAACTGCTCGAAGCACCATACTTTGTAAAAAGTAATAAAACAAGAATCTAGTGACTTTTCTTAAAATGAAATGGTGTAAGCAGTGGTATCCTGAGTCAGTTCCAGATGTTTTGTTTTCCTAAATTTTCCTTGTTGATTCAATTGGATAAATTGTTCTTTGTCTTATATTGCACTTTGTCTTATGTCTCTGCCCTACTTTCCCCCCCAGCATTTCAATAATGGTTGAAGTGATTCCTGTCTTGTATATATAACTTGGAATGTTTGTTAAGCATTTTAACATCTTTGGATGGAAGATGCTGTGTACTGTAAATGGAAGGTAAATAGTCATAATTTTGAGATGTCTCCACAAACAAGAAGATCCAGGAGGCAATACAATAGGCAATGGAATATTTCTTCAGAGCAACGGCTAAAAGGTTCTGCATGTGTGCATTATTTAAATAAATACTCTTACATAATTTGTTTTTATTAACAACCACAGTTAAAATTATATAGCAAGGAACCAGAGAAATAGCAAAGCAGTTAACCAAAATGAGCATAACTAATAAAAATGAATATAGAATTTTTAAAAGGTATTTTCCTCAGTGCATGAATTAGGATAAGAAGGCAACTACGCTGAGCTTTCGTTCAGAAGTCAAACTGAACTCAGACCTAGATTTTTTTCAGATTGGCCTCTGCACGTCCAGGTTCTGACTGGGAGCAGAAGCAAAAGCATTGAAACACTGGGGAAAGGCACAACAGGTCATTCAAAAAAGCTCAAAGTAATTGGGAGATTTTCTATCGATTTCAATGGGCACTGGATCAGGCCCAATATTTCCAGCAAGACTGGATCTAGGAATTACTAGAAATGTCATAACAATGCTGGTTCTTGCTAGATTTCCAGGCCAGTTGCAAGACCAAAGAGATTCAAAAAAGCATTTGAAGTTTTGCAACTTTATCCAGACTGAGACTCTGAACTTTTTGTAGTTTACCCATTACTACTTCCTCTGGAGAAATGAGTTACTTGGTAGTTCAATGCGCCCTGATTTCTTCTCTTTGGTTTCTTGTTCCTCAGCATAGCTGAATGACTTGGAAACATGCAGAATTTCTATTTACAGTGATTTGTTACCTCATAACGGCTGCAAATATACACGTTAGACTATGCAATATAGTGAGCTTTGACTGGCACCCTTACATTGTCCTCAGGGTATATTAATTTTGACCTTCCAGGCTTATTATTACTGATTTTGCCAACTGAGTATAAATGAAGGATTCTTAGAATGTCTCTTTTACAGACGATGGTAGATTGGAAATATCCAACTGAATCCACTGTGATCCAAACAGGTGTAATAGGGCAATTCTAGGACTCAAACATGAGATGGACAAATCAAATGAATTTAGTTTTGGACTGGGAGACCTTTCACATAATAAGTCAGATGCAACCTTTTGGATCCTGCTAAACAGAGTACCTGACTGAAAAGAAGTAGGCTAATAAAAGCCTTGCAGTATCATCCAGCCAAGTCTAAGTAAGAAATACATGCAAAGTCCGGGGCCTCAGAATGTAGACGGTAACAATGTTGGTCCAAGTCCTGTATAGCGCTGAATGCCCTCAACTTCCAATGACTGACAGAGGAGTTGAGGCTACTCAGCCCTTTGCAGGAGGCACAAAGGGTAAAATTTTCAAAAGTGTGTAAGTGACTTAGAAGCCAAGTCCCGTATTGAAAAATGATAGGCACACAGGGCCGGATTTGTAAAGGTATTTGGGCATTGTTGTGCTCAGCATGGCAATGCCTAGTTGACTAAGGAGCCTAGTCTCATTTTCAAAAAATGCCTAAGTTACTTTTGAAATCAGTATGGTATCTTGTATTTAACAGAAGAAGCTAATGGGGAGAATCTCCGTTCATCAACGTGCCACAATCCAGATCCAAGAAGTAAGACAGGTCCAGTGATGCTGATATGAAATGCTGAACACCTTATCAATGCCTGGAGATGGTTTCTTCCTAGTCCATCCCCTTCAGCAAGAGGAGTTGAACAATACAAGTCAACAGAGTCTATTGCCAGAGAGCATCAGTGTTGCTTCATCCTCTTGGCCGCTGCACAAATCAGTGTAGCTGCCAGCACTGGTTGCAAAAGTAAGGACCTTTCAGGGCAAGAAGCAGGATCCATTTATAACAACAATGGTGGAACTGATTTTGATCACTTTATCTCAGATAAAATTAGGAATAATTCCAATGAAGTCAGAAAACTGGGGCAGGAGAGATCAGAATCAGATTCAATGTGTTTCTATCCCCTGCCCAAAACAAAAATATGCACGAGAATAAACAACAAGCTCTGGCTGTCTAGTTCATAGATTCATAGATTCCAAGGCCAGAAGGGACCATTGTGATCATCTAGTCTGACCTCTTGTATATTTTATTTAAAGTTTCCATTTCACTGTGGTATCTGAGTGCCTGGCAAGGTTAAAAGTTGAAAAAAAAGAATCTCTATTTCTCTCCTTCCTTTCCCTCAGTTGTTAGAAGTTGAGGTTTGTGTTTTGTTCTAAAAGCAGTGGCTTTTTGTTTTACTTTTAAGTTGGGGTTATCAAAAATGCTTAAGCAGAAGTTCCATTGACTTTGAAAGGTTGAGCTCCTAAGTCACTTAGGTGCTTTGTAAATCCCAACACCAGTCTCTTTTGAAAGTGATGTTCACAGTGGTGCCAGCTGCTGAGACAGCTCTTTCTCCTGAAGTCAGAAGTTTAACTGTTGTGGTTGACCGTTCATGTTCCTGAGGAATGTAACTGTCATGAGAAGTCCTGGTCACAGGGAGAAAGGTGATACTTCAAGTCATTTGGGCTAGACTATCCAAGCCAAGAAGGGCTTTGACTATCAAGTCCTCACTCCCAAGCCTTGAATAGCGAGCCAATGCAGAGAGTTGAAGACTGGCTCCCTGCCACATGTGGATGTGAGACTGGGCTGGATGGCTTTCACATTCGCTTGGATTAACCAGTCAAATTTACTTTAGATTTTCCTTCAGGCTCCCATTGCATTTTTTAGTATTTAGACTATTATATTTTCTGACCACCTTCAAAATCATTATTAAGACACATGAGGTTAATCCCAGATTCTGTATAATTTTCCATTATCAGATTTTATGATTTCTGAGCTCCTTTTCAGATCTCTCCTGCGGCTCTCCACCATAGTTACACAGGTTCCTGGAACATCAATTTGCAGCTCCAGAGATCAATAAATTACTACTAATTTAAGAAAGCAATTAAATAAACTAGTGCTTACAAATTGCTGTTAAGGTATATCCAAGAAATCTCTAATCTTTTGACCCTGAAATTTTGAGTTGTTGAATGCAAATGATTTACATAAGCTAAAGCTAATTCTCCTTCTCACCAAATAAAGAGGTATATACGAACATTTTTCTGAAGACTTTAAACAAGATAACAATTTACACTTATACTTTGAACAATTCTTACCATACAAAACCATTTTGAAGTAAGTGAAAATGAAGTAATATTCCTTCTCAATGATTTATTAGGATCTACTAATGAAAGGAAACTTTCCATAAATAAGCATGGCAGTAAGGATTTCTGCAGCCTGTCCACTGGCAGACAGTGTAAGAAGTACAAAACCCCTACAAACATTTGCCAAAAAATATACAGAGAGGACAGGTCAGAGTGTGATCATTGCTCAAATCTGCTCCACTCAATTCTTTCCTGTTTAATGCAGACGATCCAGATTTTTTTTTGATTAGCCCAAGAACTATTCATCTGAAAGAAAATAAGAAAAGGAATCAATTTGTTTCTGACTGTTAATTTCCTCTGTCAACATAAGAAGTAAGTTAAAATGCTGGGTGTATGTTGCCTCTCTCTTTCTCTCTCACTCATACTCACACTTTGAATATTTCCCCAATCTACGCACGAGCAAATAGTTCTGTCTTTTCACAAGTTAACAATTTAAAATGTCAGGTTTCAAATGTCCAAGTGCCATTGCGTCTTAGAAAGAATTTTTTAAATGCCAGTGAGTCATTAAATTAAGAGAAAAAGAAAAATCCATAATAATTTTCCAATTATGAACATTTGAAACATAACTTATGCTCAGAATCCATGTTCCCTCAGGCTGCTGAAGGCCAGAACAATAGGAGTGGGCCCATTGCTGGTGAAAACTATCAGTGGCTCTTTGAGGGAGAGCAGGTTGTCAGATTCTTTGACAGGGTTATTGGCCTAGTGGATAGAGGGCAAGCAGTAAATGTGATATATCTTTATTTCACTAAAGCTCTTGACACTGTCCCACATGACAGTCTCATAAGCGAATCTGGGATATGTGGTCTAGATGAAATTACTATAAGGTGGGTGTATAATTGGTTGCAAAACCATAATTCAAAATATTAATCAATGGTTCCCTGTCAAACTGGGAGGACATATCTAGTGAGGTCCCTTAGTGCAGGGGTCTGTCCTGTCCTGTCCAGTACATTCAATATTTTCATTAATGACTTGGATAATTGAATGGAGAGTATGCTTAAAAAATTTGCAGATGAGGAGGAGTTGCTAGCAATTTGCGGGGATAGGATTATAAGTCAAATTATAAGTACCTTGATATAAGTCAAATTATAAGTACCTTGAATTGGTAGAATTGGTAGAATTGGTCTGAAATCAACTTGACAAAATTCAATAACAAAAAGTGCAAAGTACTTCACTTAGGAAAGACAAATCAAATGCACAATTGCAAAATGCGGAATAACTGGCTAGGTAGTAGTATTGCTGAAAAGGATCTGGCGGTTATAGTGAGTGTCATGCAGTTGTAAAAAAAGGCTAATATAATTCTGGGTTTTTTTAACAGGAGTGTGTTGTATGTTGGACACAGGAGGTAACTGTTCCACTTACTCTGCACTGATGACCCTCAGCTCGATATTTTGTTCAGTTTTGGGTGCCACACTTGAAGAAAGATGTGGACAAATTCAGAGAAAGTCCAGAGAAGAGCAACAAAATGATCAAAGGTTTAGAAAACCTGACCTACGAGGAAAGGTTAAAAAAACTGGGTACGTTTAGTCTTGAGAAAAGAAAACAATAGGGGGACATGGCAATAGTTTTTAAATATGTTAACGGCTGTTATAAAGAGGATGGTGATCAATTGTTCTCCATGCCCACTGAAGGTAGGACAAAAAGTGGGCTTAGTCAGCAGTAAAAGTGATTTAGGTTAGTTATTAGAAAAAAACTTTCTACCTGTAAGGATAGTTAAGTATTCAAATAAGTTACCAAGGGAGGTTGTGGAATCCCTGTAACTGAAGGTTTTTAAGAACAAATTAAACAAACATTTGTCAGGGATGGTCTAGGCATACTTGGTCCTGCCTCCGCATTGGGATTGGACTAGATGACTACTCGCTTCCACACCTACATTTCTGTGATTCTGTAATTCCATTGAAGCAGCATCTATATGACCACTATTCATGAAACTCTTACTTGATACTGGCCAATTATCTTTTATGTAATTTTCCATAAGGTTATAGAGAAGGTGGTAGCATGTCTTACGGTATTTAATTGCCCCAGACTCCTTACACAAGAATATAAGAACTGCCATACCGGGTCAGACCAAAGGTCAATCTAGCCCAGTATCCTGTCTTCCGATGCCAGGTGCGTCAGAGGGAATGAACAGAACAGGTAATCATGAAGTGATCCATTCCCTGTTGCCCATTCCCAGCTTCTGGCAAACTCTTTTCATTTTAGGTACCAACTGGGTACAGCCTAGAAAGATGAACTAGTTGTTGATAGATGGTCCTCTTCCAGTTCATGAAGATCAAGGGTGAAATCATTATCTCATTGAAATCAATGGAAATATTCCCATTGACTTCAATGGAACCAGGTGTTCACTTGCCCTTCAGACCATAAATCATGAGGTATTGATGACTTGTCTTCAGATTCCAGAGGGGTGGATAAGGTTGTTGTTGTGCAGCTCCTTTTCTTTCTTTTTCCCACACAGTGTTCTCAAAGAATGATGATGGACAATTGCTCCTCTTGCCTGATAGAACTCTCAGGACTCTGCAAGTTTCCATCTTGTCTCCAATCTTATTTAATGTGTATATGGGGTTCTCAGCAAGATTAGTAAGGAGACATTAGTTGTAATATCTTTGGCATGCTGATGATACCCATCTCTGTGTATCTATTACATCTAACTCAACTAAAGCAGTAAATTGCTTTTAACCAGTGTTTGGTTAAAATTGGTGCATGGACGGGTGCTGGTGGGCTGACACTGTCTCTAGTTGCAATTGAGGTGAGGGTGGTTTGTTGGAAAAGAAAACCAGATTATATGATGAAGATAATGTCTGCCACTTCGACCAAGACAGATACATGCCTGCCTTTTGCTGTTTGAGTTTGTGGTGTCAGTCTCAGGTGAGATTCCCAGCTGCTATTATAGGTTCAAATAGCAGCACCAGCCAGGATGACTTTTTTCATTTTTGTACAGCCAGGAGGCTGCAAACATTCCTTTTGGCTCTAGACATTGCCTTTGTCACTTCGAGATTACTTTATTGCAATGTCCTCTACAAGGGGTTACATCTTAAATCCATCCAGAAGCTGAGGCTGGTGCAGAGTTAGGTAGTGTGCTTGTTAAGCAATATATTTCATCTTGAGTATATTACACTGATTCTCTGTGATCTCGGCTGGCTGCTTAATGCGTACCTAAATAATCTCTAAATGGCTAATGTAATAATGTAATAGGTAAGATCTACCTAAATAAGCCTTAGCTTACTAATGAGTTCTAAAGTTCAGGAGTCTCTTGTGACTATTGTCCCTCCACACTAGTTCAGGTATTAGTGGTGAGTTATCACTTCAGACACCAACCATACCTAACTGCAAAAGTATAACTCATTGTGAATCTTCTCAAAATAATATCTTTAACTTAAAGTTGGATTATCTGATGGGGCTTTGCATTAGATATTAGCCAATACAATTTCTCATTAAGGCCTAGTCTCCTTTAAAATTTTTATACTGCAGAAGGTTCACCAGAAAGAACCTAGAAAATGGGCTACACCTTTAGGGAAAATAATTCTCTCACAATTTTGTTTTCATGTTCACTATTCTGATGTCCAGTTTTCAGATCACAGGGCAGCTGGCTTCACCTCTGTTTTCTTTCTACATGCCACAAGAAACAGCAGTTTCATGGTATTGCTACTGGAAATACCTTTAGTGCATGGCATTTTGGCAACTGACTCCAGTGAGATTGCAGTTTGACCCCCAGAAACCTTGGCAGGAATGTATTTAAACCAGTTCTATTTCCCATGTCTATGAATGAGATTGCATTGCTGAAGTCTCAAAGCTACGTCAATTGGGGAGGGGAACGAAGAAAATAAATATCTAGAGGTCTTGGTTGAAACAAATTGAAAGCAACAATGAAACCAATATACCTTTTTCATGCTGGGTTATGACTAATTCAGAACCCATCTAGGTTTCTTAAAATAAAACCAGAAGCCATGAGCGAAAATGGTCCTATCATGAGAGATGCTGAGTGTCCGCCAGGAAGTGCTCTGCATCTCATAGGATCCGGCCCTAAGTTGCTGCTTTCAATATACATTATTTTGAACTTGTCCACAATGAATTTCACTTTCCATGCTCAATTTCCTAGATTTATTAGGTACTTCAGGAGTTCCTTGCAATCCTTCATATTTTTGGCTAACCTAAATAGTATTGTGCTATCACGACATTTTCCTAGATAGCTATTCAGCTAATTTTACCGGTCATTTATAAAAATACTGAACACCAGTCTTGGTAATAATACCTAGAGTAATCCTTAACCTTCTTCAAATATTTTAACCAGTTTTAGTCAGTAGTGAGACATTACCCCTGCCTTTTGGCCCTCAGCCCCAGAATGAGTGGTTGTTTCTCATTCTAACAAATTAATGTGAAAGCAGTTGTTCAACACTGAAAAAGGGAGATTATTATTTAGTCATTACCAGACATTGGTGTATGAGTTTATCAGACTCAACATACCTGAAGTTGAAGAAAGTGGTAGGGGAGAAGTGATTGAATGGACTGAATCCATTAAAACAGGTAATTTTTCTGAAGTAAAATGTAAATATTGTCAAGAGTCCCTAGGTACAAAATAGAAAGGATTTATGTTCAATTTCAAAAAGTATAAAAATGAATTTCATCACATTTTTCATGATAGAAAGGGACACTGAATTAAACTTCTGTTTGGGAGGTATGTTGTGTGGGAAGAACAGAGCATGAATGAGTTTGAAAATCCTGCAAGTAAGACATTTAATGCTACTTCCATCATTAGCCTTTACGATGATTTCAAACCTTGACTCCCAGATCTTCCACAGCTTTTCAACATGTTTCATTCAGGAACAGTTTCTTCTATTCAACTTTGACATCCAAATAAATGGTAAAGATGAATCATGCTCATGACAATAAAAACAGAAAAGCAAAAAACTTGAACTTAACAAGAAAGCTGAACCTTTATTTCGAGCTAGCCACATCACCTTCATTGTATCACAAAATAAGCAACTTCAAGAAATGGTTGAAGCACTTCCCACTGAATATATTTCTCCAGATAGATTTAAGATCATGTGTCTATTACTAGATGCTGTAACTAAAGAAATACAGGGGAAATTAAAGGAAAAACTAAAATAATTAATGTTGATATTAATGCAAATGATTGGTCAAACATGAGAAATGATCTGGTAATTGGCTACAAGCACCTGTACCAGAATTATGCTTTCTTACTTAACATTTTGGTTTCTGAAACAGAAACTAGATTAATAGATTCCAAGGCCGGAAGAGACCATTGTGATCATCTAGTCCAGTGGTGGGCAACCTGCGGCCCCTGAGCCGCAGGTTGCTCACCACTGATCTAGTCTGATCCCCTGTATAACAAAGGCCATAGAACTTCCCCCAAAATAATTACTACAGCAGATCTTTTAGAAAAACATTCAATCTTGATTTAGAAATTGTCAGTGATGGAGAATCCACCACGACCCTTGGTAAATTGTTTCATTGATTAATTACTCTCACTGTTAAAAATATGTATCTTCTTTCCTGTCTCGATTTGTCTAGCTTCAACTTCCGGCCATCAGAGAGTGTTACACCTTTTTCTGCCAGATTGAAGAGCCCATTGTTATACATTTGTTCCCTGTGTAAGTCCTTATAGACTGTAATCAATTCACCCCTTATCGTTCTCTTTGTTAAACTAAATAAATTAATTTTCTTGAGTATATCACTATAAGCCATGTTTTCTAATCCTTTGATTACTCCTGTGGCTCTTCTCTGAATCATCTCCAATTTATCAACATTCTTCTTGAATTGTGACCAACAGAACTGGACATAGTATTCCAGCAGCGGTTGCACCAGTGCCAAATACAAAGATAAAATAACCTCTCTACTCCTACTTGAGATTCCCGAGTTTATGCAGCCAAGGATTGCATTAGCCTTTTTGGCCACAGCATCGCACCGGGAGTTCATTTTCAGCTGATTATCCTCCATGACCCCCAAATCTTTTTCAAAGTCACTGCTTGCCAGACTAAAATCCCCCATCCTATAAGTATGGCCTACATTCTATGCTCCTAGATGTGTATATTTAGCCATATTAAAATGCATATTGTTTGCTTGTGCCCACTTGCCAAGTCATCCAGATCACTCTGTATCAGTGTCCTGTCCTCTTCCTTATTTATCACTCCCCAGTTTCTTTATCAGTGATGTTATGATTTCTCCCAGGTCATTAAAAAAATGTTAAATAGCACAGGGCCAAGAACTGATCCGTGTGAGACTCCACTAGAAACATACCCACTTGGTGATGATTCCCCATTTACAATTACATTTTGAGACCTATCAGTTAGCCAGCTTTTAATCCATTTAATGTGTGCCATGTCACTTTTATATCTTTCTAGTGTTCAATCAAAATGGTTTGCAATACCAAGTAAAATGCCTTACAGAAGTCTATGTATATTACATCAGCACTATTATTTTTATTAACCAAACTTGTAATCACATAAAAGAAAAAAGAGATCAAGTTAGTTAAACAGGCTCTATTTTCCATAAACCCATGTTGATTGGCATTAATTGCATTTACCCTCTTTTAATTCTTAATTAATTGAGTCCCATATCAGCTGTTCCATTAGCTTGCCTGGGATTGATGTCAGACTGACAGTCCTATAATTAGCTGGGTCATCCCATTTACCCTCGCTAAATACTGGCACAATATTAGCTTTCTTCCTGTCTTCTGGAAGTTCCCCAGTGTTTCAAGACTTATTGAAAAGCAATATTAACAGTTCAACAAGCTCCTCGGCCAGCTCTTTTAAAACTCTTGCGTGCAAGTTATCTGGACCTGCTGATTTTAAAATGTATATCTTTAGTAGTTGCTGTTCAGCATCCTCCTGAGATACTACTAGAATGGAAAGAATGTTAGCATATGATATGACTACATTATCTGTTTTTTCCCCAAATATAGAACAGAAATATTTATTGAACTTTTCTCCCTTTTCTGCATTATTATTGATAATTCTACCATTTACATCTAGTAATGGACTAATACTTCTGTTAGGATTCTTTTTGTTCCTAATATTCTTAAAGACCATCTTCTTATTGTCTTTCATTCTGCTGTCTATAGAGTTCTCCTTGTGTTCCTTTGCTTCCCTATCAATATTCTATAATACCTAGCATCTGATTTATATTCCTTACTATCAACTTCTACTTTCTTCCATTTGATATAAATTATATATATATATATATATATATATATATAATTTTATTTTATTTTTTATAGCTGCTGTCTCTTTCCCTCTATGTCAGGTCAGTTTTTTTAACCAGTACAGCCTTCTTCCTCAGTTGTAGGACTGTGGCTTTTGGGGCATCTAGTAAAATGTTCATAAACAATTCCCAAGTATTATTCACATTTTTCTGATTAAATTCTTTCTCCCAGCTGATTTGGCTCATAATTGTGTTGAGGTTTGTGAATTGGCCCTTTTAAAGCATGTGTGTACATATATCATTGGCCTGGACTTTATTGTGCTTCCACATTATAAATGTGATCAAGTCATGATCACTTGTACCTAAGCTACCATTAATGTTTAGTTCTGTGACCATTCCTCTTTATCTGTCAAGACAAAGTCTAAAAGAGAATTCCCCTGTGTAGCATGCACCATTTTTTGAGTTAGGGCAGTGATCTCCTTTAACTGGTCTCTGCCCCCCTGGGAGCTGCGATCATGATCTGGGGCCAGCAGTGGGGCCACGGTCAGGTCCAGGAGCCACAGCTGGGAGCAAAGCTGGGGATGGGGATGTGACCGTTGCATCAGCTGTGGCCATGACCAGAAGTGGGGCTGCAGTCAGAGCCAGGGGCTGTAACCAGGAGCAGGCCTGCAGTCGGGGATGGAGCTGCAGCTTGGGTCATGGCTGGGAGCGGAGTCACAGTCAGGGCCACAGCTGGGTCCATGGCTAGAAGCAGAGTTGTGAGCTGGTGGTTAGGGGCGAGGCCACAGTGGAGATGCGGGCAAAGCAGGGCAGGGTGGCACTCCCTCCCCTCCCCCTGTGGGGGCTGGCCTGGGCCCCATCGCACCCCCCATCCCCAACATTCCTCAGCACCCAACAATTTGGGGACCACTGAGTTAGGCAATTGTCATCTACAATACTTAAAAATATGAATCTACAGCATAAAGATATTACTTCACCCATCTTGTTCCTCCAGCATACATAACTCAAACTGAAGTCCCCCATGATCACACAGGTGGTTTTTTTTTCTACACACTATAGATAGGCCCATAAGGGGGTGGTCATTCTGTTCACTAGTGTGATTTGGTGGTCTGTAGCAAACACCAGCTAATACCCCATTTTGTGCTTTATCTGTTAGGACATTGACCCATAAGCACTCAAGGATATTTCTTCTGAGTTATAAGTGATTCAGAAACAGGTATCAAAGGGGTAGCCGTGTTAGTCTCTATCCACAAAAACAATGAGGAATCCAGTGGCACCTTAAAGACTAAGATTTATTTGGGCATAAGCTTTCATGGGTAAAAAACCCACTTCTTCAGATGCACCTGAAACAGGTAATAACATTTCTGATAGAATGCCACTCCACCTCCCATTTTGCTCACTTGATCCTTCCTAAAAAGGTTATAACCATTGATTTTAACATTGTAATCATGGTAATCATCCCACCAGGTTCCAGTAATACCAGCTAGATCAAATTTATGCTCATAAATGAGCAATGATATGACCTAAACAGGCAACTACTAGAATGCTCCCACCAGTGTGACCTCACATTCATGTTGCGTGGAGGATGCCATTTTGTTCTACAAAATGGCATCCTCGTGTAGTGTGACCTTGTACACATGGTGCATGTGAGATCATGTTGTGTGAAGGACACCATTAGAAGCAAGAGGAAGACCAAGGACAGGGTAGGCCTGTTACTCAATGGGGGCAGGGGGAAATAACAACAGAAAATGTGGAAATGGCAGAGGTGCTTAATGACTTTGTTTTGTTTTCCACCAAGAAGATTGGTGGTGATTGGGTGTCTAACATAGTGAATGTCAGTGAAAATGAGGTAGGATCAGAGGCTAAAATAGGAAAAGAACAAGTTACAAATTACTTAGATGAGTTAGAGGTCTTCAAGTCGCCAGGGCCTGATGAAATGTGTCCTAGAATACTCAAGGACCTGACTCAGGAGATGTCTGAGCCATTAGCAATTATCTTTGAAAAGTTACGGAAGATGGGAGAAATTCCAAATGACTGGAAAGTGGCAAATATAGTCCCCATCTATAAAAAGAGAAAAAGGGGAATTACAGACCAGTCAGTTTAACTTCTGTACCTGGAAAGATAGTGAAGCAAATAATTAAGCAATCAATTTGCAAACATCTAGAAGATAATAAGATGATAAGTAACAGTCAGCATGGATTTGTCAAGAACAAATCATGTCAAACCAACCTGATAGCTTTCTTTGACAGGGTAACAAGCCTTGTGGATAGAGGGGAAGCGGGAGACATGGTATATCTTGACTTTAGTAAAGCTTTTGATACTGTCTCACATGATCTTCTCATAAACAAACTAGGGAAATGCAACCTAGATGGAGCTACTGTAAGGTGCATGCAAAACTGGTTGGAAAACCATTCCCAGAGAGTAGTCATCAGTGGTTCACAGTCATGCTGGAAGGGCATAACAAGTGGGGTCCTGCAGGAATTAGTTCTGGGTCTGGTTCTGTTCAATATCTTCATCAGTGATTTTGATAATGGTATAGAGAGTATACTTATAAAGTTTGCAGATGATACCAAGCTGTGAGGGGTTGCAAGTGTACTGGAATAAATTGCCTAGGGAGGTTGTGGAATCTCCATCATCGGAGATTTTAAAAGAGCAGGTTAGACAAACACCTGTCAGGAATAGTCTAGATAAGAGTTAGTCCTGCCATGAGTGTAGGGGACTGGACTGGATGACCCTTCCAGTCCTATGATCCTATGATTTTGACAACAAAATGGCATCATCCATTGGACAAACATGCCCTTCATGCCATTACAATGCAATCTAGCCCCACTACAGAACAGTAAATGAGCAATTCCAATTCCTCTTCTTTGTACTCAGACTGTAGCACTGGAATTAAAGAATTTCTTCTCTTCAGATCCTTTGGTTCCTAGATTAATTTTCTTCTCACCATCTCAATTTTGTGCTGAGTGCTCATATCTTGCCTCTTTTTACCATCCCCTTTTGTTATTAATTTAGGGCCCTCCTGATTATTTTAGCCAGAATAACAGGCTGGATCCTCCATTACGTTACACCAGTTTTATACCAGTGTGACTCCACTGACTGTATTGCATCGATTTTATGCTGATGTAATGCAATGGAGAATTGGGTCCATGTGAGCAAGTTGCTGAAGATGCACCCAAGAACGTAGAATGTAGCATTACAAGAAAATGCTCAGAAAATGAAAATAAAACTAAAAAGATGAGAGAACGCCTCAGGTGCAATCATCTTAAATCTATAACATGTGGGTGTTCATGACACTATTTAACAATCCTAATGCACAGCAGGGAACAGCACAACAGGGAAGTTCAAAATTTCTTCCTCAATAACCATGAGCCTCATGGTTGGTTGACTAAAAAAGAGGATGACCATTTTCTCAATGACACTGTGAAAAATGTTTAGTTGTAGTCTCTGCTGGTTTGACGTTAATGGAATTTCAGCCATTTACATCAGCAGAGAAGTCGGTCCTGTGTTCCTACGTTTCCATCCAGAGACCATAATATTGTTGAAAGGTGTACTGATCACAAAGTGGACTTTGATCAAAACAAAACAAGCTTTTTAAATAACTAGGGACTCTACAGAGACTCATTAAATTTACAAAAAAAACAGTTGAAGATGGTTTTGACAGATTACAGGCTGATGACACTACTGTTGCAGTTTCATTGGAAATCTGCTTAGATCTTAATAATAAAGACCAGGGATCACACAAAATTAAAATAAAGAATGATTGAGAGAAACCACAACTTCTCTTTCCATGAGTTAGCCAACATGACTGATCTCAAATATAAATGTTTAGGCCAGAACAGGAAGAGGAGGCTGAAATATGGTTTTATTTACAGAATTGCAAGCCTTTCATTTTGGACTATGTGAGTCCTTTTTATTTTTGAGGGATAAATAGGATTATTGAGCGAATCATATAGTATATGTTTTATGTTTCATTTCATAAACTCATCATGTGCTTTTCCACTGGGGTGTATTTATTTATTTATACAGTAAACTCAGTAGGGCTTTTTCAGTTGGGAGCAATGACAATGTTTCTACCCATGATTTTCCTCCTCCAGTACACCCATCCTTTATGGCACTGGGGGAAGGAAAAGAAGATCCACAGTAGTCCTGCCTGGATGGCCTTCCAGAAGGGGGCTGAAAAATGGCAAGTGCCAAGATTTAGTCTCAGCCTAGACCTCATTGTTAATGAATTCCATGGCTAAGAGTTCTCCTCTGAGAACTCCCTGTTGTCAATGTTAGGTAGCCAGTCTCTAAACTGGTCAGAGCTAGCCATTCTGAAAATAAGAGGATTATTATAATATAAGAAACCATGAAACACTATGAGTGGGGGAAATTTTTAAAGAAGAAAAAAAAATACTTTCCCCCCAAATTGATAGTAACTTTTGGTTTGGCTAGTGTCTGAAAAGGTGCATGAATGGAGATGTTAGAAGAGGAGAGATTTGCAGAGTTCATGCATAGTGTTTGCCAACAACATGAAACCACATACCTTCACATAACCCCTGCCCACCCATGTTTGCATTTGGAGACTTCAAGAGTTTGCAAATGTTCAAACTTAAGAATTAAATTCATCAGGTTTAAGGCTTGAATGTTTCCCATTCAGGAAATTAGGTAGTTTTTTTAAATAACCTGAAACCATATTGAAATTTAATCTGTTTCACAGTCAGGTCCTTAGTGCCAAAAGAGATGCTTATGTCATAATTATGTCTTACATTGGCTAACTCACACTAAACCACTTTTAATTAGGCTTCGATGTCAATTTTGCTGTCTGATGGTTAGGTGGCTGCTAAAATAGCAGGGTTATACTAGGTATTTTGACTTTTCAAATGCCTGAGGAGAAGATGGTCAAACAGTGTCATGACAAGGATTTCATTCAGAGGATAATAATTGCCTACCCAAGTTTAAGGTTATGATCCACCAGTCTCTAGGATTGGATTTACTATCCTAAATACATAGATGAAATTCAGCTAGTCTTAATCTGGATGTATTTACAATCTGTTAACATTTGTCTGGGAGATAAGGACATTATTGAACAAGGAATAGATTGTTAACGTGTTCAAAGTGAAGTCTTTTACACCTCCAGGGTAGAGTTGTGTGAAAATCAAATGCAAATCAAGACCTACAATATTTATTTTCCCTGTACTCTCACAAAAACTAGAAAATATTGGCCATCTGGACATTTATGAAAATACTAAAGGGTTTTGCTTCTGTGATTCTTTAACAGTCGAGAAAGCCCTGAGGGCCAATATTTGAGTTTTTCATTTTCACCTATCCTGTGTTTACTGGTTTGCCATGTCAAACAACCATAAGCATTAATTAACCTGAAATAGTTTAGTTTAGTTTCTTAGAGGGACAGTTTAAAGTGTGCATGGATTTTTTTTCTTTATTTTGAACATTCATTTTTAGCTTGATAATGTTTGCATTGGTTAATCAAGATGGAATCCCCTCCTCAATAGCAAAAACAGACCAAGATCTGGGCCTTTAAGACCATAACTCACTGGAGCATAAGCCCTGTTAGCATTTGTTTTCCATTCATTGTTTGGGGGTCTTGGAAAAACCTATCTGGTCACAATGGGGCTGATCCAGTGCTCATTGCAGTCAATGGGAGTTTTTCCAATTACATCAATAGATATTGGATCAGACTCGTAGGCTTTCATCGTATCAGTGCAAGATTGTTCCCTGAACTATTATATTTAGCGCTTTGCCCACTCTGGTAAATATTAAAGCAATGGGGTTTGCACCAGCCACTTTAGAGAATCTGGACCAAAGCAAGCAAAGCATTTAAGAACATGAATAATCCCATCAATTTAAAGAGTGCTACTCATGTGATGCTAATCTTCCACTTTGTGATACTGAGGTATCTGGAAATGAACAGTCTATTCCAGGTACACTCTCCCCAGTTACATGAAGACATGATGCCTGTGACAGCAGTACTTCATCACATGGGTCCCTTTTCTTTCTTTTGTACTATTGCATTACAAGTTCAGGCATTATTTCATTTACTGTCCCCTATCGCCCCAGCTGTATTTCAGTATTGTTTCCTTCCAAATTTCTCCCTCCTGTTGAATGTCTGGTTTGGATTAATTTTCCCCAGATGAATTTGCAGTTTTTGCATGTTGAATCTCATTTTATTTTCTGCGCATGTTTCTAATTTTTTCTCGGTCCCTTTGTATTATTTCTCTGTCCTCGCTGGTGCTGGAAAAACTTTAGTATCATCTGTAAGTTTCATGCTTTTGAGCAGCTCTTCAAAATCATTAATGTGCTTTTTAAACATTACCAGACTCCACAGTGATTCTTGTGGCATCCAATAGACAATTCACCCAACTCAGTCCATAGCTGTTTACCATTATTCTGTATGAGTGATCCATCAACCAATTTTCAGTCCATATGTCAAGGCTCGTATCCAAACTAATTAGAATTCATTTGTGAGATTTTGTTAGACAGTGTGTCAAATACTAAAATCCAGATGTATTACTGTCTTTCCTTTTTCAACTGGGTGTGTAATTCTGTCAAAAAAAACAAACAGGTTTGCATGGCATAATTTGTACTATTAGTTCAAGTACTAATTTGTCATGGTTCTATCTTTTATGCTGATTTACAGCAGCTGAGGATCTGGCCCAAAGATATAAATATAAAGCACGGCCTAGTTATAGTTTAGTGGCAATGTCACTCTAATACTTAGTGAAACTGAAAGACGTCTCAGCTTGATGTTCATGGGGGAGCAATGTTTTGTTATCAGAGCTCTCTCTAGTGGTGCCAGTGCAACTTTACATATGGTACAACTCAAATATTGCAAAATAGAAGAGCTCAATATGGCTGCCTTTGAATACATCTTTCTCTTGTACAACTTTTGCAAGCTAAAATCTTCTTAGTTTCAGCATTAAATTAAATTTTAATGATGTTGAGAAGAAAAAGCAAGGAGAGATGGCAAACTGCTGGAACTAGCAGTGCAGGAAATGCACATTGAAACTTTAGGATTGGGCTTTCAAAAATATCCAGTGTTTCAGTTTTACCATTGACTCAACGGAGCTGAGTTAGGCCAACACATAGCATTTTTTGACCATTTTACCCTCAATGCATTATATAGTGGTGATACAATATAGGCATCCAAACCATTTCCCCCCAATAACATAAAGGAAGAAATATTTGCTTAAGTGAGTTAGGTTATTCATAATTGCCTAGAAAGGAGTATTGCAGAAAGGGATGTGGGGGGTCATAGTGGATCAAAAGCTAATCATGAGTCAACAGTCTAACACTATTGCAAAAAAAGCAAGCATCATTCTGGGATGTATTAGCAGGAGTGTTGTAAGCAAGATACGAGAAGTAATTCTTCTGCTCTACTCTGCGCTGATTAGACTTCAATTGGAGTATTGTGTCCAGTTCTGGGTGCCACATTTCAGGAAAGATGAATTGGAGTTCAGAGAAGAGCAACAAAAAATGATTAAAGGTCTAGAAAACATGACCTATGAGGGAAGATTGAAAAAATTGGGTTTGTTTAGTCTGGAGGAGAGAAGACTGATGGGGGGGGGGACATGATAACTGTTTTCAAGTACATACAAGGTTGTTTCAAGGAGAAGGGAGAAAAATTGTTCTGTTTAACCTCTGAAGAAAGGACAGGAAGCAGCAAAGATGGTTTAGGTTGGACATTAGGAAAAACTTCCTAACTGTCAGGGTAGTTAATTACTGGAATAAATTGCCTAGGAAGGTTGTGGAATCTCCATCATTGGAGGTTTTTAAGAATAGGTTAGACAAACACCTGTCAGGAATGATCTAGATAATACTTAGTCTTGCCTTGAGTGCAGGGACTGGACTAGAAGGCCTCTCGAAGTCCCTTGCAGTCCTATAATTCTATGATTATTATGGAGTTCCATTTTTAAGAGCCTATTAAAACAGTACAACTATTACATGAATGGTCCATAAATTGAGAGTACTTAAGGCAAAACAGCATACTGTATCTTATCTGGCAACAGTGGCTTTATTACTCTCCTCAGTTACAAAGCTGGATTAATGAGGAAGAGGTATGAGCTAGGACCAATGTAGTCATAAATTATGAAGATTTAGCGACTAATACTATTAACTGACAATAATCATTGATCTTATGAACAATGAGGTTCCAGGTGATAGGATGCTTAATAAGCCATATAAAGGCTTCAGAATGTCTCAGGTTGAGCGCAGTTTATTGTCCTGTAAAGTAACTCCGAAAAAAATCATTACAAAATAGATTGTTTTTTCTGCCTATGGTTCTTTCATTGTACACTCAAATTAATTATTTTTAACTGATCTATTGCCAGTTCCTTACAATAATATTTTTTTCTACAAAAAAACAACAAAACATTTTAGAAAAAATGTATTTTTCAGTATTCAGATTATTACTGGCTACTTCAATTAGGCTGGCCTTAGTTTAAAAACAATACAATTTGATAACGTCTGTTCAACAGAGCCAGTTTTTACACTTTTGAAAATTGTATTCACACATGTACAAAACAAGATTTTGTTGCAAATCAAAATATTTCTCACCAGGAGCTGGATTCTGTGAGATGCTAAGTGCCCTCAACCCCCAGAGTAGTCAGGCACAGCACCTAGATTTTCTTTCAGAAACGTACTTAAGTACATGTTTAAAAGTTAAGCACCTACTTTAGTCCCATTGACTTTAAATGCTTTCATGAGTGAGGATGTTTTCCTGTATTGGTGCCCAAAATTAGTAGAATGTCCTGGGTGTTGTGAGATTTAACATGACATAGTCCATGGCACTGGGACAAAATATGATATGAGATTTAAAGAATTAGAGAACTGTTTTTAAAAGAAGACCATTTTTACTAAAATGAAATTATTTTAAAAATATTTTAGTAAAGTGCCAGTATCTAATAATATCTACAAGAAATGAAAGGTCGGAAGGAAGTCTTGCCTGGACTTCAATGGGTCTTAGATCAGGCCTCAGGGCCCCAATTCAGGAAAGCATGAGAATTCATGAAAGGCACTTAAATGTGTGCTTAGGTCCAATTGAAGTAAATGGAACTTATGCATGTATTTAAAGTTAAGCATGGGTTCAAGTGCTTTCCTGAATTGGGGTCTATGTTACTTGCTGAGCTGAGCTCTTGTACAAACAGCACCCACTGACTTCAGATCTGCACGATCAGGTTTATGTTGAAAATGAGGCCTGGGGATTTAATCTAAATCTAAATTCTAAATTCCCATGCAGATGATCCTTAGTAAAATACTGTATAACATCTAATAGTTACTTAGCAAGACCAGGTTTTTTTCCCCCTAGGTACTGGTGTTCCCTTCCAAGTATAGGAGAGTGAGTGGGGTTAAAAACTGGAAGTTTGTGGAGATGGTAAAACTTTTATGCAAAAAGCAATATGACTGGTTAAGTAACTCACAAACTTGTTGGCCTGACTTCTACTCTACAGTAGCCAAACAAAGGGAAGTGAATTGACTAGAACTTTGATGGGCTTTTAATAGCACAATTCATCTAACAGACTATATAGATTTTCTATTCATCACCATAAAAAGAAAAGGAGTACTTGTGGCACCTTAGAGACTAACCAATTTATTTGAGCATAAGCTTTCGTGAGCTACAGCTCACTTCATCGGATCTGGGCTAGGGTTGTCAGGTGTCCAGATTTTGACCGGAACACCTCGTCAAAAAGGGACCCTGGTGGCTCCGGTCAGCACAGCTGACTGGGCTGCTAAAAGTCTGGTTGGCTGCAGCGGGGCTAAGGCAGGCTCCCTGCCAGGCTCCATGCGGCTCCTAAGGGGAGGGACGGCCAGGGCGGCTCCATGCGCTGCCTCCACCCCCTCCGCAGGCGCTATAAAGAGCTATAAAGAGTTATAATGAATTCATACCATAATATGAATGCAATATTAAGGTTATATATTTAAACATAAGTGTCAGGAAATGTTAACATTAAACTCCCATAACATCAGTGTGTCCACATTGCATCTATTGTCTATTAAAGCATACATTTATACAATTTAACTAGTCATCAAACATGGAACAACATAACTTTTTTCCCTACTATACAGTTCATTGTCAGGTAGTGAAGGATTCAGTCAGTGGCTGCAGCTCTGCTGGATCCCCTACCAGGACATCTGGGTGAAGGCAAGAAAAATCAAGCTCCTGCAATAGTCTCCTTAGTCTCGTTCATTGCGAGTGAGCAGGACTCTTTTGGGGGGCAATTAATTTTACAATAGTGTTTAAAAAACTCTCCCGGGTGAGGTGAACGGTATTTGAATCACACACTCCGTCTCCCGCATTCAAACTGTTGCAGGTCCTGCCTTCTCCTGTTGCCTGCTTGGACTTTGCAGTAAAAATGAGCGAGTGAGCAAGATGGGGGAAGCAAGTGATGGAGGGAGGTGGGATGGAGTGAGCGGAGGTGGGGCCTCAGGGAAGGGACGGGGCAAGGGACAGGGCAAGGCTGTTCGGTTTTCTGACGTTAGAAAGTTGGCAACCCTAATCTGGGCACCTTTGGAAAAGAAAACCCCTACAATGTTTTTTTGAACAGTTAGATTAGATAATCATTTTAAAGGACGGTCTAGACAGTGAAATACCAATTCAAATTACTGTACATTGTTGTTTACTTGTCCTTGTTATGAGCCGTAATAAACATATTTCTATCCTGTGTGCATTTCAAAATACACATTTTAGCTTGTTTATAAACTAAGGTGGTTGTTTGTGATTACTGGAACTTTCGTGCAGATTGAGGAGAGAAAATTGTGAGAAGGGGAAGGGTCCAGTGGAGCAGAACAAGGTTGGGAGGAAGAGGAAATGGAGACAATCGGAGAGAGATGGGGAGACGTGCATGGAAGCAGGAGGCATAGGAGGTTGTGAGATAGGGCAGTAGTGGCAAGGGAAAGGGTCTGACATGTGAGAATCAGTGATGGAAGAATAAAATATTGCCAAAACTCAAAATGAAAGGAGTTGACTGCTGATTTGTTTGGTGCTTACTGAGGTTTGGAAAGCTCCCTCCCCTGCTGTACCAGTTGACGGGAGCTGCCTGGAAGGACTTTGAAAGGACTGGAGCTTTTTACACGCAACTGTGGTAGGAAGGTGCAAGGATTTGGGACCAGATTTTTACCAATATCAAGATGCCTAATTACCTTCAAGTATCTTGGTCCTCAGGCAGCTAATCTTTTGGGGGAAGCAGGGAGGAAGGCAGGATGGGGTTGGCTCTTTCCCCAGGCACCTGCTCTAATAGGCTGAATGGCAGGTGGTTGGAGGGGCTTCAAAAGAATGTAAGGTGTTTCGTAGATGACAGGAGCAAGGTGCTGTCCTGGGCTTGCTTTATGGAATATAGGGTTTCCAATGCTCATGACTTTCTCATGAGTTTCACAGTATGTGGTGTTTTTCTTAAAGCCCCAGCTCCTGGAATCATGAGATTTCATGGAAATCTCAGCTTTCATTTTTTTAATTAAGTTTCCAGCCCTGGAGTTTGTGAAAAAAGCTGGAAAATATGTAAGGGTTCAAAATATTAAGGCCAGTAAAAAGAACCACATATTGATTTTTTTTTATATCTCAACATTTTTTGCACCAATAATTGTTTTTTTGGGTCTGATTCGTGATATTTAAATGTTTAGGGTTGGCAATGCTGCATGGAGGATGAGGCAGCTAGGAACAGTGTCCGAGAAAATTACTTAGTTAGGCAAGGTGGGGAACAAGGCCAGCTCTCTCACCTGGAGTCCAAGGTTGCTGTTGCACTGATGGCTAGAAGAGCTTGCAGGGGTCTGGGGCCTTATATAGGCTGTGGGCACACTAGAAGATTGCCTGGGTTATTCTAGCTCTGTGCTCCAAAGCTATATCTGAATCAGGCTGAGAACAAAGTCTTAAAAGTTCAGGAACACAATCCATGGACCTCCCTTCCTGCAGATGTCTTCTGGAATCTCTCCCTGATGTCTGCTGTGCAGCTATCGTGTAGGCTCAGTGCAAAGTCTTTTTACTAGGGCCAGTATATCTCTGGCCATTTTTACCTTCCCTTCCCCTCAACACACTACAAGCTCTTCCTATTTAGAATAGTTTCTTTTGCCCATTTTTCTTCGAGTTGGTTTTTCTGGGCACTGGGCCCAGTTTTTGTTTAGCTTCTCTCAAACTTTGTTCAGCAGCCCAGATGTTGTATCCAAAAACTTGGAGTTTATACAGCCATTTTAAAAATGAATAAATTTTATAAAGCAATACAAGGAACAATTTGTAAACCCACTACATTTGTTCATACAGTTTCTAGCACAAATTGAACCCCCAATCCTGACTGGGGCTTCAGGCACTACTATATTAGAAATAATAAAAAAAAAAACTGACTAGGAGAAAGAGGGGACACAAGAAATAGCAACATACACAGCAGCGTTCAAAAGGCTTCAGTTATGATTTAAAGCAGAGATTAAAGGCATCAGTATAAAATTGTTTCTTAAAGAAACAGTAATCGCTTTAAATACAAAATGGTTTGAGTTCACCTAGCGCAGAATTTTGGCACTACTTAAAAAAAATAAAACCTAGATTTCATGAAGCTGTACTGTGCAAACAAGTCTTGCAAGAGCCAGGCTGTACGAGTTAGGTACAAAGCTAAACTTCGGCTTTAAAAGTTGGAACAACTGGTTTTAATGTAGGAAAAAGTAAGCAGCTGGCAAAAGGGCTGTTTCAAAAGCGACAGCAGGATGCACGGACATAACCAAAAGGGAAGGGCAAAGCAACAGCAGTCGAAGAAACAGCTGACTTCACTAAAAATATTATCAAAAAGTAGTCAATCATTATGTATCCAGCTAGCACCACTATGACATCATGCTTACACTGGCATTACCCCTAAGTTACACCACTTTCTCAATGAATGGCAGAAGCAAAGACCTTGAAAGACACCCGTTACTGAAGGTTGGTTAATCTAGCAGATACAGCTTTTTGAGATCAAACATCTGGGCTCAATCCTGAGGCAACATGGGGCAGCCAAGGAGTACACCGAATACAGAGGACTTGTTAGGTGGTGGAGAGCAGGAAAGAGGAAGAAAGGGGATATGCTGAAAGTGTGAGGAGGCAGGGCAGACCACATGATGCACAAGCCACTGTAATTTAGAGCAGCTGTTAGGCATGTGGTTGGCCCAGGATCAGGAGAACAGAACAGATTAGTCATTTTGTCTCAAGTTCTTCTCAGCTGCACCAAGTGTAAATGTAGCACACCTGAGCCCTGAGCCCCATATGTTTTTAGAA